>NC_139033.1:41352459-41952459 GCF_964662115.1 Mustela nivalis | reverse complement strand
ACCTAAATTTTGAACTGCTGCTTGCCTTGAAAACTGTCCTGTGATTTATAGATGGATAGCTGGCCCTTTGCCTCCTGGCTGGAGGGCAAGAGGCTCGCTCTTTCTTTCTTTCTTTCTTTCTTTCTTTCTTTCTTTCTTTCTTTCTTTCTTTCTTTTTTTCTTTCTTCTTAAATTAAGCTAATTTGGAGGTTCTTGATTCCACTCTCAGGGAATTTATCCTTTGTTGTCTTTTAGTGGCCATTCTTTGAGAAGAACAAAGGACAAGTCTACTTCTTTTAAAAAAAAAAAATCATTTGTTAATAATACTGTTTCATTTCCAATAAGGGGACTCCTGAAGGCAGAGTAGTAGTTGAAAGGTCAGTTCCTAGCCTCTTTTTGTTAAAATTACCTATTTACTGAGCACTTACTGTGTGCTAGTCCCTTTTATAAGAGTTTAACATGCTATCTCTCACTTAATCTACAGAGTTTGGTAGCGTAAAGAGAGGTAAACTATTAACCTCATTGTACAGATGGAGAATTTTAGGAAGTACAGATGTTATTTTTCCAAAGCCCAGGGCTTAGGAAGTGGTGGGCTGGGACTCATTCCAAGTAGTCTGACCATAGAAACTATACAATTAAGTAGAGATTTGTGAGTTCCTGAATGTAGGCTTAAATCTAGTCCTCTAAACAATTATGTGATTTCATGGGCTCACTGAGGGTCACCTGCCCATAATACTCTTTCTGCAAGTGTCGTGATAGTTCAAATCCCATTGTATTGATTTCCTAGTGCTCCCATAATGAATTACCACAATCTCAGCAGTTGAAAACAACGCACATTTAATCTCTTATAGTTCTGGAGAATAGAAGTCTGAAGTCAGGACTGCAACAGGGCCATACGTCTCTGGAGGCTCTAGGGACTTCCTTTCTTCTCCACCTTCTCCCGGCCCTTGATGTTCTTTGACTTACAGCAACATAACTCAGTCTCTGCCTCCATCTTCACATGACCTTCTCCTCTGTGTCCTCTCCTTTTCTTATAAGGACACCAGTCATTGGATTTAGGGTCCACCCTAAACCTACAATGATTTTTATCTTAAGATCCTTAACTAATTACATCTGCAAGGACTGTATTTCCAAAGAAGGCAACAGGACAGTACACTCACCACTTAAGATTTATTGCTTTGGATTTAGAATTGCTCAATCCAGACTCCTCTTTAAACAATCAGATTCTCCTAGGAAAGAGTGTGGGTGTGTTTTGAGGTTGTTTGTTCTGGTCGGTGGATCCCAGAAGTCTTGGAAGAAGGCAGGAAGTGAAGAAGAGACACAGAAAGGCCAGATGAGAGGGAAGAGATTGAACACAAATTTTAATTAATTTGTAGTTTGGATAAAGGTTTTGCTGAACATATATTCTCTTGAGAAGCTTTCACAGAAGGGGATAGAAGAAGCAGTTAACCACCCAGTGAAGAACTCCACCTACCAGTTTGCTAACACGAGTTCTAAATTGCACTGGGGCCTGCATAATTTTTTGAAACAGTATTCAGAAGTACAGATTGTAAATCTCACTTGCAACAATAAAAACAATTTCTAATTGCATAGAAAGCAAACTGCCACCAGCAAAGCATTTCACAGTCTTCAAGTCCAACGCCCCCTCATTTTATGGAATGTGTAAATTGTCTCTCAGTTACTTTTAAACCCAAAAATGTCAGCTTTGTAGAATCCATCTGGCCCTCCTCATGAATATTTTTTGGGAGCATTTTAGGAAAAGCACTGCTGAACGACTGAGACAGGATAGTACTGATCATGAGACTATAAGTATTTCCCACTGAGAACTCGGTGACTGTAGGTCAGTCTTTCATGTCTCATTGCCTCAGTCTCTCCATGAGCCAGCTGACCTCCCAGGGATCCTGTGAGTCTTATAGACACACATTTAGACAAAAGCAGGCAACTTCGATGCCAAGAATGTATAGAGAACAGTGTGTAATGGGTGCCTCTAAGGGCTTATTTTTGTAGTGGTGGGAGGGGTTATCTTTCTAAATAGGGAGAGATTTGTAAATCTTTAAGAAGCAGGCCTGGTATATCAAAATAATCCAGATTATCAAAATAAACCTCCCCATATTTTTTAACCCACTGAGCCACCCAGGCACCCCTAAACCTCCCCATATTCTTTAAGAAGAGCCTGAAGAGCTAGCACTTCAGTGTTAAACTTGAAAAAAAGTACTGCACTAAGTTTGCAAGTATGAGTGTCTCGATTTTAAATCAATGAAGATGATGCAGAGTTAAATGACTTGCCCAAGGTCAGTGGTTTGCATTATGCAAGTTAGATTATAATGGAAAAACTGTTATTATGTTCATTCATTAGGGATCATTCTAGTCTTCTACCTTCAAAATAAATCCCAGACCCTCCTTCCCCACCTCTACTGGCCTGTTCCAAGACCACCTTCCTGCCTGCATTTTGCAGGTACATTTTAGCACTTCTCACTTCTTATATTTTTGTTTGTTCTCTGGCCTCAAATCTATATAGTATTTGGAGTGATCTGTAAACTGTGAAGGTCATAGGTTTCTATACTTAGAGCCTTCAATGGCTTTTCACCTCACCCAGAGAAGAAGCCAAAGTCTATTACATGACACAGTCTGATCTACTCTCCTGCCTTTCTCTTTCTTGTTCAGTCCAGCATACTGAGCTTTCCATTTTTTGAAAGCATCAGAAATGCCCTCATCTTGGGACCTTTGTGTTTCCCGTTTCCTTTACCAATGATGCTCCCTCCTCCTTTTTTTTTTTGGACAGTCTGAAGTCTTATTCTATAATTTCCTATAGGTCTCAGATTTTCCCTCAGCACCTATTATAAAGTGGCACCTGTCATACTTTTAGTGTTCATCTCCCTTACCTGGAATCATTGTTATCTGTGGCATTTATCTCCTTAGAACATACAGTGCATTTATTTTTTTCATTGCCTGTCTCTCTTCATGAGAATATAAGCTTCACAAAGACCATTCTTCCACCTCTGTGTCTCCAGTGCCTAGGAAAGTGCCCACTTTGTAATGGGAATTTCATAACCCATTATCTAATTGAATAACCTCCATAAAGTGAAGGTCCTGCATCAGCTGTCAAGTACTATAGACAAATGTGGGATGTGCTACTACTACCTCTAGCCTATAGTCCAAGGTGAGTCCAGATTAGAACTTTGCCTTAAATTCAGGATAGTTGGTGGCATTCCTTTGGACAGTTTTGGAATACACTTTATAGTAAAAGCTAAATTAAAGTATTAGAATCTGTGGATTTGAAAATAAAAGTGATATAGTAAAACAACTTGATATTTAATTTTAGTATTTTTTGACATTTAGTCTCTGCTTGAATGTTACAAGTGGCAAGGAAAGTCATTCAGCTCTCCTAGAAGGCAATCCTTTCTGGTGATGAATATTTTCATTGCTAGAATATTTTTACCTATGATAAGCTGATCTCTGATTTCTTTTGACCTCCATATGTGGTTTCCCCCATCTCTAGAATCCATGTTAAAATTTTCTCTTCTGATTCTCCAAGGTTTCTCACTCTGCTGTCTTTATTGGTCCAACTTTGCTTGGGACATACCCCTTCTCCCACCCAGGGCATTCTGAGGACTGTGGTTGTCTGAACACACCAAACCATTCTGACAAGAATGGCAATGATAATTTAAGCTACAGTTCAGAAAAAAACATGTGCCAGCTGCTTCCCACCAGGGTGCCCATTAGCTTGTCATTTTCTTGTGCTACTTTACTGTTTCCATGACAGGGACATGCCAGCTATCAAACATTTCTTCCAGGTCCCCGTTTTGTCTCTCCTCAAGTGGGGAGCACTTTTCATTCTGATGCTTTCCCAACGCTCCTCTCCTTATCTGCAGGAGGAGAAATTGTTGTTTATTTCCTGCCAAAGTGGCTGGACCCCCCCCCCCCATTGATTTTTCCTAACTCTGCCACTGACTGGCTGTGTGGCCTTGAACAAGTCACATCTTTTCTGAGTAAGTCGCTATTCTCTTAGTTTCCCCCCTCCCCAGATCTGAAATGTTGAATTTGAAATTGAGTGAGCCCTTGTTCTAAAAATTCCAAATTAAAAAAGAAAAAAACCACCTTAGACTTAAAGCTGGTTAATTTAACTGAGTAAATACTCATTAGGGGCTATATATGATTCTAGATACTAGCATGGGTACAGAGCAATCCTGGATCTGTTTTTGAACCAATTAATTTTTAGAAAAATAATATCTGTATAAAATAGGAAGTTCATTAATCTTGGAATTAAGTACTCTTGCATGGATCAAAGAGGGAAAAGTGGTAGAAAACTGTTATCTATATTGGAAATTTACATTGGTTCCTTATGGTTAGGCTGATGAAGCACACAGAATTTAGAATCAGATTCCCTTGTTCTGAAGCTTAGCCCCCTTTTCACTAGATAGGTGAAAAAAAGGGATATATTATTCAGTCTTTCTATACCTCAGTTTATTTATTTGAAGATAGGTATAGGACTACTTTGTGGATCTGGTGTGATGATAAATGAGATAATGTTAGAAGGGGCAAAGAGCTTGGCATGTAGTAAGTGTTGATTAAACCATTGTTCTTACTATTCTTGGGGTCCTTAATTCCTTTATCTTGCATAGTCTGTGTTGTATTTTCTTTAGTGTTTGTTCCCCTTCTCAACTAGTGTTTTTGATGTTCTGTACAACTTTTATTATCTTAGCGCCTTGAAGGTCTAAGACATTTTCATAGTATGAAAAAGGTGAGTACTTGATTTGTGATTTTAGAGGACTTGTGGTAAAGGTGGTAGAGTTATGAGCTTGAGATGGAGGTGTAAATCTCTGCATATGATGGTAAGTTAAGTGGTTTAAATGGTATAAATAGAAAAAAAAAACCCTTGTCTCAATAAATCTTATGATAGCATTCTTTTTTTGTTGGTTTGAATGCATTTGTATTAAACAGCAACAGTAGGAACTTAGTTTCTCAGGTTGAGAAATTGAGTTGCCTAAATTAAGCCAGGACTCTTTTGGTGATGGACCAAGGATTTTTCTCCTTTTATGGGTGAAGAAATACTACCAGAGAACATAAGGGAAATATCTTAATGCTAGCTGCATGTTACTCTAGACCCGGAGTATGATGCTTTCTCCAAAGAAAGGAAAAGTTATCCACAAAATCCAGATTTAGACACACATAATGCTTTTCTGGTCAATGGTGTGTACACTAGAAATGAAGTATTTTGTTTTCATGCCATTGATCTTTGAGGCTTGACTATATACCGTCTTTACCTAGCTTATCACCTCTCTGTCTCAGAATAAGGGTAGAATGCCACATTGTTCAGTCAGTCTCCCTCTCTTACATATGCCCAGTTGCATTGGGAAGGGTGTATTAACAACAGTACAAAAACCTTCATGCAATAAGAATGCCACATTTCTACTCATGAAGAGTCTATGTGGGGGAACCCATCTCTTCCATGCACTCCCAAGCTAATAATTATATTAGTATGGCAGGCAGGTGTAGGTTTCAGCACCCAGGAGAGCTCCCAGGTGAAGAGTTACAATGAAACAAAACATTGCCTATCATGAGCAGTGTTAAGTCTGTTCTTGGGTGGATGTATTCACTCTTTCATTCACCACTTATTTCCCAGGAGCCCACTAACTGGCAGGCAAAATGCTTCCCTATAGTCACAATGGTGAATGTGGAATGTATCATCTTGTCCCATGAGGCTCTAGACCTAAGGACTAGTACTTTGAAACTGGTCCAAAATCTTTAAGGACCAGGTGTCAAATAGTTCCTTAAAAGTGAAGTTATTTCAGTAATTAACAGCTATTCATTTGAAGTCTTGTGGAAAGGATTTCTATATCTTTTGGCCACTTATCAATATAATCATTAGGTTTTTTATATGTTTAAATGGCTATAATGATGAATGTGAGGAAAAGTGAAGTAATAAAAACTCAGTCATAGGTTACTATACAGCATCATTTACACCATATTGCATTGATCTAAGAAGATCACAATCCTGCTAGAATCAAGAGGAGGGGTCAAAGACCTAACATATTTATGTGTGATCTGGAATAGAAAGATCACATCATAGATGAGCATATGGCATGAAGTATATTGTGGCCATATTTTGAAAATATACACCCTTCCAGTCCATTTTATCCTGTGACAGGTCCTAATATATTTCATTTTGCATAAGGCAAAATTGAGGCCGAGGCTACATAAATATTTAACTTTCATATATGAAACTTGACAGGGAAGAAGAAGAAGAAGAAAAATCCTATATCTTGGAAAGATTTTCCCATGATTCACAAGGATTCTGTATTGGCTTTTTAATGCTAATAATATTGGGTCCCAAAAACTAATTAAGTACTTGTTGAGTAAGAGAATGAATCCATGATTGAATGGGTTTGATTTAAAGTGCCTGGGTTATCTCTGGTATTGTACAAATATTTAAAATATGATTTTTATATTTAATGACAGTAGTTTTTAAATTCTATGATTTGGTGTTTGCTCTGATAAATTCATATGAGTAGTAGAGTCAAGGCCAGTTGGGAACTAGAGCTGTCTTCTGTCAGCTTAGGAAAAGCATTTTTGTGATCTGGTGGTTAAACTGTTGATGACTTTTTTTTTTTTCCTTTTTTAAAAATTTTTATTGCTTTCCAGTGTTCCAGAATTCATTGTTTATGCACCACACCCTGTGCTCCATGCAATCTGTGCCCTCCATAATACCCACCTCCAAAACTCTGTTTGTTTCTCAGAGTCCATAGTCTCTCATGGTTCGTCTCCCCCTCCAATTTCCCCCAACTCACTTCTCCTCTCCATCTCCCCATGTCCTCCATGTTATTTCTTATGTTCCACAAATAAGCGAAACCATATGATAACTGACTCTCTCTGCTTCACTTATTTCACTCAGCATAATCTCTTCCAGTTCCATCCCTGTTCATACAAAAGTTGGATATTCATCCTTTCTGACAGAAGCACAATATACCATAGTATATATGGACCATATCTTCTTTACCTATTTGTCCATTGAAGGGCATCTTGGTTCTTTCCACAGTTTGGCGACTGCGGCCATTGCTGCTATGAACATTGGGATTCAGATGGCCCTTCTTTTCACTACATCTGTATCTTTGGGGTAAATACCCAATAGTGCAATTGCAGGGTCATAGGTAAGCTCTATTTTTTTTTTTAACTTTTTATTTTTTATAAACATATATTTTTATCCCCAGGGGTACAGGTCTGTGAATCACCAGGTTTACACACTTCACAGCACTCACCAAAGCACATACCCTCCCCAATGTCCATAATCCCACCCCCTTCTCCCAAACCCCCTCCCCCCAGCAACCCTCAGTTTGTTTTGTGAGATTAAGAGTCACTTATGGTTTGTCTCCCTCCCAATCCCATCTTGTTTCATTTATTCTTCTCCTACCCACTTAAGCCTCCATGTTGCATCACCACTTCCTCATATCAGGGAGATCATATGATAGTTGTCTTTCTCTGCTTGACTTATTTCGCTAAGCATGATACGCTCTAGTTCCATCCATGTTGTCGCAAATGGCAAGATTTCATTTCTTTTGATGGCTGCATAGTATTCCATTGTGTATATATACCACATCTTCTGGATCCATTCATCTGTGGATGGACATCTAGGTTCTTTCCATAGTTTGGCTATTGTGGACATTGCTGCTATAAACATTCGGGTGCATGTGCCCCTTTGGATCACTACATTTGTATCTTTAGGGTAAATACCCAATAGTGCAATTGCTGGGTCATAGGGCAGTTCTATTTTCAACATTCTGAGGAACCTCCATGCTGTTTTCCAGAGTGGCTGCACCAGCTTGCATTCCCACCAACAGTGTAGGAGGGTTCCCCTTTCTCCACATCCTCGCCAGCATCTGTCATTTCCTGACTTGTTGATTTTAGCCATTCTGACTGGTGTGAGGTGATATCTCATTGTGGTTTTGATTTGTATTTCCCTGATGCCGAGTGATATGGAGCACTTTTTCATGTGTCTGTTGGCCATCTGGATGTCTTCTTTGCAGAAATGTCTGTTCATGTCCTCTGCCCATTTCTTGATTGGATTATTTGTTCTTTGGGTGTTGAGTTTGCTAAGTTCTTTATAGATTCTGGACACTAGTCCTTTATCTGATATGTCGTTTGCAAATGTCTTCTCCCATTCTGTCAGTTGTCTTTTGATTTTGTTAACTGTTTCCTTTGCTGTGCAAAAGCTTTTGATCTTGATGAAATCCCAATAGTTCATTTTTTCCCTTGCTTCCCTTGCCTTTTGCGTTGTTCCTAGGAAGATGTTGCTGCGGCAGAGGTCGAAGAGGTTGCTGCCTGTGTTCTCCTCAAGGATTTTGATGGATTCCTTTCGCACATTGAGGTCCTTCATCCATTTTGAGTCTATTTTTGTGTGTGGTGTAAGGAAATGGTCCAATTTCATTTTTCTACATGTGGCTGTCCAATTTTCCCAGCACCATTTATTGAAGAGGCTGTCTTTTTTCCATTGGACATTCTTTCCTGCTTTGTCGAAGATGAGTTGACCATAGATTTGAGGGTCTATTTATGGGCTCTCTATTCTGTTCCATTGATCTATGTGTCTGTTTTTGTGCCAGTACCATGCTGTCTTGATGATGACAGCTTTGTAATAGAGCTTGAAGTCCGGAATTGTGATGCCACCAACGTTGGCTTTCTTTTTCAATATCCCTTTGGCTATTCGAGGTCTTTTCTGGTTCCATATAAATTTTAGCATTATTTGTTCCATTTCTTTGAAAAAGATGGATGGTACTTTGATAGGAATTGCATTAAATGTGTAGATTGCTTTAGGTAGCATAGACATTTTCACAATATTTATTCTTCCAATCCAGGAGCATGGAACATTTTTCCATTTCTTTGTGTCTTCCTCAATTTCTTTCATGAGTACTTTATAGTTTTCTGAGTATAGATTCTGTGTCTCTTTGGTTAGGTTTATTCCTAGGTATCTTATGGTTTTGGATGCAATTGTAAATGGGATTGACTCCTTAATATCTCTTTCTTCTGTCTTGCTGTTGGTGTAGAGAAATGCAACTGATTTCTGTGCATTGATTTTATATCCTGACACTTTACTGAATTCCTGTATAAGTTCTAGCAGTTTTGGAGTGGAGTCTTTTGGGTTTTCCACATATAGTATCATATCATTTGCGAAGAGTGATAATTTGACTTCTTCTTTGCCGATTTGGATGCCTTTAATTTCCTTTTGTTGTCTGATTGCTGAGGCTAGGACCTCTAGTACTATGTTGAATAGCAGTGGTGATAATGGACATCCCTGCCGTGTTCCTGACCTTAGCGGAAAAGCTTTCAGTTTTTCTCCATTGAGAATGATATTTGCGGTGGGTTTTTCATAGATGGCTTTGATGATATTGAGGTATGTGCCCTCTATCCCTACACTTTGAAGAGTTTTGATCAGGAAGGGATGCTGTACTTTGTCAAATGCTTTTTCAGCATCTATTGAAAGTATCATATGGTTCTTGTTCTTTCTTTTATTGATGTGTTGTATCACATTGACTGATTTGCGGATGTTGAACCAACCTTGCAGCCCTGGAATAAATCCCACTTGGTCGTGGTGAATAATCTTTTTAATGTACTGTTGAATCCTATTGGCTACTATTTTGTTGAGTATTTTCGCATCTGTGTTCATCAAGGATATCGGTCTATAGCTCTCTTTTTTGGTGGGATCCTTGTCTGGTTTTGGGATCAAGGTGATGCTGGCCTCATAAAATGAGTTTGGAAGTTTTCCTTCTATTTCTATTTTTTGGAACAGTTTCAGGAGAATAGGAATTAGTTCTTCTTTAAATGTTTGGTAGAATTCCCCCGGGAAGCCATCTGGCCCTGGGCTTTTGTTTGTTTGGAGATTTTTAATGACTGTTTCAATCTCCTTACTGGTTATGGGTCTGTTCAGGCTTTCTATTTCTTTCTGGTTCAGTTGTGGTAGTTTATATGTTTCTAGGAATGCATCCATTTCTTGCAGATTGTCAAATTTATTGGCGTAGAGTTGCTCATAGTATGTTCTTATAATAGTTTGTATTTCTTTGGTGTTAGTTGTGATCTCTCCTCTTTCATTCATGATTTTATTTATTTGGGTCCTTTCTCTTTTCTTTTTGATAAGTCGGGCCAGGGGTTTATCAATTTTATTAATTCTTTCAAAGAACCAGCTCCTACTTTCGTTGATTTTTTCTATTGTTTTTTTGGTTTCTATTTCACTGATTTCTGCTCTGATCTTTATGATTTCTCTTCTCCTGCTGGGCTTAGGGTTTCTTTCTTGTTTTTTCTCCAGCTCCTTTAGGTGTAGGGTTAGGTTGTGTACCTGAGACCTTTCTTGTTTCTTGAGAAAGGCTTGTACCGCTATATATTTTCCTCTCAGGACTGCCTTTATTGTGTCCCACAGATTTTGAACCGTTGTATTTTCATTATCATTTGTTTCCATGATTTTTTTCAATTCTTCTTTAATTTCCCGGTTGACCCATTCATTCTTTAGAAGGATACTGTTTAGTCTCCATGTATTTGGGTTCTTTCCAAACTTCCTTTTGTGGTTGAGTTCTAGCTTTAGAGCATTGTGGTCTGAAAATATGCAGGGAATGATCCCAATCTTTTGATACCGGTTGAGTCCTGATTTAGGACCGAGGATGTGATCTATTCTGGAGAATGTTCCATGTGCACTAGAGAAGAATGTGTATTCTGTTGCTTTGGGATGAAATGTTCTGAATATATCTGTGATGTCCATCTGGTCCAGTGTGTCGTTTAAGGCCTTTATTTCCTTGCTGATCTTTTGCTTGGATGACCTGTCCATTTCAGTGAGGGGAGTGTTAAAGTCCCCTACTATTATTGTATTGTTGTTGATGTGTTTCTTTGATTTTGTTATTAATTGGTTTATATAGTTGGCTGCTCCCACGTTGGGGGCATAGATATTTAAAATTGTTAAATCTTCTTGTTGGACAGACCCTTGGAGTATGATATAGTGTCCTTCCTCATCTCTTATTATAGTCTTTGGCTTAAAATCTAATTGATCTGATATAAGGATTGCCACTCCTGCTTTCTTCTGATGTCCATTAGCATGGTAAATTCTTTTCCACCCCCTCACTTTAAATCTGGAGGTGTCTTCGGGCTTAAAATGAGTTTCTTGGAGGCAACATATAGATGGGTTTTGTTTTTTTATCCATTCTGATACCCTGTGTCTTTTGACAGGGGCATTTAGCCCATTCACATTCAGGGTAACTATTGAGAGATATGAATTTAGTGCCATTGTATTGCCTGTAAGGTGACTGTTATTGTATATGGTCTCTGTTCCTTTCTGATCTACCACTTGTAGGCTCTCTCTTTGCTTAGAGGACCCCTTTCAATATTTCCTGTAGAGCTGGTTTGGTATTTGCAAATTCTTTCAGTTGTTGTTTGTCCTGGAAGCTTTTAATCTCTCCTTCTATTTTCAATGATAGCCTAGCTGGATATAGTATTCTGGGGTGCATGTTTTTCTCGTTTAGTGCTCTAAAAATATCATGCCAGCTCTTTCTGGCCTGCCAGGTCTCTGTGGATAAGTCAGCTGCCAATCTAATATTTTTACCATTGTATGTTACAGACTTCTTTTCCCGGGCTGCTTTCAGGATTTTCTCTTTGTCACTGAGTCTTGTAAATTTTACTATTAGGTGACGGGGTGTGGGCCTATTCTTATTGATTTTGAGGGGCGTTCTCTGAACCTCCTGAATTTTGATGCTCGTTCCCTTTGCCATATTGGGGAAATTCTCCCCAATAATTCTCTCCAGTATACCTTCTGCTCCCCTCTCTCTTTCTTCTTCTTCTGGAATCCCAATTATTCTAATGTTGTTTCGTCTTATGGTGTCACTTAATTCTCGAATTCTCCCCTCGTGGTCCAGTAGCTGTTTGTCCCTCTTTTGCTCAGCTTCTTTATTCTCTGTCATTTGGTCTTCTATATCACTAATTCTTTCTTCTGCCTCATTTATCCTAGCAGTTAGAGCCTCCATTTTTGATTGCACCTCATTAATAGCTTTTTTGATTTCAACTTGGTTAGATTTTAGTTCTTTTATTTCTCCAGAAAGGGCTTTTATATCTCTCGAGAGTGTTTCTCTAATATCTTCCATGCCTTTTTCGAGCCCGGCTAGAACCTTGAGAATTGTCATTCTGAACTCTAGATCTGACATATTACCGATGTCTGTATTGATTAGGTCCCTAGCCTTCGGTACTGCCTCTTGTTCTTTTTTTTGCGTTGAATTTTTACGTCTTGTCATTTTGGCCAGATAAGAGTAAATGAAGGGGCAAGTAAAATACTAAAAGGGTGGCAACAACCCCAGAAAAATATGCTTTAACTAAATTAGAAGAGATCCAAAATCGTGAGTGGGGAGAAAGGGGATAAAAAGAGGTTCAAAAAGAAAGAAAGAAAAAAAAAGAAAAGAAAAAAAAATTTTTTTTAAAAAAAGAAAACACCTGAGAAAAATGTAAAAAAGAAAATATATATATATTAGATAAACTAGTAAAAAATCGTTAAAAAAGAAAAAGGTAACAGTTAAAAAAAATAATTTTACCCGAAGGCGAGAAGAAAAAGAAAAAAAAAATGAAAAAGAAAAAATTAAATTAACTGCAAGACTAAAAAAAAAATCACAGGAAAAAAGCCATGAGTTCCGTGCTTGGCTTTCTCCTCCTCTGGAATTCTGCTGCTCTCCTTGGTATTGAAACCGCACTCCTTGGTAGGTGAACTTGGTCTAGGCTGGATTTCTTGTTGATCTTCTGGGGGAGGGGCCTGTTGTAGTGTTTCTCAAGTGTCTTTGCCCCAGGCGGAATTACACCTCCCTTACCCGGGGCTGGGGTGAGTAATCCGCTCGGGTTTGCTTTCAGGAGCTTTTGTTCCCTGAGCGCTTTCCGTAGAGTTCCGGAGGACGGGAACACAAATGGCGGCCTCCTGGTCTCCGGCCCGGAGGAGCCGAGAGCCCAGGGCCCCACTCCTCAGTGCGCCCTCAGAGAACAGCGCCCAGTTACTCCCGTCTGCCTGACCTCCGGCCGCGCTCCGAGCTCACCGAGCCTGCTATCGGTTCAAGGTAACACCGAGCTGTGAGCTTACTGTCGGCTCTGTTTCTGTAGCCGGCTTTCCCGTTCCAATACCCGCAAGCTCTGCGACACTCAGACACCCCCGATCCTTCTGTGACCCTGCGGGACCTGAGGCCACGCTGACCCCGCGTGGGCTTCGCCCCGGTTTAGCCTCTGGAGTGATGTCCCTCAGCGGAACAGACTTTTAAAAGTCCTGATTTTGTGCGCGGTTGCTCCGCCGCTTGCCGGGAGCCGGCCCCTCCCCCCGGGGTCTATCTTCCCGTCGCTTTGGATTCACTTCTCCGCCGGTCCTACCTTTCAGAAAGCGGTTGTTTTTCTGTTTCCAGAATTGCTGTTCTTCTTCTCTTCGGTCTGCCGATGGATTTTCAGGTGTTTGCAATCTTTAGATAAGCTATCTAGCTGATCTCCGGCTAGCTGAAGCAGTCTCAGCTTGCTACTTCTCCGCCATTTTGACTCCTCCCCCTGTTGATGACTTTAAATGGGAAGTAGGTATACCACAAAAATTGACAAATGCTACAAATACAGTGTATTTATTTTTGCTTGCTGAATACTACTGGACCGTAATGGGTAGGATTTTATTTTATTTTATTTTTTGCCTCACTGGAATGACATGACTCCCACAACTTTGTAGATGTATAAATGATGAAGTACAAATAAAAATGGGAAATTATAACTGCATATATAGGAAAATTACAAATGGGGCAGTCATAGATTGACTTTTAATGTTTGAAGACCAGGTTTTATTCTTTGGATGAATGATAAGCTTAGGTTTGCATATATAAGTTACTTACAGTTTTGGTTAAGTTAAAAAAATATACAATAAAGCAGTAGTTATGCACTGAATATTTTAGGGAGGATTGAATATCCCTAGAGGAGAAGAGAAGGATGTCAACTCAAGATGCTGTTGGCATTTTGTAAAAGCATCTAGACACCCTGAAGGAATAGGAAGTGTCTCTGTATTCTATCTGGGTTAAATCAAATCTACATTTCTCAAGCTTGGCATATAGTCAGCATTCTTGGGGGCAGGTCAATACCAAGTGATCATGAGCAGTATTTTGTTCAGGGTCTCAGGATACATTAAGATATCTTCTAGATACAAAACTATGTAGTCTAAAAGGTCAAAGAATGTATCATTCATGAAATACCTGTATTATATTATTGAAACTAAACACACTGTGTTATATTTAAGGGGACACTATATTCAAGTTTCAGTCTTCTTCTAGGTTGTATTTCTGTTCTAAAGCAGATTATACATTCTTTTTTTTTTTTTAAGATTTTATTTATTTATTGGAGAGAGAGACAGTGAGAGAGAACATGAGCGAGGAGAAGGTCAGAGGGAGAAGCAGACTCCCCATGGAGCTGGGAGCCCGATGTGGGACTCGATCCCAGGACTCCAGGATCATGACCTGAGCCGAAGGCAGTCGTCCAACCAACTGAGCCACCCAGGCGCCCCAGATTATACATTCTTAAGAAATATGATTAAGTGTAAATGATTGACATTTTAAAAATAAGTTGGGGAGTAGCAGGCTGAGATGACATCAGGTAGCAGGACTAAAGCTAGATCGTTATCAAATCAGTCTGAACACTTACAAGTCCAACATTGAAATTGAAGGGAAAAGAGCAGCAATTCTAGAAACAGAAAATTGACCACTTTCTGAAAGGTAGGACCTGAGGAGAAATGAATTCAAAGCGACAGGAAGATAGACCACTGTGGGAGGGACTGGCTCCCATCAAGTGGCAGAGCAACAGAGCAGAAAATCAGAACTTTTAGAAGTCTGCTCCACTGAGCGACATTGCTCCAGAGGCTAAGTGGGGGTGCAGCCCTCACAGGGAGAGTGTGGTCTCAGGTCCCGCAGGGTCACAGAAGGATCAGGGATGTCTGAGTGTAGCAGAGCTCGCAGGTATTAGAACAGGGCCGGCTGCAGAGACAGAGCCAAGGAGTGAGCTCTCAGCTCCGGGTTACCTTAAACTGTGACCTGTGGCACAGTAGGCCACTGCTCTTTCAACAGGGACCCCACAAGTGGCAGATCTTGGGAGGCCTCCTGGAAGAGTGTCAGGGATCTGCTGGGTTTGGAGATTTCAAACGGGGCTGTGTGCCAGGGACAAAAAGCTCAGTCACAGGCCAGGTGAACTTGGAGGGCAGTTGGAGGCCAGGGAGACAGCAGTGATTGAGTACTTTTCTCTGAGGGCACACTGACGAGTGGGGCCCCAAGCTCTCGGCTCCTCCGGGCCATAGATTGGGAGGCTGCCATTTTCATTCCCATCTTCCAGAACTCTGTAGAAAGCGATCAGGGAACAAAAGCTCCTGAGATCTAGATCGGACATATTACTAGCCCAGCAGATTACTTAGCCTGGACCCCGGCAAGGGTGATGCAATCCTGCCTCAGGCAAAGACATTTGAGAATCACTACAACAGGCCCCTCCCCCAGAAGATCAGCAAGAAATCCAGCCAAGACCAAGCTCACTTATCAAGAAGAACAGTGGAATTCCAGAGGAGGAGAAAGCAAAGCATGGAATTCATGGCTTTCTCCCCACGATTATTTAGTCTTGCAAAGTTAATTAAATTTTTTAATTTTATTTTTTTCTTATTCTAATTTTTTAAACTTTTACTCTTTTCTCTTTTAATGTTTTTTAGGTAGTTTATCTTAACAATACCTTTCTTAGAAAAAACTTTTTGAAACTTTATTATTACAGTCATAATTTATCCTTCATTGTACCTTAACTTTATATTTTGTGTACACATGGGGTGTTTTCTTCTAAAAAAATTTTGGTATACTACTTATTCTAATAGATCAAAATATACTCTAAGTTTAGTACAGGATCATCTCCAGCCTGAGAAAAGCCTCTCCGCTTTCTTTTTCCTTCTTTTCCAAACCAACTTATCAACTCCTTTTTAAGAATTTAAAAATTTTCATCTTTACAGTCATATTCCATTCCTTTATAATCTCTCTCTCTCTCTCTCTCTCTCTCTATATATATATATATGTATATATATATATTTCTTTCTTTAAAATTTTGGGAGGTAGTTTCTTCTAAGAGACCAAAATACTTCCCAAATCAAGTAGGTGGCTCTGTTTTATTCACCAGTCTAATATATATATATATATATATATATATATATATATATATACACACATACACACATCTATATATATATATACACATATATATATATATTTTTTTTTTCTTTTTAAAAATTTTTTTTAACTTCTTTTTACCCCCTTTTTCTCCCCATGGTTTGGAGTCTCTTCTGCTTTGGTTAACACACATTTATCTGGGGTCTTTGCCACACTTTTGGTATTTTATTCTCTCGTTCATACATTCTTATCTGGATAAAATGACAAGGCGGAAAAACTCACCACAAACAAAAACAAAAAACAACAACAACAATAAAAAACAAGAGGCAGTACTGAAGGCCAGGGACCTAATCAATACGGACATTGGTAATATGTCAGATATAGAGTTTAGAATGATGATTCTCAAGGTGCTAGCTGGGCTCGAAAAAGGCATGGAAGATATTAGAGAAACCCTGTCTGGAAAAATAAGAGCCCTTTCTGGAGAAATAAAAGAATTAAAATCTAACCAAGCTGAAATAAAAAAAAAAGCTATTAATGAGGTACAATAAAAAATGGAGGCTCTTACTGCTAGGATAAATGAGGCAGAAGAGAAAATTAGTGATATGGAAGACCAAATGATGGAGAATAAAGCTGAGCAAAAGAGAGACAGCTACTGGACCATGAGGGGAGAATTGGAGAGATAAGTGATACCATAAGATGAAACAATATTAGAATAATTGGGATTCCGGAAGAAGAAGGGGGGGGGGAAACAGAAGGTATATTGGAGCAAATTATTGTATAAAGTTTCCCTAATATGGCAAAGGAAACAAGCATCAAAATCCAGGAGGCAAAAAGAATCCCTCTCAAAATCGATAAGAATGGGTGCATACCCTGTCGTTTAATAGTAAAACTTAATAAGTCTTTGTGACAAAGAGAAAATCCCCTCATGATAAGAACTATGTAACATACAATGGTAGAAATATTAGACTGGCAGCAGACTTATCCACAGAGACCTGGCAGGTCAGAAGGAACAGGCATGATATATTCAGAGAACTAAATGAGAAAAATATGCAGCCAAGAATACTATATCCAGCTAGGTTATCATTGAAATAGAAGGAAAGATAAAAATCTTCCAGGACAAACAAAAACTAAGGGAGTTTGTAAACACCAAACCAGCTCTACAGGAAATATTGAAAATGGGTCCTCTAAGCAAAGAGAGAGCCTAAAAGTAGTAGACCAGAAAGGAATAGAGACAATATCCAGTAACAGTCACCTTACAGGCAACATAATGGCACTAAATTTGTATCTTTCAGTAGTTATCCTGAATGTAAATGGGCTAAATGCCTAATCAAAAGACACAGGGTATCAGAATGGATAAAAAAAAAATAAAACCCATTAATATGCTGTTATAAGAAACTCATTTTAGACACAAAGACACTTCCAGATTTAAAGTGAGGGGGGTGGAAAACAATTTACCATGCTAATGGACATCAAAAGAAAGCTAGGGTGACAATCCTTATATCAGATAAATTAGATTTTAAGCCAATGACTATCATAAGAGATGAGTAAGGACACTATAACATACTCAAAGGGTCTGTCCAACAAGAAGATCTAACAGTTTTAAATATCTATGCCCCTAACATGGGAGCAGCCACATACATAAACCAATTAATAACAAAATCAAAGAAACACATTGACAATAATAGTAGGGGACTTTAACACCCCTCTCACTGAAATGGACAGGTCATCCAAGCAAAAGATCAACAAGGAAATAAAGGCCTTAAATAACACCCTGGACCAGATGGACATCACAGATATATTCAGAACATTCCATCCCAAAGCAACAGAATGCACATTCTTCTCTAGTGCACATGGAACATTCTCCAGAATAGATCACATCCAGGGTCACAAATCAGGTCTCAGCCAGTAAGAAAAGATTGGGAGCATTCCCTGCATATTTTCAGACCAAAATGCTCTGAAGCTAGAACTCAATCACAAGAGGAAATTTGGAAAGAACCCAAATAAATGGAGGATAAAGAGCATCCTTCTAAAGAATGAATGTGTCAACAAGGAAATTAAAGAAAAATTGAAAAATTCATGGAAACGAATGATAATGAAAACACAACTGTTCAAAATATGTGGGACACAGCAAAGGCAGTCCTGAGAGAAAAATATATAGTGATAGAAGCCTTTCTCAAGAAACAAGAAAGGTCTCAATCCTACACCTAACCCTAAGGCCTAACTCTACACCTAAAGGAGCTGGAGAAAGAACAACAAAGAAAGCCTAAGCCCAGCAGGAGAAGAGAAATAATAAAGATCAGAGCAGAATTAATGAAATAGAAATAAACAAAAAACAATAGAACAAATCAACAAAACTAGGAGGTTGTTCTTTGAAAGAATTTATAAGATTGATAAACCCCTGGCCAGTCTTACCAAAAAGAAAAGAGAAAGGACCTAAATAAATAAAATCATAAATGAAAGAGGAGAGAACACAACCCACACCAAAGAAATACACACAATTATAAGAACATATCATGAGCAGCTATACGCCAGCAAATTTGACAATCTGGAAGAAATGGATGCATTCCTAGAGACATATATACTACCACAACTGAACCGGGATGAAATGGAAAACTTGAACAGTCCCATAACTGTAAGGAGATTGAAGCAGTCATCAAAAATCTCCCAACAAACAAGAGCCAGGGCCAGACAGCTTCCCAGGGGAATACTACCTAGAATTTAAGGAAGAATTAATTCCTATTCTCCTGAAACTGTTCCAAAAAATAGAAACGGAAGGAAATCTTCCAAACTCATTTTATGAGCCAGCATTATCTTGATCCCAAAATCAGACAAAGACCCCATCAAAAAAGAGAATTAAAGACCAATATCCTTGATGAACACAGATGCGGAAATTCTCACCAAAACACTAGCCAGTAGGACCCAACAGTACATTAGAAGAATTATTCACCATGACCAAGTGGGATTCATTCCAGGGCTGCAAGGTTGGTTCAACATCTGTAAATCAATCAATGTGATACAATACATTAATAAAAGAAAGAACAAGAACAATATGATACTCTCAATAGTTGCTGAAAAAGCATTTGACAAAGTATAGCTTCGTTTCTTGATCAAAACTCTTCAAAGTGAGAGGGTACATACCTCAATATCATCAAAGCCATCTACGAAAAACCCACTGTGAATATCATTCTCAATGGAGAAAAACTGAGAGCTTTTTCGCTAAGGTCAGTAACACGGCAGGGTTGTCCATTATCACCACTGCTATTCAACATAGTACTAGAAGTCCTAGCCTCAGCAATCAGACAACAAAAAGAAATTAAAGGCATCCAAATCGGCAAAGAAATCATCAAACTTTCACTCTTTGCAGATGATATGATACTTTATGTGGAAAACCCAAAGACTCCACTCCAGATCTGCTAGAACTTGTACAGGAATTTAGTAAAGTGTCAGGCTATAAAATCAATGCCCAGAAATCAGTTGCATTTCTATACACCAAAAACAAGACAGAAGAAAGCGAAATTAAGGAGGCAATCCCATTTACAGTTGCACCCAAAACCATAAGATACCTATTAATAAACCTAGCCAAGGATGCAAAGAATCTGTGCTCAGAAAACTATAAAGTACTCATGAAAGAAATGGAAGAAGACACAAAGAAATGGAAAAACGTTCCATTCTCATGCACTGGAAGAACAGATATTGTGAAAATGTTTATGCTACCTAAAGCAGTCTACATGTTTAATGCAATCCCTATCAAAATACCATCCATTTTTTTCAAAGAAATGGAACAAATCATCCTAAAATTTATATGGAACAAGAAAAGACCTCGAATAGCCAGAGGAATGTTGAAAAACAAAGCCAAAGTTGGTGGCATCACAATTCCAGACTTCAGGCTCTATTACAAAGCTGTCATCCTCAAGACAGTATGGTACTGGCACAAAAACAGACACATAGATCAGTGGAACATAACAGAGAGCCCAGAAATAGACTCTCAATTCTATGGTCAACTAATCTTTGACAAAGCAGAAAAGAATGTCCAATGGAAAAAAGACAGTCTCTTCAACAAATGGTGTTGGGAAAATTGGACAGCCACATGCAGAAAAATGAAACTGGACCATTTCCTTACATCATACACAAAAATAGACTCCAAATGGATGAAAGAACTCAATGTGAGAAATGAGTCCATCAAAATCCTTGAGGAGAACACAGGCAGCAACTTCTTTGACCTCAGCTGCAGCAATTTCTTTCTAGAAACATTGCCAAAGGCAAGGGAAGCAAGGGCAAAAATGAACTGTTGGGACTTCATTAAGATCAAAAGCTTCTGCACAGCAAAGGAAACAGTCATCCAAACCAAAAGACAACTGACAGAATGGAGAAGATATTTGCAAATGACATATCAGATAAAGGGCTAGTATCCAAAATCTATAAAGAGTTTAGCAAACTCAACACCCAAAGAACAAATAATCCAATCAAGAAATGGGCAGAGGACATGAACAGACATTTCTGCAAAGACATCCAGATGGCCAACAGATACATATAAGTGTTCTGTTTCACTTGGCATCAGGGAAACACAAATCAAAACCACAATGAGATACCACCTCACAGCAGTCAGAGTGGCTAAAATTAACAAGTCATGAAATTATAGATGCTGGTGAGGATGCAGAGAAGGGGGAACCATCCTACAAAGTTGGTGGGAATGCAGGCTGGTGCAGCCACTCTGGAAAACAGTATGGACGTTCCTCAAAATGTTGAAAATAAAGCTATGTCCCATCAATCACACTATTGGGTATTTACCATAAAGATACAAATGTAGTGATCCGAAGGGGCCCGTGTATCCGAATGTTTATAGCAGCAATGTCCACAATAGCCAACCTATGGAAAGAAACTAGATATCCATCATCAGATGAATGGATAAAGAAGATGTGATATATACACACACACACACACACACACATACACACATATATATATACACAATGGAATACTATGCAGCCATCAAGAGAAATGAAATCTTGCCATTTGTGACGATGTGGATGGAACTAGAGGGTATTAGGCTGAGCAAAATAAGTTGATCAGAGAAAGACAATTATATAATCTCCCTGATATAAGGAAGTTGAGAAGCAAAGTGGGGTGTTTGGGGGATAGGGAAGGAAAAAGTGAAACAAGATGGGATCGGGAGGGAGACAAACCACAAGACTCTTAATCTCATAGAACAAACTGAGGGTTGCTGGGGGAAGGGGGTTAAGGAGAGGGTGGTGCGGTTATGGACATTGGAGAAGGTATATGCTATGGTGAGTGCTGTGATGTGTGTAAACCTGGTGATTCACAGACCTGTGCCCCTGGGGCTAATAATGCATTATTGTTAATAAAAAAAATTAAAAGAATTTGATACGTACAGTTGTAACCCCCCAAAACTTTCCATCTAAGAAACAGACAAAATTATACTATATGATATAAACAAAGTACTCAACAATGAAAAAAAGTAAGTAAGTCGGGGGTTAGGGTGTTGAAGACACTGAACATCCAGACATTATTAGGATGGAGCTCTTTACCATTTTAACAAATATATTTGATCTCTATCAAGAGGAATTACTGACTTTGTTTATATTTAATTTTTTTTTGCATATGAAATCTTAACCTCTCTGGTCTCAAATCTTAGCAGTGAATGCATATATTTTTCAAGAATACACATTTTGTGGTACGAGATGGATCGTGTGCAGGTTGTGGGTGGTAGCTTTCTAGCTTAAATGGGACTGAACAAAATCTTGAAGACACGATACTTCTTGGGAAGGATCGGCCCGGTTTTTTCATAATTGTTGCCTCGTGTACCACACTAGAGTAGTTTCAACAGTTAACATTAGCAATTAACATTTTGTCATTCTGTGCCCCTTCCCACATTTCCCCCTTCCCCACCCACTTATCTTCTATTCTTTTGCTGAGCCATGTAAAAATATATCGCAGATGTTATGATACTTTATCTCTGAATATATGTGATACATGTCCTAAAATGTCCAAAAAAATAGTAATACTACCCTAAGTATATTACCATTATCACACCTTAAGGAATTTAACAATATCTCAACATCCTCTAATATCCAGTCCATATTCAAACTCCCCCAACTGTTCCATGTAAAGAATGTTTAACAGATTGTTTTTTTTTAAACCAGTAAGTATCAGGGCTTACTGATTTGTGTGCTCATGTAGAATATTATAGTGGAGAAAATAGGCTAAAAAAATAGAGGTTCTATAGTCACAAGCCACATTGTGGCTTGTGTCTAAATCCAGGACTGATTGATACCAAGGCTCTTGTTTAGTTAATAGTGTTTCTTAAGATTTTCAGTGATTATAGTAGAGTCACTAGTGGGTTATACTTCTAGGGAAGCTTTGGACAAGAGAATTAGGTGGCCATGATCTCCATTGCTTCAGATAATATAGGGTAGAGATTTAGTCATAGAAGCAAGACAGGAAGAGGGTTAAAACCAAATTAAAAGGGTTCCTGAGAGGTTCAGTCTGTTAAGAATCTGCCTTCAAGGCGCCTGGGTGGCTCAGTGGGTTAAGCCCCTGCGTTCGGCTCAGGTCATGGTCCCGGGGTCCTGGGATCGAGTCCCGCATCAGGCTCTCAGGGAGCCTGTTTCCTCCTCTTTCTCTCTGCCTGCCTCTCTGCCTACTTGTGGTCTCCCTCTGTCAAATTAAAAAAAAAAAAAAAAAAAAAAAAAAAAGAATCTGCCTTCAGCTCCAGTCATGATCTCAAGGTCCTGGGATTGAGCCCTACATAGGACTCTCTGCTTAATGGGGAGCCTGCTTCTCCTTCTCCCTCTGCCACTCCGTTTGTGTGCTTTCTCTCCTTCTCTGTGTCAAATAAATAAAATCTTAAAAAAAAAAACAAATAATCAAACAGAAAAACAACAACAAAAAAACCAGCACAAATGAGAATTCCCAGATACTGCCTTTTTTTTTCTTTTTCCTTTTTTTTTAGACCTGAAGATAATTCAGACATTTGTCTTTGGGTATTTTGGGACTTTTTCAGTTCTTTCCCCCATGATGTCTCCTTCTTGACCTTGAAATGGTAATGTGTGTTATTGCCTTGTAATTCTGGGGAAGGAAATTTCAGTATTTTTTTTTTTTAACCTGGGAGACCCCTGTTTGTGTCTGACTCATCAGTGACATCCCACTGGATAATTTCAGACTTTTGTCATTTTGTAGAGATAAATTTTTCTAATACCACAAGGTCCTAGTTGTTGTCTACTTCTGCATAATTTGAGAGCTCTATGGAATACTTTCTCAATTTTGAATTATTAGGCTATTTGCCTAAATCCTCCCATCTCCTTGGATATTCTTGTTGTGATTTTGTTTGTTTAAATGAGGTGTGATCTTCTCAGTGATGTAAACTTTGTCCATTATTTGGGCTGAGGCAGTTCTTGGTTATACACCACAATTCAGAGGTGCTCTATGGTCTGATATCCATCCTAAAGCAGCTTAAACTGCCCTGGTAAAACCCTACTTCTATGTACAGCTTTTCAAAGCATTTAGGTTAATTTCTTCTGGTATTAAGCCTGCTACCAACTCCCAAAGTCATGGATAAATACTCCTCTTTCAGTGCTCTAACTTCCTACAAGGTCATCTTGATTCCTGAAACTGTCCATGGGAAAAAATGGTATTTTGTTATATGTACTTAAAGGCTGTGAACTTACTAGGGATGATGCCTTTCTTATAGGTATGTGATCTTTAACACCCAGATTTTTAAGCTCTGGTGTCCTTCCTATGATTGTATGAAGATTCCGAAGTCTCTTGGTCTGAAGAGATGTTTTTGGGAAAAAAGGACTTGGGAATTCTCTCTGCAAATTGAGAACTTTCTTGATCATGAGGGTGATGGTGTGGTAGTTCGCTGTACTTCTGAATATTACAGACTCAAGTGAGAAATTTTTATTTGTAGCCCTCTTGCAAAAATACTTCATTTAGGCCTTCTTAAACCAATATATCAACCTCTCAAGATAATGCAGAAATGAAATCATGTCATAATTACTAAATAATGAATATCTAAATTATTATCTTCATATATTAAAAACAAATGTTAGTTGGTATAATAGAACTCAGTGGCAGTTTTGACTCCTGTAAAGGGATATATGTCCATACGACTTGGTAATCCCATTGGCCCATGTTAAAAAGTACTGTTGGTATTCAGATAACTGCAGTGACGAAGGAGTTAACTGAACCGGAAGAGAGGAAGTGAGATGCTGGCAGCAGATGGTGTTGTCAAATAGAGGTATAATTGCACTTAAAAAAAATCCCTTCAAAATAGTTTCTCAAGCTTTAGGTAACTTAGATGACATTTAACAGGCTCTGGAAATCACTTAAATGGGTACAGAAATAAAAGAATTACAGAGGAAAATGTCACCATCTGAATTTGTCTTGAATCTTATTGAGTGGAGACATCTGAGGCTCTTGTTAATACTTAGCAACTATTTACAACCCACAGAATAGAACGTGTCATTGTCGCATTGTTTAGCTCATTTTGTGGGGAAGGTCTTTTGTGGCAGTCTAGATAATGTAATGGATTTAGTGCTCTAAAATGTGAAGTCTGGGGGAAAAGAAAAAGTATAAATTTATCTCAAATTCAAATATAGAAAAACTCACTGGAGCTTTTAGAGAAAGGTAATTAACACAATTGAAAACTACAGGAAAAATAGCCCCTTTTCATTTTACTGTTTGTCACCGTTACTGAATATGGCACAGCAAGAATTAAATATAAATTGCTTTTATAACATTTAGAAGCATTGCATGTATTGACGGGAAATCTGAGACTTTTTCTCGGGGTTGGGGGGGAAGATATAGAATATATGAAGGACTAAGAGACATACTCATGAAAATTTATAGGTAGGACGAAGTACAATTTCTGAATTTAACTTGTGTTTTACAGGTAAGTAAAGTGAAGCCCAAACATGAGCAAGCTGAAATGTTAATCAGGTCTGCTGCACTTATCCAAAATCTAGAAGATTTTAGGGTAAAATATATCTATGTAAACCGTGTAAGCCAAAACCAGTGTGAAAAATCCTAGGGAGGCAGGAGATGGTACTGACTGAGGGGTGGGTTTGGGATCAAGTCCTGACTCTTCCTTATTAACTGAAATGAATATATTGTTTGACTTTGGTCAAATGTATGGTTGTTACCAGGACCAAGAGCAATGGTAGAATTATTAAATGCTGAAGAGCGCATGGTTTTATGTCCAAGCTCTTGGAACCATATTTTTTGTTCTCTAAATGTGACTTGCCACAGGTTCTACATAGCATTTTAACTTGCCACACACAATTTTTTTTTAAACATCATGATCTCTTAGATCACAAGTAGCAAGGATTCTTATTTTAGAGTCTGAACTAAAGTGTTTTCTCTGCTTTTAGGACAGTAGTTCCCAAACTGTGACCTCTGGCCCAGCAGTATCAATGTCACATGAAAAGCAATAAAAAATACAAATTATTAAGCCCACAATCTAGACCTACTGAATAAGAAAATCTAGGATAAAATCTAGGTAGGTAAAATCTGTTTATACCAGAAATCTGTTTAAACAAACTTTTCAGGTGATTCTGATGTGGGTCAGCATTTGAAAATCACTTGTCTAGAGCACACTGAAGTTGTTGGCTTTTTGTATAATCTGATAAATAAGGCAGAGAAACATGTTCAGGTGTGGTGTTTTGGTACCACAATCTAAAAAGGTGTACTTAAGTTGTAGAGTGTGGCATAGGAGTTACCTGTCTTTCTCTCCAGAGTGTATCTCTTGACATTGGCCAGATTATTTCCCCAGAGACTGCTAGAATGTCAGGCCCCTGTATTTTCATAGGATCGTCTCCTGCCTGTTGACAGGTATGTATTGTATCAAGGCACTGAAGGGACTGTTAATTCCTATTTATTTAGCATCTCTTCATATGAACTTGTCACCTTATTGGCCAACCATGATGTCCTTTGGAAATGGTAAGATGATCAAGGCCTTACAAACTACACAGTAGCACAGAACTAGATAGAAGACCTTATTCTTCAAGATGGGACACCTTCTCTCTTTTCCCTGGGAAATCACTGGTGATTACTTCTCAGGTCCTGTCACTTGTTAACGTAATCCAACCTATCTTGCCTCTGGAAGGTAAATGATGGTATTTTGCCTTGGTTACACAGACATTTTGGTTTAGCATTTCTTTGGAAACAAGCCAACATGAATGACTTTTCTCAGCATCCATGGCATATAGAAATAATAATTTCATGTAATTTTCAAAATCTTGATGACCTTTAAAATTTCTTCTTTTATTTAAAGATTTTTAGTTAAGAGAGAGTGTGAGTTAGGGGTAGGGGCAGAGTGAAAGAGGGAGAAAGAGAATCTCAAACTCCACAAATTTGTAGAACTCCCCCAGTGTGGAACTCGATTCTACAAAGCCTGGGATCATGACCTGGACTGAAATGAAGAGTCGGGCAGGCACTCACCTGACAGAGGCACCCAGGTGCCCCATAAAGTGTTTTTCAATACATTGTTGGAAAAAAATGGTCTTCCCTTTTAGGGAACATAAGAGAAGGATGAGTTGCTTTCATAGGATAAAATCATTCCTGTCTCTGAAATCTGCTTTTTGTGTATTGTATATTAAGGAATTTATGGTATCTGAACTTCTTTAATCTTCAATCACTTTTGACTCTAGGTTTTTGTTAACCAACTAAGCAAATGATTAGAACTGCTCCCAGTTGTTAATGCTAACACCCTGAGTTCAGCATCTGATAACTACACCAATATTGAAGCATTCACCCAAATTTCAAATCAACTTTTCACTCCTTTGTCTGGTATCATCAAAATCCATTTTCTTACATGTTCTCTAAGTTCTTAAATTATCAGTATTCTGAAAGTTTCTTTGTGACTAAACCTTTTCACTCCAGGGTCTGATTTTTGTCTTATACTCGTGTTTTCCTAATTAAGGGCTTAGAGCTATTATAGGGCATTTGGGTAGAACATGGTGAAAATTGCATCTCTTTTTTAAGATGGATGCCACAACCTGGGTCATTATAGGGTCTTCAGGCAGGAAAGAAGTCACTTAAATGGCAAAGGAGAAAAAAGTCCCCTGCCAGGGGAGGCATGGTAGATGGGGAGTGCTACAGTTTCGTGTGGGTCATCTACCTCCACTCATATTCCCTCATTATAATTCCTAAGATTCCATTTTTTCCTGTTAATATTTTAACTTCCCTAAAAAGACCTGGCAAGATCATCTGGTTCATTTCAGCAATCTACAGGGTCAAACACTGTTAGATTTTTCAACTGTCTTAACCCTGAGGCTGTAAGAGGTAAGAGATCATTTTAGTGTGACCACAGAGAGTTCCTGATTTTCTTTCTTGCCTGTTTTTTGAGCCATGAACTTAGTATTTTGAGCTTGTCATATTACCTTTGCAAGTTGCCTGATACTGTTAGAAGCATATTCTCTAATTCTGTAGTGCTTGAATTTTGCAAGCTCTTAGTTAAAAAAAAAAAAAAAAAAAGAAGAATCCACTAAAGCCTGGGCTTTAGTGAGAGCATCAGTCCAAGTGACCATAGGAGATTATTTCTGTCTTTACACTGCATGCCATAGCTTATGAAGCCTTTCGCTAAGGCTCTGTTCCTTATTTCCCCTTTTTCCCTGAGACTTTTTTTTTTTTAATGCAAACACCATAAATCAATATAAGCTAACTTAAGTCCAAAAAAAAAAATTAAAATAGAGTGGATGAACCATAGAATCTCTACAAAGTTCAAGGAACGAAGGTAAGCTGCCACAGTTATGTGTGATAGCAAAATTGTATTATTTTTGATATCGATAGTCCACGTGATCTTGATATTTGATCTCTTGATACTCCACGTGATCCACTGGCATAGAACCACTGTCACTGCAGTTTTGGGAAAGTGGTTCTTGCTGTCACTGTACCCTTAAGCATCACTTTGGGGTTTTTTTGTTTGTTTGTTTTGTTTTTGTTTGTTTGTTCTTTTTTGTCACCAGCTTCCTATCACAGTTTGACATGGGTATATATGATTCATAAGGCCCGCGTTACGGGCCTATGCTGTAACTGGTAGCAGAGAAAATGAATATTTAGCATTTTCACCTTTCAAAGTAAGAAGTAGTCTCAGAGATTGGTTCAGAAATATGAGGTAATGTTTGATAAAGCATTTACGCAGTGCCTGAACATAGAACCAACTCTTGAAAGTGTTAAAATATAAACTATGAGTGACAGTTCTATGAAAAACAGGTAACAGACCAGGATGCTAATTGTATAAAGGCTTTTAGTATGGCTGCCTTGTATTTTGGGAGCTGAAGATTGTCACCTTTGGTTCTTGAAAGCTAAGTTTGCTGCATTTCATGGCACTGTACTATTTATTCATTTAAATATGTGTTTATTGTTTCCTGTATATTTCTCCTTTAGACTATCATGAGGGATTATGGGAAAAGGGAACAAGAGGATACTCACTACTTGCCTTCTGACTGCATATAATCTTAAAAGAAGACATTTAAGCAACATTTATTAAGTATGCATTATGTACTCTTGAAAAGTTGTACATGTTTACTTCTCTCATTAGCTCTAACTACAGTGCTATTATCTTTGGTAGTAAATGTAGCCTCAGAGGGTTTAAGTAACTTGTCCAAGGTCATGCAAGTAGGAGAAGGAAAAGTCTAATTCATTCCAAGCCTGGGTCATGATTTGAGGAAGAGACGAATCTCAAGAGCAAGAAAGGCCAGGGCAGGAGAAATAATGTGGGTTAACAGTTTGGTCTCCTGTCAGAAGATCCCAACTTTAGCAATGTGGAATGTTCAAAGAGGATATTGGCAAAAAACTGAGTAGATTTTTAAAAAATTATTTTATTATTTTATTTTATTATTGTTATTTATTAATTTTTTTCAGTGTTTCAAGATTCACTGTTTATGCACCATACCCAATGCTGCATGTAACACATTCCCTCCTTAATACGTACCACCAGGCTCACTTAGGCTCACCAGGCCCACCCTCCTCCCCTTCAAAACCCTTAGTTTGTTTCTCAGAGTCCAGTCTCTCATGTTTCATTTCCCCCTCCCATTTCCCCCAATTCGCTTTTCCTTTCCTTCTCCTAATGTCCTCCATGTTCCTTATGCTCCACAAGTAAGTGAAACCATATGATGATTGATGCTTTCTGCTTGACTTACTTCACTCAGCATAATCTCCTCCAGTCCCATTTATGTTGATATAAAAGTTGGGTATTCATCCTTTCTGATGGAGACATAATATTCCATTGTATATATTGACCATATCTACTTTATCCAATCATCTGTTGAAGGGTATCTTGGCTCTTTCAGCAGTTTGGTGACTTGTGGTCATTGCTGCTATGAACCTAGGGGTACAGATGGCCCTTCTTTTCACTACATCTGTATCTTTAGGGTAAGTACCCAGTAGTGCAATTGCAGGGTCATAAGGGAACTCTATTTTTAATTTCTTAAAGAATCTCCACATTGTTTTCCAAAGCGGCTGTACCAACTTGCATTGGTGGGAATGCCAATAGTGTAAGAGGATTCCCCTTTCTCCACATCCTCTCCAACACTTGTTGTTTCTTGTTTTGTTAATTTTGGCCATTCTGAGTGGTGTAAGGTGCTATCTCAATATGGTTTTGATTTGACTCTCCCTGATGGCTAATGATGATGAACATTTTTCATGCATCTGTTAGCCATTTGTATGTTTTGGAGAAGTGTCTGGTCATGTCCTCTGCCCATTTTTTGACATGATTATCTGTTTTTTTGGGTGTTGAGTTTGAGGAGTTCTTTATAGATCTTGGATATCAGCCCTTTGTAGTGTCATTTGAGAATATCTTCTCCCATTCTCTAGATTGCCTCTTTGTTTTGTTGACTGTTTCCTCTTCTTAAATGATCTGGCTATCGAATCCTGTCTTTACCAGCACACAGACCTTCCCAACATACAACAGCTTGTAATAATTAATCATCCCATTGACTGTTTCTAGACCTAAATTACCTAGTGGGTCTTTTTGGTTGGTCTGGTTTAAGTTGACTGCTTCAGGGCTCAAGGATTGTGCTTATGTGTGACTGACACAGCCCTGAGATGTTTGGGATTTGACCTAAAAGAGCCAGGGACTGGTAGAGTGGCAGCTGCTCTCTTTAAAGAAACACAGATACTCTGGTGAGAGGTAAACAATTGTATTAGATTTATTAGAGTGTTTTGTGGACTCAGCATTGTGGGGTGGTTGTGATGATGATGGTGATGGTCCCAGTTATGTTGGTGGTCATGAAAGGGGTATGAGTGCCATTCTGCAAAGTATGTATGGGAGGTCCCAGCAGAATAACTTTGCTCTTACAAAATCCCTGGAGAAAATTTACTTAAGTAATGGCACCAGAGAGATTCAGCATTTACTAGGTAAAAATATCTCTTCTCTGTGGAGTTCACAGCTATGGTTATGAAGCTACACTTCTTCCTGGGATAGTTGTGAGTGAAAAAAATCCTGCTGTCCATGATAAATCAACTGCTTGAGAAATCCTTGCATTTTGTCAGCCAATCTGTATTTTGCAAACAGACTTTTGTACCTTATAGGAGAAAATAAAACTCTTTATTGTATTATATTCCCTAATGTTAGCTACACGCATATGCCACATATATATTTATATTTATTCATGAACACATATATACCATATTCATTGATATATTCACATTTAGCCATAAAACGTGAGCCTGGATTCTAGATCCTTGTTCTTGGGTGCAACTGAATTTGAGTTTTAGTTTGCATGTGAAACATTGTATAGTATTTAATGAAGTGTATGTAAGAGACATTATTATTATTTTGTGTCTATATGATAGATAAATAGAACTAGCTTCCAGTTCTGGAAATCTAACCACACAGTGTAATTGTCTGTTTTGAGTTGGAAGGAAATTAGGGAACATTGTGGTTTATAGTTGAGAGATCCTGGCTTAAATCTTGGGTCTCTTGTTTTCTAGTTGTGTAACCTTGATTATAAAATGCAACGAGTTGGCCTGGTCTCTTCCACAGAAAGATGGGGTTAATACTTCTTCCTCCTTAAGGTTGTTGAGAAGACTCAGTGACTATAAATATTGCCTGGCATGATATATCTGGGATATAACAAATATAGAATGTCTGAACTGGAAGGAATCTTAAAGTTAATAATATAGACCAACTTTCTCATTCTGCAGAGTTAAGTCTGAGGTCCAAAGGGATGAAACAGTGATAGAGTTGGAAATGGACTCCAAGTAACAGGATTCCTGTGAAATACCAAGGAAAAGCACTCAGTGTCCTATTGTTAGGAAGCAGGTGAATCATGCAGGAGTGCAAAATGGAAGGTACTTCCATTTATATTTCCAAAGTTGGGAAAAAATTCAGTAGTTATTAGCAAATCTTCCCAAATCAGGCATCCTATTTTGAATTTTGAAGTACATATTTACTACTTGATATCTGAGTTGTTTCTAGAATTTCCCATGAGTGATTAAGTTAGGAATTTTAGAAAGCCAGAGTTGGCTTTAAAAAAAAAAAAAAACCCACAACTATTTATTGAGGTATAATTTAATAGCATAAAATAAAATTTTTCTCTTTTGAGTGTACAATTTAATTTTTTAAAAAGATTTTATTTGTTTGAGGGAAAGAGCATGAGCGGAGGTGGGGGGCACTGGGAGGGGGAGAGAGAGAAATGGACTCTCCCTGCTGAGGAGGGAACCAGATGCCGGGCTTAATCCTAGGGCCCCAAGATCATGACCTAGGCCAAAGGCAGTCACCTAATGACTGAATCATCCAGGTGCCCCACAATTTGATTATTTTTAGTAAATATATTCAGTTGTGCTAGTATCACCACCACGCAGTTTTAGAACATTTTGATCAACTCATACGCATTCCTTGTACCTGTTTATGGCTTACGCCTCTCTTCCTGAGCCCCAGGCAACCACTAATCTACTTTCTGTCTCTGTAGATTTGCTTTTCTGGACACTTTGTATAAATGAATTTATATACTATGTGACCTTCTGTGTCTGGCTTTGTAATGTTTTTGAAGTTGTCCATGGTGTAGCATGTACTGTATCTGCTTCTCTTTATTACTGAATCTACATAGACTTTCAATATAAGTTCTACTGATATAGCAGGGAAGCCAGAGGAGGCAAGAAACGGTTTCAGTCTCTCTAAATTTGTCATCTGATAAGCCCGATTCTACAGAGTTGCCCAAAGAGCAGCTTCCCACAGGGAATTCGCCAAGGTTAAGTCCTCTGGCTCTCTTCCCAGGCTGCAGGGAGGAGATGTTTACATCCTTATTTCTGATGATTCTGCCACTAAATGGTTGGAAAATTGCCCAAGTAGGAGGCAGCAACTCAGATTCCAGCAGGTTAATAACAGCCTTGAAGTACGCATTAGTGAGGGGACAGTGATGCACCTGCCACCGAACTTGGGGGTTTGGAGAAAGGCGTGACTCTTCATGAGGAGGCCAAGAAATGGGTTATGGAAGTGACACAGCTGGGGGCGATCCTGGCAGGGGGCAGGTGTGTTTTCCAGCTTTTCTGGTTGTGAGAATAAAGTAGTTAGTGGGTAGTGGTTCAGCACACAAGGTTTGAAAGTCAGAATTGGGTTGACCATGTGAATTAGGGCAGATGGTGAAGTGTCTTGGAGCCTTTGTTTGCTTATGTATTACGGGAATATAGTCCAGACCTCAGAGCTGTGCAAATAAGGTGATGCAGACAAATGCTTAGTAGGATTCTAGCACCCAGAAAATACTCAGGAAACAGTAGCTCTTAATTTTTAACACCTTGTCACTAGAGAGTCAAATCTAATCCAGTGTTTTATTGTCTCCCTAAGTGTCTTTAAACTCAAATTATCTGAGATTAATAAAATACTGTGTTTCTAAATAGAAAAAAAAAAAAAGTCAAGGGATTAACAGAAACCTCATGTTATAACTTGAAATCCTAAAACAAATGCAAGTCTAACAGCTAGTATTTACAGTTTCCACGTTAAAGTGTTTTTTGTTTGTTTGTTTGTTTGTTTGTTTTTAATAACTTTACTGCATTCATCCTCACAGCAGTTCTGGGGAAAGCTCTCGTTATTATCTCCATTTTAGTGTTGGAGGTAATATGACCTGCCCCAAACCACACTTTTTGTAAGTGATGGATCCCATCATTAGATACTGAGAATGAGATACTGTATTGGTTTTCTAGGGATGCTGTAACAAATTACATTGAGGTAGGTGGCTTAAAACAACAGGTTTATCCTTTCCCATTTCTTGGAGGCCACCCCATCAGGGTGTTGGCAGAGGTTCTGAGGCAGAATCTCTTCATAGTTGCTGGCAATCTTTGGTGTTCCTTGGCTTGTGGCTGCCTCCCTCTGGTCTCTGTCTCTGGCTTTACATGGTGTTTGTCTCTGTGTGTGTCTTCTGTGTTTCCGTGTCTGAATTGTCCTCTCTTTTCTCTTATAAAAACACCAGCGATTTGATTTAGGGTCCACCATAATCCAGCATGACCTTGTCTTAACTAATTATATTTGCAAATATTTTATTTCCAAGTAAGGACGCGTTTTGAAGTTCCGTGTGGACATGATTGGGGGGGTATTAATCTACAAATCTGGAAACAGAATCCTAAGTGGAACGGGAGACACAGGCATTTAAATAATTATTATTAATGCAGAATTTAATCAGTATGTTAGAGAATGAGAACAACAAGGAATGGTATTCAGGGCAGAGGCCACTTCCTCTGCTTACATTTTTACCAAAAGATTAGAAAATAGTAGAACCACTGCGCATTTCAGAAATTTTCAGTGACTTGGCTTTTAAACTGTTGAGAAATCAAAACCTTCTTTGATTTTGTTCCTTTACTCATAAGCCGAGTGGACTCAGGAAGAAAGGAGATCAAGCAGGGTCAGCTGGAGAGGAGGAGAAGTGAGGTAGGAATGGATAAGGGAGGGTTGGATAGGACAGACTGCCACATGGAGATGCTGGGGTTTGTGCTTGGCCTCCTTGAAAGAGAACAAAATTTGACTGTTTGAAATTGAACTCTGAAGACAGGTGGTGACACCTGTCTGATGGAGCGAAAGGCATACAGTACAGCCTCCAACGAGAATCTTCTAGAAAGGTAAACCTCTCCACCCCACCCCCCCAAAATCACCAAAAGGGTGTTTGAAACTAGAAGACCAAGAATAACTACAGCATCTTATAGGACTGTGTGACAGTAAAAGTATAAAGAGTAAAGAGGCTGAGTTCATGGATGTGGAAGTGGGGAGTCAGATTCCTGCTCCATAGTTGGGCCAGAGACTCTGGGAATGAGGTGGATGGATACAGGCAGCTTAATGGAGGGATGTAGTGCCAGCCCCATACTTCAGACCTGGGAGAAGAGCCCCGAAGATTCAGTAGATCCAAGGAAGTTGAGAAAGCAGGGACTGTGTATGCCAGGGTCATTGCTGTGTCCTCAGGGCCAGATAGTATCAGGATTGAGAGTTTAAATTTAAGTTTCTGCAGTGAGTCATTGGGTTTTTCAGGGTCTCAGTGGCATCTTGTTTAATTTTTTGTCAAAATGATGCAGTAGCCATCAGTGCAGGAGGCCGTCACTGTCTGTTGCTCTGGTTCTAATCCAGGCACCTCTCCTTCCGGGCTTCTGGCCTTGGAGTCGGCCCATCCGTCATGGTGTTAGAGCAAGTGGCTACTGTGTGGCATCACTGGGGCCCCGTGATGGTTCCAGTGCAGCCTTGGGGACAGGAAAGGGCAGAGTTGATTAGTGGACATATGGGCCTCCGCTCCGGGTGGATTTAAAGACACTGCTTCTCTGGACCTAAATTCCTAAGTAGCATGCTCCAGTCTGCCTGGTGTGCTCTGAACAGGGGCTGGTCTGGAGTCCAAGGCCAAATTCTAGAGCTGGCTGCATTGGACTTGTTCTTACTCTACATCCCTGTTTGTGTTGATACTCCCAGATATAAACTCTGCCCCTCTATTTCCATGACTCCATGTTTCACCTTTGGATTAGACTCAGTGTTTCCTTCCCAGCAGGAGCTTTGTCCCCCTCTACTGTGTTCCAGCCATGTACACATAAAGTCTTGAGCTCACAGGGGGCACCACACCTGGGCAGTGTCTTTACTTGGCTACCTCTGAACTCAGGAGGGTGACGTTGATAAGGATTGGAGAATAGTGGGAGCCTGTTCTTGAAGAGGAAGAGGAAGTTAATTGAGTTTTGGAGAAATTTTAACACAGTATTGATTAATGGGGGTTTCCATTCACTATCTCTTTCATATTGAAATAATGAGAGATCAACATTCCCTAAAATGTAACCCTTGAAAACGCCATAGGTCTGGAGTTTCATGAAAAATCTGAGTGTTTTGCAGTTCATTTGTTCATTCAGTCGTTTTTTCTTCAATATCTACCACGTGTAGTGTGCTAGGGTTCACACAGATGGAGAGACAGAATTGCTACTCTGTCTCCCCCCACAGAATTTAATGCATTGTGGGGGCTCATGAACTCCATACACTTAAATGAAATAGAACCGGGGGGAAGGAACAAGTGACAGGTCATACCAAGTGGGGGATTCCAAAACTGAGTTTGAATCCAACAGCATTATGTCTTTCCTAGCCAGCTGACTTACAGGGTGGATGGGGCAGGGAAGCCGGTTCTGTTGTCTAGAATTCTAGATCAAAGCCTGCCTTCTGCCTGGCCTAGCCGTGCCGCTGACAGGACTTGCCTGCCTGCACCTACAGACAGCTACTCTTCAAACTTGCCGGGGTGATTGGCAGGATCATGTAGTTGGCTATTCTGTAATTAACCCTGCTGACAGCCCCCTAAGTCATTCTCCTGGCAAGTGGCTTCAGCAGCAACAGCTCAACAGGCTATCCCCCTGCTCCACTCTCTTTCAGCACAGGAGGTCCCATTTGTAAGCCGATAAATCCCTGGAGGAGATTTCTTCCATCCCAAAGCGAGGAGGGATAAGGGCCTTGTGCAGATTGTCAATCACCAAAACCACAAAACAAGAGGGGAAGAGACTTGTTAACCTATGCAATTTGTCCCCTGGGGCCCAGCCAGGGTATTTCCTTCTGCATATTTGTCTGCTCTCTGCTTGCTGAGCCTCAAGACTTTAAACCCCAGAGCTTTTCCTATCTCCAACATTTCCTCCTGCCCATTTACTTTGTCCTTTGGCTCTCATGACATTTAATTCATTGCTACAGTACATGGTGGTATCTATTGGCTCAGCACTTAGAAGGTGAACTAAGACACAGTGCTTGGTCTCAGATGGTTCACGTTACTTAGCATGAAGCAGATATTTCTTTCTCTTTCCTTCTGGTACTATTGGCAGATATTTGGAAGATCAGGAAAATTGTTGCCACTAACCAGCCCCCACCACCCAAACTCCACCACTCACACATAGATGTTTATTTCATTATTTGTATATGCCTTATCTTTAATAAACTGTAAATATGATGTAATAAAAATGGCTTTGGGAGTCAGGAATTCCATGTTAAGCCATAGACTAGGTATGTCAGCTGTGTGACCTTGACCTCTTTGATCCTTATGTCCCTTAAGTATAAAATGACAAGGCTGTTTGGAGAATGAAGCTAAAATAGACAATGCAGGGGAAAGACAGTGCCCAGGAGCTGTCCATTCCCCATTATTTCCTCTCTGTCCTAGAGAGAGGGATGACATTTTGTCCATTTCATTTCCCTTCCAGTGCCTTCATCTGAGCCTTACACATGGATGGCACAAAGTAAAAAGTCCTTGCTGATGAAAGCAAGTGAGTAAATTGAGTGAATGATGAATGAATGAATGAATGAATGAAAGTCTATCTCTTTTTCATTGGTTGGGCTAAAGGAGGAGTATAGGCAGGCTTGGGAGGATGGGCAGAAGGCAGAGCTAGTGGAGGGCTTTTCATCATAGAGTCTTGAAAAGAATGGAGTGCATGTAAGCTTGAAAGGTAAGGAACCAGGAGAAAGATGAAGATGTGGAATAGGAAGTTAGTGCTGCCCATCTGGCTAGAAGGGAACTATTTGTAGAACCTTCTGGGACGAGATCTATTGAATAGTGAGGTAGGGAGTTGTTATGACCTTAGGCCCTTGTCTAGGGGTCCAGCTCTTTTTGGATACTAAGTAGATGTCTAGCCCTTTCTATCCTTGCTCACACCAATTCCTTCTTACAGTCTAGTCAAAAGGGGCACCTGCCCAGAGCCCTGCACTTGACAGCTCCACAAGTAACCACAGCATTTTTTTTTTTTTAATGTAAAGATACTTCATTACCTCTGTCATTCAAGATCCTGCACGACCTGTAATTTCAAACATCTGTTCTCTAATGATCACTGTTCAGGCCCCAGGGGAAAAATTTCTCCACATCTTTACACTGTATCTTCAAAACAAAGTGACTACAAAGGAGTATTTGAAGGTTTATTGGTCGTAATGCAGTTGGTGTCCTAGATTCTGTCTTGGCAGGCAGGCAGGCAGGATTTGAGCAATGGTACTTAGGTAAGAGAAAAGACAAATTAATTTGTCAAGTCTTTCTTCTCAGACAGCATGAATGCAATAAATTCTTGCATAATGAACCATCATTTCCCAGAAGAGCCATGTATCCATTTCCTTCTCTTCATGTTGTAATCTGTAGATCTAGAAGTACTCAAGGATTACACACTATCCTTTGCAGTTACACATGAGAAAGGAACACTTTACAATATTGGACCATTTGCATTTTAAAGTTATTTTAGAGTATACTTAGATATAATGTGCATGAAGAATGATACTGATTCTTTACTCCATGGGCATAGATATGTCTTTAAGTGAAGGTGAAAATTATGACAAGTCATGGTAAATTTTAAAAAAATATACTATTTTTGCCATGACTTGATCCCTGTAAACCAGACAATACTTACACATGGTAGGTATGATTCAGCATTTCTGAATCTAACTGTTGCTGTAAAATTGGCAATTCCAGTTACCAGGTACAAGGGCAGAGTTAGTACTTGTGTGACCCGGAGACTAAATGCCTCCTTATATTTTTTACCCTAGTTGTTTTATTTGCCTCTCCTTAGTCCTAGCCCTGCCTTAAAGGATGAGCTACTAAACAGTTCCTGTTTTGTGAGCCATGCAGTCCCATCACAACTATTCACCATGCCATTGTAGCATGAAAACACCCATAGACAGTCTATAAATGAATGGTTTTGACTGTGTTACAATACAATTTTTACTCACAGAAGCAGGCTTCTGACTTGGTCCGTGGGTCATAGTCCTCACTTCTATTTCATGTCACCCACTCTGAGCCACTGTTTGCTTCCTCAAATATTTTCCTGAAACCCAGATAGATGGAGCTGTGTTCATCTTGAATATTGCTTGTTGCTGTGCCAGAGGAAAGAAAAGGGCTTTTTACTGGGCTTAACAATTAAGTGCTCAGAGCCAGAAGGGGCACATTATTTCAGCTCCCAATTTATTAGCTAGAATTAGTCCTAGGTCCCCATCCTACCATAGAGGCCATCAGAGCTATGGTAAGGGCTCATATTGGGTGTCATGAGAGTACAGAGGAGGAAGAGATAAAATCTACTTAGTGAGTTAAAGGAAGGATTTGTGCAAGTTACATTTGTTTTGGGCTTCCAAGCATAGATGTATTTTATAAAGCTACTTGGATGTTAATATAAGCCATAGAACTTATTTGGTATATGTGTTTCAATTAGAATTAGTATGGTATACACACCACAATGGCTCTAATATATATGTATTACATATGTGTGTATATATTCCCTTTTATTAACACAAATTGTATCTGTTTCTTAGGGTTTTTTTTTTTTTTTTTTGGCTGATGGCATACGGTTTGGTGGTGTATTTTTACTGTGAAAATCTGTCTTAGCTATGTTTCAATATTTAAACTTATTGACATGGATGACAAATCATCTTGCTAGTTTTTTTCTATTTGTTCAACCTATTTTTTGTTTCCCTTTTCTGTTTTTCTGCAGGCTTTTTGGTGACTTTATAATAATTCTTTTATCTTCAATTACCTGTTTCAAAAAATTTTTAGCAGTTTCCATAGGGTGAATAGCATATGTCTTTAATTAGTAACAGACTATCTTCAAATATTATATCACTTTACATGTAGTATAATGACTTTAACTTATTTTACTTCTAATTATCCACTTTCTTAACTTCTGCTGTTCCTGTCACCTTTTCATTTTTATATATTCTATTCATCCAAAGTTTATTGTGACTATTTCTTTTTGGCATAATTAATTATTTTTTATAGTTATTTAAAAATAAGAAAAATGGGTCTTTTATATTGTTGTTTTTAAAATACTTATAATAATTATTTTTTATGAATCTTGGAACACTGAAAAATAAAATTAAATTTAAAAAATAAATGGAAAAAAGATAATTATTTTTTAATGATTCCTGATTCCGTAGTGTAGGTCTCCTGGTACTGAATTTTCTAAAAATTTTTTTGTGTAAAAAGAGTTCATTCATCTTTGAATGATATTTTCCCTGAGTTTGAAATTGTTTCAGCACATGAAGAAGTTTCACTATTGTCTTATAACTTACATATATTTTGAAAAGAAGTCTGCTTTATTTCTTATTTATTTTTTTTCCTGCTTCAAATGCTTCTGACTGCCTTAAAAAATTTATTTTTATTTTTGTTTTTTTAGTAGTTTGAGTATGAAACATTGGTAAGTCTTTATTTTTAATCTTCATCTGGATTTTGGTTCTGTGATTCTAAAAAATGTTTAGCTATGATTCCTTCAAATATATTTTTTTACATTTTTTTGCCACATCTCTTGGAATTCCAATGAGACATGCATCCAGTATTGCTCCTCGTATGTACATACTACATTCTCCTTTACTCCCACACTGTTTTTTTTTTTTTTTTCTTTTTCTTTGTCAGTTTGTAGTATCTGTTGATCTTTTTCAAGTTCACTGATTCCTTTCTTGGCTGTTTTGAGTTCACCGGTGACCTGTGGAGGGAATTCTTAATATTTGTTACCATGGCTTTTTATGCCTAGCATTTTTGTTTTACTCCTTATTATAGTTCATAATTTTCCATTTATTTGTGTATGTTATCTACCTTTTCCACTAACATAGTCATGATATTTAATTACATTAATAATCGTTCTTTAAAAAATTTTCTGTAGATAATGGCCTGGTTGTGCTTGGGTTTTATAACCTTTTTTTTTTTTTTTTAAGGCAAAATATTTTTTGTATAACAGCAGAAACTGGGGTAAGAACATGTATGCCTTCTACTGGGCACACCTCTTATTTTACTGGGCTGCCATTGTGGGATGTTGACTAGATGAGTAGGTGAGCCAGATTTGGATTTTCTTTTTATATGCTCACCTTTCAGTGCAACTTTAACTTCAGATTTCTCAACCATTTGTACTTAGGATAGAGTCTGGTTTGCTGGAGGCTTTTCCTCAATGTTCCTGATTTATCCTCAAATTTAAGCCGCCCTGTACTCTTTTCCCTCATAGATAGTCACTTGCTCTATGAGTCTGATTTTCCTGTGGCAGTAGACACAACTTTGTATTGCTAGCCTGGTGGTTAGGGCTGGGGTCTTCTTGGTTACCCAGGTCCAGCTTTTGCCTCAATCATGTGTGGTCTCAGGAGTAGGCTGTTTTCATGAACCTGTCTTTCCCCAAGAAGTAAGAGACCAATGGTCTTAACTCAGGATGGTTTATTACATGTTTCTCTTCAGCTGCCCTGTGGGGCCACAGCATTTGAGGCCCTTCACCCAGAAGTTTAAAGATTTTGTTTCTGAGGGAGAAGGGCAACAGGACTTTTCTGGCTTTCTCATAACTGTACATGTCCCCTTCCCAGAGGCTTAAACTGCTAAGATTTTCTCTGATTTCCCATCCAGTCTCCATTTTTTCAGGTGCCCCCAGTAGAGACCTGTGGAAGAAGGCTTATAAATGATAACCCACTTTGCATTTGTAGCTCCCCCAAACCAGGTTTCTATACCCTTATGCTACTCTATGCTCATGTAGCAATTCCCTAAAAACATTAAGAAGACTCTTTGATTCCACTTATGTGCTGGTCTCCTCTTTCTCTTATGCTCTGTCACAAATAAACTAGTGCTTAACTTTATTAATTGATTGCTCTGCAACATAAGCCCTCTAGGCTTAAATTTATAATTTTATAGATTATGGCTTTTTAGTATGGTGGCAATAATGTTCTTCCTGACTTTCTGCATCCTAGTCATTAATCTGTTTGGGATGACCTCTGTTCTTGGAGGGTTGTGTTCTGATTTCTACACTTTGGACAACATTGATAGAGAATAAGATCATTTTCTGTGGCTTTACTACAATATCTAGTTTATAGCAGGAAACTGAGCCATAATTGTGCTGTGAAATTACTTTGTCAAATTATTTCTAAGGACATATGAATACTCTTAGGTGGTTAAAACAAAAACCTTTTCCTTAATTGTTTGAAGACTGAGGTCATGATCCTGACTGTGCCATTTTCTAGCTTAGTGATCTTTGAGCAAGTCACTGGACGTTTTCTGTTCTCAACTTCCTGTCTATAAAATAAGGATGTTGAGCTAGTGATTTCTGTGGTCCACAATCTATTCTAAGACTATTGATGCTATATTAATCTTTTATCTGTATAATCTGTGTAATTATAGTACAGGTATTATTCTCATTTAACAACCCATTCAAGAAGAAGTATTATGTTCTTCAGTAATGAATTCTAAGTACAAGCAGAGTACTGAGTTGTAGAGTTTGAACTTGTTCTTCGAAGAGTTCTTGTTTCGTCAGACCAAAACAGGGAGCAGGTGGTATATTTTCAATATATAGAGTTATAAAGTGTGTTGTCTCAGTCTCTGCACAAGGCCTAATTTAACCACTCTTAAATATGTTGGATATCACACACCACTTAGGGTGTAATTCGGATTATTTTAATCATTTTGCGCATGTGTGTGTTGATGGGGAGGGGTGGAAGGAGGGAAGAAGCAGAATCACAGGCCTATTAAAGAGTTGTGGATTTAGCTCTATCTAAGCCCCTAAAGAATTGGAATAAGATGGGAGGTCTCTCAGCTTTTAAGACCAGTGTCCTTTTACTGGGTTGTATTCCCTATGTGAGAGTTGCCATACCTATTCCTGAGTTGTTTTAAAGAATCCTAGCCTTCTGACCTCAAGTGCTTTTTAAAAGTTAGAATACCTGTTCTCTGAAGTCATCTTTATTGTAGGCAGGAAATTTGTAGGACAGAAACAAACTTCCTTGTTTGGGATCCTATTTCACAGAATACAGACCTTAGAAATATAGTTCTCTCTTTTATCAAATAAGACCATCTCACTAGCTACATAAAAATGAGTGAGTATGTGTAGGCAAGAACCTTGATGTTGATTCTGACACATGTGCCTCTCAATCTATTCAAATTCATCCATTCTTCAAGATAAAACTCAAAATTTATTACCATAAAGCTTTTTTGGTCAATTTCAGTTCCATTTTTGAACTCCTATAATGCTTATATAGTACTCGGGTTGTTTAATTTGATAAATTAGTTTAAAGTGACTTACGGAATTTTTCATATTTCTGCCATTTACACCCATGGATCACAAATGTTAGGAACACAAGGAGCACCTGATAAATACATTTTTAAAGCTTACTTTTATTGAATTTTTCTTAACATTCTTAATATCTTTATTTCATCTTAAATATCTGTTGACCAATGACTATATCCTAAGCCTCTTATGTAAATTCCAGGTTTCAAATGAGCTGAACACCCATAATAAACAAAAACATTCAAATGATGATATACTCTATAAAGAAAAACAAAACGGGGTAAAGTGTCTAGACAGTGACTGGAGAGGGCTGTGCCTTAGTTTCTACAAGGGAGTCTTCTCTGAATAAGTGACATTAGAATAGGCAGCAGATGAAAATAAAGGACAAATCATGAAGATCTCTGGAAGATAGTTCCCATGGTAAAGTTGTAGAATTGTGCATATAATACATGATTAAATATTGCATTATATTGAACTCATGAATATTAATGGTTAGAAAAGGTCAAGGTTATTGTGTTATCTCTGTTTGTTCTTCATTAGGGGTATGAGATAATTTGTGGTGAAGAAGCCCACTTTTCCTGGTTTCAGAAACCAGAGACAATAGACATGGAGAATTTGTTTCATACTGACTTATTACTAGAACTCCTGGTGAAGCAAGTATCTTTCAGAAGGATGGGGTTTAGAGGTACAAAGATAGCTCCTGCTACAGTGAATTCAAATAGAAAAAGTAGTAGAGAGAAAAAGACACTGGCCCAGAGAGTGAATGAGGTGTGTAGTGTCACAGTGGAAAGTAAAGTAAACAGAGGGCTTGTTTTAAAGCCCCCAGACCAGAAAACAGATTGAAACACAAGACAGAGGGCTCAAAAGTGTGATAGCTAATTTACTGAGAGAACAAGGATTCAAAGAGGTGAGTGTTACAGGTTAAAGCAGCTGACAACCGATCAGTGGGATGGGGACAAGAAAATCAAAGACCAAGCCAGAGCTCACTCTCCTTGGCCCACGGGCTGTCAGTTACTGTGGCAGTTCCCTGAATGAGGAGGGATTTTGCCTAGTTTAATTAGATACAGCAGCACAACCCCTTCAGCAGTGAATGGTTTATGTTCATCTTGCCACTTCGTTAAGGAAACAGTAGTTTAATAGTTAAGAGCATGGTCTCTGGAGTGAGACTGCTCAGGTTAGAAGTCTGGCTTTGCTCCGTCTGGTTGTGTGACCTTGGCAAGTTACTTCATCTCTCTGAGCCTCATTTTCCCCACCTGCAAAATAAGACTGGTGTGCTATTATCCTAGGGTTATAATGCAATTTAATTAAAACAGCTACAGCATTTAGATAATATTGACATTAAATAATCCCTTTTGATTGCGTTCCAACTTGGGAAGCTTAGGATTCTATTGGTTAGCATGATGCGTGAGTACGTATGGACCTTGCTGTCTTTGTTCATGTACATTGACTTCTAGGCTGAGAATGACAACTTGCTTAAATCTACCTGTATGTAATTACTGGCTACAATGGGACTGAGGTATAATTCTTTCTTTTAATTTAAAAAGGGATGACTGCAATTCTACAACTATAATTTCATCATTAATCACTAAAACATGTTGGCAATCTCAGGCTCTCTGAAACTTGGAATGATAAAAGTGTTACTAAAAATAATAGCTCAATCAGGAGAGGTACTAGTTCTGTTTTGATTGTTCTTGTAGGTCAGCATGAGGTTCAGTGTAGAAGCTCAATAAAAATTTGTTGGAAGTATGAATACAAGTGTATTTCACCGGTGTACCAAAACTTAAAAATTGTAAGTCATCTTTAAGAGAAGCTATATGTGGCCCCACTCATGTCAGAATGACCTTCAGATCCAGATTTCAAACCATAAGGCAATGCCAGTCACAATTAGATCAATAAAAGCTATAGTACCTAAGTGTGATCACCTGTCTTTGATCATGAACCTTATTTGCCACACTTGGATTATTTTAATTAAATGGACTTTTTCATAAAAGTAAATTGCCCCTCAGATATAAGAATTGGTCCATTAATGGGTTATTTAAATAGATATGTTTTGAGCAGTGAAAGACTTCTTCTAGACTAGATCTCACATGGCTGGAATTTAAACACTGGGGATGTAGGAATGAAGGTGCATGCTTCCCAAAGAACAGTCTGAAAGGGTGAAGGTGAGAATACTCCTTTGGATGTATAATTTCTAGAATGTTTAAGAGGTCAGTCATGTTATTGTTACACCTTACATTGCATCTCTGAGAAGAACAAATGAAAAGGTGTAAATTTAGAGTAAATGAATCACTAGAAAGCTCAAACTCTGGGTCTCTTAAGGGAATTATTTGTAAATATTGGTGAACTGAACTTAATTTCCAGTGGATTAATTATCTAGTTGGAATTATTTTTTAAAATCCATCCTATGCTTTATATGAGAATGAAGCATTTTACTTCCAGTTTAGTTTCCTGTTTCATGTTATAAATGATTCATGCATGAAGGTTCCGTGTTCAGTCATACCGACCGCTGGCAGATGGATGGTCTGACCTATTCTCAGCAATTAGATGATCAGTTCAGTTTGGTGAATTCTGATGACCAGATTGATGAGACCAGAAAGGATCAAGCCAAATAACCACTTGGCGTCAACCAATAAGACAATTTAAAAACAGAATTGACCTCAAAATGTTTATTTTAGTTCTCAGCGTAGAAAAGGAGAAAATAGTCATTCTCCAGAGTAGAGGTTCTCAAACTTTGAATGCCTCATACTTGCTTGAAGGGATTGTTCCAAGCACATTGCTGGGCCCACCCCTAGAGCTTCTGACTCAGTAGGTCTGGGTGGGGCTGAAAAATCTGCATTTCTAACAAGTTTCCAGGTGCTGTTGCTGGTTAAGAGATCACACTCAGCAGCACTAAGAAGTAATGCATCATTGGGGTCATGTCAGATGGTTCTGAGAGTCTATTTTATAGAACACAGGGGAAAGAAGATGCTGGAGCCTGAAGTGGCTTGATTTCATGGAGGAACTGATGTTTCAGTACCAAATAAATGCCAAATTAATGCCAAATAAAACCAAGAATCGAGGAGATTCTTATCCACATAAAATGCCTGTGAATTTTATGCTGCTTCACATGTCTTATGAGGAATATTCAGAGAAATGGAGGAGATTAATTAAGATATTAACTGCTGCCACAAATTCTGAGCAGATGAACTCCATAGAAGATTTCTGTGTTACCAATGGGTATTTGTTTCTGCTAGCAAACCTGTGTTTGTATAAGTGGGCAGAGTCCAAAAAGACTGAAAGAAGTTAATCAGTTCATTTGCCAAGGCCTTGTCTTCTGATCCTAGGACTAGGGAATAGGGTCAACCCAATGCATATAAATCTGTACACATATATAGAAGATTGCAATTTTGATTATAATTAATATAATTATCCATTTTCTCATGACATACCTTTAACTAAATTATTAGCTGCAAATGGAACAGAGGTCAGGAATTTTATGATGGAAAATGAGAGAGAGGAAATGTTTATCTGGATATCATGGCCCAGTGGCTCCCCAAGTATCTGTGATTTTTAAAAATCATATAGAGTCAAGGCTGTCCTCCCTAGAGTCTGATTCAGAGCATATGGAATGCGCTGGAAATTTGTATCTTCTTAACTAGTTTACCCAGCAATGTGGTTTCATAGCCATGTTTGGAAAATATTAGTCAAAATATGTGCATACAGTATTACGCTATGCTTTGAAAAGGTGAAAAAGACTTGTAAACTAGTCTTTGTTATCTGGCAGTCACAGTGTGGTAAAAGGAACATGTGCCAGACATACGGAATGAATAGCAGTCTGAAATAATGCATTCTTGGGGCCATAGTGGGCACTACTGAGGGTCTGTTGTGGGTAATGGGCCAGCAAGGTACAATATCTTAGAAGCAGATCCTTGAGCAGTGAGTGACTAATTCACTTTCTAGATATCACAGTCAGAACATAATTAATTGGGGATCTTTAACCTTTTCTGCAGCATAACATAGTGGGACAGTTACCGGGCTTAGAGCCTTTAGGATAGGAATTCTTTTATATTCAGAGTGCCTAGAAGATTGTCTGAACCAGAGTGGGGACTGATTGTAACTGTAAGCAGTAATGAAGACAGCCTAGTCAGTCATTGGGCATTGCCACACGACCCAGATGACATCAGCTCATGTAAGTGCTTTGCACAGTTTGAATGGGTTATCAAAACATGGAAAGTATTGCCATTGATGTTATAATTTATATTGATTTGATTTTCATCCAACTCACTCTCTCTAACCACTACAAATGGCATACTCGCTTGGCTTCATTGTGCTATAAACCGATATACATAGAACTTAATGCACTGTTACCAGTTTAAAGTAAGATTCTCTAGCCTGTGTGACCAGGCAGTGAGTAGTTCCCCATGGGAAATACAGGGAACCCAGTGTCCCTTACCAGCACCTCAGCTACCACTGTAGATCCAGAGCCAGGAGATGAGAACACATCATCGTGAAGCCACACTGTCCTTTCTGGTGACACCCCTTAATGGCCTCTACTCCGCCAGATATTTTTAATGAAGTTACAGCTGTAATCTGTGACTTTATTCGTGTAATCTGTGGCTCAGTGTTGGGGGCATACTCTGAAGTCTCTGGGTGGGAGGCACCCTGAGGGCACAGCACATCTATTACCCCGGAGAAGCTAGAACAGGGAAACAAATGATAATGGCAAAATGCTAACGCCTTGAATGAACTGAAGATGATGATGTAGCACTTGGAGTTTTCCAGTTCTTCTTGGGATGAGGCAGGGCCTATCGTTAGTTTGATATATAAATGTGCCTTAGAGAAGTCTTGCAGGGATGTTTGTCTCTCAGTGATAAAGAGAATTCATTAGCATACGGAGCCCTCTCCAGTTACAATTACCTGAGGATGCATGTGGACTGCCTTTGCACAGATATTGCAGTGTAATTGTGCTTAAGGGGGCATTTTGACAAAGAAGGCAACCCCATTATTTTTATCCATGTACAATAGCAAATTAATTGAACAATTAGTAGTAATAGCTTGGTTGTGCATAATGAGGCATCTTGCATCCCAAATTACTATACTGACAAAATATGAGCACTAATGCTCCTATAGTGAGAGATGGAACAGCCCTCTTCACGATTTCCAGGCAGTAGGAAGAGAATACCAGAACAAGAGGAAAGGGAAGAATTCTTCAAGAAAGAACTGGAAGATGCAGCAGACCCCAACTGTGGTCTTTGGCTTACAAAGAGAGTAAGCTACACATTCCCTTTGTTGGTCACAGAAAGAGGTTGACATCACTAGGTGTGTTCAGTGGAAGTTTAAATATAGCGAAGGAATAGAATTGAAGCGAATACTAGAACCAGTTCTTGTACCTATACATTTAAGAAAGGAATATTTATTTGAAGGGCTTAATAGCAAGGAGAGGAAAGTGAGCGCTGGGGAGAGAGTTTGCCGCCATTTTGATATGAAAGCATCTCTCTTCACGAAAGGATTCCTAATCAGACATTTTGATTGCAAGTCACCATGATTGTCAGCAGTGCCATGCTGTGATTAGAATAGCTCTTCAGTCCTCATATTCTGTAGCATACCCTATGTCATGCCCACTTTCATCATGCTGACAGCTCATGAACATGGAACTGTTAACAAATGTAGTTAGCGTACATCCCCATTCTGGACAGACACCTCGAAGTCCTAGTGAAATGCATAACTCCTAGCTTAACCTATGCATAACTTCATAACTCTAGACTTCTTAAGTTTAGAAGAACTAATTTTCAAATGATTGCATAACACTGTAACAATTTTCTGTGGGTTGATTCATATGAAATACCTGAGTTTTATAAACAGTTGGTTATTTTTTTCCTCCAAAAAAGGGGATAAGTAAATAAATGTCAACATTAGTACCGTCTTCCTAGCACAGAAATTCCTATATACTTGTACAGTAGCAGAGAGTTTGGGGGAGCATAGCTAGACTTCTGAAGATCCTTATCTTAACCTAAGACTCTGGTAAATACTGTTCTAGGGAAGCCCTAGGAAATAATTACTATCCTCAACTTAAGGCATAAGTTGTTTTTATTTGCATTTTGTGACTTCCTTGATCTATCCAAATGCTATGTAAGTTTGGTTGATGTAACATTTCTTGAACTATCCATTTGGCTCTGAATTGCCCATCCAAAATATAATTTTTCTCCCTGACTTAAAAAAAAATCATCTGCTCAATGCATATCATCATTTTCAGGTTTATTGAAATAACCTTTCCAAGATCCTGTTTTCACAATCTCATATACTTAATATAAAACTCCTACGATTTTCCAGCACTTCCCAAATGGAGTCCAAATGTACCATTCTGGATTCCAAAACCTGTACAGACTGGTGCCAGTTCATCTTCCTACAATTTTGTTGCCAGTATTCCTCAGGACACACACTTCATTCTAATTACACCGCTTAATTACCATCCCCAGAAACCTCCATTTTGCATTTTTGTCTCTATTCTTTTAGCTCGGATTACTCCCCACCATTTAGAATATCTACCTCCTTCTAATCCAGTTATTTTATATAAATCTCTTATGACTTCTAAGATTCCACTTGACTACATGCCCATTGCTCTGTGGGAGATGGAATTCACTTGTCTGAAGATAGCATGAGACTAAATAGTCAGAGAGCAAAAGGACAAAAATAGTAGCAGTTTTTAGCATTCTCATGGTGCTTGGATAACAAAAACTGGAGTTCAGAACCCATCATAAATAAGGAAACTTGGAAACTATTCATATTATATGCATATTTGTTAGGAGTAGAGACAGTCCAGAAATAGACTGACCTTAAAATATACAGATTAGCCTCAAGTTAGCTCAAGACCTCAAGTTAGCTCAATAGCAATACTCCTGCTACTGCTAGAAGCCAGAGTAAGTCACTTATCTGTAGCCTCTATAAATTTTCATACATAAACAGGAATCCATTAATTATCAGTCATAGTGAAAATAACCAAAAGAGAAGACCTAGACAATAGAAACAGACCTACAAGCAAGCTATTAGAATGTCAAACATTCTAGTCTTTAAAGTAACTATAAATAATTAAAATAGATCTTGGTTTTACCCAGCTTAATTTATAAAAAATGAAATTCAAATTCTAGGAGAAAATTAATAACTGACATTAAGATCCTAATAGACTGGTTTAATGGCAGATTTGGTAGAGTTAAGAGATTATTAAATAGGAAAGTAGGTCAGTAAAATGCCTATAGAGGGAACAAAGGGATAGAAATTATAGACAAAAAGTGAAATGTAATGATATGGTATAAATATACAGAACATTAGATTCCCAAAAGTAAAGGAAAAAGATAATGGGAGAAACTAACATATGAAGAGAGATATTTGAGAAATTCACAGTAAAGAAAAATAGTCACATATTCTGGCATTTCTGTGAATTCCAAGTAGGATAAACAAAACCCCATAGACATGTTATCTAATTGCTAATAATCCAAAATGAAATAGAAAATCTTAAAAATAGCCAGAGGAAAATGTTAATTTCAGTCAACAAAATCAACAACTAAATTCTCAATAAACTAATAATGATACATTTAAAGTAATCTTTAAAATGCTGAAGAAAAATGACCAACAGTGTAGAATTCTATATCCACTTAAAATATCCTTTAAAAATAAAAGTATAATCAAGACTTTTCCAACTATCAAAAATGAAAACATGGCCAGTAGACTCCTAGGAAAATATTAAAGTTCTTCAATTCAAAAAGAAAATGATTCCATATGGAAGCTTTATAACATAGAGTGAAAAGCACTGGGTAAAGGTAATTATGTATGTAAAATTCTAATCTAACTTTCTGGATAATAGTGTAGAATTAAAATATAGGAAAACAAAAACACAAGCATGGAATGTGGGCAATGGGGTTCAAGTGCGTTAGCATCTTGGATTCTTTGTTTAGTGACAACTTGAACAATGTGGCCTGTATACCATTATTGCAACTTCTCATTTCACTCTAAGTTCGCATACTCCAATAAGGTAAGAGGTATGTTGTAGTCTTTGTATAACCACTAAAAATGTTTAAGAAGAAAATAGAAGGAAAATTATAATGAAAATACTTGTAAAAGAAAAGAGGAAAAGAGAAAAGAGAACAGATGAGTTATGAAAAATAGATATATAATAAATTTAAACACAAATATGCCAGTAATTTCACTAAATATATATATGTGTATATATAGATAGATATTCCAAATAAGAGAAAAATATAATCAGGCTATATTAAAAACAGCAACAACAATACAATACAACCTCCAAGATGCTTAAAAGATAAATATTAAATTAAAAAAAAAGTCAAGGATGACTTATGTATTAGTACAAAGTAAAAGTCAATTTAAAAAATTTTCTATTTCTTAATACAGTATTTAATCGAACAGGAAAATATAATTCTCAATTTTTAAGTACCTAATAACTAAAAAATATAAAGCCCAAACCGAAACCAATAGGCATATGTGATGGTATAAAAAAGACCTTTTAAACTACAAGATTTTAGAAATTTTATCTCTTATAAATTCTTAATTTGGAGGGTAGTATGTTCGCAAAATTATAAGGTTATCCAAGCCAAGAGATGGCGTGGGATTCCGGTGGGGGAAAAACATATAATGATGACAGTGGTGAGCAGACCTGGAGGTCAACCACCCAGACTGGAGAAGGACAGCAACATTAGGAGGGACAGAGTGGGGGCAGGTGAAATACCTTGATAGAATATCAGCCTGAGAACTAAAAACGTTATTATGCAGAAGATATTGGAAGAGCAAGAAAATTTAAAAACAACAACAACAACAAAAAAAAACCCAAGCAAAACACCCCACAAAACAAGGAATTTGCTGTTACAAAAGCAAACGAGAAAGGGAATATATTCATGATACTTTATTTGACTTTCAGTAAATAAAAATTACTTAGTTTTGGTATTGAACACTTTTATAGTATTGACTGAAAATGGTGCAGGTACATCATGAGGATGGAGAACAAAAAGAGATACATTGCATAAGATATCTAAATTGATGTCTATCATAGTAAGGCAAAGAGAATATTTAAAATTAACAATATATGAGCATTGTTTAGCAATATACAGGAAACAATGAGAAGGAAAAAACCTGAAGTATGCATAGTGGTTGCATCTGGGCAGCAAGATTGGGGTAAGTTCGTAAATTCGAGGGACAGTTGTTTTTCACTTATTAGTATGTTTAATACTACTTTGAGATGAAAATTTAAGTGGGAAGAATTACATGCTAATCAAGGGATATCTTAGAAAATGAAAATGATAAAATAAGAATTACCCTAATTCTACCACCTAGACTGTTTGGTTTTGGTTGTATTCCCCCAAGTCATTTATAAAACACACAACTTTTTTTTTTTAACAAACAAACAAAACAACCAAAATTGAAGTTGTATTGCATTGAAACGTTAATGCCTAAAATTTTGTTATAAACATTTCTGTTTTCTAGCTTATAAATTAAACATACATTTTAATGTCTTCACAGTTTTCTATCCTCTAACTGTTGAGATTTAACTGCTAACCAGTGGTTGAATATTTGAGATGTTTCAAAATTCAGGAGTATTAATAATGTTGCAATAAATATCCTTTTACATAAACATTATATATCCTTTTACATAATCAGAGGTTACATAAATAATGTAGCAATAATTGTCCTTTCCTCATAAAAATACTGATTATCCCCTTATGATAAATACCTAAAATAGAGCTACTTACTCAAGTATATAAATAATTTTAAACTTCTTGATATCATTGCAAAATTGCTTTCTCTCAAGGTTGAATGGATAATGAAAGTCATAGAGGCCAAGTTAAGAAGTACAGAGAATATTTGATACAAAGGATGGGGCTGATCAGGGTGGGTCGGAGTAGGCAGGCAAGGCCCCATACATGAGCTTTGGCCCTCATGTTATTTGGGAATGTACACTCTTATCGCTCAACAGTGATGAAAATAGAATTAATGAAGTCCATTTCTCTCCAATTTCTTTCTCATGAAGAATGCTTCCTAAGAACTGAAGCAGGTTAATTAAGATGCTAAGAAGTCTGGCACAGTCTGTGCAGACTGACATCACTCAGGCTATCCATGCAACAACATGGGTTTATTCCTGTTGGCAATAGCTGTGTTTTTGCTTGCTGGCACAGAGGTCCAACAGGACTGAAGGGGAAAAAAATAAGGTAATGGTTCAGTTTGCAGCCTTGTCACCTGGTGCAATCCAGAGTATATAGGGTTATGATTATTAATATAGTTCTGCATCATCACACTCAGAGCTTTGGATTTTTAAAAACCTGTTAACCATAAATAGAATACAGATTGGAAAATATGCAAGGGATGGTTTCCACACCAGCAGTCCATACATCAGTGACCTCAGATTTACCAGAGGGAGCTTTCTGTCAATCCTGGAAAAAAAATACATGTATGTTTGTACACACGTGTGTTGACATCTTGGTAACTCTAAAGATAACCTCAACATAGTAGAAATAATGCATTTCTTTCAGTCCTAGAGAGCTTGAATATCTTTATATATATTGTTTCTGAATATTTTTAATATTTTCTCTTTTTTTTTGGAAGATTTTATTTACTTGAGAGAGAAGAGTATGTAGGCATGTGAGCAGGATGAGGGGCAGAGAGAAGCAGACTCCCTGCTGAGCAGGGAGCCCAGCTGGGGCTTGAATCCTTAACCCTGGAATCCTGACCTGAGCCATAGGCAGGCTTCATCCACTGAGACACCAGCCACCCCTGTTTCTGAATGCTTTTATTTTTAGATTGTCTTTTATTATTTTTTATCAGGATGTCTTAATTTTTATTGGTTTTTCAGAGCTTGTAAAATATTAAGATTTATCTTTTATTTCTTAGGAATGTGGAAATAGCAAAAAATTATTCTAAAGATTCAGTTTAGGAATTAACAAATAATAGAATGGAAGAGAAAGATTAAAACTTAGGTCTAAGAGAAAAAGGCACCTAGCTTTCAACAGTTGATTGAATTATTGAATTTATTACCTTTTCTAAAAAAGAAATACAGCACTTATAACTTATGAAAATGAATAAAATGTGAATTCTATATAGGTAGAGATAAATATTTGTATATCTATGTAAGTGAAATTTTGGGCCGACCAGTCAATGTTGTGGTCTTGAGAATGGACTTAGACCTTTCAATGCATTATCTTAGGTCGATGTTACCAAACATTCAGACCATGTCACTGTTTTCTATTTGATTTCATTCTCCCTAAGAAACTTCACCATTTGCTCCCTGCATGCCTATAGGGAGAAGATGTAGTAGGCAGAGAACTTGATTGTTTGATGTCTCAGCAGTTTTGATTCTCATTATGAATTAATAAGCCTTCATCTTGATTATAGCTTGCATCATGGGCGAGAATGCGCTGGGTGGCATTTAAAATTGATAGTTGCTTTTGCAGTTATTTCTTATTAATGAAAAAAATGCTCTTCAGATTTTATACATGAGTCTCAGGAGCTTGGTAAATGAGTCTGGACCTGATAGACCGATTCACTCTGGGCACGTAAATCACTCTGAAAACATAAAGGTCAGACTTGGGACTCAAACATCACCACTTTGGGGTTCTTCTTGGGAGACAGTTCTCTGCAGTTCCTTGTACTAAATGAGCTTTTTGGTGTATCAACAAAGATTCGTCTTATTAAGCCAGAAATCATTTTTGTAATTTTTCATTTTGTTTAGTGTTTAAGGATACTCAAAGATGTTAATTGTAACGATAAACATATAATTGAATTCATATAATTTATAAATGAGTGATTATTTTGCATGCTTACCTTGGTATTCTGCAGGTGTTCCATAAATGCTTGATAATGCCAAGACATCTATGGCCCCTGCATGTTTTAGTCTTTACAGTGAAACTGACTTTCTCTAAGCAGGAAGGGAAATAAATACATGAATTGAGCTTGGAGGTTGGCCCCTGCTTCTTTGTGTCTTTTGTCCATTTTCAGGATATCGTGATATTTAGTTTCTAGGAGTTTAATTGCTCTAGTAGATTCAAGAGTATAAGACTTGACATGAAGTGTGTAGGAAACTACAAACAGTTTGTTGGTGTTCAGGCTAAAGCATGAGTCCCCTATAATGAGAGAAGAAGCCAGGGGGTCAGAAGCACCAAAAGAGAGAGTTTTCATGAAATGTGTTTAAGACATCAGACTTAGGGTCATCTGGATGGCTCAGTTGGTTAAGTGTCCGCCTTCAGCTCAGGTCTTGATCTGAGGGTCCTCAGAATGTTCCCCACCAGCCTCCCTGCTCAGCGGAAGTCTGCTTCTCTTTATCTCGCTGCTTCCCCCCTCACACCCCATGCTGACAAAAAGTGCTTGCACATTCCCTCTCTTGCAAATGAATTAATAAAATATATATTTAAAAAAATCTGGACACAATTGGGAGCCATTGAGGGACTATGGGTCAGAGGCTGACAAAATGAGCTGTGCGTTTTGGAACTCAGTCCAGTGGAACTGAATGGAAGAGGACACCTGGTCAGGAGGCCGGGGCTATAGTTCCCGCCCTGAAGGGTGAGCGTTGGCCCTAGGCCAGAGTGCAGAAGCCGGAATGGCTTTGAGGGGGAAAAAAAAAAAAATTGGAGTCAGGAATGAGTACAAATTATACCTCTTGGAATGTCACTTTTTTTTTTTTTTTTTTAAAGATTTAGAGGGCATAAAAGGAACGGGAGGGCCAGATTGGGAGAGACAGCTTCAGACTCCCCACTGATGGCAGAGACCCACGCAGGACTGGATCTTAGGACCCTGAGCTGAAATCAAAAGTGAAACACTGAACTGACTGAGTCCCCCAGGAGACCCTCATTTTGCTATTTTTTTTTTTTTTAAGATTTTATTTATTTGTCAGAGACAGAGGGAAAGAGAGCGAGCGAGCACAGGCAGACAGAGAGGCAGGCAGAGGCAGAGGGAGAAGCAGGCTCTCTGCTGAGCAAGGAGCCCGATGTGGGACTCGACCCCAGGACCCCGGGATCATGACCTGAGCCGAAGGCAGCTGCCTAACCAACTGAGCCACCCAGGCATCCCTCATTTTGCTATTTTAATTTGAGGGTGTTATTTGAGTCTACCACGAGCCCATATCAGTAGGGATCTAAGTGTATATCACAGCCTTTTTAACAGCCTTCTAAAAATTTCCCACCAAACCCTCAGGTGTAATGCCTGCTTTCAGAGTCACTAGGAGCTTTATGGAACAGTTACAGTTGGTTTTTAGTTCCTTTGTCTCTCTTTGTCCTTTTCTCCCCTTCTCTTCTTAATAATTACTTACGGGCCTAAGTTTGTTTTCCAGGTAGACTCTAGCATGTTTCTCATTACTTGTCTATATCTTTTTTCTTTCAACACTACTTCTGTAACTCCCCAAATTCCTAGTTCTCTCTTATTGCCAGGTTCCTGATATGGAGGAAAAGTTCTGATAATTAGATAACATGCAAATTAATCCATATTTCAATGATTGCTTTTGAGATAAGATCCCAGGAAAAGAACTCCAGAGGAGCTATCTCTTGATGGCGGAAGTGCAGGTACTGGCAGCTTAGTTGAGAAGATGGATTCAGGAACAGAGAGATATTCCCTCAAATATAACCACATCAGATGTCAAATATTGCCATTTCATCATTCTCGCCTCTCATGAAGGGGCTTTTCATCTAGGTTTTTCCACTCATTTTCTTTATACACTGGTGAAAACACAGAATATTTGAGGCCTTTTATTTAGTTCAAGTCCACCAGGGATGGATTAAGAGTAACCAGCAGGTTCACAATTAATTGGATAGACTGAAAACTGGTTAGTTCAGAATCCCGTGACTGTGTTGAAAAACAAGAGTTAAATTTTACAGCTAAGACAAAACCCAGCACTTACTGATTAAGGGTCTACTTCTGTTTTCTATATCACCATTCATCTCCATGGTCCATGCCTTCAGCCCCTAGGCTCCATTCCACCTGCTTCCTTTGCCAGTCTTGATTAAGTCAGAGTGATATCTGGAAGGACCTCACCTAACTCTGAAATTAGTCTTATGCTCATAAAGTTGGCTTCCCTGCAGTAAGCAGCTGCCTGTCCATCTAGTCTCAGCCTACTGTGTGAAACCATGTGGGATAGTCTCTCTGATGGGTTTCATCTCTATTTCTGCTTCGTAATTCAGTTCCCCTGCTGGATTTGGAGGCTTGCCTTGAACTCCAGCCCAACTGACTAGGATCTTGTCAACATGCCTAGCACTTGACATTCCCTATAATTTGGCAGTTGGATACTGTTTCCCTGAGTTCCAGCTACTGAAAAGGGTCTTGTTCCAAATTAAATGGACCACCCAGACTCAGAGCCTGCCACCCACCTGACTTTGTGCATCGCCGTCGCCTGGTGACTCCTGGTGTCCAGCAGATGAGATCCTTATTAACATTAGGGATGCTTGGAACTAACACCACCCTTTTGGAATATGCTATAAATTACCTTCTATTCCTAGGGGGAAGGCCATTTTAAACCCAGCCAGTGTTTTTCCCTACCACTGGTTCTATTTCCAGCTCCTTGCCCCCACACCTACCCCACATATATCAAGGCTTAGCATGCCCTGCTACCCACAATTGGATACTAATATGTTAAGAGTCTTGTTTGTCTAAATTACTTTCATTGACACGAAATTTAACCTCAACATGATTTAATGTTTCTGCTGAGCCTGTATTATGTTCAGCAAAGCGTATAAACCTATAGAATAAAGATTTGGGAGTTTATAGTTCAATATATCTGAAAGGCAGTAGTTGACAAACCTATATTATACTGTATTTCTGAAGTTAATATTAGAAATGCAGCCAAGGTTGATGAGACTCTAAATGATAAGTTGAAGGAGAGAATGCATAGCTGCTCTTGGTATGAAAGGAAGCCTGCAGAAAAGAGATGCTCACTGTTTAGTTTTCCAAGTTTCTAAGGAGAAAAAAGTCTTGGACTTTTTTGTGGAGTCATTTATGTAGAAAGCAATGGTACAAAGAAACTTGCTGAGGGAGAAAGAGGAAATGATTGGCTATCATAGGCATATTGTTGATCAAAGGAAGCACCCCTTGAAGGTTTAATATAGAGCAGTTCATTTGAGTGGACTAACAGTCATAACACCTGCTCAAAGAATACTTAATCTCTCCTTAATTAGACTGGCAGTGCCGTAAGGTGAGCCAACAATAAACCATAGACTATGCCAAGTTTATTTCCGAGTCATGTTCTTCCTATTTAGGTTTGTAATTACGTCTGTACTACCTGAGAACTGGGCACTTTACCCTCTTGGGCAATGCCTTTCCTGGCTATGACCCTACTGCCAAGAATTACCTGAATCTCAAAACCAGTGCCACAAATCTAAGAAAGGGATAAATTTAAGATGAAGGAATTAAGCTGTAAAATGTTTGACTTTCAGGTATCAAATAGTAAATTGGACTTCTTGGGTAGTCAGTCGAAGTTCTACTGATGCAATAATAAAATCACTTCATTTGATTGGTGGCTAATCCTCCCTGTTAGGATCTGCAGAGCTGAGGACTAGAACTCCAGTAAATGGAATCCTGGCCAATCAGCTCTTGTTCTTCTGTATAACCCTACAGTAAAGTGTACTAACTGTGAGCACTGGCCACCACACTGATGTTATAGAGTTGAAAATGTTGCACTAAAACACATAGGTGGTGAATGTTTAACATCAGTTGGATAGCTTTTTTTTTTTTTTTTAACAGAGAAACAGAATGATTTAATTTACAGAATTTTTCATTGTCCTGCGGAGTGGCCTACTTTATTATTGACATATAACAAATAATTTTATGTATCGTATAACAGACATACAGTGTTAGCTTCAGGTGTACAACATAGTGATTTCACACTAAAAATGATGCAAAATGATCCCAATAAATCTAGTTAACACCAGACATCATGCAAAGTTAATACAATATTATTAAGTATATTCCTCAAGCTGTGCATTGCATCTCATGACTTACTTTGTAACTGGAGGTTTGTACTTCTTGATCCCTTGCACTCATTTTGCACTCCCCAAGACTCCTCTCTTCTGACAATTATTAGTTCTATGTGTTTATGAACCTGGGTTTTGTTTTGGTTTGTTTTATTTTTTTTTTTTTTAGATTGCACATACTTGTGAAACCCTGTGGGGTTTGTCTTTCTCTAACTTGATTCTACTTAGCATAATACTCTCAAGGTCTAACCATGTTGTTACAAATGGTAGGATTTCATTCTTTTTGTGGCTGAGTAGTATTCCATTGTGTTTATATACATTATGTCTTTTATCCATTCATCCAGCAATGGACATTTAGGTTGGTTCTACATCTTGGCTATTGTAAATAAATTTCAGTGAATGTGAAGATGTATTTATCTATTTAAATTGATACTTTTGTTTTCTTCACATAGGTACCTAGTAGTGGAATTGCTGCATCCTCTAGTGTTTCTATTTATTTTTTGAGGAACATCCATACTGTTCTCCATGGTGGCTGCATCCATTTACATTCCCACCAACAGTGCACGAGGTTCCCTTTCCTCTGCATCCTCACCAGCACTTATTATTTTTGTCTTTTTGGTAATCACCATTCTGACAGGTGTAAGGTGGTATCTTTACTGTGGCTTGGATTTGTATTTCCCTGATGATTAGTAATGTTCAGCATTGTTTCATGGGCTCTTTGGTCATCTGTATGTCATCTTCGGAAAAAGTCTCTTCAGATCTGTTTTTAAAATCAGCTTTTTGTTGTTGTTGTTGTGTTGTGTGGGTTTTTAAATATATTTGGATATTAATAGGTTTATGATTTGAAGATATTGTCTCCCATCCAGGTGGTTGCCTTTTTGTTGTTGTTGTTCTTGATGGCTTCCTTTGCAGTACGGAAGGTTTTTTTAGCATAATGTAGTCCCACTTGTTTATTTTTGCTTTTGTTTTCCTTTTCTTTGAGACAGAGTCAAGAAAAATCATTAAACTCAAAAAGCTTGCAGCTTATATTTTCCTCTAGGAGTTTAATGGCTTCAGGTCATACATTCAACCTTTTAACCATCTTGAGTTTTGGAATCCAGTTTTATTCCTTTACACAGAGCCATGCAATTTTCCCAACACTATTTATTGAAGAGACTCCTTTCCCCCTTGTATATTCTTGGATTCCTTGTTATAAATTAATTGACCATATATGCTTTGGCCTATTGCTGGGCTCTCTCTTCTCTTGCACTCATCTGTGTTCTGCTTTTGTGCCAATACCCTACTGCTTTGATTACTATAGCTTTGTAGTATAGTTTCAAACCAGACAGCATGATATCTCTTGCTTTGCTCTAGAGATTATTTTGCCTATTCTGGGTATTTTGTGGTTTCTTACAGATTTTAGAATTATTTCTCTGAAAAATGCTAGTGGAATTTTGATAGGGATTGCTGTGGATCTTTTGATTGTTTTGGATAGTATAGATATTCGTGCTCATGGATTAAATAATATTGTTAACGTATCTATTGATTTGTCTCTTTTATTTCTTTCATCATTATTTAAAATTTGTCAATGGATAGATCTTTCTTGGGTTAAACTTATTACTAGGTATTTCATTCTTTTTTTTAAAATTTATTTTTATTTATTTATTTTGACAGAGAGAGAGATCACAAGTAGGCAGAAAGGCAGGCAGGGAGAGAAGGGGAAGCAGGCTCCTGACTGAGCAGAGAGTCCGATGTGGGGCCCGATCCCAGGACCCTGAGACCATGACCTGAGCTGAAGGTAGAGACTTTAACCTACTGAGCCACCCAGGCACCCCGGTATTTTATTCTTTTGATGCAGTTTTAAGTGGGATTGTTTTCTCTACTTATCTTTCTAATTATTTATTAGTATATGAAAATGCAACAGATTTTTGTTTTTTTATTATGATGGTGATTATTAGTAGTAAGTTCCATGCTCAGCATGGAATGCAATCTGGAGCTTGCACTTAATGACCCTGAGATCAAGACCTGAGCTGAGACCAAGAGTCAGAAGTTCAATTGACTGAGTTGCCCAAGTGCCCCTGTGTATTAATTTACTTAACATAAAATATACTTTTCTTGACTCAGAAGGTCATAAAAATTACTGCTAAAGTAGATACCAGGCAAACAAAAGGTGATGTAGAGGTCTAGTTACTTTGGGGTTTAAACTAAAAGAAAAGGTATAATGTTTTCATGCAGTACATATTTCTTTCTTTTAATAACAGTTGTGACAAACAGCAGAAAGAATTGTGGAATGCTGCACTTGTGATCCATACAAAACTCCAACATTTTGGATTATGCATAATTTAAGGAAATGTCTCAAACCCTTTTTAAATACTGTAGTAGGTAAAAAGGCATGCCTTACTTAGGTGGGTATAGGAATGCAGTTTAGAAAAGAGAGCTATCACACTGGAACTACTCAATTTCTTCAAAATCACTGAGCAAGAAAAGCAACATTGAACTTCCATATTGATTTCACACAACTTCTACATAGTACCCTGACTTAAATCCAAGAGCAAAACTTAAGACTCTCTTCCTCTATTTTTGGTAAACAACTACATCGTAAAGTTAGATGACCTTTCCCTCAGGATTTTACCTGGGAGTGGCCTTTTTATTTAAAAGAGGGTAGATTTGGCACTTTTATACTGATGTCACCTATGTTAATATTTCTTGGGATCTCAGGAAAATTCACATTCTTTATAGGTGATTGAACACGGGCTGGAGCCCCACCCTCTCTAAGCCAGCCTAGGATTTCTCCAGTTTATTTTGTGCATCAATTTGTGTAACAGTCTCATCCATGTTGGTCTCCACTACAATTCTCCATTGCCATTTCTGGAAGAGTATTGTGAAACTTGGGGTGTCTAGTGGCCCAGCTGGTTAAGTGTCCAACTCTTGGTTTCAATTCAGGTTATAATCTCGGGGTTGAGCCCTTTCTGGGGCTCTGTACTCAGTGGGGAGTATGCTTGAGGGTTCTCTCTATCCCTCTTCCCCTCCCCCTGCTCACATTCTCTCTCTCTCAAATAAATCTTTAAAAAAAAAATAATTGTGCACCTTGTCTGCATGGAAAATTAAATCCAGTTTAGAGACATATTTAAAACACTTGTCTAATGTTTCCACAAATACTTGAACTACATCGAAAACACCAAGTTCATTTTCCAAAGAATCCACACAGAAGTCAAAATATAACATTGTATAATGTTTGTAAACAAGTCTGTTGTCAGATTGTCCAATTAACAATACCTCTTCTAGGAAATTACAAAAGTTTTCATCCCTTAGACACCTTATGGATTGTCTCTCTGATATTTTGCTGTTATAGATCTTTACAGTAGGGCTGCTAGAACTTGGAGAGCCGCTGTTATAGATCTTTACAGTAGGGCTGCTAGAACTTGGAGAGCCACAGTTTCCCATGGTTCTTTTTTTTTTTTTTAATATTTTATTTATTTATTTGACAGGCAGAGATCACAGTAGGCAGAGATGCAGGCAGAGAGAGAGAGAGGAGGAAGCAGGCTCTCTGCTGAGCAGAGAGCCCGATGCGGGAATCGATCCCAGGACCCTGAGATCATGACCTGAGCCGAAGGCAGAGGCTTTAACCCACTGAGCCACCCAGGCGCCCTCCCATGGTTCTTGAAGATGAGTATCTTCATCCCAGATGAGCTGTCCTGACTGGGTGGGGGCTGGTGGGTGAGCCTTCCCTGGGGATCTTACCAGCAATCTTTCACCACCTGTTGTATAGTAATTTTGTATCCCGCAACTTTACTGACTTCATTTATTAGTCCTAAGTGGTTTTTTTGTTTGTTTGTTTGTGGAGTATTTATGTGGAGTTTGTGGAGTATGTATTCTGTCCTATCATCTATAAATAGTGACAGTTTTACTTCTTCCTTTCCAACTTGTGTGCTTTGTATTTCCTGTCTAATTGCTATGGTTAGGATTTCTAATACCATGCTGAATTAAAATGGTGAGAGTAGGCATCCTTGTCTTGTTCCTGATATTAGAGGAAAGGCTTTCAGTTTTTTACCATTGAGTATGATATTAGTTGTGGGTTTGTCATATATGGCCTTTGATATGTTGAGGTACATCTCCTTTATACTTCATCATGAAAGGTTGTTGAATTTTGTCAAATACTTTTTTTTTTGCACCTATTGAAATGGCCATATGATTTTTATCTTTCATTTTATTACTGTGGTGTATCATGCTGTTTGATATGCAGCTCTTGAACCATCCTTGCATCCCTGGAATAAATCCCACTTGACCATGATGTATGATCCTTGTAATATATTCCTTAAATTCTTTAAATTTGTTAAGGATTTTATTAACTTATTTGTTGAGGATTTGTGCATCTGTGTTATTAGAGATAGTCACCTATAATTTTCTTGCGGGCATCCTTGTCTGGTTTTGGTGTCAGAGTAATGCTTGCCTCATAAAGTAAAATTAGAAGCATTCCCTGCTTTTCAATTTTTTGGAGGAGTTTGAGAAGGATAGGTTTTAAATCCTGTTTGAATATTTGGTAGAATTCACCAGTGAAGCTGTCTAGTCCTAGGCTTTCTGTTCAGAGATTGTTGATACTAATTCAGTCTCCTTACTAATAATCGATCTCTTCAGATTTTCTATTTCTTTATGATTCTGTCTTAGAAGATTATAAGTTTCTGGGAATTTATTCATTTCTCCTAAGTTGTCCAACTTATTGACATATCATTGTTTGTAGTAGTCTCTTATTTTTTGGATATCTGTCATATCAGTTGTGATTCCTCTTTGATTTTGTTCTTTTTTTCTTTTGAGACCTTTTTTCCCCTTGGTGAGTCTAGCTAAAGGTTTGACAGTTTGGTTTGTTCATTCAAAGAACGAGCCTCTTCACTTCATTGATCTTTTCTATTGTTTTTTTTAGTCTCTATTTTCACTCTGATCCTTTATTGCACTTTGGGCTTCATTCTTCTTTTTCTTCTTCTTCTTCTTTTTTTGTTTTGTTTCCTTAAGGTATTTTCTTACTGATTTTCTGTCTAGACCATCTATCCATTAATATAAATGAGGTGTTAAAGTCCCCAATATTATTGTATTGCTGTCAATTTCTCTCTAAGGCCTGTTAATGTTTCCTTTATACATTTTGGTGCTTCTATGTGGGAGGAGTATATATTTATAAACATTAATAGCTTCTTGCTAGATTGACCCTTTTATCATTATGTAGTACCCCTCTTTGTCTTTTTTTTTAAAAAGTCTTTGTTTTAAATTTATGTTGTCCAATATGTGTATAGCCATACTAGCTTTCTTTTCGTTTCCATTTTCATGGAATATCTTTTTTCCATCCCTTTGCTTTTAGTCTATGTCCTTCTAAATCAAATCTCTTGTAGATACTACATAGATGTCTTTTTATCCATTCAGCCACTCTTTTGTTTTGATTGAAGAATATAATCTATTTACATTTAAAGTAATTACTGACAGATATGTACTTAATCCCACTTTGTTAATTGCTTTCTGGCTATTCTCTTGTGGTTACTGTGTGAAGTTCATATATTAACTTGTGTGTAAATACACTATAACAGTGTATTTTAAGTTGATAGCAAATTAAATTTGAATACATTCCAAAACTACATTTTTGCCCTCTTCCCCCATATTTTATGTTTTCAATGTCACATTTTATATCTTTTCATTTTATGTATCCCTTAACTAATTATCATGGTTTTAGTTAATCTTAATAGTAGTTTTATAAATGTCTAATCCACTGCCTTTCCTATGTTTATCTTTTCCAATGAGATTTTTACTTTTTTATGGTTTCTTGTTATTGATTAGTTCCATTTCTTTTCAGCTTAAAGAAGTTCCATAGCATTTGTTGTAAAGCCAGTTTAGTAGGGATAAACTTTAGTTTTCGCTTATCTGGGAAACTATCTCTTCTTCTATTCTGAATGATAACCTTGTTAGGTAGAATATTTTTGGTTCTGAATTTTTTTCTTTCATCACTATGAATATGTCCTCCCACTCCCTTCTAACCTGCACAGTTTCTGCTGAGTAATCTATTGATAGTCTTAAGAGTTTCCTTTGTATATAATAATTTCTTTTTCTCCTGCTTTTACAATTGTTTCTAACTTTGGACATTTTAATTATAATGTATGTTGGTGTGGCTCTTTTTGGGTTCATCAATTTTGGAATTCTCTGGGCTTCCTGAATCTAGATGTCTCTTTCCTTCCTAGGTTAGGGAAGTTTTTAGTCTTTCTTTCTTTCTTTCTTTCATTTCTTTTCAGTGTTCCAGAATTCATTTCTTATGCACTACATCCAGTGCTTTATGCAATATGTGCCCTCCATAATACCCACCACCAGGCTCACCCAACCTCCCACCCCCCTCCTCTCCAACACCCTCAGTTTGTTTCTCAGAATACACAGTTCCTCATGGTTCTTCTCCCCCTCCAATCTTCCCCAACTCCCTTTTCCTTTCCAGCTTTTCATGTCCTCTGTGTTATTCCTGATGCTCCATAAATAAGTGAAACTGGATGGTAATTGACTCTCTCTGTTTGACTTATTTCACTCAGCATAATCTCCCCCAGTCCTGTTCCTGTTGATACAAAAGTTGGGTATTCATCCTTTCTGAGGGAAGCATAATACTCCATAGTATATATGGACCATATCTTCTTTATCCATTCATCCATTGAAGGGTATCTTGGTTCTTTCCACAGTTTGGTGACTATGGCCATTGCTGCTATGAACATGGGGTACATGTGGCCCTTCTTTTCACTACACCTGTATCTTTGGGGTAAATACCCAGTAGTGCAATTGCAGGGTCATAGGGTAGCTTTATATTTAATTTCTTAAGGGATCTCCACACTGTTTTCCAAAGTGGCTGCACCAACTTGCATTTCCACCAACAGTGTACAAGGGTTCCCCTTTCTTCACATCCTCTCCAACACATGTTGTTTACTGTCTTGTTATTTTGGCCATTCTGACTGGTGTAAGGTAGTATCTCAATGTGGTTATGATTTGAATCTCCCTGATGGCTAGTGATGATTACTATTTTTTTTTCTTTAAAATGTTTCTTCTCCTTTCTTTTCTCCTTGGGAGACTTTTATAATGCAAATATTCTGTTTGATGTTGTTCTATTGGTCCCTTAAGTTGCCTTCATTCTTAAAAATATTGTTTTTCCTTTCTGCAGCTCTGCTGGGGTGATTTCTTTTCCTTTGTCTTCCATCTCACTGACTTTACTGCTTCATCTGGTCTGCTTTTGAGCCGTCTAGTGTATTTTCAATTCAGTTATTGTATTCTTCAGTTCTGTGATTTCTCTTTGGTACTTTTTTACATTTTCTATCTCTTTATTGAAATTCTCAATGTGTTCATTCTTCTCCCAAGATCAGTAAGCATCTTTATGACCATTGCTTTGAATTCTTTATCAGGCAAATTACTTATCTTTTTATCGTTAAGGTCTTCCTGAGCTTTTTGTTTCTATGTGTAAGGTGAGGCAGCTCCTCTGTTTTGAAGGAGTGACTTCATGTAGATGATGAAGCTTCTCATTTACCCTGCCCTAGCTCTTGGTTGTCTCTCAAAACCTCCAGATTGTCTAAACTTCTTGAATTATTTTTGATATATCTTCATTGTTGAGGGTGTGCTGAAACCTATATAAAGTGACCATTCCAAGGAGAGGAATCTTAGCCCCTAGTTTCAGGCTGATTAGAAGACAAACTCTCAAGCAGCAGTTTTTAAAGTATGTAAGTATATGTACCATCCTATGGGGCCATAGTTGTAAAGACTGCTGGTTATCTGGAGATGTATCCTGGGCAACATTTGCAAAAATTGGGGAAGTGTAGAAACAAGTGTAGAAACTCCTTTGTGTGAAGTCTCATCTCTCATCAAATTGTAGCAAGGCCAAAACGGTATGCAAAGATTGTTTCTCCCTGATTATCTTATGTGGATGCTTAGCCTCTAGATGTGTGGCGAACCTGAAGTCTGTCTATCAGGCTGAAGTTCCAGGCTAAGTAAATAGGTCTTTTCATGGGAAGACTGGAGTTGTGTTTCAGTCTGCTGTCTGTGTAATGCCCTGGATATGGTGGCCTACCAGGAACAGTCTTTCCTATTGTTACTTTTAGGTATAGCTCAGGAATGCTGCCACCCTCCCCGCCCCCCACCAGCCATGAGAGCCAGGCAATCAAGGATATCCCTTGTGTGGATTATGATGCCTTTTTGCTTTAGCAGTGTAGAGGTGGAGGGGCAGGGCTCACTCACTGGCTTCAGAAAGGAAGTAGGAATTGTCTCGATGGTGTCCTTTTGTGGGTTCCAGAAAGGCAGTAAAAGAATACCTTACCTCTCTGCATGCACCAGCTTTAGGTTGGGGGTGGATGAATGCCATGACTGATTCCATTCACCAGCTCTAGCCAAGGAGCAAAGGATGTTACAATTTCCCATGCTTGTGGACTTTAGCTAGGGAGCATGAGAATGCCATGGTGGTTCATACTTGCCCAGCTGGGAAGTGGGAGAGTACATGGCTCATACATGTTCTCTGGCTTTAGCAAGTCAGCAGGATAGTGGTGTGAATGTCTGGGCCCTCCTGTTTTGGTAAGGTGGCCGGAAGTGCCATGTCTAAGCTAGCTTACCTGTGTTGACAGAAAAATTGGCACCCATCAGTGCTTTCATCTCTGGGGATAGTTTCAACCATAACCCATTCCTCCAGTAGATGCTTTTATTTTATTTTTTAAATTTTTATTATGTTATGTTAGTCACCATATGGTATATCACTAGTTTTTGATTTAGTGTTCCAAAATGCATTGTTTACATATAACACCTAGTGCTCCATGCAATAAATTCCCTCTTTAATACCCAGCACCAGGCCAACCCATCCCCCCACCCACTCCCCTCTAAAGCCCTCAGTTTGTTTCTCAGAGTTTATAGTTTCTCATGGTTTGTCTCCCCCTCTGATTGCTCCTCCTTTGTTTTTCCCTTACTTCTCCTCTATGCTATTCCTTATGTTCACCAAGTAGGTGAAACCATATGATAATTGACTTTTTCTGCTTGACTTATTTCATAGTAGATGCCTTTAGATTAGTAAATGCTTTTCTTTTACATATAGCCAAGGTGATTTTCAAACTGCTTTTTTTTTTCCCCCCCTGGGGGTGAGACTATGTGCAAGTTATTCAGAAAGGAAATTTCAGTTTCCCTGAGCACTTTGAGACCTCTGGACATCAGCCTTGTTGGTTTTCTAAGCTAGGTATTTTAGGGGTTCATCTTTGTCATGAAGATCCCAAGGGTTAGGGTGCTTGATCTGGGGTACCAATACCTTGCTCTTCCAGGAGAAATAAGAGATTCGAGATTCTTCCCTATTGTGTGTTGCCCCACTGGTTTTGGGGTTTTGGTGAGATCGTCTCTCTCTCCTACTGGTCTCAATGTGGTCTTTTTGTTTTTTCTTGTGGAGAAGCAGTCGATGTAGTTTCAGATCTTTTTCAGGGGAAAATGATCCATATGTAGCTATAGATTTGGTAAGTTCGTGGGAGGAGATAAGTTCAGGATACTCCTACGCTGCCATCTTCTGGATAGTATTTTGGTTATGGGGTGACAGCTGACTGATGAGGATGCTGGCGTTGGCTCTCTGGTGGGGAGACAATTGACCCATCAGGCTGTTGTACAATATTAAGTCATCTTACTGCAGTATTTGTTCCCACATTTGCACAACTACTCGGAGTCCTTATTGTTTATAAAACTTCTGAGGACTGAAGTACATAAAGGGTAAAGGGAAGAAAAATTCTGCAATAGAGGTCAAATAGACTTATAACGATGCCTTGGGAGAAAACATCTGGAGTCTTAACCCTAATACTTCGGATTTAAAAGAGTAACTTGCTGAAAAATACTCAATAAAGATAATGTCTATGCATATTTGGATACTTTTTTTTCTCATTATGGCATGATACTTTGCCACTCATACTATTTATAGTCTCTTTTCAGATGCTATCCTATCATGTAGGAGGAAAGAAAACTTCTCAGTTGGGCAGTATCAAAAGTATAATGCCTTTCAAAATCCGCAGTATCTAAATAAGGTGGTAGCAGTGAGTTGAGTAAAAACAGGTAATATCAAGGGAAAGTTCTCTTTAGAGAAAATTTACATCTGGCTAAAATGAAAGTTTTGGACTTCTCCAGAAGGGAAAAAGAGAGTAGTTGCAAAGAAAAAAAAAAAAAAGTCAAACATCAATGTTGTTTCTCTTTTTAAATTAGTAAATACTTATTTTTAAAATTGATTTTTTGTTATTTTTATGAATTTTGATAAGTACAAAGGATTGTGTAAATGCTCCCAAATCAAGATATCTGAAATTCCTCATCCCCCCCCCCCCCAAATTCTCTCCTTTCTTCCCTTTTCAAGTAGAACATTCCCCACAGTCTGACCCTTGGCAACCACTCTTCTGTTCTCTTTATCGATTATATGCTGATAGTATCACCACCCAGAAAACAATTAACAACTAAGGTCTTAAAGAAAATACTTCAAAAATTGATTTAGGTAAATGTTTTTGCAGACACACATTTGCAGAGAAATTTAAAAAGCTTTCAAACATAAAACATCTGAAATTCTAAGGTAGAAGTTGAACAAATTTGAATTTGTGGGGGAAAAAAATATTTCTCACTATTAAAGCCTGTTCCTGCCAACTTACCTTGAAAAACTTCAGATATCAACTTAAAAATGGGACTGGGTGCATAGTAATTCAAAATTATTTTTGGGCGGAAAGTGAACAAACTGTTGAAGACCAGTCAAGGAAAAGATTGGTCCTCCTTTGAAACATTGATTCATCAACCTCTCTCCAAACTAAGATCCTTCTGTTTTCCTTACATATTCCCCTGTATTTCTCCTCTTAAGAAGTTCCATCACTTGTAATTAGGTGTTCATTTAATAATTAATATCTATCTTCCACGACGTTCAGATGTATTGCTTTACCAATCTAATTGCTAGATTTAGGACCAAACCTGGGATTCTTGAGGGCAAAGATCACATCTTTATATTCCCAGGTTCTGGTACTCTGCCCTAACATATAATAATTTGTAAAAAGTGTTTTTTTGAGTGATGGATATAGTGAGAGATGTTATGAATCTCTTAATGAGTCAAGGGAGAACCTTATGGGACATCATGGTGGCGTTGGCTAACTCTCAACCAAAATTTCATGCTCACCCTCATATGACTTGGAGATTTTGTGAGGAGGCAGAGACTCCTGGGGTGACATTTCCCGGACCATTGCCAAGGGGGTGTGGGTAAGAAGATGCCTATAATTTCTGGGCCTGCTTTTGTATTGAATGAAGTCATGATGCCTTCTCTGTTCTCTTTCCCCTTCCACTGATGGGATGGAGAGGTCTCCCAGGACTTGGGGGAGGGCATATATATATGGAATGTAAGCATTCGTAGCATTGTGCCTTCTATAGTTGGGGTTTGGTTGGTTGGTTAGAGCAGTTAGCCTAAGCACAAAGGTCCAGTGTTTTTACCGTCTAAGGGAAGACCAGATCCATATCTGTTTAGAAGTAACAGACATACACACTTGCCTCAGCAGCAGCAACAACAAAGACAAGAAAGGAAGATTGGGATAGGCAGATCTCCAGTGAATAAATGAATAAGATTTAGCGGCTTAAAAACTTAAACATTTCAACTAGGAACTGTATCAAAAGAGTAGGTTGAAATGAACAAAACAAAACAAAAAAAATGCGCCACTAAACAACTAGCCTAAACAGTGGGAATCCAAACTATAGTGTTCCTGAGGGAAAACAGTCAAAAGAAGAAGAAACATTAAGATAGCATTTACATCTGTTAAAAAGAAGTAGGCAGTAATTGTCAGTGAGGACTCTGGCTCAGGGGGAGCTAAGGGGCAGACCAGACAGTGTTGTTGAAAGTCTGAATGAACATTTCTCCTGTGTTTGTTAAATACTGCCAAGGCCATATTTCCAGTGCTCAACACATGTTTCCAGGTTTTGCAGAGCATGTCTAAATGCAACTTTGAAAGTCCCCTTCCTTCCTTTAAAATAGGAATTGAGTAAAGAAAAAAATTGCAATCGGGCATTTAAAATCTGAGAGCATCTTTCTGGCTCAGATGAATTACAGCCTTTTTCATATACTTTGAAAAACTGAGCCAGGGGAATGAAAATAATTTCCACACTCTTCCATATTTCATCCAGTTGGTAAAGAAACAACTATCTACAATGGGCAAAGTGCTGTGGGGAATGCTCCAGTTTGTCCTTAGTAAGCTCATCATACGTATGTGTTGGGCGGAGGGTACAGATAGAGGGGGCGACAGGCCCGAGCACAGAGTGATGCAGCCATCTAGGACAGCTCTGTGACTTTATGGAAAAAAGTCTCAGTCTCAGGAGGATTGTTTTTCTGAGAAAGAGGGTCAGGACTAACTGGCTTCAAGGCAACTTACAAATGCCCCTTGGGGAGCTGACATTTTAGCCACCTGGGATTACAAGAGGCAGCAAAATGGATTTTTCTGCACAAGTATGGCTGATAGTGAGGGTATAGCAATAGAAAGAGTTGCTGCAGGTCTAGGTGTGCAAAGCTTAGATGTAGCTGACCGCTTCAGTTCATGCCCCTGGAAAACTTGAATTGAGGGCCCAACGTCACTGCTGAACTCTGGGCGATGGCTTAGCTGGTTTTCGTGAACCATGTCCCTGTAAATACTGTGAAGCACAGCATCGGGTCAGGCTGGCATGCTTCATTTGCTAGGTGCTTCTTCGCTCCGTGCTTTCTAATATTTGGAAACCTACAGCATATTGTATCCTGTTTCACCAAGAAAGAAAAACAAACATCATTGCAGAGCTGGATAAGGGACACGTGTGAAGAGGAGGAATTTTTTACTTCAGCAAAAGGACTTGGTCAGGATAAGGGTTGAGGGGTCCACCAAAACCCAGATTTAGTCATCCCACCTTCCCAATTTTCTCTACTTTCCTTTTTTAAAAAAGGGTCTTTCTTTTTGATTACCTAACCCATGTCATATGTAATCATCATGCCTGAAATTCAAGGTATGTTCATTAAATGCTGTGAGAGAAAAATTAGGTCCATGGGGAACTCAGAGAAAAACTAATTCTGAATGAGAGTGATCAGCTGAGACTTTAAGGAAAAGACAGTAATTGACCTTGACTTTGAAAAATAGGATTTTTTTCTTCACTCTGTATAACAGAAAAACTTCACTCTATTTAACATACATACAGAAACATGCCCAAACCTTAAGTGTACAGGTAGATGAGTTGTTTTGAAATAGAAGTAAAGCCTTTTGAGAACATTGAAGCTATCATGCGTCCTCTGACACTGTCCTTCCTTCCTACCAGAGAGTAACCATTATCCTGACATTTAACACCACAGACTAGTTGCATCCATACCTTCAGTTTATATAAAAGTATAATTACACAGTATGTATTCTTCCATGTTGGGCTCTTTTAACATTTTGTTTCTAAGTATTGTTGCATAGCGTCGCTTTTCACTAATTTTCATTGTTCTGTGGTATTCTGTTTAATGTATATACTGTGGTTATGTACATGAATGTTGATATAAATGTTTCCACTTGCATTTGGTTCTTACAGATAATGATGCTAAGAGTATTATTTTTTTTTTAACATGCTTTTGATATTCAGGTATATACATCTTTCTTGAGTACGTATTTGAGAATGAAATGGTTGGGTCATAGAGTATGCATATGATTTAACTCCACTTGGTATGTCTAACTGTTTTCCAGAGTGGTTGTTGAATAAATTTCAAAACAAACTGTGGGGAAGAGAATTAGAGACAGAAAATTTCCTGGTGAGGAGACAGACACATGAAAGAGCCAGAGTGTCGTAGGGTGGTTAGAGTCTTGAGTGTATGAGGGTTACACTCATAGGTAAGTCACACATAGGCAGAGAGAAGACTATGGGAAGCTTGAAGACCTTTCTTGGAAATTGGAACTTTGCTATAAGTAATGGGAAGTCCTCGAAGAAGCTAAGGTAGGAGAGTGACAAGGTCAACTCTGTGTTTTAGGAAGAGGAGTCAGTACGGACTGGCTGCTTGGGTTTGGTAGAAGATGAGATTCTGACTTAGCTCCTGATTTCCATCCTCAGTACCCTATTTAGGAGAGAGAATCGCTGAAGTTCCTGAGTAAGTGTTGTCTCTTTTGCAACTCAGAACCTTTTTCTGACTTCTGGATCCCTGTAATTGCTGTTGTTGTGCTTTTGTTTTTTGGCTCTACCTTTCCCTTCTTCTTTTTTTTTTTTTTAATAATTTTTTTAAATAAACATATAATGTATTATTAGCTCCAGGGATACAGGTCTGCAAATTGTCAGGTTACACACTTCACAGCACTCACCATAGCACATACCCTCCCCAATGTCCATAACCAAACCACCCTCTACCCGCCCTCTGCACCCCTGGCAACCCTGTTTGTTTTGTGAGATCAAGAGTCTCTTATAGTTTGTCTCCCTCCAGATCCCATCTTGTTTCATTTATTCTTTTCCTACGCCCCAAGCCCCCCATGTTGCATCTCCACTTCCTCATATCAGGGAGATCATCTGATAGTTGTCTTTCTCCAATTGATTTATTTTTTAACAACTATTACTATGTACTTCTGTTAGCGTTTCTTAATTTATTTACTCTTAGTAAGATTTTTATTCTGATAATATGAACTGCTGTGGTTTTAAGTAGAGATGAAGTGGGAATAAAAGATAGCTAAGGATGGATAATTGTGTATCTGTAAGGGATGTTAGGTATAAGCAAGAGGTTACCCAGGATCCTTTGAGCTTAAATAGTACTCTGTGAAAAATGCTGTCAAAAAAGATGCTGAAAGACTTTATGATTTCAAGTCCACACTCCCAAATATTGGGAAAAGCCCTGTCAATATGTGGTACTCTGTTTATAATTTTAATAGGAAAGGCTTCACAGTCTAAGAATAATTTGTATGAAACCATATTAACCATTGATCACCAGAAGACCAATTTAATCTGATTGTTTTATGATGGTATTAGCACACTGTTAAGGGGACCAGATGGGTCAACAAAGAAGTACATAATTATGTGGCAAAGAATGAATTCTGTCAATCAGTTTTTTTTCTAGCAGCACAGCAAAATACATTAACACCACTCCCCCTCCCCCTCAACCCCAGTGTCAAAGGCTTGACATTACCCCTGTTTTTCAACACAAATCTGCCATCATTTAATAGCTTTGGGGTTTGGGCTCAATTAGTTTCAATCTTTGTGGTATGAGCCTGAAACCTAGGCAGAGGCAATCACAATAAATATTTGGTAGACTCCAGAAGAATAATTGTATTCCCTAGCTACAAGCAATTAAGCACTAGATGTATTCCTTGTAAACCTTTGCAAATGCAATGAAAAACATGTTTTAAAAGACAAATAATTAAATGGCTTCTTTCCTTTGTTGGCATTTAGGTAAAAGAAAATTAAAGCTTGTTGTTTTACCTAGGAGGAAAAGATAATTTCTTCTGTAAAAATTATTATGGTTTGTGTATAACCTGCTGATAATCTTTCAGAAATCAAGAGAATAGGATAGGTGCCAGAAAAAAGATGGGCAACAGTCCCAAATTTCAAGAGGATAAAAAGAATGGCTTTTACAAACTACTGGGGAGAAGCTTAATTTCAGTTCCCTCCCATCTTCTAGAATGCAGTAGTAAGAACGTTAGATTTAGAAATACTGTCTGATCCTCTCCCAACACAGCAACCTCTTCTGCAACATCCAAAAATATACCCATTATTAATATAGAAAGAAAATGAAAAAAAAAAAAGAATTGAAAGTTGTGTGGTCATTAAGGCCTTGTAAAATGAGAAGGCTTACCTTTCATTACCTAATGAAAGAAGACATTTTGTCACACTTTCTTGAAATTTTTACTTATGGATTTAAAGTAGGAGAGGGAATGGACATTTGAAGAGTCCCTTTAATATTATTTTCTTCTTTATAGTAGTTCTGTGAAATGGACACTTAGAGTATAAAATTTTTAAAAAATGAGGCTTCAAGAGCTCATTTAATTCCTTCAAGATCATTTAAATAGTAAGTGGTAAAAAATGGACCCATTTGATTTTCTTTTTTCCTCTCTCAGAACTCTATATTGATATTATTCCCCCTGCACTGGACTCCTCTCTGCCCCTAATGCAACAACTATCCAATTATGACATATGTCTCCTGCATGAATAACTCCTACGAAGGGGGAGCTCCACTACCTATGATTTTATAGCTTTTTCGTTGCATTGGTTCTTCTTTAAATTATCTGATTACTTTACCCAATCTCCGTTTGGTGTCCCTTTATCTTCAACCGATTTCAGTGATGTGCTCCTTCCTTAGTACACATTCTTTCAATCAACATACACTCCCTGGGGTATTGTGACACATACATGGCTTCACCTAACATCTGTATACCAGTGATCCCCCTATTTGAACTTGGGACCTGGATAGCTCTTCTGAGGTTAATGTATCATGATACAGAATGATGTGGGCATGATACTGGATCATGAAAGTCAGCCTGATCATTTGGATAACAGCCTTCCTAAAACAATTTTCCCCAACTTTAAGTATGTTACACCTTCTGTAGTTCTACTCTGATCTCTTTCTATGCTCAAGTCAGAAACACAATGGTTATTTATCACTTCCATCTGCCTTTCCTCCCCACATCTACTTGATCATTAATCCTTGTTTTTCTTTTCTTTTCTTTTCTTTTCTTTCTTTCTTTTTTTTTTTTTTTAATATTTTATTTGTCAGAGAGAGCACACCAGCAGGAGGAGTAGCAGGCTCCTGCTGAGCAGGGAGCCAGATATGGGACTCGATGCCAGGACTCCAGGATCACAACCTGAGGCAAAGGCAGGTGCTTAACCAAGTGAGTCACTCAGGCATCCCAATTCCTGTTATTCCTGAAATGTTCACATCTCTTCCCTTCTTTCCACTTCAACTGACCCAATTCAAACCCACTCACAGTTTGCCAGAATAACTGGTCAGTCTCAGGAATTTTCTTTAGTTCTAGAGCAGCACCTTTCTATGGTGATCAGAATGGTTTGTGTAAAACATGTACCTTACTGGGCACCTGGGTGGCTCAGTGGGTTAAGCCTCCACCTTCAGCTCAGGTCATGATCCAGGGTCCAGGGATCTAGCCCCGCATTGGGCTTTCTGCTTAGCAGAGAGCCTGCTTCCCCCCCACCACCCGTCTGCCTCTCTGCCTACTTGTGATCTCTGCCTGTTAAATAAATAAATAAATACAATCTTTAAAAAAAAAAAAAAAGTATCTTACTATGTCCCTTTCCTTTCTAAACATTTTCCACATTTCTGTCTTCAGAATAAAATGTCTTAGCCTGGGATGAAAGAACATTCTTCTATTTGAGCCACTTCCTTTTTGTATCTTCTTTCCTAGTCACTGGGCATAGGTATTGGAGATAATGTCTTAGTAGGTGAGTACTGGATGTTCCTCAAAATGAAAGCATATCTGAATTCTTTGGAAAACTTTAAAAAATTAGACCGTTGGGTCTCATCCTAGACTGACAGCATTAAATCACCTTGTCTTTGAGTCTGCATTTTAACAAGTATCCCTGGTGATTCTGGTATGAGTTTGTACTTGGGAACTACAGTTACAACAGGTAAAAGGGAAATGACCTCTTTTAATGACCTTGTAGTGCATTCGGGGTGTTAACACCAGCATATTTGTAACAACCAGGACAGAAATGAAGCAGATATTAAGAGACGTGAAACTATAAGGAGTATATTGGAATTTTGCTGCTGGAAATCAAAAGGCATTTGGAGAGTACCATAAGACCTTTTTTTTTTTTTTTTGGTCAAGGAAGACTTTATGAAAATTAGTCTTGGTTCCATTTCTTTGAGCTACGTTCTCTGCTCTGACTTGAGTCAGGAGAATGTGTATTCCTCAGATTTGTTTTATTTTTTTGCCAGTGTTCCAGAATTCATTGTTTATGCACCATACCTAGTGCTTCATGTAATACATGCCTTCTTTAATACCTACCACAAGGCTCTTTTAACATTACTTACCACTTGCAGAATTGTATTTAGCCCTTCGTGGGAAAAGCATACTAAGGCATTCAAAAATAATTTCTTAGCTGAGAAGTGAGAGTTGATGGTCATAAGGTCAGTTGACAAGAGGAGATTGGGGTGACAGACTTATAGGATGTGTCTCTCTCCTGGGCTGCTGGCTTTCAGAGATGGCATGAGAGTAAGCAGACCTCCAGATCCATCAGTTCTCTATGGTCATCCACATACTAGGCTGTTCACAATTCCATGTGCTCAGTAAAAAATGCTCGTGTTCCCCAGGCACCTCCTAATATCTTGCCTATCATTCAAGTTGTACCCTGAAAACCCCAGTCAATTCCAGATCACACGAATCCTTTTTAGGATCCAAATGATGAACCGCAGTCATTCATAGTCATTGTCATCATCCCTGTTTCCTCTTAATATTCATGAAGCTCTTGGTTTACAATAAGCATTGGGTTAAACATTTACATAAAATATCTAATTGTCATGATAATCCTCTACATTCAGTACTTTTATCCTCATTTTACAGATGAAGCTTAGAGAAATATGATCAATTGTCCAGTCCCAGAGGCAGTAAGTGGCAGAGTAGGGATTGGAACCCACGTCTCAATGATTCCAAGTCCAGGACAACTTCTTCACAATTATTTCATGTGTGCCGTTTTGTTCTTCCTCCTCCAGGGCATTTTAAAGTCCCCAGAGGAGATGCTTGAACAGGAGTCCATGAGATGATGACTGTTCTTTTACAGATTTGTTCTCAGTATTCCGTTGCCTACCCCTATGTCTCTGAAGGCTGGTTTCTGTGAACTTGTGTCATCCAGAACTCCCTTGACCTCTGCCTTCTTCTGATTGGGCTTGGCCAATAGGAGTCAGGAAAATGGAAGTTGGAGACTAGGAGGAGAGGTAGACCAGGTTATCTCTTCCATGCTTCATTTTTGCTTTGGGCCAAACTTGTCAGTCACTGCATCCCTCTACTACTTAGATTTTTAACTGGTGTCCCTTCTTCACGATTTCCATTCTCAGTGGTCTCTAGAACTTTCCTTCTTCCCCTTGTTCCTTTGGCTTTATAAGCAGCAACAGCTTTCTACTGTTGTTAGTTTCTGGGTGCCTCATTCCCTTGGTTTGTTCCCTTCCCCCCACACCTCCATTATTAATTCTTTCTGCATGAACCACGTGGTTCATTCTGATTCCTGATATGATTAGCATATCTGAGTCTGCAGTTGTCTCTGCCATAACAAACCTTGCTTTTTCTGTTGTGGATCTAGGTATATAAACCTAATTCCATAATGAGATCATTATTTCCTGGATACCCCACAGATGTCTCAAACATTACCAAACCTGAAGGAATGTGTTTTTCACCCTATATATCCTGTGCTGGTAACTAAGTCACTTTACCTAGAAACTTGGAAGTCACTTTAACCTCCTCCTGCTCATTCATTCCAGAGATAACATCACCACATTCCTTAGTCTCCATCCTTAATATAGTTCCAATCCACCTCCTCCTCTCTATGCCTGATGCTACTGATTCTGTTTAGACTTTCATTGTCTTTCATTTGAACAATTAAATTGCAACAGCTTCTTAATTGGTTTCTTCGGTTCTGGTCTTGCACATCAGCGCTGCTGCCAGATTGAGTTTTCTTTTTAATTTAGAAAGTAAGTAGACACTTGTTGGGAAAATTCAAATAATATATTTATGAAGCTAAAAGTCCTCTCTCATTACCCAAAACCATTCCATGGTGGTAACTACTGAGGCTGTTTTGAACATGTTCCTTTTTTTTCTATACAAATAAACCACATACAAAAAAACCTATCAGTTTGTTTATAACATTGGTATACTATACCTGCAGTTGAAGGATTTAAAATACCAGAGACAAGAATTAGGTTTTAAAAACTAAAATCAACAATATTATCCTTACCAGTCTCCACCTTCATCTCTTCCCCTGTTCTCCTCTTCACCCTGTGGTCTACCCACATTGAAGTGCTAACTGTTCTCTAAAATGCCCAAGTGATGGATGCCCTCATTTTCTTTCTGTGTACTTCTCCATTTACACAAATTTGTGAATTTATCTTTCTTTGCCTAGTAGATTTTAAGTCCCTCAAGAAAAGAACATGGAGACCAATTAACAGTTCGTGGCTTTCCAAACCTTCAGAAAGTATAGAGACTCTCTGTCTAGCAGTTTAATTTTTATTACCATCATCCATTTCCTTGATTTCTCTTTTTTGAGTCATAAACTAGTTTGTGGAAGTAAGGTAAACAAATTGTATTTGGAAAGGTGTGTCTCTGACTGTCATGCCTCACTCCCTAAATGTTTCCATGCTAGAAACTTGTTAAAAAATATCTGATTGCAGAAGTCTTAGAAATTTTCTCTAACTTAGATGCCAGAAAATTAATAAAACTAATTAGAACACCATGCTTTAACTATCCTTTAAAATTCTGATATAATTTTTTATGCTTAGAAATTTTTATGCTCAGAAATTTTAATCTCTCTTGTGTCTTTAATATATACAATAGAAAACCATAAGGTAAGTAAACACAAAGCTGTTGGTATTTATACACGTCATAAATATTATAAACTCAGGTGGCAAAAAGAGTGGACACACACAGCTGTCCTCTTAAAATAGTCTTGAAAAATCTACCTTGGAGGAAGGTATACATTTCTGCCTTTTAAAAAATAACATAAAGAAATGAACAAATATTTCTCCAAAGAAGACCTACAAATGGCTAACAGACACATGAAAATGATGTTGCTCGGCATCACTTTCATCAGGGAAATACAAATCAAACCCACAATGAGCTACCACTTCACACAAGTCAGAATGGCTAAAATTAACAACAGGTGTTGGAGAGAATGCGGAGGAGGGGAACCCACTTTTACTGTTGGTAGGAACGCAAACTGTGATGCCACTCTGGAAAACAGTATGGAGGGTCCTCAGAAAGTTGAAAATAGAGCTGCCCTATGACCCAGCAATCGCACTACTGGGTATTTACCCTAAAGATAAAAATGTAATGATCCAAAGGGACATGTGCACTCCAATGTTTATAGCAGCAATGTCCACAATAGCCAAACTGTGGAAAGATCCCAGATGTCCATTGACAGATGAATGGATAAAGGAGATGTGTTGTATGTGTGTTTTATGTGTGTGTGTGTACATACACATGTAGAATATTCTCAGCTATCAAAAAGAATAAAATCTTGACCTCTGCAATTATGTGAATGGGACCTAGAGGGTATTAGGCTAACTGATATAAGTCAGAGAAAGACAAATACCATATGAGTTCATTCCTATGTGGGGTTTAAGAAACAAAACAGATGAACATACGGCAAGGGAAGGAAAATAAGGTAAAACAGAGGAGGCAAACAATAAGAGACTCTCCAGCGTTGCTGGAGAGGGATGGAGTAAGTGGGTGATGGGCATTAAGGAGGGTGCTTGATGTAAGGATTTATTTATTTATTTTTATGAATTTATTTATTTTTAAAGAGTTATTTATCTGTTCAAGAGAGAGTGAGAGAGACCATGAGTGGGTAGGGGTGAGGGGAGTGAAGTAGACTTCTGACTGAGCATAGAGCTTGATGTGGGCCTTAATCTCAGGACCCTGAGGTCATGACCTGAGCCAAAATCAAGAGTTGGATACTTAACCGACTGAGCCACCCAGGTGCCCCTTGGCGAATTTAAATATAAAATAAGAATATAAAAATAAAATTAGATTTAAATTAAAAAAAATAAAACCAGAAAAGCTTAGGGATACCTGGGTAGCTGATCTGTTAAGACTAAATCTTATTTTGGAAGTGATAAGATGGTTGGAAGACCAGTTTGGTGAAGCTATCAATCACTCTTACCTTACTAATTGTGGGAGTACTATGGGGTGCTTTGAAGAGGGTTCAAATTATTTTTATAAATTTTGCCTTATAAGGGAATATGTCTGATTTGGTTCGTGGAATACATAATGTGAATATGATTAATAGTTTAACACAGGCTAATAGTTGTCCTTGTTGATACTTACAGTGGAGTTCTTTAAATGAAAACTGAATAAGGAATATTTGTAGAAATCTTCACTTTCTAGGAATTTCTGGTTGAGAATAGGGAATTAAAGTCTGCTTTCTAGAATGTTTTATAGTGGTAACACTTCAAAAGCCATTGTAATCAGTGAAACTTTCCTTAGTGAGATGCACTTACTAGATCTTGGGTATACTCAGAATGTGTTTGTCCTGGTTGGCAGAAGAGGGATTGGTAAGACCACTGCTGTTGTACTGTTCAGTCCTGAGAGTACTGGAGACATTCTCTGTGATTTACAATGCTGATCAAATTGGGAGTAAAAATAGCTCTGATGAATTAGCTTGTGAGCTGTGGTCGAAAACTAATACATCTGTCTACTCAGACTCTTGCAGAACTTTTTCCCTTTGATTTCATACAGTTTTCAAGTTCTTATGTGCTAAGGGATACAGGGATAATAATGAATAAATGATATTGGCCAACTAGCAATTAATCTTTATGGGTGAGTAGACTCTCACCTTACAAAGAAAGGTGCATGGGAGGCTTTCGAGACAGCAGAAGCAGCATGACCGAAGTTAGAGTGTGACAGTACTCTGACTTACAGTTACCTGGTACGATCACCACCATTACCTGGGAAGAGCAAGGAAGATGGAGACAAAGTCCAGGATACTTGGATGCTTGCTATTGTGCCATTAACTGACTATGTAATCTCTGTTCCCCAGGCCTGTAGGGATGAACTGTATGCATGCGTATTCATGTGTACATGTGTTAGGGTTTGGATTTAAGGAGTTCAGCCATTCCATCTCTAAAGTTCCTTCCAGCCCTCCCTATAGGAACAGTATTACCTGAACTACAATCTGTTCAGGATCTCATAGAATTGATGGTGACCATGATAATGGTTTATGTCATAGTTAATGGTTAACAATTCTGCCTGGAGAGAGGAGCCATCCCAGTGGTTTATGGGCAGTAGTGACTAGATGGCCATTACACTTCCAATTTCAAAAATACTCCATGTTTTTTGCGCAACAGCACTAGTAAGTGTATGTTTGGTTGGTTTTGATGTCCATGCATGGTGCCTTCCCCCCTGGAGGCCATATTGATTTCTCTTTGTGATATGATTTTGTATGGACTCTGAAGTTAGGATAAGGTGAAGAACAGGAAATCTGCAAGTTCTGGATTATTTTCTCCTGGGTCTGGTCTTGATTTCTTTGTGTGTTATCAACACAGAGCATCTTCAACCAAAAGATGCTAAGTCAAGGTAAAAGAGCCTCTGGAGTAGTGCACTCATATTTTATCCATGACTTGTCCTGCTCTAAACTTTTATCAGTGTTTTATAAATTTATGTGGAAGATAATGCTGTTTATACTTCAAATGAAAAGAAAATGAGGACTACCAACATTACATACTCACTCCTAAATGTTTACTCCACATCCCTCACACCTTACTGTTAACTGTCCATGCAACTGTTTTCAGTCAGTGGACTGAACAATATGTTTATGAGGTGGCTTGAGACCCTCTTGTTCTCTTGTAAACAATAATACTACCATGATTGTGGAGGCCTGAGGTTTTACATGGTCCAGACTGGATCCTTGAAGGACTGTGTAGAGTAGAACTCCTTGCTAGCCATGTTGGATAAATGTAAGCAAGATATAAACATTATTAAGTCACTGGTATTCTGGGTTGTAGTTTCTGTAGGCTAGACTGTCCTAATACACATAAATAAGATAATTAATATTGTAAATGATCCCTAAAGCTCAAAATACACATGAAATCTGATATGCAGGCCAAGGTTATTCAGAATGAGTAAAGGATGGCTTGATAGTAGCACATATAAAAGGTTGTGGGAGAGGAGCTGATTAAAGACGATAGCATTACACCATACCTGTGGTCTTCAAATATTTGAGAAGTCCTCTTAGAGAGATCAGCTTGTTCTGGGTTCCTGTAGAGGGCAGAAACCAGGCCAATTTGAAAAAAAAAATTCAGAGTTACATGGACTCACTATTAAAGACTATTTTATCAGTGTGAGCTCTTCATAAGTGGATAAAGATACCTTTGGAATTGTAAGCTTACGAAGAGTTGGCGTAGTCATGCTGAGGCCAGAAGCCCAAGAATCAGAAATTCTCTATGATGAATTTCTTTGGCACATGAAATTTTGGTCTATAAAATCCTCCCAGGGTTAAGATTCCATTATAGTTTTACATCAATAATGATCAGAATATCAGTTCATGTGTTTTGAGATAGGATATGTTTCATTATTTACCCAGAAAGGGACTTGGCTTGTAATAACTTATCTATAATTTTGTGCCTCTCTTTGTGATGAGGGTATGGACGCTGCCAGCTGCCATAAAACAAAATTGCATCGGTGAGGATTTGGCTAGACTAAGTTGGATAAGATCAGGAAATGAGAGCAGGGGTTCCCAAGATAGTGCTGGCTAATGAATAAACATCTGAGCATTTTAATAAAAATACTGATGCATAGGTCTTGCCCCTTGAAAATTTAATTTATAGGTTGGATGCAGCGATGTGGAAATATGTATTTAAGTTCTCCTGGTTATTCTGATGGGCAGTATGATTGGGACTGGTGCTCTATAGAACTTACCCGCTTCTCTGCTTTTGTGGGTGTTTTATTCTTTCGGGTTTGTTTTAGTCATTTCGTAGAAAAGATTTCTTTTCAAATCCCCTGGGTTTCTAAACTGAACAAGGGGATAGAGGATTTCTCCATACAGGAGTCTGTGTGGATATGAAGGGAAACACAGACTGACTGGAGCTATGAGCCATGGTGGCCAAAGCAGGCACATCAGTTCCCGAATTTGGGTTGAGAAGAGAGTCACAAAGTCTGAGAATCAGAACCCACCGTGGCCACCAGACTCCTCATCTTTTCACCATTTTCTGAGCATGTTGGGACAAACACAGGAGTTCCCTTGCTAGTGAACCATAGGGATTGGAAGTTGTGTAGTCTACCATCTTTTTCCAGCAAAAATTTGGGGGAATCGATTGAAAGTGACCACAGTCAGGCCGTTGAGCCTCGGTTGCGGTTCCATGGTATCAGTCAGAGATCTTTGTCTCTTAATCTTCCAGCTCTTGTGGAGTCTGGCTGTAACCGAGTTCAGAGCTGCCTCAGGCAGCATAGCAGAGGATGAGCTTCTGAGGGAGGGCCTGGCAAGATTCCCTCTCAGGAGAGAGGATAATCAGACCCTAGGCCTGTACAGGGAGCCCTTAGCAGAGTGAATACTGACGCTTAATTGAGGCCCCTTCTCAAGCCTCCTCTTCACGCCGCCCTCTCCACAAAACTTGGCTGCATTCACTACGTACACTAAGTCTCTCCATGACAGTGTCTTTTCCCTGGATGGTAATTATTTTTTAACCGGTTGAGATAACTACGTAGTCATTTGTGTCTGGAGCTAAGTGTCCTGGCCCATTTTCAGTACCTCTCTCTCTCTTCCTATAATTGTCACAGACTTTAATGAGGCTTGAAACACTCAATTTCCTGACCTCTGTCTCTAAGACTTTGATGTTGATTGCCTGATAAGACAGTTTGCACCCCCTAAGAATGAAAGGTAAAATTCTGGTGCCTGCTACCTGCCTCCTGAATGTGTTCTGTAAGCTCTAATGCTGCTCTTACATTTGCTTTAGCTGATACTCTGTCCTTTGTATCCTTGTGGTGCTCGTGGTCCGTTCCGAAAGTTTTCGTTAACTGATCTCTTTGGGAGGGTGAATCAAAGCCCTCAAGTAAATCTAAAAATTTAAAAATTTAACACTAGTTCATGAACCAAGAATCTCTCTGTAAGCTGAGAACCAGCTATAGATACACCTCACTTATCTCTATCTGACAGCATGAACTATTATGATCTTCTCTTGTGTGTGTGTTTCCATTTTCACATACTTTCAGGGTCTAGCACAAAGCTTCGCATGTAGGAAAGGCTTAACTGTAATCCTTTACCTTAGAATGGATGGGGGGATGGATGGATGAACAAGTAAGCTTTCTGGAAAACCGTCAGGAGCCGGACTGGAATTCAAAGAAGAAACTTTATGGCACAGAAATAAGGCACTGTCTGTATATACATTATAACCTTGTCAGCCTGGAGAAGTACTTGTTTATACCTTCATTATAATCACTGACAGCACCTCCGTTCGTTTTCAGATATATTGGATGTTAAATACATATATGGTTGTCATGTTCATATGATTTTCTTCAGCATCTTTAGAACTATTTGCTGTTGTATTTAGTTAACATAATCTTGAGTATCTCTTTTTCATTTTGTAATACATTAGCATAATTTAAATGGCCAATATGGGTAGAGTAACTTACCCTTCCTACCAAGAAGGCTTTTGAGAGTATCACTATTTTATAACATTTAGTCAAGTTTGTTCTGTAAGGCAGGGAGTAAAGGGATGCACTTCAAACAATTTTAACAAATATTAGTGCAATTAAAAAAAAATAATTTCTGGGGCGCCTGGGTGGCTCAGTGGTTAAAGCCTCTGCTTTCGGCTCAGGTCATGGTCCAAGGGATCCCTGGGATCGAGCCCCGAATCGGGCTTTCTGCTCAGCAGGAGGCCAGCTTCTCTTCCTCTCTCTCTCTGCCTGCCTCTCTGCCTACTTGTGATCTCTGTCTGGCAAGTGAATAAATAAAATCTTTAGAAAAAAAAAATTAATTTCGTTTGTGTGTGTGTTCCAAAATTCATTGTTTATGCACACCCAGTACTCCATGCAATATGTGCCCTCCTTAATACCCAGCACCAGACTCACCCTATCCCCCATGGCCCTCCCCTCCATAACCCTCAGTTTGTTTCTCAGAGTTCAGTCTCCCATGGTTAGTCTCCCCCTTGCTTATCTGAGTAAAATAGCTCTTCTGAATCCTTGTCAACACCTGTTGTTTTTTGTGTTGTTAATTTTAGCCATTCTGACAGGTGTGAGGTGATTATCTTATTGGGGGTTTTAATTTGTATCTTCCTGATGATGAGTGATTTTGAGCATCTTTTCAAGTCTGTCACCCATATGGATGTCTTCTTTGGAAAAGTGTCTATTCATGTTTCCTGCCCATTTCTTAACTGGATTATTTGTTTTTTGGGTGTTGAGTTTCATAAATTCTTTGTAGATTTTGGATACTAACCATTTATCAGATATGTCCTCTGCAGATACCTTCTGCTATTCCATGGGCTGCCTTTTAGTTTTGTTAATTGTTTACTTTGCCATGTAAAAGCTTTTTATCTTAAAGAAGTCCCAATAGTTCATTTTTGCTTTTGTTTCCCTTGCCTCTGGTGACATGTTTAATAAGAAGTTGGTACAGCTGATATCAAAGGTGTTACTACCTGTATTCTTCAGGTAGTACTACCTGTATTCTTCTTTTGATGGTTTCCTGTCTCACATTTAGGTCTTTCATCCATTTTGAGTTTATTTTTGTGTGTGGTATAAGAAAGTGGTCCAGTTTCACTCTTTTACATTTTGTTGTCCAGTATTCCCAACACTATTAGTTGAAGAGATCATCTTTTTTCCATTGGTTATTCTTTCCTGCTATGTCAGAAATTAGTTGACCATAGGGTTGTAGGTCCATTTCTGGATTCTCTATTCTGTTCCATTGATCAATATGTCTGTTTTTGTGCCAGGACCATACTTTCTTGATGACTATAGTAGCTTTGTAATATAGATTGAAATCCAGAATTCTGATGTCTCCAGTTTTTCTTTTTCAGAATTGCTTTGGCTCTTCAGGGTCTTTTGTAGTTCTGTACAAATTTTAGGATTGTTTGTTCTAGCTCTATGAAAAATGCTGCTGGTATTTTGATGGGGGATTGGATAAAATGTGTAAGTTGCATTGCTTTGGGTAGTATAGACATTTTAACAATGTTTGTTCTTCCAGTCCATGAGCACGGAATGGTTTACAATTTCTGTGTCCTCTTCAACTTCTTTCATAAGTGTTCTCTAGTTTTCAGAGTACAGATCTTTTACCTTTTTAGTTAGGTTTATGCCTAGGTATTTTACTGTTTTGGGTACAATTGCAAATTGGACCGATTCCTTGATTTCTTTTTCTGTTGCTTCACTAGCACTTTTTTGATGGAGTCCTTAGGGTTTTCAACATAGGGTATCCTGTCATCTGCAAATAGTGAAATTTTGACCTCTTCCTTGCCAATTTGGATGCCTTTTATTTCTTTTTTTTTTTTTTTTTTTTTTTTTTTTTTGTCTAATTGCTGAGGCTAAGACTTCCAGTACTGTGTGGAGAAAGGGGAACCCTCTGGCACTCTTGGTGGGAATGCCAACTGGTGCAGCCACTCTGGGGAACAGTTTAGAGTTTCTTCAAAAATTTGAAAAGAGAACTACCCTGTGATTGCATTACTAAGTAATTACCCAAAGGATGCAAAAGTATAGATTCAAAGGGGTACGTGCACCCTGGTGTTTATAGCAGCATTACCAACAATAGCAAACTATGGAGAGAGCCCAAATGCCCAACAAATGATGAAGGAATGAAGAAGATGTGAGATAGGTATATACACATACAATAGAATATTAGTCATCAAAAAGAATGAAATCTTGCTATTTGCAATGCTGTGGCTGGAACTAAAGTGTGTTGTGCTAAGTGAAATAAGTCCATCAGAGAAAGACAATTACTGTATGATATCATTCATATGTGGAATTTGAGAAGGAGAACAGATGAGTATATGGGAAGGGGGAAAAGAAAAAAAAAGGAGAGAAGGAAACAAGCCATAAGTGATTCCTAATGATAAAGAACAAACTGTGGGCTGATAGAGTTGGTGGGAGGGAATGGGCTAGCTGGGTGAGGGGTATTAAAGAGGGCATTTTTTTTCCAGTTAATGTTTTTGTTTTTTGTTTTTTGTTTTTTTTTAGATTTTATTTACTTGACAGAGATCACAAATAGGCAGAGAGGCAGGCAGAGAGAGAGAGGAGGAAGCAGGCTCCCCACCAAGCAGAGAGCCCGATGCAGGGCTCGATCCCAGGACCCTGGGATCATGACTTGAGCTGAAGGCAGAGGCTTAACCCACTGAGCAACCCAGGTGCCCCTAAATCTTTTTATTAATTTTTAAAAATTAACATATAATGTACTATGTGTTTCAGTGGTACAGGTCTGTGACTCATCAGTCTTACACAATTCATAGCGCTCACCACAGCACATACTCTCCCCAGTGTCCATTACCTGTCACCCCATCCCTCCCCTTGCCCTCCCCTCAGCAACCCTCAATCTACTTCCAGAGATTGAGTTTCTTATGGTTTATCTCCTTCTCTGGTTTCATCTTGTTTCATTTTTTTCTCCCTTCCTCTATGATCCTCTGTTTTGTTTATCAAATTCCTCATATCAGTGAGATCATACAATAATTGTCTTTCCCTGATTAACTTATTTCGCTTAGCGTAATAGCCTCTAGTTCACTCCATGTCTTTGCAAATGGCAAGATTTCAGGGTTTTTTGATGGTTGTGTAATATTCCATTGTATATAGTACCACATCTTCTTTATCCATTCATCTGGGCATTCTTGTGATGAGCCCTGTGGGTTGTGTGTGAGTGATAGATCACTGAATTCTACTTCAGAAACAAGTATTACATTGTATATTAACTAACAAAATCATCTCTTCTCAGCTACGGTGCATGCCATATGTTAAGAGTGGATACATAGAAAGTAAATTTAAGTCTTGACTGTTGGGGAGATTGTAAATGCATTAAAGCCTTGATTAACCATACTCCAGCTTCTAAAAATCATAATTAACTATTTTTCTTTTATTCCCTTTCATCGGAAAGAAACATGTCATGTGAAAGCAAATTGGTATCATAAGCTTATTGTTTAAAAGGAAAGAGGAAAGCAAATTTCCTCTTATTTTCTTGATTTGTCATGGGCTCGGCTTTCAGTCTGTCCAGTGTGAGACAATGATACTCAAAAGATTGAGGATCTCTGGCTTCCCAGATGACCATGAAGGGGTTCCACTGCCTTCACTAACCTGTCCATTCAAATAAAAAGACTTACTGTTCAACTTTTTAACTGTGAGCTGAAAATTCAGTTTGTCAGAAACTCTCCTTCCTAAAAACCGACATAAACCTCCAATTCTCTTAAGTGTTTGGACCCAACACGATCTGCTGCCATCAGAGATGCAAGACGCATGGATAATAGATGGCTATCCGTTGGCAGGGCCCAAGATTTTCTGTAGCCAGGGAGGGTTTAGAGGGGAACTTGTGGTGTGCAGGTTGGGACATATGGATGCCACTTGGTAAAGCTTTGAATGGAGGGACGACAAAGGACTTCCTTGGGTAATAGAAGTTTTCACCTCTGCAGATGGGAAAAATCCTATTTCAACCTTTGTCCTCTGTACCAAAAGAAATATTTTAACCTGGAAAAGGGACACTGAAGTAGCAACTTATGTAGTCTGTTTGTGCCCTGAGCGAGATGGACATTTTCCTCACCCTGTACCAAAATCAAATACATCCAAAACTCCTCTCAGCTTCTGCAAATTGTATTCTTCCTTCAAGGTCAGGCTGAAGTTCTGAATTCCACCTGTCCTCAGCCTTCCTGGCCCATACACAAAGCAATATTACCACTGTCATCATCATCTTTTATTCACAATTGGAGCATTGGCTGTGGCTTTTCTCTCTCATGACAGCTTTAAAAATGGCACAGAGGCTTCTCTCTCTAAGATGGCTAAATGGGACTCTACCCAGAAGCAGCTGACACTGAGCACTTCCTCCAGCCTTCTCTGGCCTAATGAGCCCTCGATTATTGTTTGGCATTATTAAATGTCAACAATAGAATGGCTCCCCTCTGGGAACACAATGAGAATGGCAAGAAATATAAGATTAGAATTGAGGAACCACATAAAACTGCTCTTATTTATTGGCAAAGGAGAGAAAAAGCTACTAAGCATCATCCCTATGTTCCTCTTTATCATCTGTTGTTGACTTCTCCTTTTTCCGCCTTGAGGGCAGCAGTTCTGTCTTTGTACAATGGAACACATTAATGCCACACATTTTATTTCAATAACGATATTAATAATGGAGTTAGAAAACACTTATTTGCCAATCGTTTAAAAGGAAATTAAGCAGCATGGTTTCTTGCCTACGCTCCTCTTTAACAACTTTCTCTGACGCTGAGGCTGGAGCTGGTGATTCTAGCCTTCTGGAAATTTATCTGAGCAAGGCGGCTTGAGTTTGTTGAGTCCTTCTTTTGTGCCAGGCATTGAGGTAAGTGCTGACATTCTTTATCTCACTCGGTTCTCACAATCATCAGTGAAGTGTTACTGACCACATTTCATAGATGAGAGAATGGACGGACAGGGGTCAAAATAACTTACCCAAAGTCATAGGGCTGATTGCAAGGGATGGAGCTGAAATTCAATCCCGGGGCAACTGCTGGGCTTCAAAGCCTCCTGTTTTGCACAGACAGTGGAATGCAATGGGGAAGAGAGGAATAAAGCCAAAAAGGAAGGTCAGGGATGGCTATCTGTGTCTTTGCACTGTTTGGGGATTCTTCACTCTGCTATCAGAAGACCGAGGGGCACTGGATATTTTCATAAGGGTTCAGAGAAAATCCAGGTTAATGGGTCTTCTCTACATGGAAAGCTGAGATTTGAGAGAAGAATCAGTATTGCCTCAAAGTTCCAGAGAGCTGGCCTGTCATACGGGCACTGCCACTGACTCTCCATGTAGTCTTGTTCTTTAAATGGGAGCATGAGTGTGTATCCTTTCCACCCCCACAGGGTCACTGTGAGTCACACGCACACAAAGTAATGTCAGGGACACTCAAGGCTTGGCAGGTGTTTAGATGGGATGACTTGAGACAAATTCCTACACTGAGATTCTATATTACATATGTGTTTAAAAAACACTCAGAAAAGCACAAGTCCCTTTACAAATGGAGAGAATTATGAAGAGCGAGGAGGGTGGGGTACAGCAGTCATGTAGAGGTGCTGGATAGAAGTCCATGATTTCTTGCCTCATCTGCTTCTGCAAACGAATTAGGAAACCCAGGAGAGGTTTTTTTTTTTTTTTCTTTGCATTTTTAAAAAAGATTTTATTTATTTATTTGACAGAGAGAGACACAGCAAAAGAGGGAACAGAAGCAGGGGGAGTGGGAGAGGGAGACACAGGCTTCCAGTTGAGCAAGGAGCCCGATGCAGGGCTTGACTCCAGACCCTGGGATCATGACCTAAGCTGAAGGTAGAGGAGTAATGACTGAGCCACCCAGGCCCCTCCTTTTCATTGCATTTCTACGGAGCATGTGGTTTTTGTCTCCCAAGGGTTTGGGACTTGTGGGGTGGGGGAGGTTGGAGTTTTGATTAGGCATGGAACGGGGTCCAATAATATATCTGGATCTGCTGTCTCTCTGTGAAGATAAATCCTGTGTCCTGTATTAACACTCTCCATTTTGGCACGATCTTAGAACATAGGACAATTTCCTTTATTAAATGAATATTTAAAAGTGCCTAAAAGAATCATGCAATGATATAAAAGAATTTGCCTTAACTAGTTTTTAGCTTTTTCTGAAAGTAACTAGCCACATTTTCTAGGCATTGAGGTTACATTTACAAGATGGTGCTAATGGTATTGTGCCAAGGTAAATACAGTAATTCCAAGCAGTTATATTTGCGTGAACATCATATATATATTTCTTTGTATAGAAACCATGGTTTTTAAAAAAATACATTTTGATTCATAAGATGAGAATTAATTTCTCCCTCTTATCTTCCATGTTCAGTGAACAATTAGAATAATGAGGAAGGAGAAATAAATATTAATTACCCTGACGATAATGCACAGTGGACCCAATGTTGTTCTAAGGCCATGAAATATGGACTTTCAAGCAGTCTTTTTTTCATTTGAAATAGTTAATGAATTCCTGACACCCTATTTTTCTCTACTTGTGTGTTTGGTGCCCATCCTCAGCAGGGGAAGAAACCCAGGGTTTAAGTGACAGCTTTGTTACCTGGGAGTGAGCGAAGAAAAGATGATCTTATTGGTTCAGCGCCTTCCTCAGAGCTGGCTCTCTTTCCCCCTTGCACCCAGATGGCCTGTCCCAGTTTCATTGGTAGTGGGACCAGCCCCGGTGGGCTCATGGAGGCCTCTTGTGCACATCTTAGTAATTGGCAAATGCCACAAATCAAGGGTCTTTCTCACTTCTTCTAGAGAGCCTGTAGTTAAGCATTGATCAGCACAGCCCCCACCCAAGTTATTTCCCACCTGAGCTTCATAGTATTCAGACGTCCCTGTGTATGGAAACTGCTCCTGCAAGGTCATTCCTTTGATGTTCCCTTCGAGCATGTTCTCTCTAGGAGATGCTTCCATTTTTGTCCCCTTTATTATCTTGTAACAGGAGTACAAGACTTTGGGATTCATACCAAGCTGTATTCAGAGAGCCACTTACTAGCCGTAGTCTTGGAAGTTATTTACTCTGTGGGGTTCTCAGTAGCAAAATAAGGTAATAATTTAGCAATAGCTTTCATACTGGCTGGTTGAGGAAACTGTATAACTAAAACTCCCACCCAACTAACAACAGGAAGTGCTCGTTCTCTTCCCTATTCTGTAGGATGGTCATCTCCAATCACCCAAGGGACATGGCAAGACTACATTAGAGTTTCTATTAATCTTTATTCTTAAATAATTTATATTGTGTCTGTTTATAAGGTACAAAATATGATGGCATTTTAATGCATATAACTTATAAATATATATACTTATTGGGACATAAGAAAAAATTACTGAGAAACTACACTATTAAAATTTGACCTACTTTCAGTGAACTTTGTTCTTAAGGCATTAATTAACAGTAATTTATTATAGATTTCCAAGTTAGGTTTTCATTTTTAAATTTTGTTTTCAAAATGTTTATTTTTTGTTTTTTATTTCAATTCCAGTGCAGTTATTAACATAGTGTTATTAGTTTCAGGTGTACAATACAGTGATTCAACAATTCTATACATTACTTAGTGCTCACCATGGTAATATATACTTTATGGCTGAGTAATATTCCATTGTGTACACACACACACACACACACCCCGCATCTTCTTTATTCATCTATTGATGGACACTTGGGCTGATTCCTTAATTTGACTATGGTATATAATGGTACAATAAACACAGAGGTGCATGTGTCCTTTTGAATCAGTGTTTTTATTTATTTATTTATTTATTTATTTATTTATTTATTTATTTATTTATTGGTAGATACCCAGTAGTGTGATTACTAGTTCATAGGATAGTACTATTTTTAACTTTCTGAGGAACCTCCACACTGTTTTCCACAGTGGCTGCACCAGTTTGCATTCCCACCAACACTACATGAGTCCCTTTCTCTCCATATCCTTGCCAAAACTTGCTTCTTGTGTTTTTGATTTTATATGTTTGCATTTTAAATGAAATAATTAAACTATTTTAATGTCTTATAATTAAAAATGAATCTCTAAGCATTGAAGAAAAATCTACATTCTTGACTGCTTAGGTAGTATAGCTTTCACTATCTCATTCCTTTATTTCAGTTGTCAGCTAACGATGGCCCACAAAGCCCAACATAATACTATCTAGCTCTTTATAGAAAAAGCTTTCTGTCCTTTGCCTTATCACTTACTCATGAGTACTCCACGTTATTTAGAGAAGCTGAGGGGTTTCATATATATGTACACAAACACACAAATATATATATATACACACACACACATGCTCCTTAAGACAAATTGAATCCTACATCTAGTAATTTTAAACTCTGCGTTTATTCTGCTAAACTGCACAGCAATTTTCTGTAGTATTTACAGTGGCATGTTATAAATAGAGCAAATACAGACATTAGGATTAGAAAGAAGATCTCTGATGGTGTGATTTGGAGTCAAAGTTCTGAAAGAGTCAGACAGTATTTTACTACTGGTATATATATCATTGTATCATGATAGATACTGCTAATTGATTAAAGTATATTTTTTGCTGAGCCAGAATGCAGCCACAGTATCCTTTTGAACAGAATTTTCCAGGCATAATATGTGAAACATAGTTGGCATTTCTGATAAAAATGAGTAGAGGGAGGTACAAGTACTTGAGTCCAATTGAAGACTGAGGTAGAGTTGTAGGGAATTACAAGCACATGAGATAAAACATGGTTTTTGGTTTGTTTATTTATTTTTAAGCAAGAATCTCATTCAAGAAGAACATATTCAAGAGATTCTCTTTGGGCAACATATAGCTAGTAGCTGTAGGGGATCTAGGAGGGTATAACAGCCTAGCAGAGTAGCTAGGATCATGGGCTCCAGAGTCAGAAGGTCTAGGTCCAGATTCCAACTCTGTTACTTCGTTGTATGTGATCTTGGGCAAGTTTTATGTCTTGTTTCTTGGTTTGATCCTCTAGCAAAATGGGAAAATAAGGAAAACTATTATATGAGGCAATTATAAAAATCAACTGACTTGGTTTCCTTAAAGAATGTAAGGCACCAGGCACTCTCCAATATAAGATAACTTGTAGTGCAAATGTTATAGTACCAATGGCATAGCCCTTGTGAACTCAAGACAGAGAAATTTAAAAAATGGGAAAAATTTAAAAACAAACAGAAGATTGTATGGTATAAACCATGTTCCAGGGTCTTTACTTTTTGGTGTCGTGTGCTTCTCAGAACTGTTTCGTCTATCTCTAAAAGTCAAAGATAAATGAAAACACTCACCATTTTTTGCATTTGTGCATGACAGTGTTCTATCCTAATGAATTTTATCCATCACCTGGAGGATTTGTCAGTAGCTCTCAGGACAGTGCAGTCCTATGGTAGATATTGGTGTGACCTATCATTTGTCCTGTTTTGTTCTTTTATGTTTTTAGACAGATATTCTTGCCATTATGGCAAGTTGGAAAATGTCACTCTAGTGCTGCTTTTCAATAATGCTGATTTACCAGTGCATTTAATCAGGTAGAGTTAAGGTCTCATTGTGCTATAAAGCATTCATAGTAAGAAGTTGCCTTTCAATACTGGAAATAATTTAGTCCAAGTTTTGGGAAACATTTGTATTCTAATACTCAACTACAATGCCCCAGGGGTATCTGGGTAGTCACTCATGATCTAAACTATCTTTATAGCAATTTTCTAGAGAAATGATTTATGAGTTATGACTTTGAATATCTCTTATATATGCCTTTATAATCTATAATTTTAAATCACAAAATGTAGAAATATTTTCTAAAGTAAGTTCACAGGGAAAAAAATTACTGAATAGACTGTCATCAGACCATACAGGATGGTATCACTCCTCAGGTATCTCCTAACCAAAATTCTACAAGTATTGGAATATATACCTTTTGAAAATGTCAAAAGAAGTAAATGGTGATTATAAAGGTCTATAAGGGAGCTTTCTTCTGTTGTGGATTATTATCTCAAATTATCCACATTTTCAAGAGCCAGACTCTTTTCCCTCTATTATTGGTAGATGAAGAGATGGCCTCATTCTTGATGTTGAAGCACGACTCTGACAGCCAGTACCGGTCTTTGAGCATGGCAGATTATCACTAGCAGGTATGTACTTCCTTCACACAGCTTGTGTGGGAGGTCTGTACTTACCCCACTGATGGGGGGTTTGACCACAGGCAACAGTGACCGTGTTGAGCCAAAGCTTTAAGAATCTTCACAGGTTTCTGCTTAACTTTCTGGGGGCTTCTGACTTCTTCCATGAAAGGGGCATTCCTCAGGTTGCTGCTGCCTCTCCAGCTCTGGCCCAAGAATGAGACCTGCAGAGCAAACCTAAAATAATGCCAAGCCATGATGGCCACTCTGCAGATGTTAGGCAGCATTATTGTGGCAGTAGTAATTAATAATGTGATTAATACAGGTCTTGGCTTTAGTTTCCTGGTAAGAGAGGATTTCCTCAAAAGGATTTGTTGTCTGATCTTCATATCTAAGTAGGAGTTTGGGCAATAAAAGGCATGGGGAGAGGTTGGGTAGGGCATCTTACTACATCATCCTGCTGCTTTTGATCAAATCTCCCATTGCCCAGATCATTCTCAAATCAAATTGTGATTCAGTTGTGACTGAGTGTTGCTACTAAATTAGAACTTTTGACACCAAAAAATTGTCCACATTTTTATCCCACTGAGCCACCCAGGCGCCCCAAAATTGTCCACATTTTTAAGCTTGTTGTGTCTTTTGGACACGTATATTTTAAATGGCCTAGCTGTGGGTCATTTATTGATGATGAGACAGAGCAATGTATTAAAAAATACATAGGAATAAGACAAATTGGGGTTCAATTCCCTAATAAGTCACCTACTACCTATGTGTAGCAGTAAGATATTGATCTCACTGTGGTTTACTTTCCTCATATATAAGGTGACAGTAACACTTCCCTGTATGTTTGTGTGTTTTAAAGGAGCATGTGATTAGGGAAATGTTTAGTATAGTTCCTCATATACTCTTTAATGATTACTTACCATTACTAGGCACCAAAGGCTTGTGCATGTATTTTCTCTTGTCATTTTTATTAAAATATGAGACCTATTATCATCTCCATTTTACAAAGGAGAACATTGAGGTAATGGAGTTTATATAACTTGAATAAAGTCAATACAACAAAGGAATGGTGGGGCAAAATTTTAACCCAGGTTAGAACTGAGGGAATTGGTAGGAGAAAGAGACTATCACTTATATCTTAACAAGAACAAACTGGATAAGTTAAAAAAAAAAAAAAACAAACAAACAAACAAACCTTAAAACACATAAAATACCTGAGGATACAAATCAACTAAGTTTCAGAAAGGAGTAGGCTCTTTCTAGGAAAGAAGAGTCTTACAGCTCTTGTCATCTCTAGGGACAGGATAGAAAGAATTAAACCCTTTATAATATGGCTAAGGAGAAATCAACCTGATTTCCGACTATCTTTTAATGCTCAAATGTGGACAGGCATGATAATTGAAATCCTAGGGATCCACAGTTATAAATCAAATACACATCCAGTCTCTCTATGTTTCCCATGGTGCCTTGAGTGAGTGCTCAGGGATGGACTAGAATACCAAAGACTAGGGGCAGAGAAGAGGACATCCCTGGGCCAAATGCTACTTCATTGTATGCGGGTCAGCACTTAGCCAAAACAGGGCAGAAGGACTAAGCAAAATCCCCACCTCTTTCCTGAGGTGCGTGGGGTTTTTATGACCAAAAGAAAAGGGCACTCCCAAAGGATGAGAACAAAGCAGGAGAGTTAGGAGAGATTTCAACCCCTCCCTCAGGAGACCTTACCAAAGAATTGGTAATCACCTAATTAGGATTGTGATAAGGCAGAAGTGTTGAGAGAGAATCCCCTGTGATATACTGGGTCTTCACCTAAAAGCTAGCAGGTCGGGCAGCAAGGTCTGGAGAGATTTCCTGACGTATAGAAAACCAGGTTCAAGGGTGGAGAATGAGAATCTTCAGTGACCCCAAAAGGGTTGTTATGTTGAGCTATAGAGCTGAGGCTTCAGACCTGTCGCTGCTGTAGGTCAGGAGGTTGGTGACTGGCTATAAAATGGGGAACAATTGCTGGAGTCCTGGTGGTGTTCAGATCCTAAGCTCTGCTAAGAGAAAGTTGGGCTATCGCCATAAAAACATTAGAAGACAGTGGAAGACCATCATTTTAAAACTACAACAGAGCCCAAACCCAGCCCAGTAATAGATTTTAGAGTCAGCTTCACCAAAATGATGATGTAAGAAAGGAAGTTGTGTGACCTTATAAAGGGATAAACATTATTTATACAGTCTCTGCTTCTGTTTTTTTGTTTTGTTTTGCTTTGCTTTTTTAGTACCTAATGTTTGGTTTAAAAACAAAACAAAAACCAACCAGGAAACATGCAGAAAAATATGACCAATAATCCAGAAGCAGAACCACAGAAGTATAAATTTATTTACTACCTGGCCATTTTCAGTCAAGTTTGCCAACCCCTAATCTAGGAAAGAAGAACTGATAATTTAGGTGAGCAATAGTAAGAATGCCAGCAGACTTGGAAAAAAATAATGGAGGATAGAAGTCAAAGGAGCAACATCTTTGAAAATGCTGAAAAAAGAAAACTGTCAACCCAGCTCTGAGACTTTTAATTTCGACATTGCATTCACTACCATTTATCAGATTTTTTTGGTGGGGGAGCACATGGAAGCCAGCTTCCCAGATCTTGATAATTGTACCTAAAAAGATGAAGTTAAGCAGGTGAAGCATAGGATGTGTAGTTGAATTTTTAAAACAGTTGCTCACAAAGAGTTTACAATATATGTGAATAGGAGGCTGGACAGAGTGTTGGGTACTGAATTTTGGTTCTCAATGTTGTGTGGCAAATGGAACATGAGTTGGAGTCAGGAAAAAAAGCGTAGAATCAAGGCACAGTCCTACCTCTACAGTGTTTTTATGGGTTTCTCTAGGCTGTGGTTCTCTTCTCTATAAAAGAGTTGATAACTGCCCCCACCTGCCTTACATGGTTGAGTTGCAAGTCAAGGGAATGGGAGTGAATGTTGTGAGGTTTTGAAAGGCACTTTGAACACTCCCAAAATATAGGTTGAAATATTACTGTTAAAATTACAGACGAATGGATAAGGAAGATGTGGTCCATATACCTATGGAGTATTATGCCTCCATCAGAAAGGATGAATACCCAACTTTTGTAGCAACGTGGACGGGACTGGAAGAGATTATGCTGAATGAAATAAGTGAAGCAGAGAGAGTCAATTATCATATGGTTTCACTTATTTGTGGAGCATAACAAATAGCATGGAGGACAAGGGGAGATGGAGAGGAGAAGGGAGTTGAGGGAAATTGGAAGGGGAGGTGAACCATGAGAAACTATGGACTCTGAAAAACAATCTGAGGGTTTTGAAGGGGCGGGGGGTGGGAGGTTGGGGGAACCAGGTGGTGGGTATTGGAGAGGGCACGGATTGCATGGAGCACTGGGTGTGGTGCAAAAACAATGAATACTGTTACGCTGAAAAGAAATTTAAAAAAACAAAAACAAAAACAAAGGAACCCAATCTCCTACCATCAGTAAAAATCCATAAGTGCAGTTGATGTTTCGTGGATATAATTGTGGAAAGAGAGAAGTGATGATTTTGTTCTACTCTGTCCTGATAATTCCACTCCAGGAATTCTGAAAGTCATACATTAGGAGAGAAATAGACCCAAAATTCTAAAAATCTTAGGTGCAGAATGTTTGAAAGAAGGGGGGGTTAGCAGTATTTGAAGTAAGGAGAATTGGAGGTCTTAAGAAACAAAGTGGAAAGAATTTTTGGATAAACTCTGTCTTTGGAATCTTGGCTTAGTCACTCCGTTGGCAGCTTGGATCTGGAAAGATAAAGCTTCTTGAGTCTCACTTTCAACAGGTATTAAATAGAGATAGTTAATTTATTATACTTTTGTGGGAATTCAGTAAGATATTGAGTATGATAAACAATATGTAAACTGATTTTATATATTACTCTAAGAGGAAAGATCTAGAATAATTCTAATTATAAAGTACTTTAAGTCAGTGGGAGCTGTATAGAAATGGAATTGACTATTTCTCTTTGAGGAATTGGATTATAGGTTTGGTGGAAGGTATTCAAATGTCATTGGTATATGGTTGGATTATATGATGTTTTAGATCCTTGCCAACCTTCAGTTCATATCTGGACAGTATCAGTAAATAACACAGTGTATCAATTTGTCATCTCTTTTCTCATAATATGGAATTTGTATGTGTCTATACACAAGGTAAGTTAGGTTTTAAGAAGTCAAGATAGATTCATGTATCAGCCTGGTCAGAAGAGCAAAGCAAACTGAGAATAGACGAGATCCAGATAGTTTCTCCAACTGGAGACCAATCTAAATTTATGATCCTTTGTCTTCGAATTTCATAAGTTTACCCAGTAAGAAAATAAGAGTTTCTACTATAAAAGCAGAGAAACTCCATAGATCTTAATGGAAAGTTTTAAAAATTTTACTAAATATCAGATGAACTTTTAGAGGTGTCTAGAAAATGCTAGAAGTTTTATATTCTTCAAGCTAGGAGACAGGAAACATGCTTTGTCATAACTCCACAGGCGTTTTATTTGTGAAAGAAACAAAACTAATAATGTCAGACATGTCTGGAAAAAAATGACTAGAAATTGTTAGATTTGTGGATATGTTGTTTGTCTCATGCTTTTATAATAAGTGGAAGTCTGACTTACAGAAAAGGTCTGTTAGTATTTTATCAGCAACAGTGAACTACAAAGAAATGCGTAAAGAAATGCTCTTAGTAGAATGTTTGAGGGCTATTTGAGAGACCTGCCTGGAGAAGGAAAATATATTCTGGCAAAAGAGATGTTGTGATTGCCAAGGACCAGCCAGGAGATGTTTTATCCTGAGAAGTTAATTTTTCTGACTTACAGGTCTTGGCTTTGCATGATTAAATTAGAATCTCTACTAAAGGGTTTATCATAATTTAGGAGTCCTGATTTATTCATATTTTCTTTGTCCATTTACAGTTGCATTTATGTAGGAAAAATAAGCCCCCAGATTTTAGGAGGAATTAGTCTTACCCTGGAGTCAAGGATTAATTAAAAGCCCTTTGTAGGCAAAATAGCTAATTACATACATGAAATTTTTTCATTGATTTTTTTTTTTTACTACCTTCTATTATGATTGCCATTCTCAGAAGTCCCTATTCTCTCATCTCAATCACCACACTTTTAATTTATTTTGAATGGCTTTATTGAGATATAATTCACAAACCATGAAACTGACTCATTTAAAGTGTACAGTTCAGTGACTTTTACTGTATTCATAGAATTGTTCATCTGTCACCAGAGTTTAGTACATTGCATTACCCCCAAATAAGCCTATATTCCTTAGCTGTTACTTGCATTTGACTCCAAGCACTAGGAAACCACAGATATGCTTTTCTTTTTTATTTTATTCTCAATGTTTCCTGTAAATGGAATCCTACAATAGGCAGTCCTTTGGGTCTCTCTGCTTTCACTTAGCCTAAGGTTCTCAAGCTTCATCCCTATTGGGGCTTCGTTTTAAAATTGGCAAATATGTTTCGCTATATGGATATACCACATTCATTCCTTAGCTGATGGACATTTGGAGTTTCTCCCCACTTTTTGACTGTTAATAAATCTACTATGAACATTTTTCTTCAAGTTTTTGTAAGGACATTTGTTTTCACTTTTCTTGGGCATATATGTAGGAGTAGAATTACTAGGTGATATGATCTGTCTTTTCAACTTTTTAAGGAAAGGCCAGACTGTTTTCCAAAGCAGCTACATCATTTTACCCCCTCCCAGAAATGCATGAGGATTTCTTCACATTGTCACCAACACTTGTTATTATCTGTCTCTTGAACTATAGCCTTCCTAGTGAGTGTAAAGTTGGTATCTCATTTGCCTTTCTCTGATGGCTGATGATGTTGTGTGTCTTTTCATCACACATTAACCCTTTGTGTTATCTTTTTTTCGGAGAAATGCCTATTCAAATCTGTTCATTTAAAAATCATTATTTATCTTCTTATAAATGAGTTTTAAACATTCTTTAGATTTTCTAGATACAAATCCCCATCAGATACACAATTTGCAGAATTTTTTTTCCCATTCTGTGGGTTGTTTTAAATCATCATATTTTATTGGGCTTCTTCCCCCCTTTCTACTTACTGGTATTTGCCTCCATGACTGGCCTAATAAGTTGTCATCATGACAGTTTTAACTATATAAGTGTCTTCCTTTCCATAAACTATCATATTCACTCATTTGAGGACCTACTGACTAGATACTGAGCTTACTCACTGGGGAGGCAATGATCAGTATGGAATCTTGTTCCTGCATTCAGGGCACTTACCATGTATGGTGGGAGGAAGACCTTAATCAACCATTAAGATACAATGATACTGCTAAAAATTACTACCTACATCATTTACTTTTGCATCCAATTAGCTCATTTTCTAATTCGTTCTAAGAGCCTCTTGCTGTTTATAGCTTTGATCTAACACACTTTCTCTTAATCTGCTGATTGAAACATTTTAAGAACAGTTACATGGATTGTGAAAGTAGGGGTACAAGGTAAACACTGCACAAAAGATCAGAAGTTTTGTCAAAATTGGCTTGATCACTCGGTGTTATCCAACTAGCCTCCTTATTGTAAACCAGAGAGAGAGAGAGACTGGGAAAGACATGAAAACGTACCTTCTAACACAAGTGACAATAATAAGCCACATGTGTGGCTAGAGAAGAACCTTATTTTTATTCATGAGCCCTTGTCTAATTAGCTGTGCTTGGTAATTCTGATAGTCATTTTTTTTTTTTTTTATATTGGCTTTAGGTTACCCTTCAGTTCCATAAAACATTGCAGTAAAAAGAGAAAACTTAGGAGTCTGAGTACTGAGATAGTTTAAGTTGATGTCAGATTTCTCATTGCTTCTAAGATAAATTTAAATAGGCTAGAATCTTCTCTGATTTTAAGGGTAGATATAACCCCTTCTCTGGGGTTATACTGCTTAAATAATATGTGAACTAGATGATGATGAGGAGGAGGATGATAGTGATAATAATTCATTAAATCACTATTGCATTGGGATTTTTCAAAGCATTTTCACATACATTGCTCTAGACTTTAACATGAACCAAACAAGATGGCTGGACTCTATTATTCATGTTTCTATAAACTTTGTAGTGAAGTATAATATGTATGGAAGAAATACACATGATCATATGTCTATAGCTCCTTGGATCTTCATGTATTGAACACTCCATGTAAACAGCTCAAGGAACAGGTCATTGGCCAGGATCATATGCCCCTTTGTGCTAATTTAATCACTAATACCCTGAACATAACAGATAATCACAGTTCTGATCTCTAATACCATAGCTTACTTTTGCCTGCTCTTAAACTGCAATGAAATAAAATTATATGGTCTGTACATTGGTTGGCTTCTTTTACTTAGTGTTTGTGAGATTTTCCTTAATTCTTATCACTGTATAATATTCCAGTATGTATCCTACAATTCATTTATCCATTCTAGTGACATTCATGTTGTTTTTAGTTTATGTCTATTACAAACAGTGTTATTGGAAACATATTTTACTTTTTTAACTTTTCTGGTTTTATATCTATGAATAAAATCACTGGGTTGTAATAGGGCCTATGAATGTTTTCAGATTTAGAATAAGCTACCAAACTGTTTACAGTGGCAAATCCTATCTAACCTTCCATTAGCAGTACATGATGAAACCTTGGACTCACCCATGTCCTGGCCAAGCTTGATATTTTCTGTATTGTAAAGCCATTTTCATGGGTGATGATTCACATTTTGAAAATGGAGATGTAAAGGCACTGGCATAGGAAAGGTCTAGAGTGTAAGTCTACCAGCACAGTGTTCTTCATTAAGCCAAATAGAACATTTGTTTCACTTAGCACATAAGCAAATAATTCACTAAGCAAATAAGGCTAAAACATTAACATATAAGATGATAAAAATATAAAAATATATAAAAGCGTATATAAATACTTCCGTTTTCAGCAGTGACATGCTAAGAGCTTGGAAGTTGTCATTCCCATCCTTACAATAAGAAAAAAAAAAACATTTATTCTTCTCCTACCCACTTAAATGAAACAAGATGGGATTGGGAGGGAGACAAACCATAAGTGACTCTTAATCTCACAAAACAAACTGAGGGTTGCTGGGGGGAGGGGGTTTGGGAGAAGGGGGTGGGATTATGGACATTGGGGAGGGTATGTGCTTTGGTGAGTGCTGTGAAGTGTGTAAAACTGGTGATTCACAGACCTGTACCCCTGGGGATAAAAATATATGTTTATAAAAAATAAAAAGTTAAAAAAAAAAAAAAAACAACAAATGGGTCAATCTGAAAATTCAGTGACTTTTCTTGGGCTCATTGGAGAAGTGAGATCTCAGGGCACACTGTTACCCTGAAATGTAGTGAACAGGTGAATCCAGAGAATCAGATTTGAGATCAGTTAAGTAAGCCCCCAGGCACACTTAAATGGCAATTTCGATGGATAGCTGGAGGCTGAGTGTGGAGTAGCATGTGTGAAAATCTCTTGCCTCCCCTCCAACACATGCTGTCATCATGCTATCCAGGGGAAAGGAATTTGAGTCAGATGCATGCATTTTTATGAGATACGACCTAATTCTCTCTTTACATTCAACTCTGGGTCTTAGAAAGGGAAGTTGGAGCATCCTGGTATAGTTAACTCCTCTCAGTTTTCCACTACTCTGCACCTAGTTGCTCTGAACTGTGAAGACAAGTTGTTAGTTAGAAAGAATTTAACTTGAGATTCCGGATCCATTAACCTCTGAGCAGCAAGAGGAGAGGCTGTCCAAAGGACAGGGTTGATGTACTAAAAAAGCATCATAACATCTCCTCACTCAGGGCACCTTTCTAAAACATGTCCCTAATAAGCCTAGCCATGAAAAAAGGCAATTACAGGCATTGTTCCTACAACTTATAATGCAAATTGGATTGAACACAATAGATTAATTAGAGAACATTGTTTGAATTTACATTATGCAGACAGCAATTGGTTCTAATGTGAATGAGTTCAGGAACTAGCATCTTGAGAGCAGGAAAAAAAAGTCATTGGCAAGATGTGTAAACGCACACCTTTCCAGTGTCTCCGTGGCTGGCGGCTCAGTTGGCCTCCTGTTCTCTCTTCCTCTGGGGCATAGATCCTGAGGGGCTGGAGGTATGTCAAGATAATAGAGAACAAAGTTGGTGAGTAGAGCTCTGTATTTATAGATTACAGAAGAGAACTAAGTTGTGAGCTCAATTAAGGTCTCCTAGTCACTTACAATTTGGGGTGTTCAGCATCTTGGATTTAAGATCAATTACATTATATAGAATTTACAGAGATTCCAGAGTCCCAGTGTCCAAGGGCTTTGCAAACAAAGAGTGAAAGAGACTCATCTAATTGTGAAAGACCCGCGGATCCCCTTACCCAAGAATCCAACACTGCCACTGGATGCAAACAGCAAGAGGTTTATTGTCACGCAGGTACCGGCGGGTGGTCGGCAGCTCCAGCTAACCGAGCACACCGACCGGAGTGAAGCAGGGTCTTTTATAGGAAGGGACAAACAAGTTTTGGGTGGGGCGCAACTGATTGGTGGACAGTTTGAACTTTTGAAAAAGGCATACTTGGAGTTTGCGGATTGGCTCCAGGGACCCGCGCGCGTGAAGAGAGGGGCGGGAAGGGGGAACAAGCTGATTGGTTATGAGGGCCCGCGTGCGGGAAAGGAGAGGTGGGGAAGGGGAACAAGAAGGGGGAAGGGAGGAATGCCATCATGGCGTCTCTATTATTTCTATAAGCCACGCGGCTAGAGAAAGGCAAAAGAGCAATTAATAAGCAATTAATCACACAATTGATAACCTAATTTCATACCTAAAAGCCAGCGGTTTACAGAAAAGCAAACAAGCGGTTAGTTATCCTATCTATCTACTAGGGGAGGGGTCTTTCTAGGAGAGGGGTCTTTCAATTGGACATCATGTTGTTGTTACTAGCTTAGTGCTAGGCATCAAATTCGTCCAAAAATCAAAACATAAACAGGGCACTTCCTGATCTTTTTCCTCTGAGAATTTGGTTATCATGTAGGTGTGTGTTTGAGGTTCAAGAGGGGTTGTAAGTATTCTGTGAAACTATCGGGTGGCAGAGCTCTGGAGTACAGGAGAGGGGATGATGGAGTACAGGAGAGGAGATGATGGCAACACTGACATTTAAGGGACGAATGGAGGAAGAGAAGGCCGTAAAGGACATGCTAAAGGAGGGGTCAGATGAAAAAAAGCAAAGCCAAGAAAAAAAAAAAAATTACACTATCTCAGAAGTAAAGGGAGGGAAGAGTTCCAAGAAGGGAGTGATGGGGTCTATGAAATGTCACCAAGAAGTTGTCATAATGGTCTGGGTTCCTTCTAAAAGGGAGTCCTGAAACACAAGCTAGCCTCTCTGGTAGTGTCTTTCGGGAAGGAACATCGAGGAAGGAGGGGAGGCAGTATCAGGTGAGCTGTCCAGCTCACCGCCATTGGACAAATGAGGCTGGCCCTTGAACTGACTGTCAGAGGATGGAGACGGGGACTGGTAATCTCCTAGCTCCAGCCCTCCACTGCTCAGGGTTTGCCCCTGCAGGATGGGAAGGCCCTTGTATTTTAAAGTTAGCACATGGTGGTTATCAGGACCTCCCACTCAGGGAATGAGAGATTCATGGTGTAGGGGAAACAGTGCTTTCCAGATGCTTTGAGTTTTGACCTGCAGGCTGACCTGAAGCAACATGAGGGGATGATATGAGACAGAGTCTAAGAGGTGTCCAGTGCAACGGGGAGGTAAAAATCACAACTTGACAGAAAATGGCAAATTAGCCATTTTTAACTTTCACAATCTAACAGTTTAGGACTTAACTTCAGTGTGGATGGATCCAGAGGCTCGCTTGGTATTGTTCCCTTCCTGATACTTCTGTCCTGCTTCTCTTTGTTTTGGCTTCATTCTTAGCAAGATCTCTCCAGAGGAGAAAAAGGCCTCCAGAAGTTTCAGGTTCTGTGGAATTCACAGGTCATACTCTCATGAGAGAAGGTTCCTTTCTCTCTGCTCTCCTTAATACCAGACCCTTAAAAAGAACTGACTGGTCTCACTGAATCATCTGCCCATTTGAGGTCCAGTTTCTGCGTCCAAGGTAGTAAGGTACACCTGTGCCATGTGCCTCAGCTGAGGCTTTTCAAACAAGACTACTTAATTGACCCAACAGTAGGCTCCATGAAGGGGTAGCTGCAAAAAACTTGGGGAGACTACAAATGGAACAGAGGAAAAGTCTAACACACACCCTGTATATGCGGTATGGGCAGGAAAGGGTTCAGGGAATTGTTAATTTAAGTCACGGAGTGACCTGAGAGTCCTATCTCTGTTACCAACCAGTCATTGGTCACTTGAACAAATTTCCTAATCTCTCTGAATCTCCGCTTCTGATCTAAAATGAAAGAGAGACTGGTTGGTTTCCTTCTTTAACAACAACAAAAAAAATTTATTTTGGAATTTTCAACGTTAACAACCATATAAAAAGCTTCTAATTCCAAAACCCAGAACTGCCACAAACAGCATTCTTGTGGGTGTTACACTCATTAGAACTCCTTCTTCCTTTGAGACACATGCTAAGCTCAATGGTGAATGCGGCGTCAGAGCCAGGATTCGCGCAGCCAGTGTTCTCAATCCTAATCCTCCTTGAGCATCAGTTTACAAACCCTATTTATGTATCAAATATCAGACAACAATCTATGCAACACTGACAGCATTGACAAGACGGTGGCATAAGCATCATGTTATTTAACACATTTAAGCAATTTAGTCATCCGGAAATCAAAGTCTTTTCACACATGTGGCTGCCTCTTGAATGCAAGGAACCTCCATACATTATTGGGCATTGTTGCACTGCACAAACTAACCAAAGCTGTGGGTTTCAGACAGACATCAGGACAAGTTAAAAAAAAAAATCTCTTCCATGCGCCCTGAGTCTCTCTGTGTGTGCTCTCAGTTTTGTTTTGCTTGTTCAGCCTTTTATGGCAGCACTACCACGAGTCCTACTGAAGGTTTCAGAAGTGCAAACAGCTTCGGTTCCATATCAGACTTGCATTTAGGGCTGACAGGGCTCTATGAAATACAGGGTGGTGGATAAAAATGGGACACCTGCTGTTAAAGACCTAGCAAGTGCAGTTCGATATCATATTTGTAATTGAGAAAGTATATAGACAGAAGGAACTCTATGGCAGAATATTTATATCACCATGAAGTACTTTCTCCACAGAATATGAAATGAGACTAACGGCAGGGATTACATGGAGGCTTTCTATTGTATTTTATGATACGAAGACAGAGAATGTTAAAAATAAAGTACTGTATGTGCTATTATTTCCGAAGAAGAGATTTGTTAAAGGAAAAAAAAAAAAGGTATCTAGTTTAAATTAAAATAGGAATATAATTTTGACCTGTAAGTTCTGTTAACATTAAACTAATTCAGATGTCATAACTAGACCAGCAGAACTCTTTTGATGTCAGATTCTACTGAATTTGTTTGCCTATTTACAAACAACATTTGACTTTGAACCACTATTTTAAAGATTTTTGTAAGAAAACTTCAACTTTTTTGTTAAGATGTTGCTTTTTTTTTTTTTTAAAGCAATGGAGAGTGTGAGTGAGGGGAGGAGCAGGAGAGGGAAAGAGAATCTTAAGTAGGCTCCGTGTTGAGCACAGAGCCCAAACCCACCACCTTGAGATCCTGACCTGAGCTGAAATCAAGAGTCAGACACTTCACCAACTGAGCCATCCAGGTGCCCCATAAACATTTCCTTACATCTCTTTATCTAACAAATAATGTCCAAAATACTTAACACTGGGCACAGTAATTCTGAAAATGTTAGCACAAAAGCATTCTTATACTCATCATTAGTTTGGAAAACTGAATTTTCACCAGTCTGGTCGAATTGGAACCTTGGTCTACATTCCGCAGCCAGAGCATTGGAACCAGTGTTGTGGCCAACACCCTGCTTTAAACCCCTGCCCAATTTTGCTCCAACTCAGAAAAGGGTAGCTGTCAAGGGAAGGCCACACATAAAAGATAAAGATAGAAAACGCTGATGAGAAACAACAGAGAGTGGGGCAGCCGCATGGTTCCCTCTCATTATCCAGTAACCCCCTGGGCTGCTTTCCCTGATTAAAAAAAAGCTCTTTCTGCTACCTCGCTGTAGTAAGGAGTACAGTTTCATCAAGATAAGCAACACGTGCTCATTTTTCCTATAGGCACATCAGAGCTTAAGCCATTAACATTTCAAAGTTCCCTGTTTTACACAGAGCAGCTTTGAGCTATTTTCAATCCATAAGCAGCCCAGGGCAAGCCTTGATTCATCAGAATTTATTCATTCAATTTTTATTGAGTACTGATTTTGTGTGAGGCACAGGCAAGGATCCTTCAGGGATACAAAGATGAACAAGACATCATTCCTACCCTCAAGGAGTTTAGCATCTAGCTCAAGAGATGAAATATGTACCAGGTATTTAAGCATTGAATCAATGTTGAGTACTGTGGATTGAAAAAGGTTAAAAACAAACAAAACAAAACAAAACAAAAAACTCACCAAAACTTCCGAAAAGAGACATAAAAAGAAATGCTACTTAAGGTCATAAAAAGCAAAACTTAATTCTAGCTGTCAGGGAGAATGGTACAGATGGGGAAGTCCTCCTTTGTGTAGTTGGCATTCTATACATTTGATTTCTTGAAAAGATACTGGGTGGGTGGAGACCATATGCAGGCACTGTGCTTGGCATTTAGGTTGGATCTTGAGAGAGGCTGAGTTTGGACATACAGCAAATAGGATATGGGGTTTGGAGGTATAGTAGTTCATGGTGTGTTCGAGCTAGCTCTTACTGGCTCATGAGAGCCAGTTGTTAAATGTTCAGGAATTTTGCAAGCAGGTTGAGAAATCCTTGGTTGAAATCCTTATTGTGGGAGTTTGCCATGAAAAGCAGCAAACACTGCAATTCTGGATCTCTGCCCTCCATCCTACCCAGAGCTACTTGTTAAACTTTTGCTGGCGTGGAACATAAACAATCCACTAAGTAGTTACGTGATTTCTTGCAATTACCTTGCTTGTCTATCATTTTCACATCTGTAGGAAGTTTGATACTTAAGGTGTTTTTCTTCCTCTAAGTACTATGATGTTTGAGGAATGTGGAATGGAGCCCAGTAGAAAGAGTTACTAAGGATCAGGGAATTTCTTCAGCCTGTCTGCTCCATGTTGGGCAGGTGCTTGAGGAGAAGTGCTGATAGGCATTGATCTCTAGGATGTTCTGAGGGTCTACCAGAATCAAGCTTCTCCATAGAAGTGCTATTGTCCTTTATGAGATTTCCAGTGGCAGGATAGAACTCTGGGCTGGAGAAATTGGAAATTTCTCCCTTTGCCTCTCTTCCTTGCTTTGGCTTTGTGGGAGCCCCAAGGCGAGTTATTGGACCTCTCAGTGCCTGGTGGTCTTCATGCAAATTAGGCTCCCTCTCTCTTTCTCCTGCCCTCCTGTGGGTAAGAAGTAGAGGATCTCCACACCAAGTCAGGTTGCTTGTAAGTGTTAGCAAGAAAAGTATTGTGAGAGTATTAAATATTGTTGTCATTTGGCAGGAGAGGAAGAAGGCTGGGAGTTTTAGTCAACCTGTATAACAGCATCAAGTAGCCTAGTCTTAATGGTATCTGGATGTTGAGATGATGGATGCTACGTCCTTCCTGCTGACGTTTCCTACTGACTTCTGCCAGGGGCCTTGACTACCTCTTTTTGAATCTTCTAACCTAGATTCCCCGTTTCCTTGTCAGTGAGTGAAAGCAGATGAGGATGTGGGAACATGTAGAGAGCAAGGGAGAGGAATGAGTTTCTTTTCCTTTTCCCTCACATGTACTAGTAGGTTTCAAGGCTAATTATTTTCTTTTCCATCAAGCCATAGCTTCCAATCGTCCATAAAACTTCCAAGCAATACAACTGAATTCTGATACCTCGGAACGGGCTCTGATTCCTTCACCAGCTCTGTGTCTGCCACAGACGAATGCTCTGGGCATTCATGACATTGGCAACTGTGACATTCAGAAAAGATTAGACTTAGAGTCAGCACTGGGTCCACATATCAGCTCTGCCATATACTGAGTGACATGGGTCAGGTCACTTCCATCTATCTGCACTTGGATTTCTCATCAGCAGAGTGAGTAGATGTCAGCCCTGGCCTGCGTCCCTTTGTCACATTTCTGACCTGCCCCTGCTCTGCAGTATATTGGGAGGGCTCAACCCAGAGGAGGTCCGGTCAGCTGGCTTCTGCCTGGGTTGGGCTACAGGAGGCACTGAAAGGAGATAGAACGGGTGGAAAGGAAAGAACCACAAAGAGTACGTTGTCCGCCAAGTATTTTTGCTAGAGTAGCTGGTCTCTTTGTGATTCTGAGGGCCCCATGCTCCTACCATCATCTCCCCTTTCCCCCTTTGTCCTTCTTGTCCTCCTGCTTTAGCCAATATTTGTGCTGCCTCAGTTTCTTGCTTTACATGGCCTTAGCTATAAATCAGAAGCAATTTGTTTTCCTGGCTAGATCCTGATTGGTGTAGAGTTGATATATTTGTTTTACAAGGATTTTTTACTATTGAAAGAAAATCCTGTACCATTTGTTATTAGGGTAAGTGCTCAATAAATGTCCTACCTATCATCAACCCTTCTTTGGCTTCTCAACATCACTAATTTATTTTTGCTCCTTGAAATTCTAAATATCCTTCAAACCTAAGTGCAGACACTACTTCATGAAGTTTTGCTCATCCCTGATCAGAAAGGATTTTTCTCTCACAGCACTTCATGTAGGTGTCTCTAATAGAATGTAACATATTTTGCCAAGTAGTTGATTATTTGTGAGTTGGCTGTCTTCTACTAATCTGTAAATTTCTTGCTGTCTCTTTCATCTTTGAATCTCTCCCAAACCCCTAAGACAGAAAAGGTGTTGAAAATATTTGCTGGACTGAATTGAATAGGAGTTGCTTTCATGTTACTTTTCTCTGCAGCATGATTCTTATAGTGTGAGGAGGCTGTGGTAGACAGATACTTGGAATGACTCTATAGTTTGTAATAATAAACACTTCTTGATAAGTGCAAGTGTCCCATATTTTCTCGTCCCATACTATATATCAGAAACCCATCACATACTACATTTATTCTGAATCCAGTAGGCATCCCATATGAAGGATATTCATATCAAAGTGCATGAAATATAAGAACGTTTTTGAAACTGAATAACACAAAAACAGATGTTTGTGTTATGTGGGATCCATGAACATATATATGAAGCCATGTATTAATGTCTAGAATTTTGCCTGTCACATTATAGGGACTCAATAAAAATATCTTGAATTCTTGAATATGTATGTGTTTGGGTAAGATTTCGGAGAAAATGACGTTCATAGGTACTCTCCTGAAACCATTCTCTTATATGAATTTCAAATTGATTTTTCTTCTTTTCTTATGGTCTCATTTATTATTTTGTTTCTACCTTTAAAGGAAATCTACCCTCAGTCTATATCTTTTATTTTCCTCCCTACCTCCCAATGCGTTATCTGTTATTTGGTCTCTGAAAAGCTTCTTTAAAACATGACATAGTCGGATTATCTCTGAGATGTTAGTAGTAGAAAGGAAGGTAACAGTAGATACCAGTGTCGTGGAATGACGACTGTTCCTTTTCTTTTTCTTCACGCTTTCCCCCACCCCACCCAAGCCCTCCTCTGTAACCCTCCTGTGGCTCACCGCCTCCATCCATCTCCCCATCAGTCTTTGCAGCCTCCCTGCCCAAGCTACGTTGCAGTTGCGGTCTAGGTGGAGAGAGCTGAAGATGATTGATTAAGGAGCATTACAAATGAAAGGGGTCCTGCAGTTTAATGTAGTAAAAATCTCTTGATTTACAAAAGAAGTTAGCAGAGGAGCCAGAATTTGGGTTCCCTGATTCCCAGTGGAATAGCAAACACTGACAGCAATTTAATATTGGTCCTGGCAGGGTGTGACCTGCAGGGATTGCCTGACCAGCGCTCTCTTGCCCTGCGCCATCTCCCAAAATACAAAGAATCCCTAGGGTAGTCTGCATATAGAGTGGCCACTCTAGACCCTTCCATCTTTAAAAATGTTTCTTATCTCCATAGAGAAGATTCGCCCTGTGAATTAAGGGTTCTATTAGCTCAGGCAGTATTTTTCTTAACCTTCCTAAGCCTTGGAGGGTTAAGTTAAATTTCCCTGGAGACATGGGCCAGGCTACTGTCAGCTTGCTTCACCTTCCCTAGGGTCTCTGAGCCAGGGTTCCCTCCATAGACCGTTCCTTTTCATTGAGTGTCCTTGCTAAGATTTATGATACAGTAAAGAGAAAAAGAGCCACGTCAACTGTCCTGTGAAAGAAAATGAGATTCTGCTAAATTTAAGGACACTTTAAATGAATAAAAAGATCAGCAGGTTAAATACTATGAAGTAGGATAATTCATTAATTTTAAGAAATACAGAAGTCATCTTAATTACAGGTACAACAGAGTAGAAGGCTGGATAAATTCCACATAGTTCTTTTATAAGTCATGACATAATTAAATGACTGTTCATTTTATAGATAAGAATATGTCTCTGACATAGACACTGTGTACTGGGGAATCATCCATTCTTATCCTGACACAGACACACCCTTACCTAAAAAGAGCCAAGAATATTCATGCCAGCACTAACTCTGAGAAAAACCATGGGCTTTGGAAAGGAAAGGGATTTTTTCCATTTTTAACAACAGCTCCTGGATGTTGAAGTGTACCAGGATGTACAAAGTAGCCCACCCTTAGGTATACTGGGGAAGAACAAATTGGGAAGGTCCAGCCCACCCTTAAAATATCCATCTCCTCCACCACTCTCCAGTGTGATAAGACTGCTGACATTTTCTCCAATTTTGTGAAGCACAGCCTTAGGACTATTTTCCTACTTCTCTCTTCATCCCACATTGCCAAGACCCAGAGGAAATTCTGGTACCATTACAAAAGGTCTTGATACAATTCTGTGCACATGAAACACTATTCTTTGGGCATTTTAATACTTCTAGCTGGCTATCTGCTATCTGGATACCTCCTTCTAGATGTTTCATAGACCTCTCTGAGCATCTTTTCTCCTCCTCGTTCCCTCTTCCTAGTTGCCTAGCACCTAACATCGGTATTATCATTGATTCTTTTTGATTTTCGTATCTAATTTGTCAACAAGTCCTGTGGGTTCTTCCTTGGTACTGTTTTCCCTAAGTCTCTTTCCTCTCCATTTACATCTTCGCCAGTTGGCATTTTTTTTTAAAGATTTTATTTATTTATTTGACAGAGAGATAGAGCAACCACAAGTAGGCAGAGTGGCAGGCAGAGTGGCAGGTAGAGGGAGAGGCAGGCTCTCCACTGAGCAGGGAGCCCGATGTGAGTCTTGATCCCAGGACCATGGGATCATGACCTGAGGTGAAGGCAGACACTTAATGGACTGAGCCATGCAGACGCCCCATCACCACTTGGTGTTTATCGCATTTCTTGACAGCATCACTGATTTTTAAAGTATGTTTCCCTCACCTCCAGCATCTCCTTTCCATTCTATCCAACACATACCTTACCTATTAGGCTTTCTGATTCATTTCAGCCCACATTTGTTAAACCTGTATTATGTATCAGATGAAGAAAGTGAACAAAGATGAAAAAAATAATGGATCTTCACCTCATGGGACTCAGGCACCAGTGAGACCGAGACACAGGGCTAGTGGAAGGTAAAGAGTATAGTCAGAGGGACTGGATTCCAATCCTGGCTCTGACCCTTCCAAGCCAAATGACCAGTAATCTGAGTGTTCCACATCTGCAAAATAGGGACAATAACAGTACCTATGTCATACGTTCACAGTGAAGGTGGAATGAGAAATGCATGTAAGCACTGACAGTAATTCTTGACATATCATAATATAATAGCGGCCATTATTATAAAGCAATGACCCTCAAACTTTCTGTGGTTATAATAGACCAGTTTGTTGTTGTTCATTTAATTTCAGATACATCATGTGTCTATTTGTGGCCTCTGAGCATGGCTTATATGAAGCTCGTGCGACGTGCAACTTGACACTTGAGTTTGGCAATATACAAATTGGTCTGTAACCTGGTCAATGAGATGAATCCATTGCTTGGGTGTTTGGTTGTCCGATAGTGTCACCTTGTAGTCCCATCGCATAGTTCATGGCCAGAACCAGTCCCTGGACCACAGGGACTGTGTAGCACTATAATAAAGTATAGCTTTATCTTCATCATCTTTCTCATGAATGAGTCTTCATGAGCCAAGCCAAATACTTAATGTGGCATTGAGGAACCTTAGGGATGTTCAGGATACATCCTTTCAAACCTTATGTCTCATGATTCCTTTTTCCAAACTTCAGACTCACGTCCAGGAGTTTTCCCATGGCTTCAGCGGCAAGGTACAGGGCTGCAAGTAGAGAATAATTCACCCTCTTTCATCTTCTTTAAAGACTTCTGACTATTCGAAATTGTATTCTGTATGATCTGTCTTTCTGCAGGAGCCTGGTCTGGTCTCACTGGTTGCTGCCTAATCGATTCCTGCAGTAGTACCTGGGATATAATAAGTGTTAAATAAACAGCCTTGGGATGAAGAAGGGAATAATAAGATTCTGCTGCTAAACACATTTAAAATTCAACCCAGTAGACCTCTTTACTCTTTAATTCTAAAAATTTAGAATTTTCTCACTTTTAGCAAGAAGCAGCTCTTCTCTTTTCACCTAGAATGACATTTCTTCCCATATGTTTTCATTGAAATTTTGGCTACCATTAATCCACAAAAATTCAATTGAATGGCTTCCTCCAACACAACCTTTAAGAAGCTGCTTTCCAATTTCCCATTACACTGTGTGTTACCTGTATCATGGCATCTTCTCACATGTTTTGTTATTTACGTTGTATGTTCTTTACTAAATTATAAGGTCGCCGGGCACAGGAGCCTGAAAATCATATTTTCATTTTCAGAAGTGTTTAACACAGTTTATCTAGTAAGTAGTGGAAACCTAATGCTGAATTATGTGAATTATAGCTGAATTCCTCAAGATCTATTTATGCCTCAAGAACCAATTCAAGTTTTGCCTCCTTCCTAGAGCTTTCATGAATATTCCCACCTGCAGCAGTCTATCTGTTTTGTAAGTCCTTATAGACTTTTTAATGTTTATCCTTTAATTAGCATTTTAAAATTTCATTCATGATTTTATTTCCTTAACAAATGTTTATGGTATGCTATTGTGTTCAGGGAATTGCTGTAGATATCAGGGCAGATAATGAAGAATAAGCAAACCTCTGGCTTCAATAACTATGCAGTCAAATTTTCATATGCAGATTCTGGTTGTGTGTGCGTGTGCTGTGATTTTTCTCAACCTGAACACACACACATGTCCTGCAGTCTTGAGGGCAGGGAACATCATGGCCTTCCTACACAACAGAGCTTAGCCTTCAAGGCCTTGCTAATACCCAATGCAAATGGGATTAGTTGGTGTTTCAGACACAGAAGGTGGTATGTCCACATGACAAAAGCTTAGTTTATCTTATTAGAAGGCACTTTGTATCTGTCTTTTGTAGTGAACTGTGATAACCATGTGACACTAACACTATGGAGCACGAATGCAGGTTAGGTCGGACAATGTTGGTATCTCCACCTGTAGAGAAAGTGGGTAATAGCCCATGCTCCACAGACCACTTAAATCTGGTGCCTTGAGAAATAATTAGATGCAAATAGAATGTGATAGGAAACATTTACCAGTCAGGTAGAGTAAAAACTTTGTTAATTTGAAGTGCAAGAGACCAGAAAAATGAGCTCTGAATTAATTGGGTTTGGATTATCTGATATTTTTATTAAGGGCATTTCGTCATTTAGGCAATAACAGCTGCTGTTTGAATTTTTCAGTGATGGCCCTTTGAGGTTTCACTGTCAAGGCATGATTTCTTGTGGCAATCTAACAAATGTGTTTAACTATTAACCTTTGCAGCTGTACACGCGTATCTAGCAATTTGACTGGATTTTCACCAGCCCACCCAAGTTTCCATCTATCAGGTTCTGTTTGATTTAATTCCTAGTTTTACTGACTGCTATTATGCATGACTCTCTTCAACTTAATTCTTCTCTTAGAGCAGGTAGAATTGGTGGGTGCCTTCCAAGCAACTGCAAGAAAAGACCATCTGATTGTTTACTCTTGCACCTTAAGTCATCTGAGTGTTTAATTGCATGGCTGATCTCTCACTTTAGATGCATGATAAATACTGTAAAAATCTATTAGAAAGCCTGATGGAATAATACATCCCTGACTAAAGTGGGAAGTTCTTTGGGACTATTCTAAATCATTTTTGAAAGGTGATATTCATAACACACAAGTCAAGGTTACTTGTGATGTTCTCTAAGTAGATGAAACAAAGACACCATTAGGATATATTCATGACCCATTCTGAATGTGAAAACTTTGCTTTGATGGTTTTGCTAGACAAGGAGAAGTGGCAGCTCATTGGCAGAATTTAAGGTTTTCTTACTTTGCTTAGCCAAATCTATCAACAGCCTGTAGTTTAGTAAGAAAGACGATAACTCCACATAAAAGGTAACAACACATAAATAGATACAGAGCAATATAAGTATTGCTTAAGTATCAAGTTATGATAGAGATAATGCTTGTCAGTATTTAGGGAAGGGATCCTGATTACATGTGAGGACCCACCTTACATGATAGAATCAAAGTTCAGCTGTGGAAAGTGCTTCACATATAATAATAGGTCCAAATACATGCTTACTGCATACTAATAAACTCTCAGAATATGGCCAGGCTGATTTAGCTATTGGCAGCTTTCCATTTTACTTAGTGATAGGCATCTACTTGTAACACTGACAACTTCTCTTCCATTTTTCATTTAGGTTTACTGCAGAGCCTCATAGTGTTTCAAAACTGAGAGGGATTCTTTGCTATAGTCCTATTTTGTACTGATGTGGAGATGAGTGCCTTGGCCTCTGTCTCAGAGCCAAGGGTGTGGTCTGTCAGATCAGGTCTTGTGGCTTCCCTGAGTCCTAACTCCTGGGGTCTCCATCATCTTTTTCTATCACCATCGTGCCATTCAACTTCATAGAAGAGAGGCACCGTTCATGTTGTGCAGGACGTGAACAAAGTTTTCTCCTTTCGCCTTTTGGACAATGCCTTTTCTTTTTTTATACATTTATTATTTTATTAATAGACTTTATTTTTTAGAGCAGTTTTAGGTCTTCAGCAAAATTGAGGCGAAAGTATAGAGATTTCCCCTATGTTCCCCATCGTGCACAGTCTTTCTCATGATCAGCCTCCCTCACCGGAGTGGTGCGTTTGTTATAATGGATGAACATATGTAGGCATGTCATTGTCACCTGAAGTTCATAGTTTACATTAGAGTTTGCCCTTGGTGCTGTGCATTCTCTGTGTTTGGAAAATGTATCATAACATGTATCTACCTTCATGACATCGTATGAAGTATTTTTACTGCCCTAAAAATCCCCTATGTTGTGGCTCTCCTCACCGCAGTCCCTGGTCTTTTTTATGGTTTCTAGTTTTGCCTTCTCTTTTCTTTTGCTGTCTTTTTTCCTTCCTTCTAACAGAAGTTCTATTTGTGGCATAGATGAACACGGACACTCAGGGTAATTTGTATTAGCTTTGTGTTCAGTGAGTAAATGAACAGATATATTTTCATTATCCTTTAGACTCACATAAGTACTAATTACCAAAAATACATTTTTGGCTCACAAGGAGGCCTAGATTTACAGGCTTCCTCTTAGAGTGGGCTGACTTCAGACCAATGACCTTGAGATGAAGGTCTCTGTAACTCAAACCCACTGAGCCATCCAATGCCTGGTTCTTTTTAATAGGTACAAATTATATTATTTATGGGATATGGAGGGGTCATTCAACTGACCTGGCTCCATCTCCTGCATGAGTTAGAGTTTGCTGCTTCTTTGAGAATTTCTAATCAGGTCAAGCTTCTTTTAAAATGTTAGATGGCCCTGGTTGAAAAAAAAAACACACACACAAAAGTTTTAGAGCCTGCAGTTTTAGCATTGGAAGTAACGTTAGCTACCTGAGGACAAACGCAGTCTTCTGGTACCCTCAGTGACTGACTTGAATGGCCTGTCTCTGGTTCTTATCTCTAATCAACGTTCCCAGAGAAGTATATTGAAGAGCCTTTTGCCTTATGCTCAGAGTGCTATGAAAGAAGGTTCTCTTAACAGGGTCTTAGAATTCCAGGGGGAAAGTGCTTGACTAAGTATATTGAAGAATTCCCTGAAATGAAAACTTCAGAAGAAGGGCTCAAGTTGTATTTCCATGTGCTGTAGAGGATTGCAAAAGAAGATGAAGAAATGAGAACAGAATTCTAGGATAAGAAGATAAGAAGGCTGGTGTCTTAGTTTGTTTGGGTCACTACAACAAAACTATGGTAGGCTAAATGGCTTATAACGAACAGAAACCTATTTCTAATCCTTCTGGAGACTGGGAAGTTTCAGATCAAGGTGCCAGTAGATTTGGTGGATGGTCAGGGCCAGCTTCTTGGCTCTTAGCCATCTTTTCTCTCTTTCCCACATGGCAGAAGGGACCAGAGAGCTCTATTGGGTCTCCTTTCTAAAGGTACTAATCCCATTCCTTAGGGCCCTACCCTCATGACCTAATTACCTACCAAAGCCCTAACTCCCGATACCATCACAAAGGGGAATAGGTTTAAACACAGGAACTGGGTGGGGGAGGGACAAAAATATTTAGACTCCAGCAGCAGGGTTGGAGATCACCACCAAGAAGGGCTCCCGTGGACTTATCATTTACATCGTGCTTGCTGTGTGGTCACTGTGAATCCTTTACAGACACTTTACCTTGATCAGAACACTGTGTGGGAAGCTACTAACATTAGCCCCATTTTACAGAGGAAGAAAACTGAGACGAAGAGAAGGTAAGCAACAGGGAAGTGGCAGAGCTGGGTTTTACCCCAGGCAGTGGGCTACAAGAGTCCAGGCAATATGCAGCGCTCTTGCCCTGCTCTGAGTCAGGTTGGGAGAGAGCGTATTTGGTGACACTGCTAGCCAGTCAGTCGGGGAGGGATGGGGCAGACGGGGAGCAATAGCTTCCGGAGACAGGGAGGCAGTGTGCTGAGCAACGTGCAGGCATCTCAGAAGCAAAAATGCAGTCACTGAAGCCAGACAGTAGCCATTAGACCAGACCACGGTTTGCGGGAAGTCTGGAAGGCAGGCCTGAGCACCCTACAGCAGGGGGATTTTAATTCTAAGAACAAATATCCTCATTGCCCAGAAAGCTGCTTGCTGTGTCTTGCTAATGTAAATAGAATCCCAGGACAGACCAGCTCAGATCCCAGAGAACAGAGGAGCTCATTGGGTCCTTGATGGGAAGAAGGAGATTGCAAGGTCTTGACAATTAATTCAGAAACCCAGGATAATGACATCATTGTTCCTTCGCCATGGGTTTCCCAGTGGGTATTTTAAATCTATTTTTCTCTTGCGTGTGTGTGTGTGTGTGTGTGTGTGTGTGTGTGTGTGTTTGCTCTCTCTCAGACACAGTTTAGGAAAAGTCTCCATAGAAAATGGATTGCTAGAGGTCTTTTTCCAGGATACAACGCCTCCGAAGTTACAGTGCTCAGTGCTCTGATTCTCAGGATTGCCTCTCATCTCCCAGAGCAGATTCTGTTCCACATGTCCAGGGCTTCTATCGTCTAGTGCTCCCAAGAAGCATGACCGTGTGGCAGACTGCCCCTTGGGGTTTCCTGCCCCACCGACATTCCAAAGCCCATACAGACTTCGCTTACTCTCAGACTCTGGTCCTGCCAAGCCTGTGAGCTGCTGGCAATTTTCGTGTATCTGACCAAGCATATTTTTCCGTCCACCCTGACCTCCCAGCTCCTCACCTGCTTTACCCAGAGCAGTGAGGTGTAGAAATGGCTGCAAAGACAGCCTGTATACTTCCTTGATGTGATCAGCATCTCTCCCTCATGGCCTTGGCAGCTCCCAGCAGCTGCTGTCATCGGGCAAGCATTTCTTTCCTCCAGATTCCTTTGGTCATGCTACATGGCACTTAGACATACCACGGGACTCGTGGGCAGAGCCATCAGGGTGGATGCAGGTGTGTGAGGAACAGTTTCCCTCGCTCAGCTCTCCAGTCATCAGTCAGGGACACCCTCTTCCCTGGCCTGATGACTCTCATTTGGCTGGGTTATATCTTACTGCTGTGTAGGAACTATAGTCAAGCTGATTTCTTTTCCAAGTATATTCACCTGGTAAGCCAAAGTTCCAAGTGATCATGTTACATGTATATGTGGAATACAGTATTAAATCTTGGCAGTGACTTAGTATTTTTATACGTAAAATTGTATTTGTTCATGGTAAACAGGAATCCTTAATACATCAGCTCAGTCCTTAAACCATGCCACATTTCTTTGAAACTCTGCTGAAAATGAGAGAACATTTATTTCCCAGAAATTCATGCTACTTTGAATTTGGGAGTCAGAATCCAAAGAAACCTTCTCTAAGACTTGTCCTAGGCTGAGTCTAGCAGAATTAAAACATATAAAGTATGCTTGAAAAATCATTTCTTTAGTTGAAGCAGAAATGCAGTCTGAGATCCAGCATCTTGTTCAGGCAATTTATTGCTAGTCCTTTGAACAGTGCAACTGAGCATTTCACCCACTTCTTGCCTCCTTTAGAGTTCTACCAGATTTACAGCAAGAAGTAGCTCTGCATTCAGAAATGGCCCAACTGCATAAAAATGTAGGGGGCTTTTCTTAAGTCAGACAGAGTTTAACTTTTCAGAAATTTGTGATAACAATTAAGCTTCAAAAAGAACATGTTAGGGGGTGCCTGGGTGGCTCAGCGGGTTAAGCCACTGCCTTTGGCTCAGGTCATGATCTCAGGGTCCTGGGATCAAGTCCCTCATCGGGCTCTCTGCTCAGCAGGGAGCCTGCTTCCTCCTCTCTCTCTTTCTGTCTCTCTGCCTACTTGTGATCTGTCAGTCAAATAAATAAATAAAATCTTAAACAAACAAACAAACAAACAACAAAAAACATGTTAGGAGTGCCTGCTCAGAAAATGAGACCGATTAGATGGTGGTGATTTCCCCCACACTGAAACTTCAGTATGTTTGTGTTAGCATGCATCCCTCCTCTTCTCTCCCTCTGCATCTTTTTAAAAGCAAAACTCAAAAACTACCTAAAATGTGTCTGCCTGCCTGCAGTGGACCCTAATTTCAAAAGCAGCCAACAGCTGACACTGTCTGAAATTAGCCCCACCAAATCAGTCACCGATGTTAATCCAGAGTATCAGATCAAAGTGAATTCTGGCACTCCTCACAGGTAGTTCTGAAACAGACTTACAGACTTCTCAGGATCTACAGGAGGAGCATCAGCTGGGCTCCAAGCCAGACCAGACCCAGGAATTCTGGGGGTGGGGCTTAGCAGTCTGTATTTAGCACCAGTCTTCCAGGTGATTTCTGATGCACTTCACCTTTGAGAAATTAACTTCAGCTGCACATTGGAGGGTTTTTAAAAAATTATTTTTAAACGATTTTATTTATTATTTATTTGTCCAACAGTGATTACGAGAGGCAGAGAGGCAGGCAGAGAGAGTGAAGGGGAAGCAGGCTTCCTGCTGAGTAGAGAGCCCAACGTGGGGCTCGATTCCAGGACCCTGAGATCATGACCTGAGTCGAAGGCAGAGGCTTAATCCACTGAGCCACCCAGGCACCCTGGTTTTTATTTTTTATTAATTTTTTTTAAGTATACAGAATTTCCACTCTCCAGAAATTTTGAAGTGGTGGGTCTCGCTCCCCCGCTCTGGGGATTTTAAGAGCTCTCTAAGGGAATTTTAAAGTGCAGCAGGGTTGAGGCCAGTGGAAAGACATGCTGGTAAAAGTTTAAGAAGTTTCTCAGGCTGTAATGTGCCTGAAACTTACCTGAGGATTCAGCTAAAATGCAGATATTTGGCAGGGCTGTGATGAGGCCCCAGATCCTGCATTTCTAAGTGGCTCTCTAGGGATGCCATTCTGTTGGCGAGGGAACTGCAGTCTGTCTCAATCTCAGGCCCAAAGGCATACTGCCCGTTGGCTGCTGTACCGTGGAAGCTTGAAGCTACTACAGGCCCACTCCTTGCTGCTTTTGCCAGTTGAGAGTCAGCTGTGTTAGTTTCCAAACTGGTCAACCTGTTTACAACAGGTGTAACTTACAACAGGTGTTAAGTTACAGGTGTAACACTGTAATCGCATTAAATATTTTGAAAACCAATAAGATATCACTGTAAAAAGAAAGGTGTTTTATTTTCCCCTATGTGATTCTGACAAATAACTTGAGAGCTTTTGAAAATCTTGAAGGCCAATTATTCTAGGGGGGGGAAAATAATGGTCCTATTAAGTGTGGGTAAGTACCTTGGTGTCCTTAAAATCTAGATAGATTCTGCACTCAGAAGCTTTGTGAGTGAATTTAAAGCTCTTAAGTAATCTCTGTGCCCAGTTCCAGACTGGAACTCACAACCCTGAGAGCCAGAGGTGCATGCTCTGCTGACTGAGCCTTGTCAGTGAGTTTGAATTCTTGCTTGCTTTAAAGAGAACTGGAAATAATGAGGCAAAACAGGTGATACAAGCTTCTGATCAGAGGACTAACGCTCAAAGGTATTTCCATATCAAAAGTGTTTCAGATAAATCAACATTTACTTCTTTTACTTAAAATATTAGATATCCATATGTGTCATTTTAATGTTTTTCTGCTTTAATGGACTTTGATCGACTGCTAGTTTTGATTGTGACAGGTGAAGATGCTACACCGTAATTTTGTTTTATAAGAGCATTACTAATCACATTAGCTACACTCCAGGCCTTAGGACAAGTGTGTAGCATTTGTTGTAGCTCTCCTCATCAGAGTTCCAGGACATCGCGTCAGTATTTTCATTTTAGAGCTGAGGAATGCACTTTGGTTTCTTCTGTTCTCACATTTTGCTGGCATTCTAACATCCAGCACAAGCTAACAAAGAGGAGATGCCTTACAGTCTAGTAAATGTGTTTCATACAAAAGTTAGAAATGTTGAAATCACATTGAATAACAAGTGCATCATTATTACTTGCTATGCAAGTGAATCTACTTACAGCTCATACATTGTTAAGAACACAACAAACAAAGTGACCACAAGAGGTGAGAGGCAAAGGTAATAACTCTTCATCGGGTGGCCCTGAGTTTTCCTCCTAATCTTCAGCCTCAGTGCATTTGCACACATGCACAGTGGCATGGAGGCCCAGGCCTGGGTGAACGTCTTGACCTTCCCTGTGTGCTTCCACATTATCCTGACTTTGCTCGTGCCATTCCCTTTGCCTTTTCTTACTTAGCAAACTTGTTTATCTTTGACTAAGTAGTGGCTCCTGTAGGAACACTTGGCCTAGTGAATTCACTTTGGTGACTGTAGGTAGACAACTAGTTAATAGAACCTCTAGGTGAGGAGGGTGAATTTGGCAGGTGGAGTTCATTCAGCATGTTCTGGCATGCCTATGGTGGGCCCACCATGACCATGGATGCTATCACCTTGTCTTTATGGGACTTAATGTGTTCGTTCTCATGTTCCACTTTCCTGCCGCCTTGCCTGCGCTGAGATGTTCAGACTTAGCTCAGGTTCTTTCTTACGTACGTTCAGGTTTTCTGTTTAACTTCCCAAGTCAGCCTTAGACACACAGAAACAAGTGTGCCTATTAGGAAATGATTGCACCCAATGTCTATGGAGCTAGGTAGATCTAGATAAACATATTTAATTGACTTCGCTTGTCTTGATTTATCTGAGGTTTTTATTTCACATAATTTATATATTCATATTCTGTTTAATTGTGATATGTTAACCTAAGCTCTTCTGGAGCTGTTGTATAATATGTGGTATTAGTTGTCTCAAACTGAAGTATTTTTTAATTGAGGTTAATTGATATAAACAATTTCAGGTGAACAACAAAATAATTTAATATTTGTGTATGTTGTGAAGTGACCATGGTAACTCCAGTTTACATCCATCACCATACAGAACTGTGTGTTTTTTTATCTAGTGATAAGAATTTCTAGATCTTTTAACAACTTTCCTATATACTACTAACTATAGATTATATCCCTGTGACTTATTTTATCACTCTATACTTTTTTACTATTTTTACTCATTTCTCCCACCCTTTGCCCCCTCCGTCTAGTAACCACCAATATCTCTGAGCTTGGTTTTTGTTGCCTTTTTTTTTTTTTTTCAGATATATTTATTTTAGAGAGAGCAGGCACAAGTTGGGTAGAGGGAGGGGAAGAGCGAATCTTAGGCAGACTCCACACTGAGCATGGAGCCCTACATGAGGCTCAGTCTCATGACCCTGAGCTGAAACCAGGGGTTGGACACTTGACCAAGAGTGCCACCTGGGCACGCCCCCATATGTTGCTATTTTTAAATTCCACATACAGCTGAGATCATATGGCATTTGTCTTCTCTGACTTATTTCACTTTACATGTGAAATAAGTGGACATACATAGTGGACTCGGGGTCCATCTGTGTTCTCTTAAATGGCAAAATCTCACTCTTTTTTATGGTTGAATAGTGTTCCATTGTGTATATACGTTCCACATCTTCTTTATACACTCATCTGTAAATTTAGGTTATTTCCATATCTTGGCCGTTGTAAATAATGCCACAACGAATGCAGGGGTGCATATATCCTTTCAAATTAGTGTTTATTTTCTTCAGATCAGTACCCAGAAGCAAAATTGCTGATCATACAGTAGTTCTGTTTTTAATTTTTTTAGGAAAATGCATGTTGTTTTCCATAGTGGCTCACCAGTTTATGTTCCCACCAGCAGTTCACGAAGATTCCCTTTTCTCCACATCCTCCCCAATACTTGCTATTTCTTGTCTTTTTTGATAATACCATTCTAACAGGCGTGAAACGATATGTCTTTGTTGTTTTGATTTGCAGTTCCTTATGATGAGTGATGCTGATCATCTTTTCAGGTGCCTGTTGGCCATCTGTATGTCATCTCTGGAAAAAATGTCTCTGCCCATTTTTTTTTCTGTTGAGTTGTATAAGTTCTTCATATATTTTGGGTACTAACCCCCTATCAGGTATATGATTTGCACATATTTTCTTGCATTTAGTAGGTTGCCTTTTGATTTGTTTATGGTTTCCTTTGCTGTGAAGCTTTTTAATCTTCTGATTTTTATCTCTTCTTAGCCCTAAATTATTATGAAAAAGATTCTCTCCCTCCTTTGCTGACCCCAAAACAGTTTATCATGCATCTCCCAGACTTTTATAGTTGTATATATGACAGTCCTTCTCTATGCACACTTTCAGGAGAAAAAGTGTCTTATGTATCTTTGTTTTCAAAGTTTGTCTTTTTTTATTGTAAAATACACATGACACAAAATCTATCATTTTAATCATTTTTTAAGTGGAAAATTCTGTCATATTATGTACATTCACAGTATTAATTGATAATCACCATTATGCGTCTCTAGAACTTTATTGTCCCAGACTGAAATTCTATACCTATCAGAAAATGATTCTTTATTCTTCCCTTCCCCCATCTCCTGGTAACTTCTGTTCTACTTCTGTCTTTATGAATTCACTTATTTTAGGTATCTCATATGGAATCACACAATATTTGTTTCTTTGTGTCTGGCTTATTTCACTTAGCATAATGGCATAATGTCGTTAAATTTCATCCAAGTTGTAGCATACATTATCATTTCATTATTTTTTTAAGGCTGAAAAATGTTTCATTGTATGGATACATGACATTTTTTGTTCATTCATTCTTTGGCCCATGGTCATTTGGGTTGTTCCCACATTTTGGTTATTGGGAATAATGCTGCTGTAAACATTGATGTACAAATATTTTTTGAGTCCCTGATTTTAATTCCTTTGGGTAGCATTTTGTTACTAAACTAGTGACTAGCACAATGCTTAGTTCAGAAATTACTAAATAAAGGAATGATCTACTGAATAAGTCATAATACCTTTTAAAGTCCTATATTTCTATTTTTTCCAAATTCCCATTATCCCCCACATTTTCTCTTAAAGAAACCATCAATGAAAAGGAAACAAAACATTGAAAATTTCCTTTTGTTTTTAATATAGATATTTTTTAAAAATATTTTTGAATATTTCAATACAAATATTTTTCTGATAAAATTTCCCAGAAGTTTTGAATTTCTGCTGGGATGAGACAGAGGATTCCTTGGACCAAAGGCTCTCTAGAAGATAGTTGCCCAGAGGTACCCAGAATGAGGTATCAAAGGATAATTGGAAGCTGCATCCCAACCAGAGGTCCAAACTTCTGGAAACCAAGTCAGTCATCAGGTTGCCACACCAATAAAGCCAGGACCAGAGAGAGCCAGATATTTGTAACAACAGGATTTGAGCAAGAGGATCCAAGTCAACTGCAGCAAAAGATGCCATGTAGCCCTGTGTTGGCACTGGCCAAGCACAGCCTTGTGTTCTAGTGAGTTTTTGAAGGTCATATGCTTTCTCCTAGGATCATATCCTCCCATTGTGTAATCTGACCATCTGAAAGGAAAGATAAAATGGTAGAACAGGTGGGAATTTGAGGTCCTTTAAAGTGGTGGTTCTTTACCAGGGCTGTTGCTTACCCTCCTGCCCCCAAGGGACACTTGGCAATGTCTGGAAACCTGGAGATAGTTTTGATTGTTAAAGCTGATTGTTATTATGCAGGGTTGCTAATAGCATCTAGTGGATGGAAGCCAGGGATGCTACTGAATATCCTCTAGTGCATAGGGGAGCGCCCCACAACAAAGAATTACCCAGCTCAAAATATGAATAATGACAAACCTCAGAAACTCCTTCCACAGCAGTCTGCTCATTGTACAGAAAGATAAAGGGACTTAATGCATGGTATCATTACCAGTCAGGACTCAGCTGGAATATCTTGACCCTGAGCTTGATGCTTATATTCCTAGTTTGGGTTTTGTAGCTTCCAGATTATTTCCAAAGTGCTTGCATGAACTTGAATAAAATGTGCTAGTTTTTTTTAAAGGAACTCCATATATAGCATTTCCTCTGTTGAATCTACAAACTATACAACCCAATAATTGCTTTCTCCTCTACTTCCTCTGTAAGTATTCTTAGGAATAATGTGTTGATTTTGCTTAAGTGCTTTGAGTTTCTTTTGAAAGAAGTGCTTAAAACTTCTCTAAATTATTTTTATCACCTCTATAAAATTTAAAAGCAAAATATCATTCCTCGTCAAAAGTAGGCCTTACCCTGATTTTCTTAAATTATAACCTCTGATTAGCTTTTGAAACTCCCTGATTACAGACTGACATTGTGTTATCTTGGGAATCATACCAGTTAAATCTATGAACTAATTGATTGTAGCCTGACAAGACTGTGAACTATTATAGTTTGAAACAGAGCTTCAGAATACTGTAAAAGATTTGCTGCTTAAGCTCTCCTTGTTTCAAATATGAGGTCAATGCTATGGCTTTATATATTGATTAATACTCAATTTGATTTATTAACTTACTAATTACCAGGAGGGCTTTCTAAGGATTTATCACACTTCGTGAAAACCATCGTACGGGAAGGAACCTTCAAGAGTCTTCATAGTTTTTTTACTTGCCTTTGGGGAGGACCTCGAGCTGATGAATTCTCTCCACCATTACCGTCACTCCCCATGAAAATTCTCCCACCTTCCAATTCAAGCCATTTTTTAAGTGACCTCCATCGCAAGAACTCATTACTCTGTCTAAATAAAGGAAGTGAGGAGCAAACAGAAGAACTGACTCATCTTGGAATTTTGTAAGAATGGACCACAAGTGACCTGTCTCCTAACCCCTGGTCTAAGAGAGACTATATAACTAATAGGGGTTAAATTGAAAGACATGTACATACTCAGGCAAGTTGATCCTAGGAGTCTCTGAGGGAAAATGGTCAATAAGGCCATCTTACCTCTGTCAACTGTAAAATGCACAGATCATTACCAGAGAGGGATTGTTCCTTCTTCGTATAGCCCCTTGGGCCTGCTTAGATCAGGCTGCACCTCCATTTGCTCCAGCAGCTGCTGTGTATTTTTCATCTAGGAAGCCAGCAGCCACAATTGGGTGGGAAGGCCCACACCCAGGAGGATTTTGGTTTTTTGGAAGTTGTATTTTCACTACAAGGATGAACTACTCTTTAGATTGTATGCTTGTCAGGGAATGGCTTGGGAAGGCCAATGATTATGGAGGAGCTAAGGACCATGAACTGCCTTTTGGTTCCCCTATGTTGGTACACATGTTTGAACTTGCAATTGCAAACACCTAAAATTTGAGTGGGAGCAGAGAGCAGGCAGCAGGCCACAGGGGTGGGATAATAGAAGCTATTCTCATTACAGGTTGTTGTAAATTGTAGATGATTGATCCAGGGACTTAGGTATTAGAATGGATTGATCATTAGATCTCTGTCTCTTTTGTTGACTTTTCCTTTTCTTTCTTTTTTTTTTCTTCTTTCTCCCAATTCCTTAACTTGGATGTTCCTCATGATTCTGGCTCTCTGTTGTCCTCTGTTCCATTTTCTTTCCATTCACTTTTGGAGATACCATTAATTAGGCTACAAAATGTCCTCTGTGGTCAGGTGACTACAAATCTATAATCCCTAGTCTTGCCCATTTACACAGCCCCAGCCTGGAGTGTCCTGCTGCTGAATGAGAACATCTACTTGCATATTCTCAAAGCACCTTAAACTCCATGTGTTTTAAGCCACACTCACTGGTTTACCCTCCACATCATTCCCCCTTCTGGCTTTTCTCATTTTCCCCCAGTGAGGAAAACTGAAGCTTGAGACTTCTTGTATTTTCTTTTTGTTGGCTACCCATATCTTAGTTTTATTGACCCTTTCCTTCCTGAATCGATCAGCCTGATTCTTCCCCACTTCTGTTTCCTGATTATGGCTCTCATCACTTGATACTACGTAGGACCACAGCTCGTGTGCTCACCTGGCCTTGGGCTCTTTGGCCTCATCCAGTCTATCTGATGACCATAAAGAAGTTCCTAAAATGACATTTTAGAGCGATTTTTTTTTTTAAATGAAGTATAGTTGACATTCGATGTTGTATTAATTTCAGGTATATGACATAGTGATTTTTGACAATTTCATATGTTATGCAGTGCTCACAGTGGTAAGTGTAGTAACATCTATCACCATACAAAGTTATTACAAGGGATAGTGTTTCCTCTGCTGTCCCTTACATCTCCATGACTTACTTATTTTATAACTGTAAATAAGTCTTACTTCCCTTCACTTATTTCACCTATCTCCTAACCCAGCTCACCTCTGGCAACACTAGTTCTCTGTATTTATGAGTCTGTTTCTGTTTTGTTTGTTCATTTGTTTTTTAGATTTCACATATACATGAGATCATACAGTATTTGTCTTTCTCTATCCAACTTCTTTCACTTAGCATAATACACACTAAGTCCATTCATATTATTGAAAAAGGCAAGACTTTATTCAGGGATCTTTATTTTCCTCAGTAAGTATTTATGGAATATTTATTAAATGTCTCCTATGTGCTTCTAGGAACCATGTTATGTGCTTGTTAAGGAATGATAAATAAGAAAGTCAGTGTCTCTATATTCATAGATTTCAGTGTAAGGAAGAGGCAGGCAATGAAAAGTAAAAAAAAAAAAAAAAAGAAAAGAAAAAGTTATTAATTTTACTTTAGAAGCAGCTATAAAAGACAAAACAGAGTAGATTAATAGAGAATAAATGGGACCAAAGGTGGTGACATCTGAGGAGAGATGTAAGAGTTGAGAAGTATTCAGCTGTGATCTAAGGTTCCATTTCTTTCTGTTAAATTGAGTGAAAATTTCTTATCTAAAATAAAGTCTTTATTTTTTAGAGTTTTTCATTGCTCTCTTTATAAACCCCATATACCAATCCAAATAGGCCATATGCTATTACTGAATTCTGTCATATGCATTCCCATCTGTATTTTTGCCAAACATTTCTTTTTGTAATCCATGAGCCCATGATCATTTCTATCTTTAAATGAGAACCAACAAACCATACTTTCTTCATGACACATTCATAGGTCTTTTTAGCTAGACACCATTTATTTATTTTCTGGACTATTATTGAGCAATAATAATAATTATTATTATTCATCTGCCATCTTCTACTCTTATTCATCTACGCTTCTACTCTAGTATGCTTTGTATTCAAACAAGTTCATATTTCAGAAATTGTCCAACAGTAGTCCCTTGCTCTGTAAAAGCACCCAGTGATCATTTGTTGGATTAATACATATGCCATCTTTAAAAAGGATTTCACACAGAATCACATCCAATGGCTGGCACAGGAAAGGAACGTGTTATACTGTTCTTTAGATTCCTAGAACTTTGCATATTGTCTAGCAGGTGAGAGAAGTTCAATAAATATCTGCTGAACTGCTAATACAAGAATGTCCCGGAAGTCAGCAGTAAGGAAGAGATTGGAACTCAGGTCTGCTAATCCTCAAGTTTCCTCAAGCCCTGGGCAGTGTTTTCCAACCACCAAACATCTTGACTCTAATCATCCCATTTCTTTTTGGTCTAGTTGTTTCCATAATGTCAGTGCCAACTCCATCATTGCAAGGGAAATTTGTATTAACTTCCTTTTCATGTTAGCAATCCTTTATCTCCTGAATATTACAAAATGTTTGGGAGAGTTTTTCACCCTTTTCTAAAAATCATTATCATTTTCAGTCCTTCAAAGTACTGGCTGTTGGACTGGCACAGCTAGCTCTTCTGGCCTATACCACTGTGTTCTTTCCTTTCTTCAAAGCCAAGTTAAATAAAAATACACTCTTTAGATGCTGTTCTGAATGTGTGTTCCTCAGCATAGATAGTATATGGAAGCAAGATCAGAAAAGAGGTAGCATCACGTCACATCAGCTGCTTGGAGTACTAATAATCAGTGAAGTTATCTCCAAAGGACTGAAACATGAAACCTTAAGACATGGAAGAGTTTAGCATAAAGTTATTTCAGCAAGTAGAGAGTTGCAGGAGGCAAAAACACCCTTTCCCCTTGGGGAGATACCTAACAACAAAAGCTGCAGGAACAACGGAAGGAGGGGAAAGAAGGAAGAAGCGGGGGGCGGGGGGGCTTTTACTTGATTCTCATGTACAGTAACTCAAGCATGAAAGACACTCCTCAGTTAAATTAGCCAAGATTGTAGTCCTCGTTATTATGAGAGAAAATTGAGCCATTAAAATAATTATTCTAAAATGCATATGTTGATGATAATAAGATATGTTTTATTGCTTCTCTCTTTCAGGTTATTGAAATCCCTTAAGAACCATTATCTTATTAAGTCTTATTATATGGTTATAAGGTTGGGGTTGAGAAAATTATTCTTTTGCAGTCTAGGAGATAAGGATAGAGAGTCGTATGAATTGCCGGCCACCCTGCAACAGAAATTAACAACAAATTACGGTGGATTTCATAGCTGCCCATTCTTGAACTAATAAATTTCCCCTTTGTAGTCCGTCTTGACTCAAGTGTAAGCTATTGGCTGACATCTTTGAGTCTAGAAAGCCTCATTTTGAGTTTTTACATCTGTCTCTTTCTCAGTGTTAATAATAATAATAATAATAATAATAATAATAATAATAATAAACAGCTAAAATATTTTACCTCAAATAAGCCAGAATCTGGCAAAAAAACGTACTGCTTGGTGGATTATTTCCTTTGAAAATCTTTAGCTCATATTAAGAGGAGCAATTCTGTTCCCTCAAAGACAATGTCTCCTTTAAATTTCAAAAGATAGTATATTCTGACTTGTAAGCATTTCTACTTTCTGTTTACTGTGATTCTTTATTTTTCCCCTTTGAGAGGGAAGAAGCTGAGAGAATTTGGTGGTTTGGATTGTTACTATGTTTTGTGCCGTAGTTTTCATTTCTCTTCATTATGTTCTTATAAAAATATACCATTATGTTTTCTCCATTATGGTGGCTCCTTTTCTCTTTGTCTAGTAGAAAAGCTCTTCTAGGGATGTCTGCCCCCTTGAAGTGGTTGAATTAATGCATTACACTCTGGTTTTACCTTTTCAGGGCTAAAGAAATGTTGATTTGACATCTAAAACTCTGTAAAGCCTTTGAGATCAGACCAGAATCTTTCCCATATCAAGTGAATTTTTCCTTTACCGATGGGCTTCCTTCCTTTTCTCTCTTGAGGCTATTAACATGGAGATAATATCTTTTATAGATAAAATCTCTCCTGGCTATCACTGTCTCTTTCCTACCTAAAATCCTCATCTTTCATTTTTGATATCACAATCATTTTCAAAGTAACAACCTGACATATTGTAACTACTTGACATGCTTGAAAAAGATGGAATATATTTTTAGCTGTCTAATTTCATACAGCATTTGGAGAAATAGGCTTGCTATGTAGACAGTTTATTTCTACTTGCAATCGACTGTAGAAGAATAAGGAAAAGAAACTCTTTTTGCAAGAGTTTTTTTTCTTAATCACTACACAATTCTAAAACTTAACATTACAACCTATTTATGAAAATTCACAATAGAATGTACCCTCTAGTGTTCTTTGGAGATACAAGAAGGGATGCCAAAGATGTATCAATGGGAGAAAAAATGAAAGATGCAGGATTTGAGGTTGTTGGATGAAAAAGAGAACAGTGCTTTCAGAGAATCACAGCTATTTCAAGCTGCCTTGTCCTTTTCACAGTTCAGCTCTATCTGCCTGTTGTCCTAGACCTGTAGATACCATTTCCTCCGGGCAGTCCCCTGGCTTCCACAGCCATCTTTCTAACCAAATTACTTTAAAAAAATTTTTTTTTAATTTAAATTCAATTTAAGTAACATATACTGTATCATTAGCAGCGGGGATAGAATGTAGTGATTCATCATTGAATGCACATTGCAGTCATTGCACGTATGCACGTGCATCATTGTTGCACGCAACACCCAGTGCTCATTACATCACATGCCCCCCTTTATGCCCAACACCCAGTTACCCCATACCCCCCCACCACCTCTCCAGCAAGTCTCAGTTTGTTTCCTAGAGTTGAGTCTCTTATGGTTTGCCTCCCTGTCTGTTTTTATCTTATTTTATTTTTCCTTCCCTTCCCCTATGTTCATCTGTTTTGTTTCTTAAATTCCACACATGAGTGAAATCATATGGTATTGCCTTTCTCTGACTAACAAACTACTTTCTAATACCATCTTTCCAGTGTTCTCCTTTTGGGTTTCACCATGTGTTGATATTCTTTTGTAAGGTTTTGCTAAAAATCCGTGCCATTGTCAATGACAAATTTGGAGACATCTCCCCCAGTTCTCTGACAAATGTCATTGGCAATACAAATAAAAGTTTGCTTCTTCTGTCTCCTAGTGTGGAAGAACAGAATGCCCAGATAATTACTCTGTTTTCTCAATCTCTGGATTACAGAGATAAGGACCATGGGTCCCAAGAAGAACCATATTCCTCAAAAATATACCTGAATGTGTGATTGACTTCTCTGGTAGTCTATGGATATTTTTGGTTACCGATAATTATTCTCTCCTGAAGTGCAATATAGACCAGGCAGTGTATTCCTGTGAAGAGATAAGATCATGCCCTTTGAGTTCACAGAGCCTCGTGGCACCCAACTTCAAGAGGCTTTCTGATATAGAATAGTCACCTACACAATGTGGTAGACTGCCCTGTGTCTTTCAGTCTCTTGTCCTGGCTCCTGCTTCTCCTTGGCTATCAGTTACATCCCTTACCCAACATGCTAGCAGAAACAAGAATGCCATGAGCCCTAAGTTTATCTCCATTTCAGATTTTTTCTTTATTTTAAAATTATGTTTCAAGAATGAGATCCTCTCTTCTCATGTTTTCAATGGTGGTTATTTAAAGGAGTAAATGGACACATTTTAGCATTACTTCACACCTGACAATCTACATGGAGTCACACAGAGTCATTTTGAGAGTTGGGGCCTCTGGATCAGTAGGCTATGTCTATGCCTTCAGTGAATATTGACAATACAACTCTCCCCTGAGGTCAGATGATAGAAGTGAAGATGAGAAGCCCATAGTGAAGACAAGGTAATAGATCTAAACTCTAACTAGTCCATGGGGTGGCTTGAGAATGTACAAGGTAGAGCAGGAAAGACAGAACTGTATAAAATAGAATATGGGCTGTCAAGAGAAACCTCTTCATTCAAACTCTCACTTCATGTCTTACTAAGTGTTCAAGTAACCTAGTCTCTGAATCCTTTCTATCTTAACTTTCTGGAAGATATATTTTCTTTAAAATAAGTATGTTTTTTTTAGAAAAAACTTTGTTTGTTAAAAAAACAAGTATGTTTTCTTTAAAACAAGTTGATAATCTCTAACCTATAGATTCAAGTGTAGAGCTAAGGAGTCTTTAATCAGCTCCTTGGGTAATTCTAATAACTAGCCTTGTATTTGAGAAACACATTGGGATGTCCCCACATATGCCTTTAGGAATCACTAACTTTACCCCTCTAAGCCTCATCTATATAATGAACATAACAATAATCACTATATTACAGGAATTTTATAAATATTAAACAATCTACTATGAAATGCTTTGCACAATGTCAGCCATATGGAAGATATGTAGTCATGGTTGGATTATAAAGAAACTGAGGCAAAAGGGTCTTATGTAAAGGCTGATAGAATTCTAAGTCTGAAGCCTGAAACAACTCTGAGCTAGCAACTGATAACTGTTTTTTGGTTTCTGCTCTGTTTTACTCAGAATTTAGGCAAACCATCATGGTTTAGGATTATAAAGTCAAGTTGTCTACTGCTTAAAAAAAAAAGAAAAGTTGTGTGTTTTCTGGGTAACTCTTGCCTTTATTTCCTTCAGATGTCTACTGCTATTTTTTTTTAATTTCATATATGAGCAATGCAAATAACATTCATAGTCATGACACTCAAGTAACCTTAAGTCTCAGTACCCCATGTCCAAAGAAACTGATATTTACTACTGTATTCTGCTTTGAGATTCACTTGTGGTACTCCTGGTTATTCCACTTTCTTCTCAGACTCAGACCCACATACCTGACAAGATTTTCAAAACCTGAAAGCAGGCCACATCACGTAAAAATGACATATTGTTGGCCAAATTTTTACAAAAGTGTCCCACTATTTCTACTCCCTTTTCCTGTGTGTTTATGTGTGGTACTTCCAATTTCCGTACTTCTGGCCATTTCTTAGAAGATTTTCGTGATAAGATGATTGTTCAGGACCATCCTAGGTTCTTCCAACACAGAAGGGAACTGTTGGAACCATTTGGCTAGTTGAGGCTGAATTTTGTGCTCAGGGTAGCATTAGTAATCCTTGCTATGAGCTAGGAATTTGGCTCTATATTTTATATGCATCTCTTATTAGTCATCTATCTATCTATCTATGAATATTTTATGTGTTTATTTGACAGAGAAACACACAGTAAGATACAGAACATAAGCAGGGAGAGTGGAAGAGGGAGAAGCAGGCTTCCCGCTGAGCAGGGAGCCTGATGTGGGGCTCAATACCAGGACCCTGGGATCATGACCTGAGCCAAAGGCTGAGGCTTAACCCACTGAGCCACCCAGGTGCCCCTTGTTTTTTTTACTTTAAAAAAAAATATTTATTTTAATGAGAGAATGAGGGGAGGGGCAGAGGAAGAGAATCTTCAGGCAGACTGCCCACTTAGCTTGGAACCTGCTGTGGGGGTTCTATCTTACCACCCTGAGCTGAAACCAAGAGTGAGAATCTTGACTGAATGAGCCACCCAGGTGCCCTGGATTCATATCATTTTTAATGTAAGACCAGTGAAAGGACCAGTTTGATTAAACATAAATAAATTTGGTATAAATTTAGAATTGAATAAAGAGATTGAAAATTCCATAATGTGGCAAAGATGGCTAACTTAGTAAATACATCATTTTTGGATCTTGAAGAGTCACTGAGGAAATGGAAGCCTTCTTACTATGCAGAAAATGACAATAGATTGTTTCATTGGTACATAGAATGAAGTTACATTATTTTTCTAGATGGGAGGGGGAGAGGAAAGAAAATACTAGAAGGACCAAATCATTTTGAGTATTTTACCAAAAATACTTCCTAAAATGTTTTGTTATATATTGAAATATATATTTTTTGATATACATATTGAAAATATATATTTATTATATATATATAGTATATATATACACACACTGAGATATATAATATCGATATTATATATCTCGGTATAAATTTCTTCAGTGGATTGAGTTCAAACTCTAAAGCTAGGCCCAGTTTTCCATTCCGTTTCCAAGTTCTATTGATGTGCAATGTGACTCTGTTCTTTGATCTGGACTTGGCCACTCACCGTGGACTGATCGCACCCCACACCTTCTCTCCTCTGGAATTTTGCTCGTTTGTTTCTTCCCAGCCTGTGGGACTTCTCCCCAAACTATCCCCAACCCATAGGGATTTCTTTCTTTTATGGGAGTTGGGGGAGGGCATGTACCATGTGTTTTACACTCCTCTTACTTGTGAGTTTGTTGCCTGGGACTGTCAGTTACATGGTGTAAGCTCTTTGAGGACAAAGGCTATTTTTTTTCATCTTTCTGCCCCCCCATGGCACCTCATACATAATAACACTCAACAAATATTTGTGTGATAACTCAAGCCCGCCCTCTATGGTAATCAAAGAGAAGACCTCCAGTGCTAATGTGTACTAACCTCAGGTCACATTATTGTGGACCAAATTTCTTACTATTAGATATTATAGCATGGTTTCCAAGAGGATTTCTCTGTATTCCTGCTGTTATTTTGCAAAGCTAGTTACCTCAACAAGAGTTGATCCAGTGATTCAGGCTATTATTTAAACAGCCATTAATTAAACGGTGAAATGTTCTGTTCACCTCTGACTGTATAGGGAACCATAAATATACGTGCAGTTCTGTAAATATCTTCACCAACACTACCTTTCAAAATGGCTAATTATTACGAACATATGAAATGCAAGTGCTATCTCTAGATGCTGTCCGATAGGACTCACGTAGATACTATAATTCTATTTGAAACATCAACTATGATTTTATTGGCTCAGATTTATAATGCCTGACATGTTACCTTCCCAGTTTACTTTTCCTTGTGATTCTAGCTTGCCCTCTGAGATCCCAAGGACTGGACCTAGATTTTGATCACTAATCTCTCCTTTGATCACTAGTTGAGGAGGACTGACTTTCTTGTGCTGGAACCTCAGTCTTCCTATGACTGAGTTCCCAACCTATTATATTCATTTAGTGCTTCAGAGTATTGAATCCAATGACTAGCTCTGTGACCTAGGAAAATTTACCTTCTGTTTTCTTTTGTAAAATAGAGTTAATACCAAAATCACATGGTTGTTGTGAGAATTAAATAATGTAACATGTATAGTGCATGCTACATACATTCCATATATGTTCTCTTCCTGTTTTCTATTTCCCATCCTGCCTGTCTTTTAACCATTTGGTCTTGATATACTAGACTCCAGCTTCATTCTCCCTTGTCATTTTGCTCCCGATCCTAGACCAAACAGCAGGGACAGATGAGGCCATTGACCAAACATACCTAAACTGTGGCGAATCATGTCAAATCGTGATTTTAAAAAAGTAATAGTTCCTGCTATGCCACAGGTCAACAAGGTCATTTTGGAAAGGAAAGGGTACTTATTGTGACTAGAGCATAATAATTAAGAGGGAAAGGAAGATAAAAGGTAAGGCTGGAAAGTTAAACAACAACGAGATCTTTTGGAGCTTGGGGTATAGAGGGGCAGTGCAAGTGTAAGAAGTTGTACTCCTAAGACTGTGTCATTGATTTCTCTGCTGCCTTCCTACTTTGGAGTGTTTCTCCTCTCCTGCTATGTCACATAATATCTCTGTGATATACCGGTTGACTCAGACTTACTACAGGATTCCAGAAATGAATATCTAACCTGCTTTAGGTATATTCCAAGAATTAGACTCCTCACTGTAATATCCTTCCCATCCTCCCGGCCACTGAGCCTCTGTCCTGAAACTTTCTATAGTTCAACATCTTTTTATCCCAAAACTACTTAGTTTTGAGTTTGTACAAACATAGTGCTGGAAATTCACAAGAGAAAGATAACAGTCATTGCTATTACATGCTTACATTTTATTTGGAAAATAATTATAGAAAAATTGTACTTTTTGTTTTTCCCCACAGAGTTTTTTTTTTTTTTTTTTTTTTTTTAACCATTCATTCTCACCTTCTTTGCTGCGTCTGTCTCATCTCCCAGTCTTTAAGTTTTGGTGTGTCCTGAGATTTGGTCTATGGATCTCGTCATTGGCTCTTAAATTTATATTCCCAGCTTGGATCTCTGCTCTCAGTTCCAGGATGGTTCATATGAACTCTAATGAACATGTTGCTTATCATGCTTATGAGGGCTTGAAAAGATGCCCACAAATGCGTTAACAATTCCTTTCCCCAAGAGGGAGTCTAAATCCCCTTTTCTTGAACGTGAACTGACTTTAGTGACTTACTTCTAATGAATATGTGATGTGTGTATGACTTCTGAGACCTGTTTAGAAAAACTAATAGGGCCAATAAGCTTCTGCCTAACTATCTTAAAACCCACATCTTGGCAGTCCTGAGTTGACATGTAAGTTATCTGGCTATTCCTGAAGTCACCATATTCTAGAAACTATGTGATGAGATCTCACAAAGAGAGAGATGCCCAAGGATCCCCAGCTCTTCTAGACCCCAGCTGTCTTAGTCTTCCCAGCATCAACTGCTGGACCCAAGAGAGAGCAAGCTTTCAGATGGCTTCAGCTTCCTGCCTTCAAGCCTTTCTAGCTGATGCTAGATGGGGCAGAGATAAGCTATGGCTCTTGAGCCAGGTCCAAACCACAGATCTGTGAGCAGTATCAATGTGGTTGTTGTTAATAAGCCACTCAGTTTTGAGGGGTTATGTTTTGCAGTTATTTTAACTGCAACAGCGTCCAAAATAAATATCTTGATAGTTAACTGCAACAGCGTCCAAAATTAATGTCCTGATGATGTCCTTCACACCTGCTTATTGTTCAGTTTTTCCACATCCATTAATACCAAGCCTGTTGTCCCACACACTCGGCCAAATATTAGTGAACATAAATTTTTCTCTTTTTCTCATATCCATCTGGTCAGACTGTTCTATTTCAATCTCTGTGAAGACCCAGATTTATTTTATTTATTTATTTCTTTATTCATTCATTCATTTTTACCATTCCCACTGCCATTAAGAAATATTTATATGAATTATGGCCATAATCTCTTTGTTAAATTTACTGGATTCATATCCTCAATTATTTATCCCCCCTCCCACCCTATATCTGTGCCCTTCACATGTGACTTTATGGTTTCTCTCACCGAGAGGTGGAAAGGGTTCCCCTTCACTTTGAGTTCAGCTCTGTGATTTGCTTTGGTGAATATGAGGCAAGCAGAGAAGTCTTGCTAATTTTTACTTGCTCTGTCGTTTCTCTTTAATTGCCTTAAGTACAAATCTGGCTTTCATCGCTGGAAAACAAAAGGTGGGTGGTAGAGTGTAAAGTCACTTCAGTGACCTAAACTGAGTCCATTGTAGATCAGCAAAGCAGTGTAGCCAACCTGCAGCTGACCAGAGACACAAATGAGCTTAGTCAATGCCAGCAAACCTGTGGTACAGGTTTATGAGCATTTACTTAGTGTTTTAAGCAACTATGTTCTGCAGTTGATTGCTATGTGACTTTTTGGTAACAAAAGAGAAATTCTACAGGAATTGATGCCAAGAGTGAGGTGTTAAAACCTATACTACATCATTGGTCTCATCTCTGAAAATGGCCAGAGGCTGGAAAAAATGTCAAAGAAATTGCTATAGGAAACTGGAAAAATTGGAGCCATTCTATATAATTGTGAAATAGTTGGGAAAGCAGTCTCCTGTGGTAACTTAGAAGATGGAACATGTAACTAATGATGTTTTGGATTTGCCCAAAGAGATCTCCAGGCAAAACTGAGAATGTCAGCTGGCTTTTACTAGCTGTGTAAGATTTATTACTTTAAGGAAGAGATGAACACTGAAGCACTGGCTAGAAAAATAGAATTTCTATTTGGAGGGATTATATATACTAACTCCCTAGAATAGTACTTGGCACTCAGTAGGTACTCAAATATTTGTAGAAAGAATTATTTATTTAAAATTTCAGTAATATGAATAAGAAACCTCAAGCTGCGTGGCATTCTATAGCACAAAGTTTGTAGCACAAAGTACAAAGGTACTTGTACTGTAACACAAGTACCCACTCCCAGGGGTACTTGGATTAGAATGGAGGCTTAATTCATCACCATTAAAACATCGTGGTGCCCTGACATGAACCTTCCTTGTAGACTTCTCAGCTACTCTGCGGTTAAGGCACCCTTCCTGAAGCCACTCACATAATGCTTCTTAGAAATCTACGTATTTGCTGCTCCGAGAGTTCTGTTTTAGGTCTTATTTCTCAGTCGTATCACCATGTCTGATTTATTTAACATCCTTCCAGGCAGTCATTAGAACCCAGAAATAAAAAAAAGAGCTCAAAATAATGTCTGACTAGCTCTAGATATAAGAGAAGGATGTTCTTTCATTGTCCATGATTCACAGTGTGTGTTTTCTGGCTAAACACTGACCTTCAGGTTTCATGGTGAGCAGTTCTTCACTTGGATTTCAGCTATTTACTTTCCCCACATATTTTGTTTTTTAATTATTTATTTAATTCTTCGTTAGAGGTGGTGGGAGTGGGCAGAGGGAGAAGGAGAGAAAAACTCAAGCAGACTCTGCCCTGAGTGCAGAGCCTGAAGGAAGGCTGGAGCTCATGACCCTGAGATCATGACCTGAGCTGAAACCAAGGGTTGGATAGTTAGTTGACTAAGCTATCCAGGAGCCCCTCCTTTTCCCATCTTAAGTACTCCCCGCCACCTTCTGTATTTCTTCTTTGCCTTTTCAGTTTACTAACGTAATTTGAATTCTGTTCTCGTTTCCAAAATGTTGTTTTCTTCCTGACTGCTTGGTGCCCTTTTGTCCTTTGATGAGCCTGTCCTTTAGCAGGGGACAAGACATCATTAAGCAGCACAGGGCCCAGGACTGACCTTCTGCCAGCATTAGCTAATATGTCCCTCGGTTGGTCCTCATTCAAGGGAGACTTTGAGTTGTCCCTAGGGCCAAAAAAAAAGATAACTGTGAAATAAGTATTTTCCCATTTTTCAAATACACATTTGTTTAGGGAAGAATAATTTTAACAAGCTAAGTCTCTAGGGATGGAGTTTGAAAACTGCTTATTGTGTGGACTTTGCATATGGTGTAAAGCTTTTGTAAGCGCACCTAAAGCTGTTGGAGTCCCACCTGCTAAGCGAGCTCCCCGGTCTGCAAAAGAAACCCTGAGCTCCAAAACATTTCTCCATTTTATCAGCAGTGCTCTCACAGCTCTAATTGCCATGATAGGTTCTGAAGCTTGCCTCACGACATCCGATTTCTCCATCAAGTAAAACCAAATATGAATGACGCTTGTCACCCTCTCAACTGATTTGCACTTCTCATGGGAGCCGTTCCTAGAGTCAGGTTAGTACAGAGTCCCTGAATTTCATGTGTTGAGGGTACATCCTCTAACACACAGGACTTCAACACTGCAAACAGCACGGCTCTCCCTTCCACACAGCCACATTAGGCTAGGTGCTTGTCCCCAAAGCTGATTTTAATTCCTACCACTTCTTTCTTCCTGTTTCTAGTATGTTCTTTTACAAAATCTCAAAGGTAATACTTGCATATGGGGAAAAAAATAATCATTGCATAATGAAAAGTAAATGTCTCTCTTACCTCAGACCTTCAGTGCCTTCTTTGGAGAGAAAATTCTGTTATACCTTCCAGAAACTTTACATGCATAAGTAAACATGTCTTATTTTAACGGCATAAATGAGAGAAGATTGTTCCCACAATTCTCTGCCTTTATCCCTTTAAAGTTTTTTTTTTTTTTTTTTATTTTGAATTGGGTTTTTTTTTTTAAATCCCTCTAAAGTTTTAACAGTCTTTCCATAATCAGTACGTTGGGATCAACCTCATACTCAGTAATGGCTATCAAGTGTCTTGTCTGCATGTAACCTGCTTCATTTAACCGATGGATAGTTATATTATTTTAGACTTTGAAGCTAGAAAAATGCAAGGATAAAAATTCTTTATACTTTCATATTTGTATATATGTGATACTAGATGAGAAATCCTATCAGAAATTCCCAGTTTATATGTCATATATGCATTTAACAGAAGGTTACCATAGTTAACACTCTCCCCACCCCCCCAAAATGTGTGAGACTACTGGGGTCCTTAGAGGTTCGGCAACACTGTGTATTTTTGGACTTTTTCTATTTGTCAATATAATTAATGAAAATGGTATTTGGCTTCAAAAATGATTAGTTTGTATATCCTTATTTATAATCTTATTTACTGTATAATTATTAGTTTTCTTATTGGTAAAATCTGGATGATAACATAAAGCCCAAAGAATTTTTGTGAGGTTTAAACAAAGTAATATAAGTAAAGCACTAAAGACATTGCTTGGAACAATGTAAGCATTTGGAAATTTACAGCTCTTTATTATTATTATTATTATTATTTATTATATACATGATATTTTCTGTGTGTCCTGAGAGATATAAAAGTACACTTGGAGACTTAGACAATTACTGCTCTTGAATAGGACTTAAGATCATAAAAATATAAATTTACCTTAAGGTAATAGTAAATTTAGCATGAATTCAGTGAAACACTACCTTTTTTTTTTTCTTTCTAGACAAGTTGATTTTAAAGTTCATGTGGAAAAATAAACATGACAAAATAGCTAAGAATAACACCTGGGGGTGGGGGGAAGAAAAGAGTTAAAAGAGTTCCAGTAGATGTTAGAAATACAGTAAATTACATATGGTGTCAGAATGGGTTAAGAAAAAAATTGGATCCATTTATATGTTGCCTACAAGAGACTCATTTTAGATCTAATGACACATGTGGATTGAAAGTGAGGAGGTGGAGAGACATTTATCATGCAATTGCATGTCAAAGTCTGAGTAGCAATACTTATGTTGGACAACAAACTGGACTTTTTTGCTCTTGCTTTTATCCTGCTTTGGTATCAGGGTAGTACTGGCCTTGTGGAATGATTTTGAATGTGTCCCATTTCATTATCTGTAAGATTTTTGTCCAAAAAAAATTGTCATTGTTGTTTTATAAAAATATTTGCAGCCAGGAAACAAATGAAACCATGTGGTCTTGGGTTTTTCTGTGCTGGGATATTTTGGATTCCGAATTCAACTTTCATTGTAGTTACTGGTCTAAGATTTCCCACTTCTTGGATTCAAGATTCATTATTCAATCTTGACAGCTTGTGCATTTTTAGGAATTATCTGTTTCTTTTTTCGCCCAAGTTATCTGATTTGTTAGTATACTATTATTAATAGTAGTCTGTTATCACACGTTTCATTTCTGTGGTATCTGTTGTATTGTTTTCTCTTTCATTTCTCATTTTGGCTTTTGAGTCTTCTTTTTTCTCTTAGTTAATGTAGTTAAAGCATTGCCAATAAATTTTTTTGAAAAAAATTTTCATTATTTTCAAAGTTATGTTGTTTATTCTAGTGTCTATTTGAGTTTTCTTTGTATTTCCTTCCTGTACTAAATTTCAGATGTTTCTTCTTTTTCTAGTTCTGTACTACAGGCAATTTAAAAAATTAATTCTTCTAATCCATTAGCATGGAATATCTTTCCATTTATTTGTATTCTTTTTCAACCTTTTTCATTGATGTCTTACTATTTTCATTGTACAGGTCTTTTATCTCCTTGGCTAAATTTATTTCTTGTTATTTTATTCATTTGATGAAATTGTAAATGGAATTTTCTTCATTTATCAATGATAGCTTTTTTTTTTTTTTTTTAAATTTTTATTTTTTATAAACATATATTTTTATCCAAAGGGGCACATGCACCCGAATGTTTATAGCAGCAATGTCCACAATAGCCAAACTATGGAAAGAACCTAGATGTCCATCAACAGATGAATGGATCAATGATAGCTTTTTATTGGTGTGTAGAAATGTAGCTGATTGTTGTGTGCTGGTTTTATATTATGCAACTTTACTAAATTTGTTTATTCTAGCAAGTTTTTGGTGGAGTCTTTAGGGTTTTCTATATATAATATGATATCACCTGAAAATAGTAACAGTTTTTCTTGTTTTTTTTTTTCCTGATATGGATGCTTTTTTTTTTTTTTGCATAATTATTCTGGGCAAGACTTCTAGTACTGTGCTGAATAAAATTAGCAACAGTGGTATCTTTGTTTTATTCCTGATACTACAGGAAAACTACTCAGCTTTTCAGCTTTTAGTCATTGACTATGATGTAAGCTGCAGGTCTGTCATATATGGCCTTTATTATGTTGAAGTACATTCCCTCTATACACACTTTTTTGAGTTTGACTTTGGTTTGCTAACATATTGATAGGAATTGTTACATCAGTCCTTTTCCTCCTACCTTTCCCTCCTCCTTCCTCCTCTTCCCTTGCCCCTTCTCCTTCTTTTTCCCTCCTTGATAGGGATTGCATTTTTACAGTATTTATTCTTCCAATCCATGAACATGGGATATTTTTCCATTTCTTTGTGTCATCTTCAATTTCTTCATCATTGTTTTATAGTTTTCAGCATACAGATATTTTACTTCTTTTGTTAGGTTTATTCCTTGGTATCTTATAGGTTTTGGTACAATTGTAAATGAGATTGATTCCTTGATTTCTCTTTCTGCTGCTTCGTTTTTGGTGTATAGAAGCACAACCGATTTTTGTACATTGACTTTTGCATCCAGACTTTATTGAATTCATGTATCACTTCTAGCAATTTCTTGGTAGATTCTTTTGTGTTTTCTATATGCAGTATTATGTCATCTGAAAATAATGAAAAGTTGACTTCTCTTTGTCAATTTGGATGCCTTTTCTTTTTCTTATCTGATTGCTGATAGTAGGACTTCCAGTACTGCCAGATAACAATGGTCAGAGTGGGCATCCCTGTCTTGTTCTTGACCATAGAGGAAAAGCTACCTGTTTTTCCACATTGAGGGGGATATTAGCTGTATGTCTTTCTTATATGGCCTTAATGTTAAGTTATGTTCCCTCTCACCCTACTATGTTGAGGTTTGAGTTTTTTGTTTGTTTGTTTTTGTTTTTTGTTGTTGTTTTGTTTTTATCATGAATGGTTGTTGTACTTTGTCAAATGCTTTCTTTGTTGTACTTTGACAATGCTTTGTCTGTATCTATTTAAAGGATCATATGGTTTTTATCCTTTCTTTTATTGTGGTGTATCATGATTGATTTGTGAGTCTTGAACCACATTTGAAGCCCAGGAATGAATCCCATTTCATCATGGTGAATGATTCTTCTAATGTATTATTGAATTTGATTTGCTAGTAATTTATTGAGAATTTTTGCATATATGTTCTTCAGGGATATTGGCTTGTAGTTCTCTTTTTTTAGTGGAGTCTTTGTCTGGTTTTGGTATCAGGGTAATGCTGATACCTTACAGAATGAATTTGGAAGTTTTCCTCCTATTTCTATTTTTTAGAATAATTTGAGAAGAACAGATATTAACTCTTCTTTAAGTGTTTAGTAGAATTTCCCTGTGAAGGCTTCTGACCTGGACTTTTGTTTGTTGGGATATTTTTGATTACTGATTCAGCTTCTTTGCTGGTTATTAGTCTATACAAGTTTTCTACTTTTTCCTGTTTCAGTTTTGGTAGTTTCTATGTTTCTAGAAATGAATCCATTTCTTCCAGATTGCCCAACTTGTTGGCATTTAATTTTTCATAATATTGTCTTATAACTGTTTGTATTTTGTAGTGTTGATTATTATTTCTCCTCTCTCATTTGTGGTTTTATTTACTTGGGTCATTTCTCTTTTTGATAAGTCTGGCTAGGGGTGTATCAATTTTATTAATTTTTTCAAAGAACCAGCTTCTGTTTTCATTGATCTGTGCTATTGTTTTTTTTAGTTCTGTATCATTTATTTATGCTCTAATCTTTATTATTTACCTTCTGATGGCTTTATGCTATATTTGTTTTCTTATTTTAGCTCCTTTAGGTATAAGATTAGGATATTTATTTGAGATTTTTCTTCTTGAGGTAGGCCTCTAGTACTATGAATTTCCCTCTTATGGTAGCCTTTGCCATATCTCAATGGCTGTAGGCCATTGTGTTTTCATTTTTATTTGTTTCCATGTATTTTTTTTTTTTTTATACTTCTTCTTTGATTTCCTGGTTGACCCATTCACTCTTCAGTAGCAGATGGTTTAACCTCCAAGTATTTGTGGTCTTCCCAAGTTTTTTCTTGTGGTTGACTTCAAGTGTCATAGTGTTGTGGTCAGGAATCATGCATGGTATGATCTTAATCTTTTTGTACTTGTTGAGGCCTGTTTTGTGACCTAGTATGCGATCTATTCTGAAGATGTCCCATGGGCAGTGTATTCTGCTGTTTTTAGGATAAAATATTCTGAATATATTTGTTAAGTCCATCTGGTCTGATATGTCATTCAAAGCCATAGTTTCCTTGATTTTCTGCCTAGATGATCTGTCCATTGTCTTAAGTGGGGTATTAAAGTTCTCTATTATTATAATATTACTACCAGTTTATTTTTTTATTAGTTCTTTAGTATTTGGGTATTCACTGCCATGTTGGGGGCCTAAAGATTTACAGTGGTTAGACCTTCTTGTTGGAAAGTCCCCTTTATCTTGATATGATATCTTTGCTCATGTCTTTGGCTTAAAATCTAGTTTGTCTGATAGAAGTATTGCTACTATAGCTTTCTTTTGATATTCATGTGCATGATAAATGCTTCTCCATTCCCTCATTTTCAAAATGCAGGTTTCTTTAGGGGTAAAATGAGTGTCTTATAGGCAGCATATAGATAAGTCTTTTTTTTAAAATCCATTTTGATAAAATGGATTAAATGGATTTTCACTTTGATAAAAGTACCCTATGTATTTTGATTGGTGTTTTTAGTCCATTTTTATTCTGAGTGATTATTGCTATGCATGTATTGCCATTTTATTACTTGTTGTTTCTGGAGATTTTCTTTGTTCATTTTTGTTCTTTGACATTTTTGGTCTTTCCATTCACAGAGTCCCTTTTAAAATTTCTAGCAGGGCTGGTTTACTGGTCACAAACTCCTTTACTTTTTGTTTTTCTGGGAAGTTCTTTATTTCTTATATTCTGAACAATAGTCTTGCTGGATAGAAGATTCTTGGCTGCATGTTGAATATAAATGCCACTCTTTTCAGCATGTTGAATATAAATGCCACTCTTTTCTAGCTTGTCAAGTTTCTGTTGAGAAATCTGCAGTTGGCCTTATGGGTCTTCCTTTGTAAGTTAGGGATTTCACTGGTCTTTCTGCTTTTAGGATTTTTTTTTCTTTATCTTACAAATTTAATTATAATATGTCTTGGTGTTGGTCTGCTTTTGTCAATTTTGATGGGAGTTCTCTCTGCTTGCTGTATTTTGGATGTCTGTTTCCTTCCCCAGATTAGGAAGTTATCAGCTATTATTTCCTACCCCTTTTCTCTCTTTTCTTCTGGGACTCCTGTGATATGATTGTTACTATGTTTGAAGGAGTCACTGAGTTCCCTAAGTCTATTCTTTTGTTCTATAATTCTTCTTTCTCTTTTTTGTTCAGCTTCATCATTTTCCATTATTTTATCTTCTGTATCACTTACTCATTCCTCTCCTGCTTCCACCCTGGTGGTCGTTGCCTCTACTTTGTTTCAAATATCAGTTACTGCATTTTTCATTTTTTGCTGTTTTGTAACTCTTTGATCTCTGGTAAGGACCACTCTGAAGTTTTCCATTCTTTTCTGAAGCCTAGTGAGTATCCTTTTGATTGTTGCTTTAAATTCTCTATCAGACATATTACTTATCTCTGTTTAGATCTCTGTGACTTTTCTTGTTTCATTTGAGATAAATTGCTCCATGTTGGTATTTTGCCTGTCTTTCTTCTTCTGTGTATTGGAAGAGCCTCTTGTGTTTTCTGCTCTAAAGAATGATGGCTTTATGAAGAAGAGGTCATATAGTGTCCAGGGACTCATGCTTCAGAGAGTGCTATCTGATGTGAGCTCATGCCCTCTGCTGCTGTGTTATGAATGGCTGCTGTATCCCTCAGCTCAGTGTTCTGCAGTTTCTCCTTGCCTGCAGTATGCAGTGTTTGGCCCTGGACCTGAATGTGGCTAGCTTTAACAAGGTGTGCTATGTCTGTTTGTTAAATGAGACCTGATGATACTTCCATTAGAACTGAAGACTTGTAGAACTCTCTGGTCGAGGAACGTGGTATGTGTAGGGTTTCTGCTGGTCTTCTGAGGAGGAGCCTGCTGTGCTGGGTCTCCAGCACACCTTGAGAAGGGCAGTACTGGCAGGGCACAGGGGTCAGGACTTGGTGGAAGCAGGTCTGCCAGCCAGTATTGTTGGACTGCTTACTGAAGCAGGTTTATGCTAAGGGATGGGGGGGTGGGGGTGGCACCAGCCATCTCCCTTGTCTGGAGAGGAGTCTCATGCTGTGCTTTTTGCTCTCAGGAAGCACATCCAAAAGAGCAAATAATCTCCCCTTGTGCATCCCAGGTGTTTTTCAGATTTCTATTTTCATGTTGTCTCTCTAGGTTGTTTGCCTGCCTGGAGCAGTGCAGTGCCCTTTGGGCACTATCCCAGCCAAACCGCAGACTTCAGAGACCTGGGGTAGGAAAGGACCTGCTAGTCCTCTGGGGGAGGGTCTCACCATGCTGGGACTGAGGTAGGTTTGACTGAAAAGGGCAGTCATACCAGAGCACAGAGGTGTGGGACTTGGAGCAAGCAGGGTACGCAGCCATCCTTAAGGCAAACTTCCCTTTACAGGGCAGTCTGCATCTATGCTAAGAGGCAGGGGAGGGGAATGGCGCCTACCGGGTCCTTGTCCTAGGAGAGGCATCTCTGCCAACACTACCTCTCATAGATGCATCTCAAGAAGAGTGAGCCATTTCTCCCCTGTGACCCTTAGGTGTTCCTCAGATTGTGCCATCTCCCCTCAACCCTCCGCCCCAGGTTGCTTACCTGCCTTCTCTCCAAGAGTAGGGTAGCACTCTCAGGGCTATACCACAGCCAAGCTTTCTGACCTTAAAACTCCAGCCTTCAAGCTCTACTAGTTGCAAAAACTCACAAAAATCAGCCTCTATCATTTTTTCAGCTAATAGTTTTAGGGAAGTGTTCTTCTGGTGCAATCTCCTCTGCATTCCTCTCTCTCTCTCTCTCCTCTTTCTCTGCAACCATGGCTTCCTCCCTTTTGCAGCACCCACAATCCATTTCTCCCCCAATCACATCTCCACACTTCCGACCTTCCTTGTTATGGCCTCTTCTCTCCCTCTAGTTGTGTAGTTTGTTCTACCAGTCCTCAGGTTGATTTGTTTAGTATTGAGAATGAGAGTTATAAGTGTGTTCCAGGGATGAGATGATCCCAGGGTCCTCCTGTTATGTGCCATCTTAGCTCTCTCCTCTGCTGGGAGGATTTTTATTATTGATTCAATGTTATTATGTTAGTATGTTCAGATTTTTTAGTTCTTCAAGTTCTTGAATCTTCAGAATTCAAACATAGAAGGTTATGTTTCTGGGAATTGATTTCTTCTAGAATTTCAAATTTGTTGTATATAATTATTCATAGTAGTCTGTTATGACCCTTTGAATTTTTGTGGAATCAGTTGTAACATCCCTCTCTCATTTCTGATTTTGAGTCCTTTATTTTGGCAGGGTGGGGTGGGTCTAGCAAAAAGTTTGTCAATTTTCAAAAATCCATATCTTTGTTTTCCTGATGTAACATTTTAAAATCTCTATTTCATTTATCTTTGCTCTAATCTTTTTTCTGCTAACTTTGAACTTTGTTTGTTCTTCTACTTGAGGGATAAAATTGGGTTGTTTGAGATTTTTTTTGTTTCCTAATGTGGGTAAGCATTCATCACTGTGAACATCCTTCTTTGAATTCCTTTTGCTGTGTCTTATGTTTAAGTACATTGTATTTTCATTTGCATTTGTCTCATGGTATTTTAATTTTAATTACTTCTTTGACCCAATGGTTGGTCAGTAGGTTGTTTTTAATCTTTGCATATTTCTGAATTTTTCAGTTTTCTTCTTGTAATTGATTTCTAGTTTCATACCTTTGCGGTTAGTAAAGATACCTGCCATGATTGCAGTCTTATATCTAGTAAGATTTATTTCATGGCCTAACATATGATTTATACTGGAAAATGTTCCATATGCACTTAAGAAGAATGCGTATTCTATTGTTTTTGATGGAATGTTCTGTGTATGTCTGTTACATACACATACACAGAATGTTCTGTGTATGTCTGTTAAGTCCATCTGGTCTAACTTGTCTTTTAAAGCCACTATTTCCTTTATTATTTCCTGTCTGGATGGTCTATCCATTGGTGAAAGTGGAAGTATTAAAATCCCATTCTTTTACTGTATTGCTATTTCTCTGCTTAGGTCTATTTATATTTGCTTTATGTATTTACCTCATCCCTACATTCCATTTCCTGAAATTGAGCCTGTAGATAAACCTTTATAAAAACAGGACAACAACTACAGCCAGTTATTAATTGTGGAGTTTTTTTGTAATAGCATGGGATTGATAACTTAAATGACCATCAAAAAGACTGGTTGATTAAATGATTGTAGATAAATATGACTGAATACTATACAGCTTTAATAAAGAATGGTAAAGAGCTCTAGGAGCTGATTTAAAATTAATTCTAAGTTATTGTTCTAAGTGAAAAAGGCAGGATTATAGAATATAGAAAATAGAATAGAAGAGCTGGTGATGAGTTTATCATTTTATGTAGTTTTGGCTTTGGAACCATGCAAAGTTTATATATAAACATATATATCACTTATATATATGTAAAATAAAGTTAAAATAGAGGGAAAGCAAAACATAAAATTGAACCAAAATGTAACTAATAAACCTAAATTTATATCAATTGATAACATAGCCACACAGAGAAAAGACGGAATTTAAATTATTTTTGAACCTAGCACCATGATTATACATTATTCATGGGGAATATGCTAAAAACAAAAAGAATTGCATAGAAATCTTAAATTCATTCATAGGTTTCTTATTAGTAGTAATGTAAGTAGTAATATTAATCTTTATAGCACTTTTAGTAGTAGACTAGATTACTGTAGGATGAAGCAAATAAATAAATACACTAGTGTTATTATGAACCAAGATTTTTAGGGCAAAAAATGTGATAATGATGTAAAGGTAGTTAACTCCTTTTAGTGGTAAATTTAACTAAGAATATAAATACAAACTCATAATTTTTCAAATAAATTTTCTCTTACTCTGTCCCCTGAAAAAAGCTTAAATACAAGACTATCTAATAGCAATGTTGAGAGAATCAACATGGAAATCTTAGTTCTTTTTTTTTTTTTTTTAAAGATTTTATTTATTTTTTTGACAGAGAGAGATCATAAGTAGGCAGACAGACAGGCTGAAGGGGAAGCAGGCTCCCTGCGGAGCAGAGAGCCCGATGGAGGGCTCAATCCCAGGACCCTGGGAATCATGACCCGAGCGAAGGCAGAGGCTTTAATCCACTGAGCCATCCAGGTGCCCCGGAAATCTTAGTTCTAGAACCAGTTCCTGTTAAACGAGGAACAGAACTCTTTGGAAATTTTACTGATTTCAGTGTGTTCTAGTTATCTACTTCTGTGCAATAAACCACCCCAAAACTTTGTGGCTTACAAAACAACAGCATCAACATGGCTCACAAGCCTGCACTTTAAGCAGAACTCAGCAGGGGCAGTTTATCTCTCAGCCACTGTTTTGGCTTGAGAAGCTTGTAGCCTGGATACTAGAATCTTTTGAAGGCTTACTCACATGTCTAGCAGGTGAGGCTAGAAGACCCACATAACTGTGGGATAGAATAGCTGAGAATCCTTGTACATCTCTTTATCTCCATGTCATCTCTGCACCTTGGCATCTTCAGGATAACTAGACTTCTTACATGTTAGTTCAAGATCCTCAAGGAATAGGTCTCAAAAAAGAGAAAGCCAGAAATAAACTGTGTATTTTCTTTTATGACCAAGTCTTCAGAATATAATTTCTGTTTCACTCTATTAGAAGTGAGTCATTAAGACTAGCTCATATTCAAGGGGAAGGGGAAGGGAGTTCAAATTTATTTTTTGATAGGAAGACATCAAAGACTTTGTGGATATTTTGTAAAACCACAACACGTATCTCCAAGGGAATACAGTGTGAGTTGAGACCTCTGCATTGGTTCAAAACCAAGGAAGTACTGAAAGACAAATGCGAATCTGTCAGCAGGGCACAAGAGCTTGCTTAAGTGTGTACTTCCCAAATTTCAGGCAACTTAGTTATGTGATTAATGGGTGTGATTAATTATAACTTTTGAGTAAAAACCTCTGAGTCTATAGTGATACTCAAAAGATGGAGGAACATAGGGTGCTTGGGTGGCTTCAGTTGGTTAAGCATCTGCCTTCCGGTCAGGTCATGATCCCAGGGTCCTGGGATGAAGCTCTGCAATGGGCTCCTTTTTCAGTAGAAGCCCGATTCTCCCTCTCCCATTCCCCGGTCTTGTGTTCACTCTCGCTGTCTCTCTCTCTCTCCCTGTCAAATAAATAAATAAAAATCTTAAAAAAAAATGGAGGAATAAAAGCTACTTTTAGATAATTTCTAGCTAATACACATAAAAATTATAAAATTTGACTACCACTATTTAGGAGACTCTAGTGTGATAACTGGTTCAGGCAAGTGATTAACATGTTTGTTTAAACCATCAGGTGAAATTTAACTGGGAAACTGTATTTACACCTAGTGCCAAAGAATGAATGACTTATTATTTGCAAAAGGAGGGGAAATTTTTCTTGATGTAGAGATACCTGGTCACTGTTATTTTAACCAAGTGATCCAATTTGGCATTAGTAATGGTAAGCTACATTGATCTTCTAAGATCTTTTAAGAATTATTGTTATCTCACATAAGGTAGCAACCATCTGCTTCAAAGATTAACCCCAATTCAATCAAGCCTCTAGTTCTAATGTAGGGTTTACAGAAAAGAAAGGTAGTAGAGAAACAAATGAAGAGAAATCAAAACAAACAAACAAAGACAGAATGTGAGATATCTTTAAAAAAAATACTGGTTTGGATTCTTCATAAATCTGAGTGTTAGAAAAAAGAAATTGGGGGCTTTTATTTAATCTACTAAAAGTGATCAAAGGACTTTAAAAAACAAATGGAATATATTATGCTTGATAGGGTCTTGGTTTAGTGTCATAGATAGCATGAAAGGCAGGAAGGAAGGGGGAAAAATTGCCATAACTGACACTTTGGGAAAAATTGGGGACATTTGCATATGGACTAAATATTATGCATGCCTAAAATCATGTTCAAAAAGCAATATATTGGACTGAACTAGGTTTATGGGGCTAATTGTGTGATCTTCAAATAGATGCTAAAATCTGTCCTCGAAGAAGAATAACAAAAATTTTTGAGCAATACTCACATTATTGAAATTAGTATGGTAGCCATGAGGGTGAAAATGTTGGCTCCAATCATATATAACTATTTAACTAAAACTAGACACATACCTATGTATGTGAAATAGCTAGAGTAATTTTTAAAAATTTCATTAAATTCATTCTATCTACTCAGAGATAATAAAAAAGGGGTGGAAATTGATTATTTTCAGGATGAAGGAATGTTATAGGGCTCTGGCAATCTGAGATTATCTGCCCTCCATTTGCCACACTTATTCCTTTAAAGAAACTCTATCTCTGAGTTTCTCTATCCCAAGTAATAAAGAAAATAAATTCCAAAAGACACAAGAGTTGAAATCCAACCCAGATGTCCATGTCCAATAATGGACATGTCATATACAAAGAATTAAATCCAAATGACCCTTTAATCTCCTCAGATTTCAGAAACTGGATCTCTTTGAGAGGAAGTCCAGTTTTGTCCTTGGAAGTAATCTTTATTTTAATATTCTTATATCAATGGTTGCTTCCATGATCGTCTTCCTATGTTTTAAATTGTCATATTTCATTGAACTTTTCAATTAAATATGCAGGATTCATGTCTGAATTCAATACTAACATTACAGAAAAGGTAATACCCAATATCATTTAAAAGAGTTAAAATTGTGTTTTTAATTGTGGAGGAATAAAGGCATATTTTACAGAAAGGGAAACAAAAAAAACTACACTTGGCCAATACTTAGAGGTAGAATTCTTTTCCTGGACGATAAAGTGTTTGTTCAAGAATTTCTGACAATTGGGCGCCTGGATGACTCAGTGGATTAAGCCGCTGCCTTCGGCTCAGGTCATGGTCTCAGGGTCCTGGGATTGAGCCTCGCATCAGGCTCTCTGCTCAGCGGGGAGCCTTCCCCCCCCCTCTATCGCTACCTGACTCTGCCTACTTGTGATCTCTCTCTCTGTCAAATAAATAAATAAAATCTTTTAAAAAAATAAAAAAAGAATTTCTGACAATGGACATGAAGAACACATTTGAAAACTGATTCAGTAATAGTTTTACTCTTTGCTCTTATCTAACTATGTTTTGAAGAAAAATAAGTTATAGTTTGGCACAGATAAGTTTTGATCTTTGTCTGGTGTGATCCATTTCCTCCCAAGACCACACCATCCCTGTAGGCCTCCAATACAGCTCCAAGGGACTTCTGAGATTCTGAAAATGTCTCTAATCCTAGAACTCTTGGCAGTCTGGCCAAAATTTAATCATAATTTCTGTCTATTTTGCTGTTCTGAGAGATGTCCTGATGGAGGTTCACATTAGCTAATCTGACAGCTACAACTCTCATGTATATAACAGTGTTAGTCTATAAAATATTTTCATATAATATCATCTTAGCTAATCTTTAGATTAGCAAGACCATGACTCATGAGCTTATTCTCTTTCCTGCTTTATTGATAAAAGACACTGTTGAAACAATATTCAATTTTCTCATCAACTGTAAAACTTCTTGTTATCTAAAGGAATTTCCTTTTGCAAAGCATCTGGAATAGTCCATGGTACATAGTGCACTCCATCAGTTATTGTTGATAAAGCCCTGCTTCTCTCAAATTAAAGGACATGCCCCATGGAGGCTGCCCAGGGCACCAAACTTAATGCATATTTTTTGAGCATTAATTTTACTTCTTGTTAAATAATTTCAGGTATTTTTATGATAACAAATATGGATTGCACTGTTAAACTTATATATATTTAAAGATAAAGTACAAGACATGAAAAAGACTCTCAGCCTTACAGCACGCTAATTTAATTTACATCCCAGGCCTTCTGAAGTACAAAATATATTGGGAGTTACTTCAGCAGAAATATTGGAAAAACCCTACAGTCATGTTCTTTCTGCTTGTCCCTGGCTCTGGGGGACCCTGTTCCGGGGATAACAGGGATGATCGGATTCAGCCAGCCTTACAAGATGCCTTTCTTTCCAACATAAATTCAAGATTTGTGCATTGATCTCGTTCTCGAGAGCTGTTGATGAGATGATGAAAGGATCTGAGGAAGTTCTATCCCAGAATACCTATCAAGCCTTAAAATTTTACCAGAATTATAAATTTTCAAAGCGAATTTCCAGAAAGAAATTATTCTAGTTCGCTGATTTTTACAGATTAGGAAGCTGAGGACGTACAAAGTGGAGTGATTTGCTTATGGTCACATGGCAATATAAAAACAGAGCTGAACTGGACACCTGGGTGGCTCAGTGGGTTAAACCTTTGCCTTTGGCTCAGGTCATGATCTCAGAGTCCTGGGATCAAGCCCCACATCGGGCTCTCTGGTCAGCGCGGAGCCTGCTTCCCCCCTCAACCCCACCTGCCTCTGCCTCTCTGCCTACTTGTGATCTCTCTCTGTGAAAGAAATATATAAAATCTTAAAAAAAAAAAAAAAAAGCTGAAACGGATTTTAGTTTCTTAGCCCCCACAGGTCAGTGCTATATCCTCTTTGTTTATTTGAAAACCTGTCTCATGCTATCTCATAGCAATCATACTCTCTAGGAGGGAGAGATCCAGTGCACACTCTGATAGCCAAAACACAAGGAAGCCAGGAGCAGAGGCCAGAGGCATACATGAGTGGGCCTGTGATAAAGGTCAGTTTAAGAGAGTGGGACAAGAAATATGGGGAGATGTTCCCAAAGGCAGACCCTTCCCTAACCTCACCAACCTCCCTCAGCAGCCTGAAGGCCTGGGATGGCCAAGAGACTGCACTCCAAGGCGCTCTAGGTATCCATAACTGACGGTGATGAAGAGTAATGCTCAGCAGAGTTGCGCAGCGGAAGCGTGCTGGGCCCATGAAGAGTAATGCTCAGAGGGAGAGGGCCTTCCAGAAAGGTTGAGGGAGAAAAAGTAAATGCACTGTCATTTTAACATGGAGTGGCAACACTCACCCCTTCCTCTGTCTGTGAAGTGCCCCAGGCCCTCAAACCCAATTCCTCCCTGGCTCCTTCACAGACCTAAAGAAAACACACTGAGCACTGTTTACCACAAGCAGCCTATGATGCCCCAAGGAGCCGTATCCCTGTACTTGTAATGCTGTCAGCAGAGAAAATGCTGATGTGATATTGGAAACCCTGAATTCAGGGAAGAAAGCAACTGGGCCAGAAAAAGAATGTGAATAGGCATAGCAGTGTTTCAATGTGGGTCCTTTTAAATGTCCCTTAGCAAGGGCAGTATGCCCTGACATTACCCTGAGATCAGTGATTAGAACTGACATCTCAGAACCACAATCTCCAAATTTCCCTAAAGTGATAAAATAGCCCAAGGTGAGCATGTATTCTGATCTTGGTTTCCAGCTATTTGGATTGAGTTGATAGGCTTTCACAGAAAACCTGCTATTAATAAAAACAGACAAGCAGTTTACTTGGTGCCAAGCGCTGCTCTTAAGTATTTACTTTCATTAACTGATTGGATCCTTACCACCAACTTAAGAGATAAGTACTGTTACCATTTTCATTACATAAATAAAAAGGTGAGACTAAGAATATAAATAACTTGCCCACATTTCTGTGGCTAGTCGGTGATGGGACTGGGATTCCAGCTCTGAAGTGTGTGCTCTTAACCTGTGCCCTCTAGGCAGGGCACCAGGCAGCAGGGAATCGCTGGGAACCACACAGAGTGTAATGGGAATTAGAGGCAAAGCCCAAAACCTGGACAGGGGAGTCAGGAAAGAGCTTCTGGGCAAAGATGTTCAAGTTGTCCTGTGACTGAAGAGCAAGACTAGGCTGACAATAAGCTGCTTCCTGGAAAGGGAGGGGCAGATGCCCTGACCTGCAGAGGAAGGAGACTGGATCATTTCTGGGAAATGAATCCATTTGAAAAGGACTGGGGTGTAGAATTTAGAAGGGAAAATGTGAGGCTTACAAAGGATACAGGAGCAAATCCCCAAGGGGCCTTAAGTTGTCTTAACAAGTGGGGTGCAGGTGGTGGTCTGGATAGGACATTCTCTACTTAGTCCCCTTTTTAGGATACATGGGTGGTGTTAGATGACTTTGCCATCTTTCCTACCTGAGGTGTGGAGATAGAATTAATAAAATTTAAACAAACAAACAAACAAACAAACCTTAGAAGGGAAAAATGTTTTCTCTGGCCACTCTCTGTTTTTCTTAATGGCTGTTTCTTCCTTGTCAGGATCACCTTCTTTTCCAGATTCTGCTTCAGCCATAAGAACACACAAAATAGTCGTCGCACTGAACTGATTGTCAGATATGTAGCCCAAGGAAGCAGTGCAGCTTGATGTGGCTAAGACAGTAGACAACAGAAGCAAACTAGCTCTGTGTTCAGACCTGACTGTAGGACTTTTCAGCTGTGGAACTCTAGACAAATGCCTTCACTTTTCCACACCTTAGTTATAGAGCAACATATGCACCTACCTCTTAGTTATAAAGAGATGATTTAATGGTTATTTCTATGTCAGGCACATGCAATCTGAACAGTGCCTGGCATATAATGAGTATTTAATAAACATTAGCTGTCATTGTTATTTGTCATAGAGATAGTGGTATGAACAAAGCACTATGGGAACATAGAGAAAGGAGCAATTTATTGGGGTTAGAGAAGTTTTCAGGAAATAATACTATAAGAAGATTTGACATTTTTCTGTTTCTTTGGAGGAAAAAACAGAGCTAACAACTGGTGAATTATTGAACTCTACATCTGAAACTAATGGTGTACTATATATGTTGGCTAATTGAATTTAAATTAGAAAAATAAAATAAAATAAATCCAAGAGTCAAAAAAAAAACCAAAAACAAAAACAGAGCTAACAGCATCCTTCCCTCTCTGCTCCAGCATTAGAGCAAGTAATTCTTAGCTCTGGAGGAGCCATTTATTGAAAACTTTTTGAAAGGTGGCCCTATCCTTTTGATTACCAAGTCAACTTGTCTCTCGTGCGGAAAGACTCAGGACATCAATTATTTGAATCATGGTGTGTGTACCTGTTTTAAGAAAGTCACTTATAAAAATCTATCCTTGAACCATAAACCACTGACCACCTTTTAGCAGAATTATTTACTTTATAAAATGATTTGTAGTATGGTTTTTTTTTTAATAATAGCCTTTCCTTGAATATTAATTTATAAAATCTTGATTTGTACTTTCCATTGAACTACAAAGACATTGACCGTGGAAACTGAATTACTCAGCTGTGTGGCTCTAGGCAGCAGACTCAAATTATTTTTAATTCTTAAAACTGTAGGATATGTAATGTAGGTGTTACTATCCATGTTTTATGGTTAGAAGTTTAGATGCCTTAGTGTTCAAAACTAGAACATGAAAATCATTAGATTAAAGACTAGTTTCCAAGGCCCATGGTCTTCTCTATATGATACAACTTCTCCAATAGGCATTGTTGTTTATGTGTTATTATACTGTCTCCACTAAGAAAGCTACCCGTCTTTAAATCAGAAGGGGTTTTCAGGTTCTGATTTGCTTTTGCCAGGGCCGCCTTGCCACTTTTGGTCATGTCTTTAGCTTCCCATTTCTGCGTAATTCAGCTTTCCAGCTGATTTAACACAATGCCAGCTTGATGATGGAATTCTGAGCTTTCCAAAACATAAGATGGTGAGGAGAAATTTTGCTCAATAACCCAATCCTTTTAACTCTAATTAAGCCTCTTTCAAGACTCTGTCTAAATTTGGAGTTGACAACTTAATTTGTCCACATGAAAGAGAGACTGTGCTCTCCCTGACTAGGTTAGGACTAAGACTATAATCCTTTTTACATTGGCAGGAAAGAAAAACTTCAAAGTATAAAGTGCCTGATGGAGTAAGAGTTTCCCAGAATGCTCTTAGCTTTTCAGGATCAATTCTGGAGATCATATGTTCATTATTCAATGGTTAAGTCTTTTTTTTTGTGGTTGATGTAGTTGACACTTTGCCTTGAATCCATTCAAGAAAACATTACCATCAGTGCTACCCCACAAGAAATAAATTCCCAAGATTTTGTCTACCTGCATCTCTTCTTCCAGAAAGCACTGTTCTTTATCTTTCCAACTGAGAGGGAGTTATTTCCACACTGCCTAACAGATTACCTAGATTAGAGTAGGATCCTGTCTGGCAAAACAGCTGGCAGGTTGCATGTTTCCATAAGGCAGTAGCTTGCTGAAACACATATGTGTGTGTATGTTTGCCTGTGTCCACATCTGTTACTGATTTGACTGCAGCATGGTAGGTCAAGAGGTCTACTTTGGACCTCATTAACCCAAAGTCTCCAGGAAGGGATGAGGCTTCAGAACCAGTACAAATCTCTCAACCTTCAAACTAGTCTTTTAAATGATACAGCTTAGGTGATAGAAATATTTGATACAGTTAAACAAAAATGTCGAAACTAGAAGGGGCCTCAGAAGTTACCTAATTCATCTACTTCCCTTTACTGATGATTTTATGGAGGTTCAGATAGATGAATTGCCCTTAGTCACAGAGATAGTGAGAAAACCAGATTTCTGATATTAGCCTGTTGTTCTGTCCACCAGAAGCTAGGTCACTTGTTAATTTTAAGTGGCTTATATATGTTATCATTTAGTATGGTATTCTTACCGATGTAGAAGGTGGAAACTACACTCAAGCACAGAACCAGTGAGAGGCATGAATTTATCAACACAGTTAGAGAAAGATTGATTGACTGTACAGAGTGAGATGATATTCTGGAAATAGAATGCTTCCTTGTCTTTAAAACTTCTAATATGCATACATTGCTTGTTTAGGGGCTTTCAGTATGTAATTTCATGAGTATATTTTTGAAGAAAAGGATACCTAGAAATAAGAAAACTGGTAGGTAGAGCTGTGTTCTGCTCCAAACATCTAGTGACCTGCAGGATTCCCAAGTTCACTGGTAGCATCAAGCTTTTTGCCTTTCATTTTCTGCATGATGCTACGTGGTCATCCACTTATCACATCCTACACAAAACATCTACACATTTTAAGTCACCTCTAATTTCTTGTGTTTTCTGCCCCACCCCCACTCTGCCAATTCAGATCCATGTTTCTTGTAGCGAAGGGATAACAGTATGCTACATATTGGACATGCTCGCCATAAGACTGAGGTCCCTCAGCACAGTGCTCTGTGTGCTGAGTGCCCTGCTCCTGTCCAGGGCTGGGATCTTTATATTTGTTTGGTGCTGCCCTGGTCAATGAAAAAATTGATCCAATATCCCAATTCTCTTTGGCTTTGCTTCAGCTTGTTAGAGCTTTTAACATTTGCCTTTTCCTAATTGCTGCAGGCAGGGTAGGTTTTTTTTTTTTTTTTTAAAGATTTTATTTATTAATTTGACAGAGAGAAATCACAAGTAGACAGAGAGGCAGCCAGAGAGAGAGAGAGAGGGAAGCAGGCTCTCCGCTGAGCAGAGAGCCCGATGCGGGACTCGATCCCAGGACTCTGAGATCATGACCTGAGCCGAAGGCAGCGGCTTAACCCACTGAGCCACCCAGGCGCCCCGGCAGGGTAGGTTTTAACAAAATTGTAAGACTGGAAGAGTTTATCTTTAACTCTGTCTCCCCTTCTGGGTTTTCTCTTCATCCCTGGCTTTCCCCATTACATCTCTTCAGGAACAATAACTCTGATGAGGTATGGCTCTATATTAGTTGATAAAGGATCAGCCATTCCTTCCATTCATCCAGCAATTTTTTTAAAGATTATATTTATTTGAGAGCAAGAGAGCAAACACAAGAGCAGGGGTAGGGAGAGTAGGAGAGGAGCACAGAGAGCGGGAGGAGCAGAAGTCTTACTGAGCCAGAGGTGGAGCTAGATTCCAGGACCCTGAGATCATGACCTGAGCCAAAGGCAGAGGCTTAGTGGATTAAGCCACGCAGGTGCCCCCATCCAACAATTTCTTATTGAGTACCTGCTGTGTTCAAGGCCTTGCTTATTTACTTAACACATTTATAATTTGTCATAGGCTCATAACCTTTATACTACCTCTGTAATTTTTGCTACATCATCTCAAAAGTAACTTAATATTTTCAATAAAATCAATTCACTGTCTACTTAAATTTATATCAGAAATAGATTTTGGAGGTTTTTTTTTGTTGTTGTTGTTGTTGTTTAAGCACCTAGCTTCTAACTTGTCTTTCACATCAAACCTAGCAGATGCTAGAAAAGATGCAGCTCACATGAGCAAATGTAGACCTTCTGATAAAAAGTTGTACAAAACTGGAAATATCTCAGGAGGCTTTTAAAGTCTGTGTTTCTTTTTAAGTGAAAGAAATAGCAACATGGAGCCCAAGAGATAGGTTGCTTGGAGCGTCCTAGACACCATTTCTCCTCTCTATCAGGTTGCCCTGGGAAGCCCAAGCTTGAAGTCATGACCTGGCAGGACACTCCCTTGGCTATCGTGAGTCTAAGTCCAGTATAGGAGTACAGAATTTGGCTGGAATTTATCAAGTTTCCAAAGCCCTAAAAAGAAGGGAGATGGAGTTAAACAACTACAGGCATATCTCAGAGATTAAGTTTGGTCCCAGACCAATAAAATGAGTACTGCAGTAAAACGAGTCAAATGAATTTTTTGGTTTCCCGGTATGTATAAAAGTCATTACACTGTGGTCTATTAGGTGTACAATATCTTAAAAGGTATACATGCCTTAATTAAAAATTCTTCATTGCTAAAAAATGCTAACCATCACCTGAGCTTTCAGTGAGTTAGTCTTTTTGCTGGTGGAGGGTCTTGTCTCAGTGTTGGTGGCTGCTGTGACTGATCAGGATGGTGGTTGCTCGTGGTTGGGGGAGCATGGCAATTTGTCTAAAGTAAGACAACAGTGAAGTTTACTGTATCGACTCTTTCATAAATGAATTCTCTATAGCATGTAATGTTGTTTGATAGCATCAGTGGAGCTTCTTTCTTTCCTCTTGAGAGGAACTTGGAGTCATTCCTCTCAACCCCACGACTGCTATATCAGCTAAGTTTATATAATCTTTGAAACCTTTTGTTTTCATTTCAACAATTTTCATAGCATCTTAACCAGCAGTTTACATCTCAGGGAACTACTTTCTTTGCTCATTTATAAGGAATGATTCATCAATTAAAGTTCTGTCATGAGATTGCAACGATGTAGTCACATCTTCAGGTTCTACTTCTAGTTCTCTTGTTGTTTCCACCATATCTGCAGTTACTTCCTCCACTGAAGTCTTGAATCCCTCAAAGTCATCCAGGAAGGTCGGAATCGACTTTTTCCAAACATCTGTTAATATTGGTATTTTTACTTTTCCTGTGAATCACAAATATTCTTAATGGCATCTGGAATGGTGAATCCTTTCCAGAAGGTTTTCAATGGAATTGGCTCAGATTCATCAAGGGAATAATTATCTCTGTTAGCTATAGGGTCATAAAATGATTTCTTAAATAATAAGACTTGAAATTTAGAAGTCTTGATCAATCAGTGGTAGATTGGATATTAGCAGGCATAAAAATGACATTAATCTTGTTGTATGTCTCCATCAGAGCTCTTTAGGTGACCAGATACACTGTCAATGAGTAGTAACATTTTGAAAGGAATTTTGTTTTTCTGAGTAGTAAGTCTCAACAGTGGCTTAAAATATTTAATAAACCACATTGTAAACAGATGTGCTGTCATCTAGGCTTTGTTGTTCTATTTATAAAGAACAGACAGAATTGACTTAACACAGTTCCTAAGGGCCCTAGAATTTTGGGAATGCTAAATGAGCCTTGAGCCTTCAATTTCAAGTCACCAGCTGCATCAGCCCTAACAAGAGAGTCAGCCTGTCATTTGAAGCTTTGAAGCCAAGTGTTGACTTCTCCTCTCTAGCTATGAGAGTCCTAGGTGGCATCTTCTTCTAATATGAAGCTGTTTTGTCTGTATTGAAAATCTGTTGTTTAATGTAGGCATCTCTATCAGTGATCTTAAATGGATCTTCTGGATAATTTGCTGGATATCTGGGTATTGTCACTCACTGCTTTACCTTGTACTTTTATGTTGTGAAGATGGCTTCTTTCCTTAAACCTTATGATCCAACCTCTTCTATCTTCAAAGTTTTCTCGTGCAGCTTCCTCACCTCCGAGGCTATACAGAATTGAAGAGAGTTAGTGTCTTGCTCTGGATTAGGCTTTGGTTTAAGGGAATATTATGACTGGTTTGATCTATCCTGACCACTAAAACTTCCTCCATATCAGTGATAAGACTTTATCATTTTCCTATCATTTGTGTATTCACTGGAGTTGTACTTTTAATTTTCTTTAAGAACTGTTCCTTTGCATTTAAAACTTGGCTGTTAGGCACAAGAACCCTAGCTTTTGGACTGTCTTCTCTTTCGACATGCCTTCCCACTAAGCTTAACCGTATCCAGATTTTGATTTAAAAGGGGAAGCTTGTGAGTCTTCCTTTCATTTGAACACTTAGAGCACATTGTAGTGTTATTAATTAGCCTAACTTTATTGTTGTATCTCAGGGAATAGGCAAGCCTCGGTAGACAGAAGAGAGATGGGGGGATGACCAGTTGGTGGAACAGTCAGAAAACACATAACATTTAACTTAACCATTTTGTATGAGCATGATTTGTGATGTCCTCAAACAGTTACAAAGAGTAATATCAAAGATCTATGATCACAGGTCTCCATAACAAATATAATAGTAACAAAATGGTTTGAAATATTGTGAGAATTACCAATAGATGACACAGAGCTACAGAGTGAGTAAATGCTGTCTGAAAAATGGTACCCATAGACTGCTCAGTGTAGGGTTGCCCCAAAACTTCAAATGTAAAACAAAAGCAAAAACTGGGCAGTGTTTGCAAAGTGCGATAAAGTGAAAGGCAGTAAAGTGAGGTATGTCTGTACACAGTGCCCTTGAAGCCCTACCTTGGATTATTAGATGTTCCCCATCTGTGGCATGATCAAGAAGAGGGTCATAAAAACTAGACATGAATGAGTCCCATTGAGTCAACCCAGAGCCCTACTGGGACTGCAATGTTTATCTATACAGCAGATATTTATGGAAAGGCTCTGCTCTGCTGGGCATTTTTCTAAGTGCTGAAGGTAGTATCAACAATACAAAGTCACCACCCCCGAAGAATTTACAGTCTAAACAGAGAAAATAGTCAATAACATGTAGTCATTGGATAATTTACCATGAACCTCTTCTCCCATATTTTATCTCCAACATGGACCAGAAAGCTGTCCCTCAAAAGGTGAATGTCTCTGGGTAAAAGAAAGCCTGGGATGATATGGCAGTTGATGTCATGGGTCCAGGGAGAGCGTGGAAGTGTTTAAGTAGATTACATCAGTAGACAATCCAACCAACATAATATGGCTCTCCTCCCCACAGTTAGAAGGACAAGGCAAGGATTAGATTTCACCTTTCCCAGAGAGATATTATAATTTAAGGGTGCTGACCCTTGTAAAAGGAATATTGATAAGATGATACAATGTTCATAAATCACAAAATTTTTGAGTATGACAGTATAAGACAACAACAGCAAAGATACATAGTCGATAAGGCAGAGCTAATGGAATAGAAACAGAAACTTTGAATAAGCAAAATACATATCCTTAGGGAAGTAAGGAAATTTATTGCAAACATGAAAGAAGGACAGATGTTTCTAAAGAACCAGTTAGAGATATTGGATGTGAAATGATGTAATTATTTCAATAAAGGATTAAATCGAAAATTTAAGCTGCAGAATAGCTACAAAGAGTTAATTAATGGGCTGGAAAATTATATTGAGATTTTCCAGATTAAGGAGCTGACATAAATAGGCAGAAAGTATTTTTTAAAAAGTTTTAGAGATATAGAATGGAAATATTCATTTAGTAGGCTTTCCAGAGGAAATATTAAAAAGACATTGTAGGAAGATAATCTTTGAAGAAAACATATTTTCCAGAACTAAAAGAAGGCACACAACCTTAGATGAAGAATGGTTTCAGGGGTGAAACAGCACACAATAAACAAATGAGATAAAACCACATAACCAGGCACATCAGAGTGAAATTCAACAGCAAGCTTCCAGAGAGGAAAAACAAACCACCTATAAAGCCACAGGCATGAGATGGGACATAAGATTTCTCAAAAACAGTTAGACAATGATCTCGTATGATATTGAAGGGCAGTTGATTCCAGGTTATTCAGAAAGTAGTACTTTAAATGATTAGTACTTTAAATGATAGCAGAAAACAAAAGGCTTTTCACCCTAATGCCCATAGACTTCATCTAATAAAGTAACTTTTTTTTTTAGAGCATATTCTTTTTTTTTTTTTTTTAAGATTTTATTTATTTATTTGACAGACAGAGACCACAAGTAGGCAGAGAGGCAGGCAGAGAGAGAGGAAGAAGCAGGCTCCCCGAAGAGCAGAGAGCCCGATGCAAGGCTTGATCCCAGGACCCTGGGATCATGACCTGAGCCGAAGGCAGAGTCTTTAACCCACTGAGCCACCCAGGCGCCTCTAGAGCATATTCTTTACTGAGAATATAAATTAGCCCACAAGGAGGCAACAATTATGGAAAGCAGTAATAAATAAGGTTATTAATAAATATCATTTGTTTTAATAAGCAGTAATTAAGAGGAAATATATCCACAGCATCTAATCTACAATTTAATGTCCTATCAAAACCGAAAAGGCAAATTGTAGAGAACAGAGAGAGAAAAGTCAAATTTCTTACTTGTGAGAGAGGAAAGCATAGGTATTAAAGATATTTAGACATTGGCCAGGAAAGAAGAACTATAGGCTTTATTTAGTGAACCATAACCATCAGGAAAATGCAATGAATTATGTAAGTTTAAACAAATAATGGGGACTAGAAGGAAGGAAGGAAAAAAAAAAGGTTGACCTAAGTAATAAACATTGTACTTAAAGACAAACCAGAAAGTGTGGAAATAAATCCTAGCTCAATGGTACTATAATAATGCAATAAAGTCACAGATTTAAAAACATAGACTTAAGATTTAAAAATCCAGTTTGACTTTGTGTTTTTTCAGTTAAAACTAAAGAAAAAGGGGTGCCTGTGTGGCTTAGTTGGTTAAGATCTGACTCTTAATTTCAGTTCAGGTCATGATCCCAGGGTCCTGGAATCAAGCCCTGTTTCAGGCTCCACACTCAGTGCAGAGTCTGCTTGGGATTCTCTCTCTCCCTCTCTGTGCTTTTTTTTCCCTCTCTTTCTCTAAATCTTAAAATGAAGTTTGAAAATGATGATGTGGGATAAGGGTTAGTAGGCAAACATGAAACAAATATGGGATAGTTGCGCTTTTGTTATCAATCAGAATGGAATAAACACACACACACACGTGTATGGGTATGTACTTACATGAGAGAATATATCATGAAACAGAATTTGGCAATCATTAATGAAACTCCTACTGACTTCCTTCCAAAGAGTACAATGTGGAGAAGGGGAAAAGTGTAACCACACAGTGCAGAAACCTGACAAATACCAACTACCTCAACCAGGTGGCCAACATTCATCTAAACAGACCACACTTCACCTCTGTGGCCTTTCTCCCCAGGATCCACAACCCCAGTTAAGTCATGAGGAAAAACATCAGACAACTCCCAACTGAGGAACATTTTGCAAAATAGCTGGCCAGTGCTTCTCAAAACTGGTCAATGGTAACTCAGTTAATGAAAGTCTGGGAAACTGCCACAGCCAAGAGAAGCCTAAGGGAACTTGATGGCTACAGGGAATGTGGAATTCTGGGTAGGATCCTAGAACAGCAACCAAAAAAATTAGGTTAAAACTAAGGAAATCTGAATAGTGCTTAGACTTAAATTAATAATAATGTGTTAATATTGCTTTGTCAGTTGCAACAAATAAACCATACCAATATAAGTTCTTAATAATAGGGGTAATGTTTGTGGGATCTGTTGAAACTCTGTTATTTTCACAACACTGGTGTAAATCTGAAACTTTAAAAATTCCTTTAAAAGTTTATTTAAAAAATTCTAGGTAACCTATTTTTAAAAAGCATTGTGAAAGCAAGATCTATAAAAACTTAGAGTAATTCTGGGGTTCCTGGATGACTCAGTGGGTTAAAGTCTCTGCCTTCAGCTCAGGTCATGATCCCAGCGTCCTGAGCGTCCTGGGATCAAGCCCCCCATCAGGCTTGCTGCTCTGCAGAGAACCTGCTTCCTCCTCTCTCTCTCTGTTGCCTCCTTGCTGACTTGTGATCTCTCTCTGTCAGATAAATAAACAAAATCTTAAAAAAAAAAAAAAAAACTTAAAGTAATTCTTTGTAACATTGGAGTAATTCTTGGATTAGATGTTGGTTTCTAGATATAACACTGAAAATACTAGCCACAAAAGAAAAAAAAAATAGATTATACCACAACATAAACTTTTATGCTGCAAACAGCACATCAAGAAAAAAAAAAAAACACCACAGAATGGGAGAAAATATCAATAAATGACTCTGATAAGAGAGTTGGATAAAGAATATTTAAGGAACTAAAAAACTCAGTAATTCAAAGACAACCCAACCGAAAAATGGGCCAAGGATCTATATAGACATTTCTTTAAAGAAAATGTGTGTATCATTTTTCATTAGTAAAATGCAGATCAAAACTCCAGTGAGATACTACTTCATGCCAATCAATGGCTAAAATAAAATGTCGAGCATACAAAGAAATTGGAAACCCATATATTGTTGACGGGATTGTAAAATAGTGCAACTGCTTTGGAAAACAGTTTTAACATATCTCAGAAAGTTAAGCATGGAATTACCTTATGATCCAGCTCTTCTAACCCAAGATCTATACCCAAGAAAAATGAGGACCCATGTTCACACAGAAACTTGTTCACAAATATTCATACCAGTTTAAGTCTCAAGAGCTAAAATACAGAAACAGCCCAACTGTCTACCCGCAAAGAATGAATCAACAAAATGCAGAAAGCTCATATAATGGAATATTACTTGGCAATAAAAAGAAATTAAATTCTGATACTTCTATAACATGGACAGACTTTGAAAATATCTGAAGTAAAAGAAGCCAGACACAGAAAGAGACCTATTATATGACTTCATTTATATAAAATGTTCTGAATTGGACAGTCCATAGACATTTTAAGTCAATTAGTGGTTGTCAAAGGCTGAAGGTGGGAGGGAATGAGGAACAGCTGCTAATGGGTACGGATTTCTTTTGAGGGTAAGGAAAATGTTCTAACCTAGAGTAGCGATGTTTGCACCATTCTGTGAATAAATTGAAAACCATGGCGGGGTGCCTGGGTTGCTCAGTTGGTTAAGTGGCCAGTTTTTGATTTTGGCTCAGGTCATGATCTCAGGATCCTGGGATCAAGTCCCCTGTTCCCCCTTTGCTTGTTATCATTCTCTCAAGTGAAAATCTTTAAAAAAATGAAATTGTGTACTTTAAAATAGTGAATTTTATTTTATATAATTCTATCTCAGTAAAGATGTTATATTGAAAAGAAAAAAAAAGGCATTTAGAACATTTGAAGATCTGAAATACCATATTTTATCAGGTAAACACAGAACATGTTTCTTCTTTGGGAAACATGAGCCATTCTTCAAAACCAATGATGTATCAGGCCACAGAGGAATTTCAATAAATTCAAAGAATCAGTACTATACACATTGTGGTCTTTGACTGCCATGTCATAAAATTAGAAATTAATAACAAAAGAACACATTTAATATTCCCATGTGAATGGGAACTATAACAATCATGACTTTACATAACTCATAAGTTAAAAAGGAAATCAAAAGTGGAATTGTGAACTGCTATAGCGAAATAAAATGAAAGCTGTGTATTGCAGAATGTGTGACAGGCTCCCAGAGAGAATCGGGAAGCAAATACATAGCTCTGTCTGTAATTATCAGAAAACAAGAAGGGCTGGTGGAGATACATGAGGTCCAACCCAATAGGCCAGAAAAATAGAAACCAATTAAACCATTTAAAGAAACAAAAGGAAATAATAAAAATGAGGCTGAGATTAATGAAGTAGAGAATAGGAAAGCACAATATATTTTTTTTAAGTATGTTGTTTCAAAACCCAAATATAACAGACCTATGGTGAAACAGGTCAAGGTGGAAAAAAAAAAAAAAAAAAAAGAAACCTGCAAAAAGTAAATTAAAAAGAAAACTGTGAAAATCTGTAAAATAAAGCAGATCTATAAAGACACAAAATATAAGGCGCAATTGAATGCCAACTGATTGGAAAACTGAAGTAAAGGAATACATTTGTAGAAAAACACAATGTCAAAATACAAGAAGATACAAGGAAGACTTGAAAGAATAATAGCCATCAAAAAACTGAAATTGCAATAAAAGAACAAATGTGCCTCCAGACACCTACTTCCTCGTTCTCCGACACACATTTTCTGTCTCAGTTCTTAGGCTAGTTGTTCTCCAGTCCACTTGCCAGATTACTCCTTGACTGAGCTTTTAAAATAGTAAATATGATCACCCACCCTGCTTATAACACTGAACTAACTTCCTACCGAATGAGGGTAAAGTTCACAATCTTTGGTGTATTCTTTGACCCATAATTTTAAACTATAATTCAGAAGTATGGGTCTGTTTCTCCACTTTTTAATGCCTTTGTCCATATTTTTCTCTTCCCCTGGAATGCACATTTCAACCATTCCATCATTTGTTTCTTGTGTCTTAGAACTGAGCTCTCCTGGTATCTTTTCCTAGAGTAGGGAATTCCTCCCCCAGTCTAATTAAGCTTTACTCACTTTTCATTCTTGATATAATCTACATACAAGTAAGTCGCCTTTGTTCTCATATGTGCAAAACCAACATCACTTGTCATAAAGAGAAAATAGGTGAAAAACTAAGTAATTTTTAAGACTATATTTTAAATAGGTACTATGGCCTGCTCTTGATTCTTTGCCCGAGATTTGTTCTCAGTTTGTTAAAAAGGATATTACCACATGTTGGAGAAGTTAAAAATAAACACTAAACCAAGATTTTTCTTTGATGTTGCAGAAGAATTGAAAGAGAATTATAAATGGAATAATTTCCTGAACTTCACTGGACATCATTTTGTGTCCCATATGTAAGTGTACAAAGATTTGAATAAGATGATTCTGCCCTCAAGAAATTTATGTAAAATGTCAACTTGGCAATGGTATTTGATATTTACATGTGGGGCTTTAAGGACCAAAAATAAAACCCCAAACAAAATAAGGATCTGAACTCCCCCAAAATCATGGGCAAATTTCACTACAGTGGGAACCAATCAAGGGAAAATGGTGTCCTTTAATTTATACCTTATAAATATGTAATTGGCTTCCTGCTCCTGCATTTGATGGTGACTCTTGATTCATGATTGTGAATAGTGAAATGTTCTCCAAAGGCAGTGTGAGAAAGTGAACTTGATGTGGCAAGTTGAATAACGAGCAGACATGAAGGTGGCTGATCTGCCCAGGCTGTCCTTATCTTCCTTCAGGACTCCATCCATGCAGGTCTGAACATTTGCTGAAGAGGGCTATGATTTCCAGTAAATAGGTTGTGTGTGAGTGTGTGTGTGTGTGTGTGTGTGTATGTCTGTGTGTATGTGTAGTTTAAGTTATATAAACATATATAAAACTTCACCATGCATTGCTTTTTAAATTCCTGTTTCTTCTGGTGATAAAAATAGTTTTAAATTGTTAAAATGCACCAGATCTTCTGAACAAAAACACCTCCAAATACTTTCAGATGTGGTTATTTTCATTTTAAGTTAGGGCAATTTCTTGTTTCTATATGGAACGTTGGTTTTTATAGAAGGGCTAAACCTTAATAAAATATACATTTTGGCAAAATATTTCCTTGCAATTAAGTGTCTCTATAATGTAAAAAGAAATTTAATTAAAACTCTATTTTTAAGCCACTAAGAAACTGAAAAAGCAAGTAGGCAAACATTAAAACAGAGTGCCTGTCTTAACAAATTATAAAATCTCAAAGTTAAAATAACCATAGAAGTTATAAACGTGGTGTGGTAGAAAGAGAAGGTGAATCATAATTTTGGAATAATTTCTAGGTGTCATGCTCTTCATAAGCAGAATGAGGATACAGAAGCCCATTTAATATCCAAGGTCAAGAATATTTAATATCCAAGGTCAAACAGACATAAGTGGCAGAACAAAAACAGGGAAGTAGGACCCAAATCAGTACCACACTGCTGATTTCACCCAGAATGGCAACCTGGAGTTTGGGCTGGCGGTCTTGCTCTCTTTAATAAGCTGCATGCCTTTGAAAAACTTCTATACCTTATACTTGAGTAAATTTGATTTTTAAAATCTTTAAGACTTACAAAATACAGTCTACCCATTTTAAGTCTAAGTTCAATGAATTCTGACAAATGCTTTCTGTCTTAAAACCACCACTATAAATTCCTCAAAAAAGTTATCCATACTACTTCATCCCCAACAAGAGAGATGTAGACCCATTTTTTCCATACCTCCCTGCTGTATACAAGTATAAATCCTGTATATGGCACAAGAAATGAACAAATGTTTCTTTTTTGTTTGTTTGTTTTTTAAAAGGATAAACTGTCTTTGGGACTCTCTCTGGAGGAATAGCACAATAGCAGGATACCTTGCAATCCTTCCACCCAACAAAGACCACCCAAACAATGTTTCTCAACCCATGACCTAGCCAACAATTGAAGGCCAGGTAGGCTCATTCCTCCCTAGTTTAAATTATTGTCTCTGACAACATTCAAAAGTGAACAGAATGAAAAAAAAAAAAAAAAAAGAAAGAAAGAAAGAAAAACCCAAATAAACAAACAAAAACCCATACAAAACAACTCCTCCGAACAAAACAAAAGACTAAGTTCAACAACATAGATGGGTTGAAAGTAATATAATGGAAAAAGATATATTATGCAAACATTAATGAAAAACTCAGGAATGGTAAAATGTCTGAAAGTAGAAAGGACAAGAGAATAATAAAATCCGGACGAAAGAAAACTATTACATGCAAACAGGGTTATTACATAATGATAAATGGGCAGATCTAGCCAAATGACAACTATACAGAATATGTACACATCCACCAACGAAGCCTCAAAATCCATAAAGCAAACCTGATGCACCTGACAGGAGAAGTACATAAATACATGATTATGATTGGGGGCTACAACATCCCTTCCTCTCAGCAACTGATAGAATTTCTAGACAGAAAATCACCAAAGATACAGAGGACTTAAGAAACACTATAAGCCAATAGGATCTAATGAACATTTTACAGAACATCGTACCGAACAAGAGCAGTGTATATGTGTTTTTTCAAGTGTCCACAAAAACCTGTATTAAGATAGACCATATCCTGGGCTGTGAAACAAACCTGAACAGATTAAAAATAGTTGAAAGCATACAGAATTTGTTCTTTGATCATAATGGAAACAAACTTAGAAGTCCATAACATACCATTTGATAACTCACAAAATTCTTCAGAGCTGTATGGCTAGATTGTATGGGAAATTGTTATGCTTTCCTCATTAACAGTGCATGAGCATTTCAGTCACTCTGCATCCCTGCCAGTGCCTTATATTGCCAGGTTTTATTTTTGAATTTTAGCTGCATTCTAGTAGTTGGTTGGTGTCCACTCTGCTCCTCAGGCTTACTAAAGTCTTTTAGAATCATAGAGTGATTATTGGTATTAAAAAAATAGTGGCCAGATACCTAGTGCCTGCTAGGGAAAACTCAGAGTCCTTTGCATGACGTTGAAAGCATCGTATCACTTGTCCTCAGATAACCACTGAAATATAAACCCATCAGGTATTCTTCATTTTTGCCTTCTTGCTGTTTTCCAAACTTCTGAAGCAATTTAATGCTTTTATGCACCAACACTTTTTTTTTTTTTTTTTAACAGTTATGCTCTTCTTCTCTCAGTTTGGGGCACCTGTCCTCCCTTTGACTTTCGTCCTTGAATCATTTTTCAGGATCCAAATATCATTTCAGTATTTCTCTGTGTCATTTACCAGTGTGACCATCAAGGTTATTGGTTCCTTGCTTTGTTGTGAGGGCGCTTTGTGTGTGATCCTGCTGAGTAATTCACCTGTTGAGTTGCAGGTATCTGCTTTGGGATGGGTGCTCTTTTTCTTGACTCTGGGCAGTTCCTAAAGAAGTAGTAGCTTATTTTACTTTGTCTTCTGTAGGACATAATGTGGTTTTCAGGATGTGGTTTTCAAACTACGTGCATCTTCCTGGTCACAGTCCCAGCCTCATCACATAACTCTATCTTGAGAATCACTGCTCTGAACCTGTTTTCTCAGCCTTGACCACCCCCAGATCTCACAGGACATGTTCTGAGGAACTACTCTGAGATCCTCCACGTGAAAATTTTAGCATGGTGGTCTCGGTGTCACAGGGATCAGAAATACAAGTGTAGATGCTGTGATCATGTGGCAACACTGTCAAACAAGATGGTTTATTGAGGTGGTAATCCTGAACAAGTATGCATTAATTTGGTTGAGATTATCAATAAAACACCAAATATAAAATGGAATCAGAAAATTCACAACTCCCTCTCTCAAAAATATGTCTATGAAAAAAAATCTAAATTTGAGAAATGCTATCCAAAATTATTTCCTCCCTCTCTCTCTCTTTCCCCCACAATTTGAAAACTTAAGAATCCCTTACTGCGAAGTTTTTCTGTTCTAGAATTGCAAGACTAACTTAATTTCCTTCTGCAGTCTCTAGTGTGAATGGTTAATTTCTTTTCTAATAAAGAAGTACTCATAGATGGAAGAAAAGAGGGAGCTTAGCATGCAAGTTATTTATTAGGGATCAGTAACCTTGGGAAGAAAGGGGATGTGGAACTGCCACGCAGTCTTAACAGAGCCTAGTTACCCAGAGACAGTTCACTCCAGAGGTGGCCTCTACTGCGTCAAGATGCCTGGATCTTCACAGCCTCGTCTTACTCATTTGTTTGGATGCGGGCCGATTCCAGAAGTGCATGGATTGTGGTGAAGAGACTGTGCAGCTGAAGCAAGTGCTTCAGTGGTTGACAGCTGGAGACAAGCTGGGAAGACAAGTCTTTCCTTGGAGGGGAATCTGGGTGGCCAATCTCCAAGTCTATCGCAATGAGTAAAAGTAGCTGATATTTGTTGTTTACCATGTGCCAGAATATTGCAGAAAGGCTTTTATGTACAGCATCTCATTAATTCTCACCTTATCTCGCTGAAGTAGATGTTCTTCCTATTGTACAGATGAGACTACAGGCAAGGAGGGGGTAATTGGCTTGTTCCAAGGCATACAATGAGTGTAAGTGGTGGGGGTTAGATTATATCTAGGCAGTCTGGCTCCAGAGCTCAAGCATTTAACCACAATGGTATCCTGTACCATCTACACTGTACTTAACTACAGTTCCTTGAAATTTGATAATCTATGTGCAATGAATAGTTTTCTGTTAAGCAGAAAAGGTATATCCATTTGCCTCCCATTCTAAACAAGTGTAGTTGTATGCAGACACTTTTTGTCTGTTGGAGAACTACCTTTTTAATCTCCGACAAATTCCATAGGTTGACATGTCATTGCCCAGCATCTGAAGTGAGTTATGAGTTAGCCTCACCTGCCTGCCATATTTGTGTTAATGAAACTTACCAACTGAAGCCCTGGGAAGCTGCAGGGAATCAGAGTATGGCCATCAGCATTTCCAGGCCATTTATAACCACCTAGGTGACTCAGGTGAAAGTGCAAGCAGTCACAAAGTTGCTTTCAGCTCAGGAACTTTTCAAGACAGTATTTTACCTTTAGATTTCCATGGAGCTGTAGGTAACAACATCAGTTAGCACTACAAATTCAGTGGTGAATCTCATTTTTCCTCCGTTATCTTTTGATAGATCTATATTAAAGAACTGAATGAACTTGGAACAGGTATGATTTTTAAAAAAATTCCTTGGCCCTCACAATCTTGTAAGTTTATTGATAAAGTAATATATGTGTATGTTGTGTTTATTTTAAAGATTTCCAGTGATTTTCTATGCATCATATTTTTCTATGGATAACTCAAATAAAATAAAGATAGATTGTCCCAGTTATTATTAGAGGTGATAATTTGCAGTCTAAGTGTGTTGCTATGGATACCTAAGAATCCCCCCCAAAGACTCAGGCCTGGGAGTCAGGGCTTAATCCTGAGGTGCTTTTCAATAGCACCAGCTGTCCGGAGCCTGAAAGGCGTGGCAAATTACACCATTATTAGAGTGAAATGGTATGGCTAAGCTAATTATTTGTGGGCTTTAGACACAGGTGTTCATAAAGGCTGAACCCGCACTCCTAATCAAGTCTGATTGGGCCAGAACAACAGCCCAGCATGGGACTATCAAAGAGTTGTTTATAGTGTCTTTCATTTAAATAATAAAAGAGGCCACTGTGGGCCTTCTGTTCAGTAGAGTTTTTAGTGTTGCTCTGAGTTGTCATTACAGGTAATCATATTTGGTTTTTCCCTTTGACTTAGTCCAGTCCTGGAGATCTGTTTTCTAATAATATTTTACTTGCCAGTCATACAACAATTTGATGTACTTCAGCTATTCTGTGACAGTTACCCATTATTATTATTATTAGTGATTATCCAATATTGCTATTAGTGAATGCAACTTAACTTTACAGAACTGAACATTAGACCCCTATCACAAACATATACCTTAGCTATGACTTATTAAGAGAATGGTAAATTCCGCAGGTATTTCTTTTTCATTACCTGTGACACTTCTCTGATGAGACTTGTGCTCATCATGTAGCAGCAGGTTGGTTGAAATATGCTTTAAAAATGTTCCTCCCTTAATATCTGAGTATTAGTTGCTAAAATATGTGTTTGATGGAAAACACATGGATTCATCATAGCTTGATATTGTACTGAGTATGATCAATTGCTCCATTAACAAAGCATACCTGAATTTCCCTATTTTTGCTTCTTAAAAGAATGAAATGAATACTTCATGTGCATAGACCATAAAGAAGTTTACATTCAATAGTTATAAAACAACACTTATACATCTAACACTCAGCTTCCAAATAATAATGATGTAGTAAATTCATTACTCTGAAATTACTTGGTAAGGAAACAGTTTGTCTATTTCACTGGGCTGTGGTTAATACAGTGATTGTGTATTTAGAAAGTGATCAAATCGCACCTCTGTGCAATAATGTTGGAATACCTAGGAGATGTTTTGGTTAATTTTTTTTTCTCTACATCCTAACAAAAGCTTGTGAATTCATAACATGTGAATATGGATTTCTTTTTATTTATAATTTTTTTAAAAAAGATTTTATTTAGAGCACAAGAGTGTGTTGGGGGGACGGGCAGAGGGAGAAGAGAGAGAATCTTGAGCAGACTCCATGCTTGAGTGTGGAACCTGACGTAGGGCTCAATCTCAGAACCCTGAGAGCATGACCTGATCCATGAAGACAGATTTTTTGTGAGAAGGAGCCTTTGTTACAACAATTGGATGAAGATGTATTTACTCATTCTCTGGAGGCAGATGGAACTATTAAGAGAGCCATTTGACCTCATACATGTGTCTTTTTGCAGATAAACATGATGGAGGCTACTATGATTATAGATAAGGTTTTGAGTGAGTAAGAACACAGGGTTGTGTCTCTGAGTTCATACAGTTAGGGTAATCTTCCTCCCTGATGTTCTTCAGTGTATAGGAGGAGAGTTGGTAGTTTCTGGAAATGATTATGTAGCCTTTAAAGATGGTGATGAGTAGTTTTATAATATGTTATGCAAAAGCACAAAACCTCCTGCATCCTGGGACAAAGCAAATATATTACCTCCCTCTCCAGAGCAGTAAGTATTATACATAGGAAAGCGTTCTCTCAGAGGCCGTTAGAGGGAGACTGACAGAGGCCACCTTGAGCCTGTAGTGATTGTATGAATTACCACTCAGTTAAAATCCAGTAGTTCTCTAACCATGCTTGCTGCTCTTCTAGGACTGGTCTTCTAAGACAGGTAACTTCCAGGGCTAGTTTTTCTTAAATCTTCTAATAAAATATGTTTTTTTTTCTACTTTCATCTCTCATAGTCCAGAGATAGAACTAGTCAATCATTGTTGGGGAACATAATTCTATCTTACTCTTTGTGACCCTGCGGAGAAAAGAAAAAGAAAAGGTGCCTACTCATTTATTGTGAGAGTAACCTCTCTAGTGAAAGGGGATTCAAGACCTCTCACTATGAAAAGGAGTTATTTGAGCTCATGTATCAATTATGGTGGCTACTATATAGTGGCAAGCTCCCAGACTCTCAGGAGCTAAACACAAAAGTTTAATTCTGCCCATGCCACATGGTCCTATAAGGTAGGCAGGTGAGTTTGGTTTTTAGTCATTAGGGGTGCAACCAATGGGTGCTCTACCTTGATGCCTACTTCTCTAATCACCATAATACAGGGAAGGTGAATCATGAACTGGCTTTTAAAGTTTATGTACTAGTGACACAAGATACTTCTGCTTACATTTTATTAGCCCAGCAAATTATATGGCTAAGCTTAAATTCAAAGGACAGTGTTCAGAAAGGAGAGAGTAGAGAAATATTTTGTGAGTGGAGATGACTACTATAGCATCCTCTAAATCACTTCTTGCAAATAAATTCTTTACAGATGAGACCAGCTCCAGAATTACCTAATTAAATAGCACCTAATTAAAATGGGAATTGATAGAAAATAGGAGATTGTATCAAGATATCAGATATGCATCTCCACCTTCTTTTATTTGAAATCACATAAAATGACAGAAATAGAGAAAAAAATTACAATGTAGAAGAAGGAGGAAGATTCTCATGACTTTTTTTTTAAAAAAGATTTTATTTATTTGAGAGAGGAAGAGACAGAGAACATAGGAATGGGGGAGGGAGAAGCAGACTCCCCACTGAGCAGGGAGACTATGCAGGGCTGGATCCCAGGACTCCAGGATCATGACCTGAGCTGAAGGCAGACGCTTAACCATCTGTGCCACCCAGGTGCCCCTCTAATGGAAATTCTTAATCTTAAATATGTATATTAGAAACAAAGTTTAAAATTAAATCTTCAACTAAGGAAATGAGAAAGAAGATTATAAAACAATTTCTTTTATACTTAATGGTGAAATATTAGCACAATTCTAATAAAATCAGTAAAATGGTAAGGATCCTCCCTATCATTACTGTAAGACATGCTGAAGGTCTTAACCTAAGTAATAAGATGAGAAAAATTATTTTAGATACCAAGCAATAAGCTACCAACTTTATTAAAAGTAATTTTAACAAAGGAAACGACAGGAACAGACATTTGACAAGAGCATAAAATATAAGAACATAAAGAGGACAGCTCCTGTATTAAGGTTCTCCAGAGAAATGGAACCAATAGCATGTGTCTGTCTCTCTATAGGGAGATTTATTTTAAGGAATAGGTTCACATGATTGTGGAGGCTGGCATTTCAAAATCTGCAGGGTAGGCTGGCAGGCTGAAGAACCCAGGGAAGAACTGATGTTGTAGCTCAAGTCTGAAGGCAGTCTGCCAACAGAATTTCATCTTCCTTAGGGAAGGTCAGTCTGTTACTATTAAGACCTTCAGCTGATCAGATGAGGACCACCCACATTATTGAGAGTAATTAAATGTTACCAAAATTATGCATTCTCTTCTTTAAAAGAAAATGACAGCTGTTACAAACTAGAGATTCACTTAAATACCAAACCTTATCCACAAGTTCAACTATACTAAGTGAAATAGTCAGTTATGTTTTACCAATTATATTTGGCAAAATTTATTTTTTAAACTCTTTTTTATTGAGATATAATTGACATGTAAGATTGTATTAGTTTTAGGTGTACAGCATAATGATTTATGTTTATATTACAAAATAGTAACCATAGTAAGTTTCATTAACATTTATTACCACATAGTTAGAATTTGTGTGTGTATGTGTGTGTGTGTGTGTGATGAGAACTTTTAAGATTTATCTCTTAGCCTTCAAATATACAATATAGTATTGTTAGCTATAGTCACCATGCTGTACATTATATAACCAGGACTTACTCATGATATAAGTGGAAGTTTATACATTTGAGCCCCTCACCCATCTTACCCATCCACTACACACTGCCTTTGGCAACCACCAATCTCTCTGTATCCACAAGCTTGATTTTTGTTTTGTTTTGTTTTGTTTTGTTTTGTGTTAAAAAATTCCAGACCTAAATGAGACCATACAGTGTTTGCCTTTCTCTTTCTGACTTATTTCCCTTAACATAATCTCCTAAGATTCGTATGTGTTGTCACAAGTGGCAAGATTTCTTTTTTGTGGCTGAACTTTTATCTATCAATATCTATACATACATACATATATAGATAGATATATGTCATAATTTCTTCAATATATATATATACCATATTTTCTTTACTCATGTATCCACCAATGGACACTTAGGTTATTTCTGTGTTGGTTATTGTAAATAATGCTACAATGAACATGAGAGTGCAGGTATCTTTTCAAGATAGTGATTTTATTTCCTTCAAATAAATACGCAGAAGTGGACTGCTGGTTCATATGCTAATTCTATTTTTAATTTTTTGTGGGGGGGAATCTCCATACTCTTTTTCCTAGTGGCTACTCCAATTTACATTCTTACCAAAAGTCCACATAGGTCCCTCCTTCTCTACACTCTTGCCAACACTTGGTACTTTGTGTCTTTTGAAAATAACTATTTTAACATGTTTTAGGAGATATTTTATTGTAGTTTTCGATTTGCATTTATCTAATGATTAGTGATATTACGTGCCTTTTCACAAGCATGTTGGCCATCTGTATGTCTTTTTGGAAAAATGTCTATTCAGATTCTCTGCCATTTCTAATAGCATTGTTTTTTTTCCTACTTGTATGAGTTCTTTATATATCTTAGATATTAGTTCCTTATCAGACACATGATTTACAGGTTTTGTTTTTTTTCTCCATTCCATAGGTTGCCTTTTCATTCTGTTGGTAGTTTTTTTTTTTTTTTTTTTTTGCTGTGCAGAAGGTTTGTGTTTTGAGGTAGTCCCACTTGTTTATTTTTGTTTTTGTTCCTTTGCTTTTGGTGTCCATTTAAAAAAAGAAAATTACTGCTAAAATTGATATCTAGGAGCTTACTCCCTATGTTTTCTTCTAGGATTTTTGTGGTTTCAGTTATTTTTTTCCAAGTCTTTAATCCAGTTTGAGTTGATTTTTGTGTATAGTGTCAGATTGTGGCTATCCAGTTTTCATTGTACTGTTTATGGAAAAGATTGTTCTTTATCCTTTATATATCCTTTTTCATAAACTAATCGACCATATTTGTGGGGGTTTATTTCTAGGCCTTCTATTCTGCTTCATTGATTATGTGTCTGTTTTTATGCCAGTAACCTACTTTGATTAATGCAGACTTATATAGTTTAAAATCAGATAACATTTTGCCTCCAGCTTTGTTTTGCTTTCTCAAGATTCTTTTAGCCTAAATGGGGTCTTTTGTAGTTCCATGCAAATTTGTGGATTGTTTGTCCTATTTTCATGAAAAATACCATTGGAATTTTGATAGGATTGCATTAAATCTGTAGATTGTTTTGGGTAGTAGGGACCCTATTTAAGGGTAATATGCATAGTATTCAATGTGACAATGATATGAGGTTACTGATACTCTAATTCATTGTTGTTGGGAATTGAAGTAGTACATTTTGGAAGGGGATTTTATAGAACTTATCAGTGTACATATCTTCAGACCCATTTATATCAAATTCTAAGAAAAAAAATATATGACACAGAGGAAACTCTTGCACATTTTCACAAAGACAGTCATTGCTTCATTATTTGTAATAATGAAAAACTGCATGTGATTTAAAGGTCCACCAAGAGAAAAAGGTATGCATATAAAAGGTATATGCAATGAAAATGGTAAATCATAAGACAATATAGTGTATGTATAAAGCAAGAAAAAGGATAGATGGATGGATGATACAGATATAGACATAGATGATTGAGATCAAAATACTCCTTTTTTTAAAGATTTTATTTATTTTTTTGACAGACAGAGATCACAAGTAGGCAGAGAGGCAGGCAGAGAGAGAGAGAGAGAGAGGGAGAAGCAGGCTTTCTGCTGAGCAGAGAGCCTGGTGTGGGGCTCAATCCCAGGACCCTGGGATCACGACCTGAGCTGAAGGCAGAGGCTTTAACCCACTGAGCCACCCAGGCGCCCCCAAAGGACTCTTGGTAGTTAAAGTGGCATGTTTTATTTAATAGGCAAAAACTGTGATACCTGTATGTGTCATTTATTTTTGTTATTATTTTTTTTTGGGGGGGGGGGTTCTGGTAGAGGGAGAGAGGGAGAAAGGGAAACTTAAGCAGGCTCCATGCCCCAGCACAAAAACAGATGAGGGGCTCGAACTTACTACCTTGAGATCTCTTAGCCTGAAATCATGAGTTGGTTGCATAGCTGACTGAGCCACCCAGATTCCCCATGTTTGGTCTTTAATAACCTCTTTACCTTCCTCTTATTCAAATTCATCTTTAACTCCAGTAGGTCCTGCTTTGCTTTAGGAGAGTAATTGCCTTACAATATTTCTCCTTGAGAAATTCTCATTTTAACAGTACACACGAGGGAAGAAATAAGAAAAGTGTGTGCTCCAAAAGTAGAATATTCAAAATTAGCATTTAGATGTAGAGATGGATGGAATAAGGGGAAGTGAAGTAGAACCTTTCTTTTTAACCCTAATGAGCAAAGGATCAGAACCTACAGGGAGCAAGGAACAGTTATTAGAGGGTCTCAGCAGCTATTCTGAAGGGTGAAGATTTTACCTCTCAGGCATGCACAGAATAACCACTGAAAAGTGGATGAGGTGAGTAGTTGTTATTTCAGCTCTTCATAAGGTCGTAAAGGTAATAAGGACCTGGATAAAAATAGCCAGCACCAAGATAGCAGTGACTCTGAGTCAGGTTCTGATCTAAACATTGCACTTGTATTAACTCATTTAATCCTTACAAAAATCCTTTGAAAGAAATGCTGTTTGGGGCACCTGGGTGGCTCAAATAGTTGTGTCCGACTCTGGGTTTTGGTTCAGGTCATGTTCTCAGGGCTGGAAGATTGAACTCTGAGTCCAGCTCCGTGCTCATATCAGAGTCCGCTTGCTAAGATTCCTTCTCTCCCTTTCCCTCTGTCCTTCCCCCTGCATACTCTCTCTCTTTCTCTCTGTCAATACATAAATAAATAGATAAAATCTTTAAAAGAAGCAGAAATACAGTTTCTATCACTTCCCTTTCACAAAGAGAGGGAAACAAGGTGACTGACGCAAGTATGTAACAGAGCAAGGACTTGAACTCAGGCATGCTGGTTCCAGAGTGTCTGCTTCTAGCTACCTATGGAAGTGAGGAAGTGAGGAAAGCTTAGCTGTAGAGTTGATTGAATCTTTCATTTAATATCATCTTGCACTAACAATTATTGGCTGAAATTGGTGGAAGTAAAATAAAAAAAAATAATAATTCTTGGGACAGGGAATGGAGTGGTCACTTGTAGTTCCCTGAATATCATAATTTTGTGTTTCAGGACTTTTGCTGATGATTCTTCTACCTCCTTGCATATTCTTTTTAAAAATCAATTTGGGCATTTTCTCTGTGATGACTCCTAATTTTTGCCCCTTCCTCTACAGTTAATCACCCAGGCTCTGTTATGTTCCCAGTATCATTCTAATCTTTAATTGACAAATATAAGTGCATTCATTGATTGCCACGTCTGTTTTCCCACTGGCCTCTGTTATCTGATTTCCTTGAAGGTGGTGGCTATACCATTGAGTTAATCAGACTCTTTTTAATGGTGAATGGCGGAACCATACTATGACTGGCTCATTTAATGGGGTACATTATAAGAATACACAGGGAAGTAAAAAGAACAAAAATACTCCCTGTGGCCTCCATGAAATACTAGACTGTCTTTTAGGGCATAGCCTCTTAGGAGTTAGGCATGCACCTAACTAACTCCCTGATGATAGCCCTCTTGATTCTGATGATTCAGCTTTTCTCTTGCTCTTTTTTTTTCTGCTGCAGGCTCACTTTTTTTTTTCCCCTATGCATCTTCTATGCAAATATTGCAGGAAATTTAAATTAGCCATCATAATAGTGAATGGTGAACCATTGTTGACCAGCATTCATGTACAGGGACACCTTAGGGATTACTGGCCAGCCTATAGCTTATCATATTTTTGTCTATGTAATTAATCATGACCCAAGTAGTAATTTTGGTATATAGTGCCATACCATGGTGACTCACGAATAATGGTCCGCTTGTGGTTAGTTCCACTAAAGGAAGATTTGGCTAGGGGCCATTAAGATCACCGTATCCAATGCAGTCATATAGCTATTTGTTCAAAAAATCAAACACAGTACCTTCCATACATCAGACAGTCTATATGTGTTAAATGAATATGAATGAAGATGTTTTGAAATGACAAAAAAATACATGAAAGAAAACAGGAAACCAAGAGGTTTCCTGAGTTCATTTGTTCCATCATTTAACAGTCATTTATGAAATGTATATTAGATCCAATAATATCAGGGTGTGTGGTGTGAAGAGTGCAAAATTGAATTAGGTAAGATCACAGACTTGGAGAATTTTGGTCTAATATAATAACAAGTAAGCCATATATTACACTATAATATTGTAAGTGGTGTAGAGGAATGTCAGTGTATCTTGGGTTTGAGAAGAAGAATCAGAAATAGTTGGCTTCCCAGAATCCCAAAAGAGGGGTACTCAGGGTGAGGGAGAGTGAAATGTAAAGAATTTGGAAATCTGCTATAAAAGAGTTTACCACAAAATTATTGAGTCATGGAGCTGCTGACAGAGATTTTTTTTTAAAAGTCTGAATTTAATCAAATTACTGGTTTTAATTACTCTCCCTTGAACAATAGCTATGCATTAGGAAAATTCTCAAGTGAGCTGAAGGCTACCTAAGCACAATTATTGGAAAATGATCAAATGGCAGAATGTGAAGGATTAACTTGCCTTTGCCTCTTCCTTTTTTTTTGAGTTAGTTAATAGGACTGTGCTCCCGAGCTCCCGCTCTGTAGTTAGTGATCCATATGGATTTCAATGTATGTACTGTAGGGCATTTAACTGAATTATCCAGATGCTCCAGTTTTCTGCTGCTTTTAATTTATCATTTCTAAATAGACAAGTCTTGGAAGGGATATAGTGTGTGCATCTGAGGAGCTTCTAATGCTTAGGGCTGTTTTTCAGTACTTCTAATAGGACAGGTAAGATAACATCATCTTTCAGGGATGAAAAGTAAATGGAGCTGACGTTCCTTTGGGTGAGGCAAGGTTCTCCCTGTAGAAAGTTACTGTTTTGGAAAAAAAAAAAAAAAAAAAGAGGGATGTGGAGATTAAAAAAAAAAAAATAGCTTCTAAAACAGTGGGAAGGATGGAGAGGTATCTGGAGGCCATTTCATATAATCAGACAAGGTGCTAAGGGTATTTAGCCAAAATAGCAATTTAAGGGAAAGAGGATAGAGGCATAGCTGAAGAACTAGAGCTTATAGTAGGGAGGTGATTGGTTCTGGAGGAATGAAGAAGGCAAAATCAGGATCAGGGGCCCGACAATTAGAGCTACATGATGGTTCAATGGCTTACTTTATAATAGTGAGCTTTGTGATCCAGGGAGCATCAGAAAGGTGCCAGAAAAATCATTGGCATGAATCAGAAATGCTGTAGAAGGGATTCCTTTGAACTTGTTTATAATGTTGGGGGAGGGGGGGTGTGGTAAAGATGAGGATGGTGAGATTGTCTCTTAGGGTCCTTTCCAAGATTCTTTATTTAGGGAACAATGAAAAACTCTGTCTCTCAGTAGTGACTGATCAGACTGCCTGATATATCTCTATCTATCTATCTATCTATCTATCTACACACACACATATATGAATATATGTGTGTGTGTATTCATTATTTTGTGCATATATATATATATATATATATATATATATTCATTATTTCGTGCATTAATTTGTGGAGATCCCAACTTGTTTCAAAAATATTTGCATGAGAAATGTGTACCCTTATTGAGTAGGGCATAGCCATTGCCTCCTGGAGGTGCACTTAAAATGCAAACACGATTATGATAAGTCTTAAGTGGTTTCATTTGACCCCCCATGACAACCTCAGTGAAAGAGGTAGGTGAGATATTATTCCTATTTTATAAACAAGGAAACCCATTTTAGAAGGATTGTGTTATGTGGGGAATGAAAATAGGGCTCATTAAGACATCACAAGACATTAAGGAGGATGGCTGAATTTTCTCATCCGTGGAGCTTGTTGGGAATCCTTAGTAAGCTGCTGTGACTGGACACAGGGGCACTTTTATGGGTGTGAAGGACAAGAAGGACCCTGAGATCTAGAGTCCTGCCGGGCCAGCACAGGAGCACAAAGTATTTATCACCATCAAAACCAAATCTGTATTTGAAGTATTGAAAGTTTACTCTGTGGGAGCTTACCGTGCTAGTGACTTATAGGTGTTTTCGCATTAAATACTTGCAACAACAGTAAGAGTATCAACTCCATTTTTAAATGAGAAACTTCAATTTAGCAAAGGAAACCACTCTAAATATTAAAAGACATGCTATGAATAAGAAGATTTTTGAAACACTTATCACTGTCCCATATATATAAGGAACTGAAAATCATTTAGAGCAAGATAAACAACCCAAGAGAAAAGTGGACATTTTCAATTCCTCCAGGAAAACCTGTTTGTTGAACAAATCTGAATGTATTAAAGTTGCTAGCGAGAATGTCACCTTTATAAAGTCTTAGCAGTACTGCAAAAGGACCAAGCTAGGAAAGGGTACTGGTGGGGTTTTGAAGTCTGCCCTTAATGGTTTTAGGTGGGTCTTTCATAGTGTGAAAGTGGTTGGACTTAGGCAGTTTTTCATACCCACTAGTTTAACTGCAGGACATATAGAGCAAGGAAGGGTCTGAAGAAAAGTCCTTTTGAGGAAACTATTGCCTAATGGGACATTTGCTTTTCTAGGTAAGCAAACTGTTTGCTCAGATATCTTGATATTCCAGAAGTTCCTAAAGACCCCCCCCCCCACCACCACCACCACTTGCCCCATCCCATTCCCCCCACTGCTGTAGTCACTCTTCAGCCTCAGCTGGAAGATAGATCATTATCCTTTGGGGACATGATTAATGCAGATCCATGCCGTTGATTGAGGTGTTGTGATTGTGTGGCAAGTTTCTGGTGGTGACCACTTCTACTTTTATGAATAGTAATCATTTATGGGTTTTTTTTTTTCTTAATTTGGGTGATCATTCTTGGATGACTTGAGAGGGTGAGGGCTGAGCATTTGAGACAGTGCCGACTGGAGCAACACAGAGAAAGCTGTGATCAGTTTGCAGTTCACCTATAAACCATTGGTTAAGGCTGCTCAGATTAAATCAGATTTTATCTCCACTCTGAAAATCTGAAACATACATAGAACCAAATATAGGAATACTGGCCTGATTACTTCATTGCTTTCTTCTCCCACTATCCCTGCCAACTGTTCTCTGTTTCACAATAGCATAGGATGTCCCCCACTTGTCAGTTTTCTTATAAGTTATGACATGAAGAGACTTGAGAAGAAAGCAGCTCAGAAATCAGTCTCTGTGGTTAAGGATTTGCATCTCAAATTGAGAACCAATTTTTCTTCTTCTTAAATTGTTACCCAGAGCTAATTTGCTGACAGGGCAAACAGTTGAACCAAAATGGATGATGAATCGTGCCGGGGACTAGTATAAAGGCAAGCATCAGCTAACCAAAGTAGCAAACTCCTGGGCAGGTTGCAGGGAGAAACCAATAGGCTATTAGCTTAAACCACTCTGTTTTAAATTCCTATAGCTGGAAGTATTTTTTTTTTTTAATTTAAGTTCAGTTAACCAACATGTACATCATTAGTTTTTGGTATAATGTTCAAGAATTCCTCAGTTGCACATAACACCCAGTGCTCATCGCATCATGGGCCCTTCTGAATGCCCAGCACCCAGTTAGCCCACCCCCTCCCAACATCTCTTTATCTGCAATTCTCAGTTTGTTTCCCAAAGGCAAGAGTCTCTCATGGTTTGTCTCTCTCCCTGATTTCTTCTTACTCGGTTTTACCTCTCTTCCCCTATGATCCTCTGGTGTCATTTCTTATATTCTACATGTGAGTGAAGCCATATGGTAATTGTCTTTCTCTGGTTGACTTACTTCCCTTAGCATAATACCTTCCAGTTCTACCCATGTCAGTACAAATGGTAGGTATTCATCCTTTCAAATGTTTGAGTAATATTCTATTGTATATATGAACCACATCATCTTCATCCATTCACCTGTCAAAGGACATCTTGCCTCCTTCCACAGTTTGACTATTGTGGACATTGCTGCTATAAACATATGGCAGCAGGTACCCCTTCTTTTCATTATAGCTGTATCTTTGGGGTAATTAGAATATTCCTATGATAAACCAACATCATATGTCATATTTGACAGTGAAATAGGTAATGCATTTTTATTATATTCTAAGATAATTCAAAGAGATCTACTATTATGACTATACTACAAATAAATAATATTTATTGAATATTTATTGTGGGCCATGAACTGTACTAATTTTATCACATACTTATTCATTTAACCTTCTCTTTGGCCATTTGAGGAAGAGACTATTAATAATCCCCACTTTGAAGATGAAGAAAGTGAGTCAAAAAGAGGTTGAGGTAATTTACTCAAGCAGGTTAACAGCCAGGATTTGTACTCAGGTAATCTGATTGCAGATTTTTTCCCCTTCCAAGCCCTGTTTATTTGGTGCCCCTGCCCTCAGCCGTGCCCCGAGATGCCCCTCAGGGGCACAGTGATGTCTGGGTCCTGAGCTGCTCCGAGATCATTGGGTCTGCATTGTCCGTTCATGTCCACTTCTCCCTGCACTCCTGGGTGTCCAGGGTCCCAGATGATTACAGCATGGCCCATGGGCCTCAGAGGGTTCACATGGCATGAAGCACACGCACGGTCCCATACAGCCCTTTCTCAATGCAGGGTAACCCATAGTGAATGACTGCTTTTCCCACTGAGTGGCCTGGGATTTGGGGGTCAGTGATGGGGTCTGGATGCCAGGTGGTACTTTGTTCTTGTCCTTGCTTGTGGGCCAAGCGTCATGTCATCTGGGCTGTTCCCTGAGACAGACTCGGGTGTGAAGGGGTTGAGGGGTCATTGCTTAAGGGCTACCTCCTTCTCTATGAGGCCCCACACCTGCTTCTGGACCTCTCCAACAATTTCTGTTCCTCATGCCTGCACCCCACTGCTTCTCCTAGACCTTTATCTACTGGAGATCTCTAACTTCTGATGCAAGATATGCTCCAGGATTATCTTTCACTCACACAGAAAGAAGTGTGGGGGGACACCAGGGTCATGGCAAGACTGTAGAGAGAGGCAGAGGCCATTTAAGCCCTTGACAGCTCCCTGGCCTGGTCAAATATTCTGGATCCTGTAGACTGAGGAGCAGTGTCCTCCTCATTCTCAACAGTAGACAGCTCCTGAGGTGCGTTTCTTGTTGTCCTTCATTCCTTCCTGGCTTCTTCAGTTGGGCCCCTACACCAGAAAGGAACCAGAGAATTTTGTGTCATGTTAATTTAGTCAGTGCTCTTCTTATTGGCGTTTTTGTGCTTTTCTTCCTCAACCTGTTACTATTAACCTGTCTGTTTTTCACATGGAAGGTTGGCATTTTGTTCCTGCTTTTATTCTGTTTGACAATCTGTTTTTTACTTGGAGTGTTTAGACAATTTGTATTTAATGTCATTATTGACATGGTTGGATTTAAATCTGCCATCTTGCTATTTATTTCCTCTTTGTCCTATCTGTTCTTGGATCCTTTTCCTTTCTTTTTCTCTCATTTTTTGGGTTAATTGAATATTTTTTTTAAATACTACTGCTCATAAAATCTCACTATATATTCAGATGGACAAACTTTTGTCCTTATACAAGATTTATTTTTCCCAAAACCAAATGATTTGCCCAGATAAAGTGAATGGCAAGTTTCCTGAAAATAGTAGTGAAGTTATTTATGAGGTCGCAGTCCTTCTGTAGGAAGCTCTTTTGGAGAAAACAGTATGCTGACTTAGGTCATCTCAACTCTCAGCTCATTGAGCTAAGTTTAATTTCTCCAGGGTAGGAGAATTGATAAAGTCTGGCATTGCAACACACACAAATAATACACAGCAGTGAAAATTTGATGATTTTTCATTTTATACTTATTTAAACTGTTTGTATTGTACATATTCACATATTTTTAAAAATTTTTTATATATTTATTTATTTTTTAAAGATTTTATGTATTTATTTGACAGAGATCACAAGTAGGCAGAAAGGCAGGCAGACAGAGAGGAGGAAGCAGGCTCCCCGCTGAGCAGAGAGCTGGATGCCGGACTCGATCCCAGGACCCCGAGATCATGACCTGAGCTGAAGGCAGAGGCTTAACCCACTGAGCCACCCAGGCACCCCCACATATTTTTAACAAAATATTAGTGCAAATGCTAAACTTGAGTAATACTCAAAACATACTTTGCTACCCTCTATCCTTTTTAGTCAGGTATCAACTGGCATTCAGTAACCTCTAACATGGGACATTTCAGATTGCCTCCACACTCCAGCCCTGGGTTTTATCTCTGCAAGATGAGGAGAAACTGTGTATATGACCAGTAAAGCTCCTTACAGAATTAAATGATTTTGTAAGTATATTTGAATCTGTCAAATACAGACTTCTTGGTTTCAATTGATTATGTTCTAATTACTTATTCGTGATCCTAAGACTTCAATTAGGTATGATCTTAAATAGGTTTGATAGAATTTTCCAGTAGGTGATAGGAACAAAGATCAAGAAACACCTCTTCATTTTAGTGAGTGGGTGGAAATATGAACATGTTAACCTTTTCCTTCTTATAAAAAGTTTTTTCTGGATCTGAAGATTTTTCACACGTGTAATTTTTGATGTTCTTCACGGAAGATTTGCCTTAGTAAGGATCACAGCTTTCAGGATACTGGAAACTGGATTAACTCTCCTCTCTCCTTCAATGTAGGAATTAATTAGTCTTTGATTTCTCTCTATGTAGTTAACATTCACAGCTGACATAGGAATGATTTTTGCAAATATCTTTTTGGCAGACTGTGTTTTTCTGTGATTTTCTACCAGCATTTAACATCACGGAGATACTGTTACACCCATTAATCAAGGGCAGCCTGTGTGTTATGTGAAATCATGTAGACACAGCCGTGGGGACCTGGAAATAATTGTTAATGAACTTTGGTCGCTCTGCCAGAGCACACAGTCTCTGACATCTTGCCTCGCCCTCCTTTTCCTTCTCATTCTTCAACCTAAACCCCCAACCAGACACTATTAAGACTTCTCTCATTTTCCTGGCCCTCAGAATGCTCAGACTACAGCCACCAGGTCCAGACTGCTCATTTCTAAAATTTGAACGTGCTAGGTAAGGAAACGTCTAGGCAGGGCTATTGCATCTGACTGTAGCCTTAAGTCCCCAAAGACACAAGGCCTCCAGGAAACCCTCTTCAGATGCTAATATGCACACAAAGTGCCTTTGCCCCAGCTGGCCTTCACCTGCAGCCCCGACAGGCAGGAGCCTCCTGGTTTCCATAAAAATAGGAAGGGCACACATGGTAAATGGCAGAGATCTAGTACAAGCTATAAAAATTATTTAAAATTGGCTTCCAGTCAGTTAAAACTAATTGCTGTGAACACAAAGCCCAGCCAGGAGCCCCCTTTCTGTTTTCCCTTTTTTGTAATTAGCTTGAGACAGGGAAGCTTGAATCTGCTGCTAATGTCCATACCTAAAATGAAATGATGCCACTAAATTTAGGATGTCGCCATTGTTGTTAATATTCACATATGCTTGAAGCACGGGAGAAGTGTGTTACCTGGTAGGATGAAAAATCATTAATGGTTCATTTTATAATTGTTCTTGCATTTCCTTGATTTTTACGGGAGCACTTTGTTTAAATGTAGCTTATTGTTGTTGTTTGCTAGTCCTACAGTGGGTTTTCTGTTGCTGCTTAGTTCATAAGCCATTCATTCTATGTGTTATAAGACAGATTTGCAAATGAAAAGTTACTTAATTCACCCGCATCTTCCAGGACTTAGTAGGCTGACAACATTACAAGGCAAGATGACTCCTCCTTTTCTGCCCTTTTGTGTAATTAGTTTAGAGAATCCCTGTGTGATCCCTTTCCTGTCCATCCCTTTTCTTTTCATGTGGTATGCTTCATAGGCTATCAGTGAGGAGAGCAGAGGGCTCCCGTTAGCAGATCTCAGAACTCTGTTCGTACTTCTCCCAAGTTTGTAACTAATTCATGAGACCCTTTGTTGAAAGACAATCTTAATTCAAAGCAGTAATTCCCCACTTTAAGTTTAAAAACCATCTTCGACATTAAAAAATATATATATATTCAAGATTTCAGATGCCTCTGAGAACGGTCAGGTAAGATATTTGTTAGGTTTACAGTGTATAGTACATATATGTAGGCTTTCTGGTACTCTTCTTAAAAATCTCTCTGACCTTTTCAGGAGCCCTCTGTCTCTTCTTTCCGTTCAGGAACTAAGGAAACTCAGGGAGGCAGAAGGCTGGAGTTCTGTGAATATTCAGTCATTTGTGTTGTCCTTGACATTTCCTTTAACCTCCCCATGCTTGTTTCTTCGCTGTAAAATTAAGGGTGACTTATACCTGCCATATTTATTTATCTCAGTGTGAGGCAGGAGGGAAGGAAGGGAGACTCAGGAGCCAAGTTGACTAAAGTAAAGCCATTTTGGCTTTAGAGTGACCCTTAACCTAAAAGTCAGCAGGTCATAAAAGGAGTCACAAGATGTGACTCAGAAGACCATAAGACCCCACTCTAGCAGACAAGACCTTCTTAAAATTGCTCCCTGTGAGTAATTTCACAATCCTAAGACAATGGAAAAACTAACACCCCAATGTAAATGATAAACTCAAAGCTAAAGGGTGGGCCCCTTCTTATTTGGTTAACTAATTTAAAAAACTTATACCCTCCATTAGAGGCAGAAGAGAGACTATTCCTTTATCTGTGAAGTAGCTCCTTTCCTCCTTCTATTCTTAGTAAATCTGTGTCCCTCTCTATAATGGCTTGCTCTTAAATCCTTTCTTGAGCAAAGCCAAGAACCTTCTTGGTGAGAAGCATGAGGTCCTCCCTCTTGGGGTCTCGTCCATACTGCATCAATAGGTCCTATAAAAGTTATACCTGGTGAGAATGGCCAAAAATTTGCTTTGAGAAGTACAAAGCCACTACAGGTATCTCCTGCTTTTCCAAAGATCATGTTACATATGGCATTTTCCTTTTATAAGAAAACCTGCATTAGTGCCCATTTCCAACAATCGTGAGAAATTCAAAGAGATGCAGCAAGCCAGTATAGAGGCAGTGAGCAGCCTGAGCAGAGAGAGGGACACTGCCAGGCTCCTTGCCGGGGAACTGCACTGAGTGTGAAGCCACCCTAGCTTTGAGCTGTGTCTGTGACCATCTTTACTTTATCTCGATTTATTTTGCATCTTTTAGCTAGATGTGTCCTAAGGTATTAGAAAAGCCCAAAAGAGGTTATTTTTGAGTCTGGGAACACTAAAGGGAACACTAAATTTTTTTTTCATATAAATTAAGGGTAAGTTGCTTTAATGTATGCCATTTTGGCTTAGGAAGGTTTTCATAGGAATTCTCTAATTTTAGATAGTGGAGGACACATGTATTCAGGGAACTATTATTTACATAAGGCTACACATTATGTACTTTGACAAAGGATTAGGTACTATATATATGAAATATATATAGGATAAGGTACTATATATGCATACACACACACACACACAAACACATATATATAATGTTTATATTCTTTATATAGATATAAAGAATCTCAAAGCTTTCCTTAACTGGTTTTTTAGGAGTATATATAAATTTTTTCTCCTGATTTTCATTAGACCTCAGAAGAAAGAATTTAGACAAAAAGAACCACCTTTTTTTTTTTTTTTTCTTTTTTCAATTTGCCATAGTCAAAAACATGAATTCAAGTGCATACTTCCTGCCAGGCATAGTGCTGGGTTCTCAGGATACAGAAACAGTTACTTTTAAATCAGTAGACTAGAACATTCCTACATGAAATATTTCCCGTTTGCCTCTCTTTCCCTCTATCTCTTTCCTTCTCTTTCCTTTTTGCCATTTCTCCCAATTTTTCACCCCAGGGAACAGCTTAACATTTATTAAATTGTAAATATTAAAGTTGGATACTTATTGTTTTTAGATCCAGGTTTTATAAGTTCCAGGAATAATAATGCTCTTGTTAATGTAGTTTAGGATTCAACTGTTAATTCTTTGGGGTTTTGTATCATCATGTACTACAAGGAGAAATACATTACTTTGCATGTTAAAATGAAATTGTTACCTTATTAACATCAGTTTCACTAAGTAAATAAATAGAAGAATAAATGGAAAAAATCCATATCTTCCAGTAGATTCAGCTATTATGACTGTCTCTTAAATATCACCTCAAATAATTTTGGCATTAATATCTACCTTACACCAAAATTTTTACCTATACGTATTTTCTTTATGCTGGTTGCTTTAGCTATTAAGTATTAATTGAGTATACCATTATTAATGAGACCTAACTGTATGAAAAAATGAAGGATCCTATAAAGTTGTAGGCAGATTTTCTTGTTGGCTGGTTGGAAATTGGATGATATTTTACCATGAAATTCCAAAGTTCCTTTACTTCATTTAAAATTGAACTTAAATCCACTTCTTATGCCTCCAAGTACTAATAGCTCTTCAAAGGGCAGACTACAAAAGGAGGTTTTCTGTTTCTCTGCAATAATAAAGCTGCAAGTGGTTTGAGGGAGAATGGAATAATACTAGGTGAGTAGGTGTTGACTTAATAATGACACAGAAGAGTAAATTATACCATAAACAAGTGTTAAATACATGGAAAATATGGATAATGTTATTTGATAGGGCTGCATCAGGGTGCTTTGTGGCATACTTGTGCAAAGGATAAAACAACTTCATCAGATGTATGTTAAGTCGTAAAGACCACTTCTGCTTCCTATCCTCATGTGGAATACAACTAAAGCCCCTGGACATTATTATGGTGTAAAGCCTGAAATGAAGATGCAATATTATCTGCCTTAACATTGGGCTGAAAAGATTAACAATGAGTTCCCCTGCTCTCACCAGATATATTCTCCACCCAGCAGGAAAGGCTCCCCACCCGACTCGTTCCCTATCAGCCAGCCCAGCTGCTCTCCACCTGGCCCTCAACCTAATGGATTTCACTTCCCTGCCAGCCTACAGAATTATTCAGACAAGTCAATCACATCCTCCCATGGGAGCCCGAGATCACCTATCTCTCTGGCTACTGCAAAACCTGCCTCCCACAACCTCAGCTGGTTTACTCTGTTCTCAAATGCATCTCTTCTGTGATCCTGTGTGGCTGGTGGCATCTAAAGATTTTAGTAGGCAAGGAATGCATGGTGGTGAGTTCCCTGGGTTTTCTTTCTGTCTCCCATGTCTTAGATTTAGAACTGAAGAGGGTAGCAACTTGGAAATACAATTGTTGGGTGGTAAAAAACCAACCAAACAAACAAAAAACCAAAAAACAATCAAAGCCTGATCTCTTTAGTCAACAGACCAAGAAAAGGGGCAGACTAGGCAAAAAAAAAAGTTAGACAGTAACCATGGTAGTACAGCCAAACGTCACAGGAAATCTATGGCTCCCACCCTCACTCATAGCCAAAAATCTAAATAGGAAACCTAGAGTTCCACTCTTACCAGGCTGCAGTGAGGCACACCAGCTTCCTTGTCAGAGTGGTGTCAGAGAAAGCTGATTAGGGAGGTGGACCTGTTATTTGAGTGATAAGAACCTTCACCCTCTTGTAATATTAGTGGAAACCATGTGGTGACCTTGACCGTCCACCCCTCTTCCCATAACAGTAACTAGGGAAACCTCCCCCTTCTAACAAGGGTGGTATCAAGAGACTCGGGACCCAGAACTCTAGTCTCCACCCAACAGTACAAGGTGCTTGTCCTACCCTTATCCTAGTTATATTAATGGACACCAAGTGAGGAATCTGGTTCTGCCTCTATCTGGCATTAATACAGAAACACTCCTCCTTCCCTTCTGAAGTGATCTCAGTAAACCAGCTAAAACAGAAGGTTTACATAAGAACCAGAGTCTCAAAACATAATACCCCTGAAATCCAGGTTTCAATGAAAAATCATTATAAAAAGGAATCGGGAAAATTTCGACCAAAGAAAAATAAGTTAATAGATATCAACACTAATGTCAATACATGATTATAGAAATTGATACAGAAGAAACGTTTCACAGAATTCAGCTTCTATTCATGATTACAAACTCCTATTAAACTAGGAACAGAAGGGAACCTCCTGAACCTGGCAGAAAACATCTATCCCTAAAGTTAGTATTCTAGCAAAGAGTGAAAAAGTGAATGTTTTCTTCCTGAAATCAGATCAAAAGGAAAGTCATCTGCTCTCATTTCTAAGTATAAAAATATTAAGGCTAAGTAATGGTGGGCCTGGGTGGCTCAGTGGGTTAAAGCCTCTACCTTCGGCTCAGGTCATGATCTCAGAGTCCTGGGATCGAGCCCCACTTCGGGCTCTCTGCTCAGTGGGGACCCTGCTTTCCCCTCTCTCTGCCTGCCTCTCTGCCTACTTGTGATCTCTGTCTGTCAAATAAATAAATAAAATCTTTAAAAAGTATATTAAGGGTAAGTAAAACTAGACCTTAGACCTATTCTGTGTAGAAAATCCTATAAAAAGAACAGAAACAACTTCTAGAACTAGTAAGTGAGTTCAGTAAGGTTACAGGATACAAGATAAACATAAAAAATTAACTTCTGTATTGTAGCAATAAATGTGTGGATACTAAAATTAAAAATATAAATCCATTTATAATTGTTTAAAAAGTTTGGGTAAATCAAACAAAACATACATACTCAAAACCACAAATTGCTGATGAAAAATATCAAAGAAGAGCTAAATAATTGGCATGACGAACAACATCCATAGATTAGAAAACTCAACAAAGGTTACAGTTCTCCCCAAATTGACACACAGGTTTAAAATAATTCCCTTTACAGTCTCACAAGGTTTTGGGGGGTATAGAAACAAAATATTCTAAAATTTAAACAAAGTTATGGATAAAGCATCTGGATAAAAGGGACATGGAATCTCTTTATACTCTCTTTTCCCAACTGTATAGAAATATCTCCAAATTAAACATTTAAAATAATTATGCATATCTGGCTGCATCCTTTTTAATTGACCTGTAATTTTTACATAAGCTACTACATGTTTCCACAAGGAGATCTTTAAGACTGCAGAATGGTTTTCACTGTTATGCATTAAGTATTGCTACATATAGGATTTCTTGATGATTCCAGTTTGTAGAGGTCTTGGGTAAATTTTTTTAAAGGTAAATATTTTTAAGATTTTATTTATTTATTTATTTGAGAGAGAGGGAGCACAAGCAGGAGGAAGGGCAGAGGGGGAGAGAAGCAGGCTCCCCGCTGAGCAGAGAGCCCAATTTAGGACTCGATCCAGGACCCTGGGGCTCAGTCCCAGGTCCCTGGGATCATGACTTGAGCGGAAGGAACACTTGACTGACAGAGCCACCCATTTTTAAAATTCATGTTTTTTCTGGTTCCTTAAGGTCAGTGCTATCTTTCTCACAAGTGGTATGCTTTTGATGCATAAGACAGTGCTTTCTTGGGACACCCCATATTAGAAAAGCCAGCAAAGTTCTTATGGGCTAGACAACCTTTCACCTTCATGCCACCAGAATGAGTCTCAGTGGGAAGTAATGAAGGTTCATTTGAAACTATCATTTAACAGTAATAATATAAAGAAAGCTCAGAGGAATGGAACTTACAGCCCATTCGTCATACCAGTAAACCACATTCACATTTAAAAGGGACTTCCTGTTTTTGTCCATTAAGTGCCCACAAGAGGTTCTGGGAGCTTTTGATTTATTACCTCACATTTTCAGCCTTCCCTTTCTTTTAATATATATAGCAAGTTCAAATCCCAAATCAATATGGATAGTGCTGAATTTGAGACAAGTGGCAAAAATCAAAGAGAAAAATAGTCATGAGACACAATTTTATAATCTTCTACTGGATGACAGTCTTAATAAAAGGCTAATGATAATAAGGCATAAGTTTTCCTCTTTTCCTTCTCTTCCACAGTTTAGCACCAAGAGTTTCAGAGGCAGTCCCACAGGTAAGACCATATACATTTGGCACAGTGAGCCCCTAGGACGCAATTTCGTGCCTCTATGGTTTTGTTGACACTGCTTCCTTGACCTAGATTACAATTATCCTTTCTCACCTGGGTAATTTGAAGTTATCCTTATCTCAGTGAAATATCTCACACTGATTATTTACCTTTTCCTCTGGGAAGCCTTTCTTGACTTGCTTGAGGAAAGGGAAGGTGTCTTTTCTCTTGGTACTCCAGCTTGCATATTTTAGAGCTTTTTACCATACTTTGTGGAAATTATCTCCACTAGGCTATGCACTTCGAAATGAGGAGCTAGGGTTTATCCATTTGTACCCCCGGTACTTTACGGAGCATGTTCAGTAGATGTTGGTAGAATCAAGGCCATGTAAAACATTTATATGGTATACTTACTAGAAAAGTGAAAATAGATCTCACAAGTAAATGAGTTTATTGGATTTTTATTGCGGGGAATCCATTTTTTTAAATTCATTGGATAGCAACAGATGTAGTTTACTGGAGGTTTTCCATGTCTAAGCTTCTTTCTAAATGAGTTACAGTGGCTACAAGATTTTAAGTGCTATGAGGACAGGAAATCTGTTGCTTCTGCTTACAGAATTGGCCATCAAACAATGTCTTTGCTCCCAACTTTGACAAAAAATTTGTTCAAGTAGATCAGTGAGTCAAAGAACATGCATATTGATTGTTTTTATATACACAGTTTAAATACCCTATAGAAATATTTTAAGAATTTATACATCCATCAGATGTCATTGCTCATATAAATAAATGCTTGTGTTGTAGTTTTAAAACAGTTATGGGTGAGAGTCGTATCTTCAAATTTAAGTAATATGACTTGGAGGTTGTATGTGTCTTAGGGTGAGACACACCTGGATTTAAAACCGAATATCATGATTTTATCCTGTGTGACCCCAGGAAGTTTATTTGTAAGCTCAATGCCTGACACAATTGTTCAATAAATATGAGCTTTTAGTTTTAGAGGTATTAGTCTTTCATTACCAGTGAGATTGAACATTTGACTGTCTGTTAAAAAAAAGTATGTTTGCTTTTGAGTATTATCTTTTCATTATCTTTATTAATATACCTACTAGAGGTAAATTTCTCTTTATTACTGAGTTATTAAAGTTTACCATACATAAAAGATAACAAATTTTTGTGACACATATTTTGAGTATTTTTACCTAATTTGTCCTGTTATATGGATAGTTTATTTTACTTTTACACCCAGAAAGGTAATAGTCAGTTTTGCTTTGCAAACATTTTCAATTCTCTGCACTTTCCTGCCTCCTTTGAAGTTAAGCAGAGTCCCATAACTTGTTTTGGCCAATAACATGTGGCCAGTAGTGATCATGGGAGCAACAGTGATTATGTCATTAGGGGGCAAATGCTTCCACAGCCAGTGCCCAGTATACTCTTCCTTGCTGATCCAAACAGCATACATAGAGGTGGAGACTGTCAGTCTGCATTCTCAAGGGACTAAAATGAGTAGTACTCTCCCTCCCTACGAAACACATAAACAAGATGAACTTTTGCTATGTTGAGCTACTGAGATAGGAGGCGGCTTATCACGACAGAACAATTCAGCCTATCCTTACCAATGCAAGGATTTTGTTTGTTTGTTTGGTGATTTCCCCTACTCAGTTTTGTTGAGATATAATTAACATACATCACTGTGTAAATTTAAGGTGTATAACATAATGGTTTGGCTGAATATATTATAAAATGATTGTCATAATAAATTTAGTTAGTATAAATCATCTCATATAGGTACAATGAAAAGAGAAAAAGAAAAAAAAAGTCCTTGCAGTGAGAATTCTTACAGTTTATTTTCTAAATAACTTGTTATCATACAGCAATGTTAACTATAGTCACCATGCTGTACGTTACATCCCCATACTTAATTATCTTACAACTAGAATTTTGTAGCTTTTGACCACCTTTCTCCAGTTCCTCCTTCCACCACCTCCACCTCTGTTAATCACAAATCTGATCTTTTTCTTTGGCTTTGGTTTTCATTTTTTGTTTCTTTTCTGGATTCCACATGTAAATGAGATTTTAGAGTATTTGCATTCTCTCACTTACTTCGCTTAGCATAATGCCTTCAAGGTCTATTCATTTTGTTGCAAATGGCAGGATTTCCTCATTTTATATGGCTGAATAATATTCCATTGTGTGTGTGTGTGTGTGTGTGCGCGTGTGTGTGTATGTAGTTGACACCAGAACAACGCAGGTTCAAACTATGCAGATCTGCTAATATGTGGATTTTATAGTACAGTACTGTAATTGATTTTCTCTTATAATTTTCTTAATATTTTCTTTAGCTTTATTGTAAGAATACAGTGTAGAATACGTAAACCATACAAAATATGTTAATTGTGTCCTTAGTAATGTTTCTGATCAACAGCAGGCTGTTAGTAGTTTGGAGAGAGTAAAGTTATACACAGATTTTCAACTACATGGAGGGTTGACACCCCTCATCTCTGTGTTACAAGAGTCAGTTGTTTATACTACAGCTTCTTTATCCATTCATCCATCATTGGACATTTAATTAAGTTGTTTGCATGTCTTAGAAATTATGAATGATACTACTATGAACATGGGAGTGCAGATATTTTTTTAAATTAGTATTTTTTTTTCTTTGGATATATTCCCAGAGTTGGAATTGCTGGATCATATGATAATTCTATTTTAATCTTTGAGGTTTGTCTGTTACTGTTTACCATAGTGGTTGTACTGATTTACAACCCTACCAATAATACACATAGAGATTCTTTTTTCTACTTCTGTAAAAAGATTAGAATTTTGAAAAGTATTGCCTTTGGATTTATTGATGGCTTTTGGTAATACTGACATTTTAACAATACTCTTCTAACTCATGATCACAAGATGTCTTTCTTTTTATTTGAGTCATCTTCATTTTTTTCTTTTTCTTTTTTTTTAATCAGCGCCTTATACTGTGCAGAGTAGAGCACTTTCATCTCCTTGGTTAAGTTTAATCCTAAGCTTTTAAAAATTTTATTCTGAAGTTTTTAGTTTTGATGCTATTATGAAATCACTTAGTATATAAGAACATTACTTATTTCTGTATGTTAATTTTATATCCTACAATTTTACAACTTTAATGAATTTGATTAGATCTAACAAGACAGTGGAATATTTAGGATCGGATCTATCAAGATTTTGGTGGAATCTTTAGGATTTTCTGTATAAAATCATGTCATCCACAAATAGAATTTTACTTCTTCCTTTTCAGTTCTGATGCCTTTTATTTCTTTTCTTATTGTCCTGACAAGGATTTCCATTACTGTGTTGAAAAAGAGTAATGATAGGGCACCCATGTCTTATTCCTGATTTCAGAGAAAAACTTTCAGCCTTTCAGTGTTGAGTATGTATAATTTTTATGTGTTCATGAATGTTACAGTTTTCCTCTTGTTACGTTTGTTTCATACCATTGTGGTTAAGAAGATACTTGGTATGATTTCAGGTTTGTGAATTTGCTAAGATTTGTTTTGTGGAATGATAATATGGTTTATCCTAAAAAAAATGTTCCATGTGCTCTTGAGAAAAAAATATCTTCGCTGCTATTGTTGGATATAATGTTCTGTATTTATCTGTTCGTTTCATTTGGTCTATAGTGCTACCCAAATCCCCTGTTTCCTTATTGATTCTCTGTCTAGATGACCTGTCTTTGTTGAGTGGCAGGGAGTAAAGTCCCCAGCTACTATTGTATTGCTATTTATTTCTTCTTTTAGCTTTAGTTTTTGTTTTATATATTTAGCTGTTCTAATGTTGGGTGCATAAATATTTAAAATTGTTATATCTTATTGATCTATTGACACTTTTATTTTTTTGTAATGACCTTCTTTGTCTCTCTTCACTATTTTTAAAGTCTATTTTGTCTGATATAAGTAGAGCAATCCGTGTGTGTGTGTGTGTGTGTGTGTGTGTGTGTGTGTGTGTGTGTGTGTGAAGGGTTACTCTTTGCTTAAATTATCTTTTTCCATCCTGTAACTCTGATGTTTTCTTTAAGGCTAAAGTGAGTCTTTTCTGCAGGTAGCATATCTCTTTAAATATTGTTTTCTTTTTAAATATAGTCAGATTTTTGTGTCTTCTGATTGGAGAATTTAATCCATTTACATTTAAAGTAATTATTAGTAATTAAGGACTTAATATTTCCATTTTGTTCATTGTTTTCTTGTTGTTTTATAGACCCATTATTCCTTTTTTCTTATTCCACTGTCTGTGTGTGTGTTGATGTTTTGTGGTATCAGTGTGTTTTAATTTGTTAATCATGGCGGGGGCGGGAAGGTTGGGGTACCAGGTGGTGGGTATTATAGAGGGCACAGATTGCATGGAGCACTGGGTGTGGTAAAAAAATAATGAATACTGTTTTTCTGAAAATAAATAAATTTAATTAAAAAAATAACCTTGACTTCCTTTTTTAAAATTTTTTTTATTTATTTTCAGCGTAACAGTATTCATTGTTTTTGTACCACACCCAGTGCTCCATGCAATCCGTGCCCTCTCTAACACCCACCACCTGGTTCCCCCAATCTCCCCCCCCCTCTTAAAACCCCTCAGATTGTTTTTCAGAGTCCATAGTCTCTCATTGTTCACCTCCCCTTCCAATTTACCCCAGCTCCCTTCTCCTAACTCCCCATGTCCACCATGCTATTTGTTTTGCTCCACAAATAAGTGAAACCATACAATAATTGACTCTCTCTGCCTGACTTATTTCACTCAGCATAATCTCCTCCAGTCCCATCCATGTTGCTACAAAAGTTGGGTGGGTATTCATCCTTTCTGATGGAAGCATAATACTCCATAGTGTATATGGACCACATCTTCCTTATCCATTCGTCCGTTGAAGGGCATCTTGGTTCTTTCCACAGTTTGGCGACCGTGGCCATTGCTGCTATAAACATTGGGGTACAGATGGCCCTTCTTTTCACGACATCTGTATCTTTGGGGTAAATACCCAGGAGTGCAATGGCAGGGTCATAGGGAAGCTCTATTTTTAATTTCTTGAGGAATCTCCACACTGTTCTCCAAAGAGGCTGCATCAACTTGCATTCCCACCAACAGTGGAAGAGGGTTCCCCTTTCTCCACATCCTCTTCAACACATGTTGTTTCCTGTTTTGTTAATTTTGGCCATTCTAACTGGTGTAAGGTGATATCTCAATGTGGTTTTAATTTGAATCTCCCTGAGGGCTAGTGATGATGAACATTTTTTCCTGTGTCTGATAGCCATTTGTATGTCTTGATTGGAGAAGTGTCTGTTCATATCTTCTGCCCATTTTTTGATATGATTATCTGTTTTGTGTGTGTTGAGTTTGACGAGTTCAGTATAGATCCTGGATATCAACCTTTTGTCTGTATTGTCATTTGCAAATATCTTCTCCCATTCCGTGGGTTGCCTCTTTGTTTTCTTGACTGTTTCCTTTGCTGTGCAGAAGCTTTTGACTTCCTTTTTTGTTTGTTTTTTTTGTTTGTTTGTTTGTTTGTTTGTTTTTTGCAATACTCTGAGATTTTTTGTTGAAGTATAATTCCTAATCTTTACACTTTTACTTCTCTTCTCCCTCACATTTTGGATGATTGATACTACAATTTACCTATTTTGTAATATTGTAATTATGGTTGTTTTTACTACATTTGTTTTTTTAACTTTTAAATTAATTGTTTAATTTACATTTTCAATTACGTATTCATATTCATTAAATATTACATATTCAATTGCAATTGTTGTAATTGAATTATGCACCAACATTACCATATTATAAGATCCAACTTTAACTGTATATTTACCCTTATTAGGGACTTTTCCATTATCTTCTTATGTTTTTTATGATGTTAATTTGTGTCCTTTTATTTTTCATTCATAGAGCTACCTGTAGCATTTTTTGTAAGATCTAATAGTAATAAATTCTGTCAGCATTTGTTCATTATGGAGTTTTTATCTTCATTTCTGAGGAACAGCTTCACCTGGTATAGTATTCTTGCTAGACAGTTTTTGGGTTTTCTTTTGTTTTTGTTTTCCTCTTTCTTCTTTCAGTATTTGAGTGTGTCATCTCCTCTTCTGGGATAAGCAGTTTGTGTTGAGAAATCTGGCAGTTATCTTATGAGAGTTCCCTTATATGCAGCCTTTCTGTTTTGCTGCTTTTAAAATTCTTTTTGTTTTTGAATCTGTCAATTTAACTGTAATGTGTTCTGGTGTAGCTCTATTTGTGTTTAACCTACTTAGGATACTTTGGGCTTCCTGGACCTGGATGTCTATTTCTTCTGCCTGGTTTGAGAAGTTTTTAATCATCATTTGCTTTAAATATACTTTCTTTAGCTTTCCCCACTTGGTCGTGGTGAATAATCCTTTTAATGTACTGTTGGATCTATTGGCTAGTAGTTTGGTGAGATTTTTGCATCCGTGTTCATCGAGGATATTGGTCTGTAATTCTCCTCTTTGGTTTGTAATTCAAACCAGTCTTTGTCTGGTTTTGGGATCAAGGTAATGCTGGCCTCATAAAATGAGTTTGGAAGTTCTCCTTCCATTTCTATTTTTTGGAACAGTTTCAGGAGAATAGGTTTCAATTGTTCTTTAAATGTTTGGCGGAATTCTTCTGGGAAGCCTTCTGGCACTGTGCTCTTGTTTTTTAGGAGATTTTTGATGACTGCTTCAATGTCCTTTTTGCTTATGGGTCTGTTCAGGTTTTCTATTTCTTCCTGGTTCAGTTTTGGTAGTTTATATGTCTCTAGGAATGCATCTATTTCTTCCAGATTGTCAAATCTGGTTGTGTATAGTTGTTCATAATATGTTCTTAAAATTGTCTGTATTTCTTTGGTGCTGGTTGTGATCTCTCCTCTTTCATTCATGAATTTATTTATTTGGGTTCTTTCTCTTTTCTTTTTGATAAGTCTGGCCAAGGGTTTATCAATCTTATTAATTCTTTCAAAGAACCAGCTCCTAGTTTTGTTGATTTGTTCTACTGTTCTTTTGGTTTCTATTTCATTGATTTCTGCTCTGATCTTTATGATTTCTCTTCACCTGCTGGTTTTAGGCTGTCTTTGCTGTTCTTTCTCCAGCTCCTTTATATGTAGGGTTGGGTTGTATACTTGAGACTTTCTTGTTTCCTGAGAAAGGCTTGTATTACTATATACTTTCCTCTTAGGACCAACTTTGCTGTGTCCCAGGATTTTGATCAGCTGTGTTTCATTTTCATTTGTTCCCATGAATTTTCAAAATTCTTTAATTTCCTGGTCGGCCCATTCATTCTTTAGTAGGATGCTCTTTAGCCTCCATCTATTTGAGTTCTTTCCAACTTTCCTCTTGTGATTGAGTTCTAGTTTCAGAGCATTGTGGTCTGAAAATACACAGGGAATGATCCCAGTCTTCTGGCACCAGTTGAGACCTGATTTGTGACTCAGCATGTCATCTATTCTGGAGAATATTCCACGTGCACTAGAGAAGAATTAAATCTGTGAAGTCCATATTGTCCAGTGTGTCATTCAAAGCCCTTATTTCCTTGTTGATCTTTGGTTAGATAATCTGTCATTTCAGTGAGGGGGGTTTTAAAGTCCCCTACTATTATTGTCTATGTGTTTCTTTGATTTTATTATTAATTGGTTTATAAAATTGGCTGCTCCCATGTTAGGGGCATAGATATTTAAAATTCTTAGATTTTCTTGTTGGAAAGACCCAGTGTGCTCCTGTACTGCCCCTTCCAGAGGAGAAAGGTGAGTCTCCCTGGATCTGCTGCTTGTTGGTTTCCCACCTGCAGAGCAGTGGACCAACTGTACCTCAGATCACTGTTTAAAGTAATCCCAAGCTGAGAGCCCCCTCCTTGGCTCTGTCTCTGTTGCTGGCTTCCCTGCTCTGATACCTGGGAGCTCTGCCATACTCAGGCCCCCCTGGTGTTTTTGTAGTCCCATGGGTCCTGAGACCACACTGTCCCAGCGAGGGCTCCAAAGGGCTCTGGAGCAATGTCCCTCACTGGAGCAGACTTAAAATTTCCAATATTGTGCTCTGCTGCTCTACCACTTGCCGGGAGCTGGCCCCTCTCCCTGTGGTCTATCTTTCCGTATAGCACCCAGATCCACTTCTCCACATGTCCTACCTTCCTTGTTTTCTGTTCCTAGAATTGCTTCTCTTCTTCTTTTCCATCTCCTATTGAGTTTGTAAGTGTTCATAAGAGTCCAATAACTACCTGAGTTCCTGGGACCCAACAATATTTAGATCTCCTATTCCTCTGCCATCTTGCTCCTCCCCTCCACTCCATACTAATTCTTTTTTTTTTTTAAATTAGAGTATAGTTAGCAAAGAATGTTACATTAATTTCATCTAGGTGTGCAATTTAGGGATTTGACAAATTTTTACATTATATTCATCTCAAATATAGCTACCATCTGTCCCATTACATCACAATTACAGTATCATTATTTTCTTTATGCTCTGCCTTTTATTCCCATGACTTATTCATTCCATAACTAGAAGCATGTATCTCCCTCTACCCTTTACCCATTTTGCCCAACCCTTTAACCTCCTCCTCTCTGACAACCATCAGTTTGTTCTCTGTATTTATAGGTCTGACTCTGCTTTTTGTTTTATTCTTTTTTGTTTTTAGATTCAACTTTTGAGTGGAATCATAAGTATTTATCTTTCTCAGTCTGACTTATTTCACTTAGCATTATACCCTGTAGGCCCATCCATGTTGTCTCAAATGGTATGGTCTCATTCTTTTTTATGGGTGCATAATATTCCCCTCTGTGTGTGTGTGAGTGTGTGTGTGTGTGTGTGTACACACGAGCACCACATTTTCTTTATTCACTTATGTATAGGTGGACACTGTTCTTGCAACACTTACATTAAAAACAAAAGCATCAGCTTCGTTTGGCTTTGTAGAAGTTTGTCCATGGCCCAATAATCTCCTTCACATACATCCAGTAGTGTTCCATTCTCCAGGGAATTTATTTTCAAGATGAAGGCCTTGAGATATAGTGCCAAAGCTGAAATAAAGTTCTGATTTTGCTCTTGGACTGTACTTAAATATGAAAATTATTTTTGAAAGATTATCTTAAAATCAATTGTACTTATTTAGTGAGCTCATATTATTTACAAGTTATTGTGGTAGGTGCTTGAAAATTATGTAAATAAGACATAGTCCTAGTCATTAAGGATTAGAATTTAACAAAATAGTCACAAATAAAGATTTAACTAATAATTCAAGTGCCAAATGAAGATGCTGTGTGAGTTTAGGTAAACAGATCATTGGTGATTCTGGTACTAATAAAATTAGTGAACATGTATATAGCATTTATTATGTTCAGGGAAGTACTCTGAATACTTTACATATATTAACCCACTTTAATTTTCACAGTAAACCCATGTCATAGGTACCTATTATCTCCGTTTAAAAGAGATGAGAATTATATACTGATAGGTTAAGTAACTACATAAGGTTACACAACTGGCAACAGAACCTAGAATAGAATTCAGATTAGTAATAGTATAGAATATAATGGTGACTAGTAATATGAATTGGACATGGAAGATGTTAATCACCAAAAATATAACCAGTAAGCTCTAGTTCATATGAGTCAAAGTTCGAAAGTAGAATATCCAAAACTAGTTCAGTCTTGTGGGATCTATGATATTATCTAAGTATAAAATAAACATGTAATTTATTTTTTCATGGATCCAGTTTTGAGAGCAAAAGGGGTTGCTAATTGGATATGATGTTTGGACATCAGGCACAAACTGTGCTCTTTTGTAAACTGAGACCCATAGTCATCCTAGTTAATACCCCTAGCTTATTCAAAACAAGGATCCTCATATTCTTAAATTGTTTCTGGCTATGGTAATTATGTGATCAGGGCTGCCTAGCCCATATCAGGTTGTACAAAATGTGGAAGAGAAAAATACGCTATAGCTCTGCTCTCTGGTTTGTTTCAATTTCTGCATTTCAGTGCAATTATCTTTGACAGTCTGAACTCCTAGACTTTGGTCTTTGCCTTCTTAGAGCTATTTTTCTTCTTTCACTGTTTTTGCATTAATGAATTTTATGGACACAAACTCTGACCTGCTTGAACTTATGCAAGCCACTTGATCCTTTGGGGTATGTCAACAGCTGCAGAATCTGACCTACACACTGTTTGACTTATGGAACTTGTCAGACTCTTCTTGCAGAGCCAAAATTATATCTTTTGTGTAGTCCTAGCTACTCTTAGCTAGATTTGGCTCTTTACAACCTATCAAAATGATGCCTTTTAAATATAGTGTAGTTATGGGACAGAAGTTGGAATGGATCCTACATGAAGTAAAGACATTTTCCTGCATATGGGGAGTAGGGTTGGAGAGTGTGTTATTCATGGGTTTTGGGCAGAAAAATGACAAGATGGAAGTAAAATAGATATGCTGGGATATGTAGGATAGATCACAATGGGAGGCTGAGGATAGCAAACCAGTCAGGTGGACATATAATTGTCCATAAATAAAGTAGAAGATGTCCTATGGTGGCAGCAATGTGAATCCAAGAAAAACAGGTTGAAGAAATATTACAAAAGGAGAATTTTTAGAACACAGTGACTTTCCAAAGCCTGGAATGTGGCATAGAGTTCTTTGGGTTCAGTGAATCCATGATTATTCTTGTTGACTTATTTTGTGTTCATTGGGTAAGGGAGAAAGTGCTACTGTTTTTTTCTTTGTTTTCCCAAAGAATACATCCTATTAGAATCTCTCTCTCTCTCTTTTTTTTTTTTTCCCATGTCTTTCAACCACATTTCCCTTAGCATCATCTCCTCCAGAGCCAATGAATCATTCAGCTTTTCATCTTCAAGATGTAACTTACTAGCTGGAATTGGCTGGCACAGGAACAGGCTTTAAGGGATAGCTTTATCAGGTTAGCTAAGAGGGAACTGTGTTTCCATAAATTTCTTTTTTTTTTTTTTTAAAGATTTTATTTATTTATTTGACAGAGAGAGATCACAGTAGACAGAGAGGCAGGCAGAGAGAGAGAGAGAGAGGGAAGCAGGCTCCCTGCGGAGCAGAGAGCCCGATGTGGGACTCGATCCCAGGACCCTGAGATCATGACCTGAGTCGAAGGCAGCGGCTTAATCCACTGAGTCACCCAGGCGCCCTCCATACATTTCTTTCTCTGTATGTTCCATGTTAACAATGGGAGAAATTTACATGATACTCAGAAGGTAGGTGTGAAGGTCAGTGCACAAATCGTGACTTACGCATGTTATTGCTAACCTGCTAGTTCACCCTACGAGACCTGGGCAGCATTATAGGTGCCAATAGAAGCAAGACTTTGACTAAGAATATGGCATGGAATAACCTGTGAAAATAAGGAATATAATAGGATTTCTTTTGGTTGCTTTTATGTGTGGTGGAGAACTTAAGGAAAAAAAGAATTATGAGCTCAGGGCTTTAAATTCCCAGCTCAAAGTCTGGGAAGAAACCAGGACATTCTAAGTCTTCCCTGAAGGAAACCCTTCTCTCATATAGCCTCATGGCTGAGATTTCTAAATATTAAATCCAAAGTCTACACTTGGCACATGGTTACATTGCCAATATCACAGAGTTTATGTTAAAGTGAAAACATTAATTTGGAGGTAGTGCCTGCATTTATTGCCTTATGGCCCCCTCCTTACTCCCAGAGCCCATAGCATAGTATCTTTTAATCTCTCTGCTTTTCTCTCTCTCTCTTCTCTCTGACCTTTGCTACTTTTATCACATCATCTCTGACTTGAAACCTCTGCTTCCCTCTTAAATACTTGTGATTATGTTGAGTAAGCCTGGATAATTCAGCATAATCTTCCTATCTCAAGTTAATCACATTTGCAAAGTCCTTTTGGATATGTAACATGTTCACAGGTTTGGGACATTAGGACATGGATATCTTTGGGAGAACAGTATTTTGTCAACCATATAGCTCAATGAAATGTCTCAGGGTCCTTTGATATGAAGCAGTCAAGATGACCTTTTCAAAGTGAAGAGCGAGTTTTTTGTTTGTTTTTTAATTAACATGTAATATATTATTTGTCCCAGAGGTAGAGGTCTGTGAATCATCAGGCTTACACATTTCACAGCACCCACCATAGCACATACTCTCCCCAATGTCCATAACCCAGCTACCTTATTCCTACCTCCTCACCCCCCAGCAACCCTCTGTTTCACAAGATTGAGTCTCTTACGGTTTCTCTCCCTCCCAATCCCATCTTGTTTCATTTTTTCCCTCCCTTCCCCACATGACCCCCTACCCTGCCTCTCAAATTCCTCATATTAGAGAGATCATATGATAATTTTCTTTCTCTGATTGACTTATTTTGCTCAGCATAATACCCTCTAGATCCATCCATGTCATTGGAAATGGCAAGATTACATTTCTTTTGATGGCTGCATAGTATTCATTTATGGATATATCCATAAAGGAATATATAAAGAGGATATATATGTGTGTATATATATATACATATACACACACACACACACACACATATATCTACACACACATACACATATATATGTATATACACACACACACATATATATATATCTCCTCTTCTTTATCCATTCATCTGTTGATGGACATCTAGGTTCTTTCCATAGTTTGGCTGTTGTGGACATTGCTCCTATAGATACTTGGCTGCATGTACCCCTTTAGATTACTACCTTTGTATCTTTAGGGTAAATACCCAGTAGTGTGATAGCTGGGTTGTTGGGAGTTCTATTTTCAACTTTTTGAGGAACCTTCATACTGTTTTCCAGACTGGCTGCATGAACTTGCATTCCCACCAACAGTGTAGGAGGGTTCCTCTTTCTTCACTTCCTCGCCAACATCTGTCGTCCTTTTATTTCTCTGGAACGGGATTTTATTTCTCCAGAAAAGGATTCTCATATCTTCCATGTTTTTTTCGAGCCCAGCTAGCACCTTGAAAATCATCATTCTGAACTCTAGTTCTGACATATTACTAATGTCCGTATTAATTAGGTCCCTGGCCATTGGTACTGCCTCTTGTTCTTTTTATTGTGGTGAGCTTTTCCACCTTGTCATTTTATCCAAATAAGAATAGATGAATGAGAGAACAAAATACTTAAAGGAAAACAATGACCCCAGAAAAATATACACTAAGCAAATCAAGAAGAGACCTGAAACCTGAGGGAGGGGAAGGAGAAGATTCTATTCTATCTGGTGAATAGAACAGAGCTACACACTTGACTTGAGATGTAATTGGGTCTGTTGGAAGAAACTGCCTCCCAAAATTTTAAAGAAAAACTTTTGTATTTACAAAAATTAGGTTAAACACAATGAACGGATGAAACATGACTGTAAAGATGAAAATTTAAGAAGATTCTGAAAAAGGAATTGATAAGAAGTTGGTTGAAAAATTATAAAAGGAAAAAGAGGAAAGAATGTGATCAGGCTGGAGATTAGAACAAAGCCATGTGCTAGATTTAGGGTATATTTTGATCTCTTAGAAAAAATTGTATCCCAAAATTTTAAAGGTAAAAAAAAATGATATGTATACAAAAAATAAGGTTAAATACACTGAAGGGATAAAATATGATTATAACAATGAAAATTTTAAAAAGATTTTTTTAAAGTATTGAAAAACAGTTAAAAATGTTAAAATAGGAAAGAGGAAAAATTTTTAAAAATAGAATAAGAAAAATTAAAATTAAAAAAATTTAACTTGGAAAGACTAAAGGATCATGGAAGAAAAGCCATGAATTCTGTGTACTTTCCCCTACCTCTGGAGTTCCACAGTGCTAGTTGATTAGTGAAATTGGTCTTGGCTGGATGTTCTTGCTAATCTTCTTGGGGAGGGATCTGTTGCCATGATTCACCACCCTTGCCAGGGGCTAGACTAAGTAATCTGCTTAGTTTTGGTCTCAGGAGCTTTTGTTCCCCGAATGCTTTCTGTACAGTTTTGGAGGATGAGAATGAAGATGGTGGCCTTCCAATCACCGGCACTGTAGGAGCCGAGAGCTTGGGGCCCCACTCCTGAGTGCACCCTCAGAGAAAAGCAGCCAATCCCTCCTGTCTCCCTGGTCTCTGGTGGCACTCCGAGCTCACCCAGCCTGTGACTGAGCATTTCTGTCTCTGGCACACGGCCCTGATTGGAGTTCCAAACCCAGCAGATTCTGCAGCATGCTCCTGTGCCGCCCCTCTTGGAGAAGTTAGGAGGGGTCTCCCTGGATCTGCCACTGTGGGGTCTCTCCTTGAAGAGCAGTGGCCCAACTGTGCCTTGGATCACAGTTTTATGGTAAGCCCAAGCTGAGAGCCTACTCTTCAACTCCATCTCTGCAGCTGCTTCTTGAGTCCAATACCTGGGAGCTTTGCCACACTTTGCACTCCCAGTCTTTCTGTGACCCCACAGGTCCTGACACTACACTGTCCCTACGAGGGCTCCACCCCCGCTTAGCCTCTGGAGAAAGTTCTGCAAGTTCCAATTTTGTGCTCCACTGCTTTCTTACTTGCCTAGATCTGGCCCCTCCCTCTACATCCTATCTGCCCGTCGTTTTGAATTTACTTCTCTGCAAGTCCTACCTTCTGGATAATGGTTTTCTGTTCCTAGAATTGCTTCTCTTCTTCCCTTCTAAGTCCTGTTGAGTTTGTAGGTGTTCAGAACTGTTTGATAACTATTTAGCTGAGCTCCTAGGACTGGATGATATTTTGATCTCCTACTCCTCTGCCATCTTGCTCCTCCCTGAAGGACAAGTGTTTGCATCTGGCTCTTCCTAGTTAGTAAGAATTATCCATAGTAATTGCATTTGTATTTTGGAAGGAATGTGTATCTTATTTGGGTATTAGAGTACAACCATTTACTGAGTAATCTGAAAAACTACCAGTTTGGGTTTGGACAAGGAAGAAAGAGTTCTGTAATAGGCCCAGTGGGTGATGTGAGCTGCTCTGAACCCTGGACTATATGATCCAGTAGATCCAAGAGTGTTTGAAGTGTCAGACAGGAATGCCTTTGAAGGGCTCTTCTAAGCAAATCACAGTGCATACCCTCAGGATTTTGGAATATCACTATGCTAATCTCTGAAGATAATGATTATTATTTTGAGAAACTGCTTCTGGCCCCAGGAGAGACTGAACACTTGGCCATGGACTACCTAATTTCTATGAGCCCTAAAATGCCCATTATGAAATATGTATTGTCTGTAATTCCATGCATAAACCTGTGTCTACACAGCAGCACTTTATGATAAAATGGAAGAGGTATCTATAATATAGGGTTTAAGCAGATCCTGCAGGCATAGGCACACTCATGTGTAGTGGCCCAAATACCCATGTCTTATACTTAAGCCGTATTTCCTCCTCTTTCTCAACATATACTTAGGGTCTCACAGGGATTTCCATACCAAAGCGAAAAAAAAAAAAAAAAGTGGTGAAACAAAATTCGTTCAGTGGGCATAATTTCAAGTGGTGTGCTTGGATTCTGCCTGGGAGGAGGCATAATCAGAGGTATGGATCTATATGATTTATATAAAGTACCAAATGGTTTGGCCAGATGGTCAGATATTTAGAAAAAAACATAATTGTGTATTGGTGATGAGGAAGTCTGGATAAAATTTGTATTGATACACCTTTGCAGATTAGCAGGATTTGTGAGATATTTGTATCATGTAAATGCTCACAAAGGAGTAACATCACTGAGGAGGACATGGATAATTGAGGGGGGAAGATAATGTATTCTATGGATACCAGTCAGTCTCTCTCCTTAGCTCCCTCTGTGTTTACCAAATGGGTTCATGAATAAAGTGGCCTGGCTGGAAGGGATGAAGGTTATGCATGAACTCAGCAACATGGACTTTTTCTCACGAAAGTTGATCTGGCTGCTGCCTTTGTGAGTGCACAATCTGTCAAAGGCAGAGACGGATACTAAACCCGTGGTAAGATAAGATACCATTTTCTCATGCCTTCTTACAAAAGTCAGTGAAAGATTACTACAACCCAGTATAGGCAACACTTCTAATGGCCCAAACCATTACCTTTAGATTATGGGGTGAGGGTTTAGATTACCTTACCAAGCAAGGAACTAAAGGTAACTGAGGTAGTTGCTGAGGGCAAAGGGAATATGGAATGAGTCATGGAAGAAGGTGATTCTAAGAAACATGTTGACCATGTGACAGCTTATAAAAATGAGAACTGTAATGGTAATGAGTAAATCAATCTTATTTTGATGTGAACATGCTTTCTACACTAACCAACTTAATTATTTCCTCCTTTCTCATTTTTAAACCATCTAACATAATATGTATTAATACTATTTAATTTTATATTAAAATTATATATTAAAATAGGTATAAATAATAAAATATATACTTATAATAAATATTATAAACAAAAATTTATTTAAATAAAATATATAAATATAATAAGTATTATAGTAGAATTATATATTATATTAAAGGTGAGTAAGGGGATATGTCTTAGCCAGATGAAGAATGAACATTCTTAAAGATGAATAAAGTACCTTGTATCCCCTTTGGCAGAAAGTATTAGCATGTCTTCAGTTTTATGATGGACAGTTGCAAAAAGTTAGATAAAACATAGTTTTTCTTTTATTTGGAAGTTTTAAGTGTGATTGAAAGAGGAGTATGTGGATGCCAAGGTAATAAGGGTGAATTCTACTGGCTGTGTACTCTTTCACATTAGGTAAGCTGAAATTATTATCTCCACAATTCCCTTCCCCATATACTACTTGATTAGGGTTGGTCACAGGAGAAATTTGTTCAATATTTTGAAAGTGAAAATAAAGCAGCAACCATTTTTTGTGCTCCAGAGGTTACTGTAAGACACAGGAACTATGGAGGCTCATGTATTTTGTTGCTGATGTGTTGGTTTACCTTATTAGTGCAGTGTTATCACCAGGTCCTGTGACTTGTCTAGTGCCTGGCATATGCCCTTTTTAGGATCCCAGTGTTCTGGCCCAGGTTTGTGTGCAGATGCACTGTGAAGGACATCAGGCTTTCCTGAAGAGTATATATATCACCAAGGTAGGAGGCTATGAAATTTGGATGCATGTTATTACTCAATCCACATGGGATCCAGTTTGTTCTTGTGGGTTTTAGTTTATGTTTGTTTTTCCCCATTTCTTTCCCGATTACTGAGTGACTTCAACACAAACCAGTCTCAGAGGCGACAGTCTTGTACAGAAGTCTCCACCGACTCCTGTATTAGCCTAAAACAGAATTTTCATGTCACTCAGAGTTTCTGCTTCTCTGGTCAAATTCTAACTGCTACACTTTACAGTCTTTGTTGTATGAATAAATAAAATATGACTGACGAACTTTCAACTTTAAAGATAACACCTGTTTTAATTGTAGTCAGGAAGTAAGTACATAGCAAATGTGCTGGGGGAAGTGAATAAAGTTGACACTCAGGAACACTGGTTAGCCAGGTCGAGAGGCCAAATAGGACAGAGATGTGTACATGGAATTGAGATTCAAGAATGTTGGGGTTCTTTAGGGTTAGTTTCAGGTCTGCATAAGGAATACCTCATTCCATGGTGGGTCATAAGGACTCAGGAACCACTATGAAGACAATACCACTAGCCAGAAATGGGGGCAATTCAAGAAACAAAAGTGAGGATAACCCCAAAGGATTAAAATATTTCAAATATCTTTTAAACCTCTCAAATATTTTCAAATCCACAAATAATTTTTAAAAACTCACTATTGGAGGATGCTTGGAAGCTAGCTCATTACTTTGAAAACTGGTAAAAACAACAACAAAAATCAAACATTTAATCCTGGCTTTCTTATGTAACCTGTACCAGTGAATAACTAAATAATAGAAGAATACTTCATTTTTGACAGTATTTCAGCTAACAAAGTAGAAATGATATACTTAGCATTACTATTTTGTAGCATCTAATGAATTAATAGAAGCAGGCATTCTGCACTAACAGCTACTGACATTACATCATATCCTGAAATTACAAGAGGATGCATCCTAATGAAGGACGCACACTGCAATGCACACCACAGTCTATGAACATTGTGGCTGAAGGTAGTTCATATCAATTTTTCCAACTGTCAATTTATAGTAAATAATAATGAATTTATTTTAAAAAGATACTTTAATAAAATTTATAAAAGTGAATTATAAAAATTATAAAATATAAAAATTATAAATAGTAAATTTATAAAAACTGAAAAATAAAAAAATAGAGAAACATGTAAAACTGTATAGAGGAGTGAACTCAGTAAAACTAAAAATCTGGGAAAATATAGAACAAATGGAACAGTTTCTCCAATGAAGGAAGAGAGGTAGAGGGGAAACCTATAGATTAAAAGAGACAGTGTAAAGTCAGCAAAATCATTGACTTGTAAATTTACCGTGAGTACATATTATGATGCATGTATTATATTTCTGTTAAGTTGGTTTAAAATATAAAGAGAAGTTTAAAAATCATTAATCAATGACTGGATCTTATTTGGAACTTATTCCATCAAACATTAATCAGTAATGGATATTTATGACACAATTAGAAATTTTAACACTTACCAGGTATTTCATGAGATTAACACATTTTTTATTTTATTCTGCATTATGCTGATATTGTGGTCATCTGGTTTTAATGCTGAAATACGTATTGTCTCATGCCTGCTTGCTCTGGGTGCTGTATGTCAAGCTTTGACAATATGTTAGTTTATTTGTGTATATATGCTTGTTTTAAATTAGTAGATTCTCAAATTGCTTTTCTTGCACATCTAAAATGAAAGTATTACATATTAAAAAAAATTTTTATGTTTTCAGATATATACTGAAAAATAAAATGCAAATAGTTTGATTTATCAAATTTAAATTGCATGTTCTATAACTGTCTTTTGCAATGCCAGAGTATCTGTGGAGAGTGAGTACAAAATGGCCCTGATCTTTAAGAGATTTTGGTAGAAAGGTTCCTTTTATGGGATCTAAAGGAAGACTTCACTGGGCTCCTCAGATTTAGCCTGCAGTTTCACTATGACACCAGTAGGGGAGCTGCGGCAGTTCTTGAGGTGCTGGCTCAGTATTGTGTCGGGTAATCGTTGCCTCAGAGGCACTGTTTCCACAGTTCAGAAACATATTTTTAAAATAATACACACATACCACTCCAAATAGAGACATAGATCAAATACACAGAAAAAATAAACTTATTCAAAGTCACCTTCTTTTCTGAAGTGTTTTCCTAATTTGGGTAATTGCTAGGCTATTCAGAGTCACTTAAATTGTATGATTTTTTTTTCTAAAAAATTGTCTTAAATAAAATGCACATCTTGAGAAGATGCATTTATTTCCTAGAAGCTTTAAAAAATATTTTTTAATGTACTTAGTTGATGCTTGATTGGAAGTGCATAACTGTGAATTTCTATCAAAGAAGTAGGTAGTTTTATGATCATTAATAATGGTTGTAGCTCTGCAGGCCAAGACAATGATATGGGTAATTGAATGTCATGCCCCAGAGCACAAAGTGATTGCCATGACGAAGTTAGGGAAAAATGTCCTGCCCCATGTAGAGCATTATGCATTTGAACACTGAGGTAGATGGAGATGAAGAAAGATCACCTTTTCCTGAGGCATGAGGGATTTCATGCGGAAGACCATCTCATTGGATAAAACGGTGACATTGGTTCTGCATTAAAATGAACCATGTTTTCTTTTCAACTTGCATGCTATGTAAGAGTATGGGTAGGATCATGACAAACCTGGGGTTTTAGGAGTGACAGCTCTTGTCTGGCCCATTGAGCAGGCAAAGAAAACAGTCTTGAGGTACATAGAAGGAAGGACAAGGGAAGGAGGAAGAGGAGGAAAAGGAGGAAGGGAGGGAGAAGAAGGATGGATGACAGGAGTCCATCCTTGAAGTTCCAAAACCAGAGACATCTGAGAAATAGACTCTGAGCCAAACAGTGCTGGCATTGCCAAATACAAGCAAGAGAAAGACATTTGGTCATTCAAGAAAGGACCACCAGTAAGAAAAAAAATCGTTTTTGTTTTTTGTTTTTTTTTTTTTTAAACTAGTGGCAGCTCCTAGAGTAGGGCAATCCTCATAGTAAGGAATGAGAGTATGCATGCACTACTCAAGCAGCTTTTCACTGAAAATAGGGCCATCCTTCTGAGCTCAATAGACAAAATGTTTGCATATATTCCATTAACTCAACAAATACTTTTGGAGCATGCACCGTGCCTATATTATCCAGGAGGGAAAAATATGGAAGGATCACTCCCAGCTTCCTTCCACACCTTGATTCATTTCTTTTCACAGGGATGTGAGTAGACCTTCAGTAGCAAGCCAACTCTGGCTATAAACACAGAGCCATATTGTTTAATCCTCTTTATTAATAATAAGGATGATCTTTTGCTCTTTACCTGCATATCTCTTGTGTCTTGTCCATTGATTCTGTATAAAACGGGAAGGAGAAAAAATGTTACAGGAAATTCCCAACCCTGAGTACTGGAGAAAATAAAAACAATATAGTATCCATTTCCTTTCACTGTGCGTCTTACAGTTTAGTTTTATAGATCTCTTTTTTATTCCATAGTTCAGGCACCATGTCCCCATGAAGTGTTTCTTAGATCTCATACTTAACCAGGTCTCGTTTAAGGGTTAAAACATAGATTGGGTTAAAAAGGTGAATTGGATCTGAGATTCTCTTTGCTTCTGGTGTTTTTCTCTATTGCAGCCCTAGATACATTATATTAAAACCTACTGTTTGGTTTTCCTATATATCACCAATGCTAGATAGTTGTTTCTGAGCCAAAAGGACAGGTTTCCATATTTGTATTCTCAGCTCCTAACACACCTTTGAGGTACTTGGCCTTCAGAAATCATTTTCTGAATTGAAATCTATTGCCCTCTGGAACTTACCTACAGTCTTAGTACCTATGATATCTAACACAATATCTAGATTTTATATCCCTGACATTCCATGGTGTTCACCAGGAAGGGCTGCTAAATATGCAGGTGTTCTCCATACCAGCGAATTACAGGAATTTTTCTTGTCTTTCTCTTGCTTAGGAGAGATGGTTGAGGTCACACTTTATGGCCCAGACATCTGTGTGAGAATCAAAAGCTGTTCTTTTTAACTAGAAAGTGACCATGGCTGTTTGAGCTAATTACTGGCCTATCGTGGTTGCAGTTATAACTTCCCTGTTGGTCTTGGCCCCACTATGCTTACCTTCTGGTCAAAGCACTGGCTGATCACAATACCTTCTTTTTTTTCTTTCTTCCTTTCTTTTTTTTTTTTTTTTTGTTTGTTTTTCTTTTTTAATTTATTTGACAGACAGAGATCACAAGTAGGCAGAGAGGCAGGCAGAGAGAGAGAGAGAGAGAGAGAGAGAGGAAGAAGCAGGCTCCCCGCTGAGCAGAGAGCCCAATGCGGGGCTCGAATCCCAGGACCTTGGGATCATGACCAGAGCTGAAGGCAGAGGCTTTAACCCACTGAGCAACCCAGGCGCCCCGATCACAATACCTTCTTAACTATGCCCTGTCCTTGCTTTTTTTCTTCTCCAAACGGAGGGTCGTAAAAGGAGTTCTGGATTATAAGAGGCATGACTAACTGTAGGATATTGATGAAATTATTTAATTCTTGAGGATTTGATCCTTCTTGAAGGAAATGGGATGAACTCTTGGGTTCTTCATCTCTGAAATGGAGTTGAAATAAGAGATTGCTTAGGATTCCTGTAAGATTTTAAAAAATAGAGTGAATCACTAAGATGGTTTTCAAATTTATTCAGTTCACATATGTCTCCCCTCTCTAAAGTCCTAAAGCAGTTAATATTCTGTGCTACACAATTTCTCAGTTGATTATATATATATATATATATATATATATATATATATATATATTGTCTGGTACTGTTCACTAATTGTCTTTTATATAAAAATCTTGTTTCTGTAAATAGATTGTGTACTCCTTGAATTTAGGAAACATGTCTTCTGCTTTTTCATATTCCCTACACATTGGCTCTTTCCAAATCTCTCTCTCTTTGCACCCTGGTCTCTTTGTTCTCTCCTTCAGTTCTAACATGAAATGTTTAGAGCTCTTTAAGCTTACAGAGTTTTCTTAATATAGTAGGACATTTGGCTCTCATCTGAATCATGGGAACACGTATTATAATTATCCCTGCTTTTGTAAATGAGAAAGTTGAGTCTCAAAGTTGATATTCTCCCCCCCATTGTCTCTTTACCTAGTTAAGAGGTGGGACTAGGATTGGAATTATATTTTTTCTGTAAAAATTGTGTTTTAACCATTTACCTTGCATTATGGCAAAAGAAAATTAAAAGAAGAAAAAATATAATAAAATAATAGTAGAAGAAAAAAATAAAAAATATATATTTTATATAAATATATTTATATTATATTTTATATAAATATATTTATATATTATAAATATATAAATATAAATATTAATATTATATTCTAAATATAAAAATATAATTTAAAATAGAAGGAAAAAATATCTGGGACATCAAAGAATTTTCACTATTAACTTGTGACTAGGGTAGCAGCGTTGTATTGTACTTGCAGACAAGGTTTTTGTTGAGTTGAAAGAATGTGAAAAGAATGTATGAAGCACATAAGAATATGTAGTGAAGTTGAGACAGCATTCCACCTTTGAGGTGACATCCATGGAAAGGACAATGGCATTTCAATCTGTAACCAATGCAGATGTGAATGTGCTATTTCCCTTATCTCATGTCCTCAACTCTGAGGAACACAGTGGGCACCATACAAGTTAACAAAAGGTTTTCTCAGTGACAAGAATAACGTAAAAATTACATGCCTAAAGACCATAACAATTTTTCAGAAAGTGTTTTCAAAGTCCTCAGCACCTACCCACTTGCATGTAGCTTTACAAACTTTATCACAGTCTTGATTATCTGGGGTTTCCCATCACATAGAAGAATAGAAATAAACAAGATAGTAAAACTTTAAGAAGCACGAGGAGAAACAGGCATGGTGGTCAATGGCAAGAATTGATTGGATGACAGTAAAAAGATAAGAGGAAAAAGCAATAAAATGATAACTCAAAACTCCAGTAGTTCAGGGACATTTGCAAAAGGGGGCATTACTGTTAGAGTCCCATAATTCTACTAGAGCTAAAATTATTCACCCACTCATCTGTACATCCGTTAACTCTCTAAGTTAGCAAGTATTTGTGTGCTAGGCATTATTGTGTGTCGGCCATATGAAGACGGATAACCCATAGTCCTTATTTCTGTTTTGCTTAGAGTCTATTTGGGACAAGAAGTAAGTAAACGAAGAATTACAATAATGTTAGGGAAAATAGTAAGCGAAAGAAAAGGAATACAAATGCCTTAGGTGTATTGGGAGCACAGAAAAGAGATGCCTAATGCAGCTGGTGGAAAAGGGGAAAGGGAAGGAGGTAAGGAAACTGGTAAAAGAGTGTATTGTCAGGTAAGGAAACAAATCTTGCTCTCCATTAGAGCCAAGGTAACAAAAGGATACTCAAACCAAGCCCTATTAGCAACAGTTTCTAATCAGTGTTAAATAGCTAAAAAGGAACAACAGTGGGAAGTGACATAGGAGATCCAGCTCTTCTCAGTGTGCATCTGAATAATGTTTTATGGGATTTGTCTTTGTAGAGTCTTTCAGCCAGAAGGAGGTAACTATGTTAATAAGGATATGTACCTTCTTTAAGGGCTATTTCTGAACAAAATTGGTCACCTGGGTGATCTCTAATGGTGATTCTGCCTCTGTGTCTGAAATCCTAATGGTAATGATGCCTTAAAATACTGAAATCCTTTGTTCATCTTCATTATTATCTAGTAGGTTTAACATATTAACTTCATAATGGTAGTTAACAGAACTACTAATTTGATTTATCAGAACCCTGAGGTAATGAAATGACTAGCAGGCCTGCTTTGGTAGGGATATGTGTGTAACTGGGAGGGAATTATGAAAGAAAAAGTAGTGATGCTTTGTCAGAGATGTTACTAACATCTGGTAGAATTTCTGACAAATGTAAGGACTTGGGGGTGATTAGTAGGAGTACTATAATAATAAAGACCCAGGAAGGAGAGAAAAGATGGTCAGTATGAGCCGGGATATCACACAATTGTGTGTATGCTTCTCCTTCCCAGGCTGGAGTCCAAATTTAATTCAGTGTATAGGAGCTGAGAGCACAGTCTATACCTCTCTTAGCCTGATACCATCATCATCATCATCATCATCATCAGGAGTAAGGAGGGAGAAAGAGAAACGCAACTCTTCAACCCCGTCCAACACCATAGTATCTCCTATTAGTTATTACAAGATATCCTAGGCATCCTGGTCATCTCTTGTCCCAATTATAATTCTTACAAAGATATGCCCATGGCCTAGATCCCTCACATATTCCTTTTCTTTAAAAAAAAAAAAAAAAAAATATATATATATATATATATATATATATTAGGGGGAGAGAGAAAGCGTGTGTGTGCATGAGTTGGGGAAGGGGCAGAGTGGGAGAGAGAGAAGACTCTCCACTGAGACAGAGCCAGACACAGGGCTCCATATCAGGACCCTGAGGTCCTGACCTGGGCCAAAACCAAAAGTCGGATGCTCAACGGGCTGAACCACCCAGGTGCCCCCCGCCCCCCACATATTCTTTTCCTTTAAGTCGTTACTTCAGTGTCACCTTCAGTGTAGCATATGAGACAACTACCCCATTCCGCCCATTTGGCTCAACTTATTTTTTTTTTTCCCCATAGCATGTATCACTGTCCAATATGTTATATGACTTACTATGTTTATCATTTATTATCCGTCTCCTCCTTTTTAAAATGCCAACCCCAGGCTAGCAGGTATCATTGTTTTATTAACTGATGTATCGTGGGCACCTGGCCTATTACCTGGCAAACAGTAGGGCTCAAGAGATGTTTGTTGAGTGATAATGAATGAATGAGAAATTAAATGTGACAGACCTGTAAGTTTTGCCTCATTTCACGCATCCTTGTGATAGTGGGGACTAAGTTGTTTTTTGTAGTTTTTCTTAAGGTTTTGTGAGGGTTACCTTCATTCACATATTTCTTACCAATTAAGTGTATTGCATTGTCCTGATGAATATTAATAGTTGAAGATAGAATTTTGCTAAGAGTCAACAAAATGAGCATATTTTCCCTCCTTGCCAAGAGAAACAACATCTAGTTATGTGTCTAGAGAAGATAGATTCACATCTAGAAGAAAATTCCTCTTCTTCTGAATTTAAAACATTATTCAGTAGCTCTGCCCTTCATTTTACCATTCATTTACCACTTACTGAAAGCCCACTATGGGCTAAGCACCTTGTCTTTTTTTTTTTTTTTAGCACCTTGTCTTTTGAGCAGTCCTCGCCTCAGCGCGTTGTTAGGATCTGGGCTAAGAACTGGGCAGAACAATAGATGATTTTCTCCTGGATGTGCATTAATGCCACATATGACCAGAGGGATTTATTCCACAATAAACAAACAAAAGTAATGGCACATGATAAAAGGATTACGTTCAAAAGGCAAATGCTTCTTTCCCAAAGAGGAAGGCATCCTGGGATCTATAAGGGTAAATGTAATAGGGAAGAAACTACACTTTTTGACCAAGTGCCACTTTTGGGACCTGTTGCCTACCATAGGCCCTCCGAAGAAGACACTGCAATGCATCCTTTTGTGATAATTGGGTAGTCCATAGCCCATAGCAATTCTGCAAATTGTGAATTATTTTAAAGTATGATGTTCTAAATTTGATATTTCTGGAAGTACTTAGAAAAGTCAAGTGTATTGAAGACAATTTTTAATTGATTTTTAATTACATTTTATTTTTTAGTGTTGTAAAAACTATACACCTTACTCCACCCCCACCCCACCTTTCTATGTGAATTTCATTTTGCTGTTTGAAGTGCAGTTTAATTGTTCAAAGTACTTAGCATACAAAATGTTCTCTTTATTTTAAAGATGCAAAAGCAGTAGTGAGAATAACTTCCCACTAAGGCTTTGGTTGAAACAGAAATACACAAATACAAGGAAGTTTCTTTGCCCCAAACAGAATGAGCCAGTGTTCCTTGGGCAGATGTACCCACACAGGTTAATGGTCCTAGTCGATGTAAGAAAAAAATCCCCGCTGCTGTTGGTACCATGCCAACTGGACATCAAGCCTACCAACCTGAGCATTTAACTCCTCCAAAGGAGCCTTCCTTGTTTTTCTGGCCAAACCACCAGGGGCTGTTTTCAGCTTTTAGGTTTGAATCTCAGATTCATGTGAGAGCAAGGTAACACTGGTCAGAGTGCGTTCCTGTGTTATGACCATTGATTTTTCTGTGAACTGCTTCTGGGCTGAGAGCTAAGGAGAACCACACAAGATCTCCTGCTCACAGTCCTTGCTCTGGCTTCCCCACACTCCTCAAACTGCTTACTGGGCAAGGGCAGCAAGAAATGTGGTAGTGTGTGTTGGATGTTGATGTTTATTCCTTGTTTTGGAAAATGCACATTTTTCTAAGTCTGTAATTCTGAGAAAGGGTGATGAACATGTATGTAGAGCAAAGGATGATTACATTTGCAACTGTGAATGAAATTATTGGAGTTTTCTTTACAGTTATGCAGGAGGTCAAGGGGCTAATTATTAATCTCGGTCTGAAGCTGCAAAGAAGTCATTTTCCTTAACTAGAGTCAATCTACCCTTCAAAAAATAGGGAAAGGGAGAGAGGTAGCTGACGTTTTTTTGTTTCTTTTTCCACCTCATTTATTTTATATCACAACAACTTGTTGCTAATAACAGCTTAGAAGTGAAAGATTTGAACTTTACTTTGGCATTATTTTGTTCATCATTGCTGCAACAAAAAACATTTGCTTGCCTGAATCCTTGGTGGATACTTAGAAGAAACCTCAGTTGTCATAGCAACAGAAACAGAATGACCTGGTGATGAGAGCAAGGGGTTTGGAGTTGGATAGCCCCAGGTTCATTCCTTGTTCTGTCACATATGGTTGCGACCAAGTTCTTTGAGTCTCAATCCCTAGCCATAACATGGGTAGTATAATGTCTCATCCATAAAATACTTGGGGCAATTTCCTTTTCAAAAAGCACTGAAAACATGGAGAATAGTGACAAGGACTTAGTATGTTCTCAGTAAAAGTAATTTGTATTATGTTTAATACAGAGTCAGTGATACAAAGAATTCAAACAGTTAATAATGTGAAATGATTTGTACTATTTTTATCTTCTAAATCTGATTTTGACTCTTCTGGATAGGCTAATGACATTTTAAGAATCGGTTGAACTCCTTTCTTTACTTTTCCTCATGATGCTCCCAAATGGCCTTTTAAACACGCTCCCTAGAAAGCCAAAAAGAACCCTAACTTGTATCATTTGCTAATTTCTCTGATATAAATATTTCCACTGTGGCTGACTTCAGGTTACCAGCATTTTAATAACCATCTCACAAAACTTCCAAGTATTAACAATTGGCTCTTGCGAGCTCTCAGAAGTCAGCAGGCTTCTACCTAGGGAGGGACCTGAGACTCAGGCACGTTTATTTTCTTGCCAGTGATCAAGCAATTCCTAAGAAGCAGAGTTAGACTGGGAATTCAGATCTGCTCAGCTAGCGCTCTTGTTCTTATTCTGTTCTATCTGCCTAAAACTGTCGGGATCACAAAGGTGGGCTGATAAATAGAAAGTAAAGGACTTGTTTCTGCATGTATTAGTAGTTTTACACAGAGTGTCAAAGCACTCCTTTCCCCACATACTCGCCAGGACGTGGAAACATCAGATTTATGTTTTGTTGTTAATCTTAATAAATAAAATTACTGCATATTTCTGCAGTTCACATAACTTCAGTAACCAAAGTGAGAACAAATTAGAATAAGCCCCCTTTCTGATCAAGCATTAAGGAAGAAAAACATACATCTTTAATCAGGAAAGCAGTTTTAATTCAAAGTGAACTCTGAAGTAAGTCATTTAGACCTAAAAATACTTTCTTGATAAAGGCTGTATGTTGTAAATTGTCTCTCTTCGCTGATAACAAAAGCCAAAGTTACAGAATATTTATGACTCAGAGAGCTAAACAAAGAACATACCTGATAAATAATCAGACTGAGACAAAGTAAGATGGAAAACTTGGCTCTGCACAATTATGGTTGGCAGGTTTCTTAGATGGAGTTTTTCTTTTCAGCCAGTGTGAAGAAAAAAAGATTCTTTTTGTCCAGTTATTTCACTGCTTATGTGTATTGTGAAATTTTTCTGAATCATGAAAGATGCTTAAAATTATGAAAAGTCATAAAGCATAACTGGCACAAAAGATAATATTTCATGAATACAGTGCATTTATATAATTCATATACAACTAAAGCCACAAGCCTCAACCATGTGTTTTTCTAACACTATCAAAAACCAAAACAGTGCCTGGATTTTGAGATAACTTTCTTAAACACACTTTTTTACCAAAAAAAAAAAAAAAAACCCAAAACAATAATAATAATTATAGAAAAGGTGCATTCAACATTATCAAAATTTAAAATTTCCCTTAACTTTGAAACTAGTGAGATTGGGCATATTTTCAAATGTTGGTGAATTTCTTTCATGTGGATTTTTTTCAACATGTTGGTCTTTTTCATTAGAATTGCTGGAATTCCTTATATATGCCAGATATAAATTTTTTATATGCATTTTAAATATCTTATTCTTGCCTATGCCTTAGTTTTATTTCTGCTTATAACAACTTTCCTTAAAAATATCAAAAAAGAATACTTATAAAAATTTTCAGTTGTTATTATACTTAAAAAGACTGAATACCTTTCTCTTAACAGGGAGAAAAGGCCAAGCCCCCTGCTCTCACTACTCTTACTAAACATCCCATTTGAAGTCTTCGTCAATGCAGTAAAACAAGAAAAAGAAATAAAATGTGTATATTTGAAATGAAAGAAATGAAACTATATTTACAGACATGACTGCCTGTATAAGAAATACTATGGAATCCACAAAATACTATGAAATAAGTTATTTTAGAAATATTTTATGATACAATATCAATATATATAAGCCATCAACTGTATTTCTATATTTTAAGCACTAAGAAACTGGAAACAAATTAAAACAACTATATCATTTATAATAGCTTCAAAAAATGAAATATTTAGTATTAATTTGGCAAAATATGTGCAGGACTTACATACTGACAATAGTTAAATGATGATGTGAGAAACAAAGATGGCATGAGTAAAATGAGAAATGTCTGTTTTTATTAATTTAAAGTCTCACTATAATAAAGGTGTCAATTTTTCTCAGCTTGATCTATAATTATAATTCAAATCAATATCCCAGAGGAATTTTCTTAATGCATGGAAACTTATTATAAGATTTATATGGAAAGTTGAATAGACTATACTAGCTGAAAGAATTTTTAAAACTAATGAAGTTGGAAGACATACATTCTCGGATTTTAAGATTTATTATGTGATCTTAGGAATCAATACAGTGTGGCAGTGGTGAAAGTAACAAAACAAATCCATAGAATAGGATTGAGAGTACACAGATAAACCTATGCATACATAATAATTGATTTTAGATGAAGATACAAAATTGAATGGATAAAAGTGATCTTTCAGAAAATAGTAATGGAACTATTGGTATTGGATATCTATTTCAAAAAAGTAAACATTGACCTCACACATTTATAAAAATTAACTTGAAATGAGTCAAATACTAAAGTGTAGAATTCAAATCTATAAAACTCAAAGAAAAATACAGAGATAATCTCTGTGACCTTGAGCTAAGCAGAGTTCTTAGAAATAACTTTAAAAGCATGGTCCATAAAAGAAAAAAATATATAATTTATTGAAACAAGAAAGAATTGCTCTGCAAAAAATCACTGTTAAGAGAATGAAAAGACAAACTGCACAGTGGGAGACATATTTTCAATCACACCTGACACAGGATTTATATCCATAATATATAAAGAACTGTCAAAATTCGACAATAAGAAATCAGACAATTCGGAACACCTGGGTGGCTCAGTCAGTTAAGAGTCCGACTTCTGGGACACCTGGGTGGCTCAGTTGGTTTGACAACTGCCCTCGGCTCAGGTCATGATCCCGGAGTCCCGGGATCGAGTCTCGCTTCGGGCTCCCAGCTCCACGGGGAGTCTGCTTCTCTCTCTGACCTTCTCCTCACTCATGTTTTCTCTCACTATCTCTTTCTCTCTCAAATAAATAAATAAAATCTTTAAAAAAAAAAAAAAAGAGTCCAACTTCTGATTTCAGCTCAGTTCATGATCTCAGGGTCCTGAGATGGAGCCTTGCATCAGTCTCTGTGCTGAGCCAACACTCTGCTTAAGATTCTCTTCATTCTCCCTCTGCCCTCCCCTACCCCACTCACATGCATCTGCTCTCTCTCTCTCTGTTTCAAAAAAAGAAAGAAAGAAAAGAAAAAAAGAAGACAACTGGAAAAAAAAAAAAAGTTAGGCAGAAGATATGAACAAATATTTGACCAGAGAAGATACTGAGGCAGCCAAAAAAGCACAAGAAAACAAGCTCTGCTTCATTTGTCATCAGAGAAAGCACATTAAGAACACAGCGCAGTACTGTAATATAAACCTATGGGAATGACTTAAAGGTAAAAGACAATTAGCAAGTGCTTGCCAGGATGTGGAGCGACTGAAACTTTCCTACACTGCTGCTGGTGGGAATGCAAAGTTGTACAGCTATCCCAGAAAATCGTTTGGCAATTTCTTATAAAGTTAAACACGTACCTATGATCCTTCAACCCTACTCTTGCATATATATCCTAGAGCAATGAAAATCTCTGTTTAAGCCCTAAAGCTTTGAGCCAGCATTATTTATAATCATCCCAAACTGGAAACAACCTAAATGTCCTTCAGAGAGTGAAGGGATAAAATCTGTGGCTCATGTATAAAATGGAATACTCTTATGCAATAAAAAGGAATGGACTGTCGATACGGCAACATGGATAATTTCCAAGGCATTATGCTAAATGAAGCAAAGTAGTCTCAGAAGGTTGTCTATTATTCTATTTATATGGCATTTGTGAAAGAACAGTTGTAGGAACAGAAAGAACGTCAGTGGACACCAGGGTTTTCGGTGGGGTAGTGTTTGACTGAAAAAGAATAATAGCACAAGTGAGATTTTGGGCATGATGGAACAGTTTTGTATCTTTACTATAATAGGAGTTACATGACTATTCCCATGTGGTAACTCATGGGTACATACAGAGGAGTGAATTTTGTTGTATGAAAATTCAAAAATACCTTTTATTCAGCATTTTTACATGATTGTGGTGATCAGGGATTAGAAGAATCCATCATACTCTCATAATAAGAAAATATAACACAATAAAATTTACCATATAAAGAAAAGACAGTTATAATGATCGTACTTCAAGGTAAGACATGCTGTATAAAATTGTGTCTTTACTGAAGAATAAATTCCACTGTATTTGAAACTTCCAATAAGATTAGACTTCGCCTGTTTTGCCAACCGTATAGTGACTAGCATAGAGCCTGGCAGTTAACAGGTTCTTAGTAAGTACTTTTAATCACATCATTCAGTAAATGATGGTATGAACACAGACCTGCTACAGTGGGAGATGTGGGACAAAGACATGATACAGAACATGAGGAACTGGCTTAGATAATCTGTACCTAATGTAACAGGAAAAAACCCAAACACTGAATGTCTTGACTTTTAATTTTCTATTTTGTACTTCATTCTCTTCTCGAATTTCTCTTCCTTATTGCTTAAGATTCAGATCCAATTTGGGGCGCCTGGGTGGCTCAGTGGATTAAGCCGCTGCCTTTGGCTCAGGTCATGATCTCAGGGTCCTGGGATCGGGTCCCGCATCGGGCTCTCTGCTCAGTAGGGAGCTTGCTTCCCTCTCTCTCTCTCTCTCTGGCTGCCTCTCTGTCTACTTGTGATTTCTCTCTGTCAAATAAATAAATCTTTAAAAAAAAAAAAAGATTCAGATCCAATTTTATCTCCTTCAACAAGTTTTCCATGGCCTCTCCACTTCACTTTTTAAGAAAAATTGTATTTACCTATTGGTTCTTTCTGGGGGTATATGAATGTCATGATATATAAGGTAATAAAACCTCAGACACTTGATGTAAAATACTTATTCTTTTTTTTTTTCAGTTAATATATAACTTATATGTAACAAATTAATTTCAGGTATGCAAAATAATTAAATATTGGTGAAATGGTGAATTATGGTGAAATGATCAGTATAGGAAGTCTAATTAGTACTTATCATCACATAATTTTTTTTCTTTGCAGTTAGAACTTTGAAGATCTGCTCTTTCAAATATACAATAAAATATTATTAACTATAATCACCATGTTTTACATTATAGCCCCATGACTTATTTATCTTATAACTGAAGGTTTGTGCCTTTTGACCCCCTTCACCCATTTTGCCCACCCCAAAGCTTTGCCTCTGGCAACCACCAATCTATTATCTGTATCTGGAGGTTAGGTGTTTTATTAATTTTTTGATTTTACATGTAATGAGATCATATAGTATTTGTCTTTCTCTGAATTATTTTACTGAGCATAAAGCCCTCAAGGCTCATCCAAGTCACAAATGGCAAGATGCCTTTTTTTTTTAAGATTTTATTTATTTGACAGAGATCACAAGTAGGCAGAGAGGCAGGCAGAGAGAGGGGGGAAGCAGGCTCCCCGCTGAGCAGAGAGCCTGCTGTGGGACTCGATCCCAGGACCCTGAGATCATGACCTGAGCCAAAGGCAGAGGCTTAACCCACTGAGCCACCCAGGTGCCCAAGATGCCCTTTTTTATGGCTCGATAATAATCCATTGCGTATGTGTGTGTATGTGTGTGTGTATAAACATGTTTTCTTTATTTATCCATTGATGGACATGGAGGTTGCTTCTGTGTCTTAGCTATTGTAAACAGTGCTGCAGTGAACATAGGGATGTGTATGTGTTTTTTGAATTGGTATTTTGTTTCCTTCACATAGATACCCAGAAGTGGGATTGGATTGCTGGATCATATAGTGATTCTATTTTTAATTTTTCCAGGTATCTTCATACTGTTTTCCATTGTGTGTGCACCAATTTACATTCCCACCAATAAGGTGTAAAGGTTAATTTTTCTCTGCATCTTTGCATTTGTTATTTCTTGTCTTTTTGATAATCACCTTTCTGACAGGTATAAGGTTACATCTCATTGTGGTTAATTTTGCTTTTCCCTGGTGATTAGTGATGTTGAATACTTTTTCATGTATGCTTTGGCCATCCATATGTCCTCTTTGGAAAAATGTCTGTGAAGATCTTCTGCCAGTTTTTAGTTCAGTTTTTTTCTTCTGTTAAGTTGTATGAGTTCAGCAGCCAAAATAGCTCAGTTGGGAGAGCGTTAGACTGATGTTGTATGAGTTCTTTATATATTTTTAATATTAGCCCCTTATCAGGCATATGATTTGTACATATTTTCTCCCATTTGGTAGGTTGCTTTTTCATTTTGCTCAGAAGCAGAACTTATTGGTTTTACTTCACTTGGATTTTTTTCTTATTTGAATGCTGATAACTTGCATTCCGATAGTGAAAGGAACTATATAGGCCATCGTATGGTATACTTTCTAATCTATATATGTCTTATCTCTCTAAATTCATTGAAAACCCATGAAAGGTAAGAATATAATCAAACACGTTGTCCTGTTCTTTTCTTAATTCTTCTCAGCACCTATATTCTTCTTAATGCACCTGGAGGGCACAGCTGATGTTGTATCAGAGCTGTTGTTCTGTGATTCTCCTTATGACCTCACTTCCAGGATGGCAGGGAACTTGGTTTTGCTAAAGCTGATGGCATTGGTTATATAAGAGGAAGAGTTGAAGTGGCCTTATGTTGGCCCAGACTCACAGGATGCTATCAGAAATTTCCTGGGCAGTGCCCAGAGCTCTGAAGTTACATCACCATTACAGCTGAGGCATCTGGCAGGAACTCTTGCATGGTGAAGAACAAGCCCTTCCTTTTATCACCTAGACTTCGTATAGGAATCTCAGTCCATCCATAGACAAACCAATTATTACTCCAAATCTAAAAAAAAAAAAAAAAGTTTTACTTTAAAAGAGAAAAGGTTAGATTGCAATAGATTGCTTGCGAAGACATGTATTAAATCATTAATGGAATTAATAATAGATTTCATTTCTTGTGAGGGAAGGGTAAAATTGGAGTTTCCCCTAAACTTTGCTTTCTCCTTCAGACAGTGTTTCTAATAAAAAAGGCTCACGATCATCAAATTGATTTAATCACTGGATGTAAATGGTGCTTGACATTGAACCTAGTGATTATGACTTTGCTTATTTATGTGTTTAGCACATTTGCACATGGCAAGATTATTAAACACAGCAAATAATTTACAACAAAGTTGAGTCTTTGCAAGCTGGAAGAGGTCTAGATCACTGTGTTTCTTCTGCCCTCTTGAGTGTGTCATTCTTTCTAAGGCTTCGAATATACAGGTTTACACATATTTATGACCTGGGGTTTCCATTTACTTGAAGCAACATTAATTGACCCCCACCCCCAACAAAAGAGTAGTCTGGGGAATTTTAATATATTCTGATTGGGAGAGAAGACAGACAAATTTATGTCCTGTTTCAGAGTAGACTAGCTCGAATTTGCTAAGGCTTCCATTAGATAAGGAGAAAGAAGAGTAGAGACAAGAAGTGTCCAGAGCACGTGATGCTTCTAATCATGGTCCCTGTTTAAGTTCCACTTCTTCCACAAAGCCCTTCCTGGTGATACCAGCTTATATTGGAATTACACAGTTACACTAATGATCAGTACTCTGGAATTGCACAGTCAGTACTAATGGTCAGAACTCTGTGATTTAACACTGACTTCCATTGTTTTAAAGTGTCTCTTTTAAAATTATTTTTAATGACTTGTTTCTCTGGGGGATGGAGGCATGCTACTCACTTTTTTGTGTCTCTTATAGCCCATGCGATAATGTTAAGCACTCACTGGGTGCCCAGTTTTCAAGTACATCACTAGTTCTCTGAAGAAAAATGATTGTCTATTCCCCAACATTGGTATATGTACAGATATACTAAATACTCCAAATGTTAATTTCTTGCCATTCGGAAAAGAAATACATTTTCTCTAGCTCAACTGAGGTGCTGTCCTTCTGACCTCCAGCATTTTCATGGTTATTTTAAATAGAGCATAACTGTCACTTTTGACTCCATGGAATATTGTACTTCCACTGCCTTATTGGCTCTGTCGAGTTTTAATGGGAATATAAACAATAGTGAAAGAGCCAATCATTTCACTTTTTCCACAGAATCAGTATATCCAACAGCCGCTTTCCTCACCTTCACATCCCCCAACACAATGAGGAAAGGGAAGGTAAGTCTGAGAGTCTTGTCAATGAGCAAGCATTGTTTGGGCCTTTAACTGACCTCTGACCTCTGATAAGCTCAGCGCGTTATATACAACCTGCCTCTTCTCTCTATCTCCTTGTCCAGAAGCCACATGGTTGAGGCTTCTTCAAGTCCATTCAAATCATCAGCCCATTTCTGGTACTGTTTTCTCAGGAGGAGTCAGTGTCCTTCCTGGTGGTAGTCTCCTGAGGTTAGACAGCCCTGTAAGCAACTTGCTTTCCCCTTCTACATCCTGGGGGATCTCACTCTTTCCTGATGAGGTGTTACTTTGGGGTTCCCTGAAGTCTTACATTATTAACAAGGAAGGTAACAGACAGGATTTAGTCTTATTTGGGATTTCTAATAATGGCTAGTGTTATGGCTTTGGGCAGTGCTCTTGATTGAATGTTTGCATCCTATCGAAATTCATATGTTGAAGCCTTGTCCCCAGTGGGAGGGTTTGTTTAGAAGTGGGGCCTTTCAGAGATAATTGGGTTTGAATAAGCTCATGGATTTGGAGTCCCCCTCCATAGCCCTTGGTGGGATTGGTGCCCATTTTAGAGGATGTGACCAGAGCTCTTTTTCTCTGCCATGCACTATGAGGGCAACTCTTTCCAAACCAAAGAGAGAGCCCTCACCTTATAAACCAAGAAGTCATCCCAGAAACTAAATGGGCCAGTGCTTTATGTTGGACTGTCCAGTCTTCAGAACTGCAGGACATACATTTCTATCGAGCTACCCAGTCTATGATGTTTTTGTTATGGTGGCCTCAACTCAAGATCATCCGTCTTCCTCTTTGGGACACCATTAGGTATAAGAACTGAATAATTTAAGGTTTGGTTATCAGTGATTTCCTATCTACCGATAAAATAGCTTCTGATAACTTCCTGCTCATCTTTGCCTTTCTATCTGGATAATTGTCTCCTAAACTGTTCTGTCTGGATCTGATACCTGAAACTGGGGCAGCCATTGTGTAACCTTGATTGGAGCCAGCCTAGTGGCAAAGCTAAGTTACAGAGAATGGGCATGTGGGTGATGTTCTAAAGAAAGAGTCCTTGATGATATCCCTGTGCTGTGAAGTCCATCAGCCCTGCAGTTTAGCATTCCTTTGAATTGTTTTATATGTGGGAAAAAGTAGTTTTTATATTATTATTATTATTATTATTGTTATTATTTTAGATTCTTATTTATTTATTTGACAGAGAGAGAGATCACACATAGGTGGGGTGGGGAAGCAGGTTTCCCGCTGAACAGAGAGCCCAATGTAGGGCTTGATCCCAGGACCCAGAGATTATGACCTGAGCTGAAGGCAGAGGCTTAACCCACTGAGCCACCCAGGCACACCTTTTTTGTATTGTTTATACTGTTTCAAACTGAATTTTTTCTCTGACTTGAAGCTGAATGCATCACTGATGTAGTTGGTTAAGTAAAGATTAATTATTAGAGCTTCTACTTTACCTATATCGAAAGGTTCTTATGTAACATGTTCTTTAAACAATTATTGACTGGGCATTTAAGATCTAGGGGACAGTACTAGGTAGTAGTTATATGATGATGGCACATAAGAAATTTCCCTGCCCACATAAAGCTTATCCTCAGAAAGAGACAATATTTAAAAAAAAAAAAAGTATGCACATAATTATTTCTTTTCAATACTGGGAAGTACTGGGAAGGGAGAGTGGAAGGGTTATAAATAATAAAACTAATCTGGTGTATTTGGGAAGAATTCCCTGAAGATGTGATTGTTTAAGATCTGAAGAAGAGGAAAATGTGAACTCTGAAAGCATTAGTGTGGAAGAGAGTCAGCCTTAGTGGAATAAAGTGAGTAAGGAGGAGTGTGAATCATAGAGGTATGCAAAGTGCCTATTAAGTAATTGGCACTTGATGTTAGCTCAATAATAGTAGCTAATACTGTTCATACAATAGGAATTGTGGGTTTTGCTTCACTAAGAATTATAGTATAAAGGTGAAAATCGTTTCTAGGATGTTTAGGTGATTAATGAATGTAACACTTATTGTCGATTAAGAAAGAGGAGACTGTCTGGGGAAGCAATGCTACTCTTCAAAACACACGTCATCCTAAACGAGACAGGTTCAGGGCCAGTGCTACAGCCATGGTCCTGTGCCAAATGGACAGTGGGTTAGACAGACTTTTGGACCCATGGCCATCTCCTTGTCCTGTTTCTTTGACCTTATTCCACAGCTTCAGCTCCAACTGCACACCCCAAGTCCATGGAAGGATGTGATTGCATATCAGGACAGAGTAGTCTCATTGTTTTTGTAAACTTATAATATAAGTTGTCAACTTATAATATAGACTGTTTGTGATGTTGACATTAATACTTTTTTGTCTCAAAAATGCATCCTGCTTTGTAAAAGTTTGTGAGTCCCACATGTGGTATAAAAAATGTTCTGGTCGTAAGCAGCGGAGAGCAGTAGGAAACCCAGAAGAAGGGGGTAAAAAAGGATCTCATCCGTGGGAGAGGCAAAGGGTCATGTTTATCTTGGACATCTTTACATATTCAAAGCATTTAAAAAAAAGGAGTTTTGTGTCAGTATCTATCACACTGTGTTTTTAGGTGCTGGCAGGTACCAAAAATGTATAGTGATGGAGTGTTAATTTTTAATAAATCCTCAGGAATAAATGCAATAGCTCATCCATGAAGGATGACTGTGTTTCTTCCACTTATGAAGAGACCTTGATAATATATTAATGAGCAGCATAGTGCTTACCCTTCAAGGGTGACGTGCTCCATATATATGCAAAAGGCACATCACCCCGCACTGAACTTTGGATAACATCCAGATGTCCTCCCTCTCTTCTGGTTGTGTGCCTCTCCTATCTGTTTGCTAGGTGCTTTGCTCTGGCACAGTTTAGGCATAAATAATAGTGTCTGGAGGTTAAGGAATCTAACCATGTTCTGCTGATTGATCAATTAGTCAATTTCCATTGATTACCATAATGTTCTATTAATTCCATTATGATGTCTAAAGGGTAATCCATAGCAATTAAACAAAAAGACACTTGATAGTTTTTTGGTAATTGAATTTGTAAATTTATTAGCTTTCAGTTGTTTACTTTTAATGTAAGTAATTAATATTTCATGTTACTCTTTTAAATGGGAAAATGCTTATGAGATTATTTTAATTAAGGAGCAGATATTGATTTGAAATGAAATCCCTAAAAGCCGTGAGTTTGTAATTGGATAATACCTCTGTTATCAAAGAGGATGCTTTCTGATTTTATTTGTCTTTCCCAGAAATCTTATTCCCTGGCACAGAAGGCATATGGATCTGTGCTTAGATGTCAGCTGAGGAAGAAGGCACTATGGTGTGAAGAGATCATTTAAGTATCAACTGAAATAATGCCAGCTATGGCAGTAAACGTAAAATAAAGATGGTCTCAGGACAGAGTAAGATTGGCTAAGATAAAAGCCGAGAAGATAAGAGAAGAGCTGGTCCTCAGGCAGAGGAGGGAGGAGAGGGCTGTTGAGGAGGCATTATAGGGAAGGCACAGTGGGGAGCCCTGTGCCAGAAAGCTCAGTTTGTTAAAACAGGAAGAGGCTTTTCTGACCCAACGGAAGGGGAGGGATATGCTTAGATTTTAGAAATCTTCTGATGTGGAACATGGAAGAAGTCTCTTATTTTGCTGTAATTAATGAGTACCAAGGGCTCTTAAGAGGTCACAGGTTGGAGAAGGGCCTATGACCCAGGCTGGTCAGAACCTCTTGATTAGGAAGGATTAAATGCAAGAAGGAGTTAGGTCAACCAGTTGATGAAGGAGCATCATATGCATGAGGCCAAAATGAGGAAAGAAAGAAGCTTAGAGGACTGTTGTTTCAAGAAGTAAGGAAGTCAGGTGCAGCCATGGGAGGTTAGCTTCCAGGGACGTTGACTGCTTCTGATTTGTTTGGCTTAGTGTTCCCTGCACCTAGAACAGTGCTCGGCATGTTGCAAATCCTCAAAAATAAATGTAAATGCAGAATGAATGTGGGCCTATTGAAGAAATAGGGCAAGGGGAGTTGTTGAAGAAAGGGTCTGGCTTGGTACATTTTGAAACTGGATTGGTGGGGCAGGAGTTGATAAACAACATAAACATATTTCTCATAGTTCTGGGGGCTGGAAGTCCGTTATCAGGAGTGCCAGACTGCTTGGGTTCTGGTGAAGGTCCTCTTTCCAGTTGCAGACGGCTGTCGTCTTACTGAACCCTCACATGGTGGGAAGGAGGCAAGGGAGCTCCCTAGGCCTCATCTATAAGGCACTAATCCAGACCCCCTCATGAAACACTTCCCAAATGCTGCAGCTCCTAATATCCTCACCTTGCGATTAAGCTTCCACATATGAGTTATAAGGAAACACATTCAGACATTAGTAGGGTCCAAATGAGTGTATAGACAATAAATAACTTAAAGTGATTTGGATTTTTTTGACTTCTACAGTTGTCTTCCGTTTCCTCACCATTCAGTGTCTGCCTTAAGAGCAAGATTGCTTGATTTCTACCCGGATCATTCCATGAAATTCCACAACTAGGAAACATTTTCAGGGCATGTATACTGCTATTAATATTATAGGAATGGGCTTTAACCAACCAGCCAATAGGTATGAGTGACTGATACCAGATAATTTTTTGTTTTTGTAATCATTAAGGATGTGGGAGAGGCATAGAGAGATTAAGAGTTGCAGTTTGAAATGGTCATTAATACAGAGGGTGGGGTAAATGAGGTAAAGACAAATGCTGTCAGACTCCACTAGATTTTGTATGTCTTTGTGGGGGATCAGCACTATTTACCTTTAGTATGAGACCACATATGTAAAAATGATTCTAGCACATAGTTCAAGTGCTTCCTGTGACAAGATTATGTTTTGCTACAAAACATTTTTATTCACAGTAAAATGATAACTATTATATGTACATTTCAAAACGTGAGTTTTATTTTATTTTCTATTTTTTTTACTAACATATAATGTATTCTTTGCTTCAGGGGTCTAGGTCTGTGAATCATCAATCTTACACAATTCACAGCAATCACCAGAGCACATACCCTTCCCAGTGTCCATAACCCAGCCACCCTGGACCTACACCTCCACCTTCAGCAACCCTCAGTTTGTTTCCCGAGATTGAGTCTCTTACGGTTTGTCTCCCTCCCCAGTCCCATCTTGGTTTTTCTCCCTCCCTTCTTCCCAAGACCTCCTGCCCTGCATCTCAAATTCCTCGTATCAGAGAGATCATGTGATAATTGTCTTTCTCTGATTAACTTATTTCGCTTGGCCTAATACCCTCTAGTTTTATCCATGTTGTTGCAAATGGCAGGATTTGGGGTTTTTAATGGCTGCATAGTATTCCATTGTATATCTATTCCACATCTTCTTTATCCTTTCAACTGTTGATGGACATCTAGGCTCTTTCCGTAGTTTGGCTATTGTGGACATTGCTGCTATAAACATTTGGATGCATGTGCCCTTTTGGATCAGTATATTTGTATCTTTAGTGTAAATACCCAGTAGTGTGATTCCTGGGTTCTCGGGTAGCTCTATTTTCAACTTTTTGAGGAACCTCCATATTGTTTTCCAGAGTGGCTTCACCAACTCGCATTCCTAAACCACAAATTTTTAAATAAAAAATGTCTGTCTCTGATGCTTCTTCCATTTTGTTAGGACAGAGTAGAATTCTTATCATATAAAACCTCAAAGACACAGGACAATTGCCTTGCTCTTTTAAAGATCCTTCCAAGTTGTAGTTTTTTTTTTTTTGAATTTTATTATAATTTTAATAAGATACTAAGCACTAGAGAAATAGTATGGGATTTGGAACACATTAGGCTGTCATGACTTGAATTCTAGTCCTGTTTCATTAAATATCTGGATGATGGTAGCCAGGCAATTTACCCTCCAGGCTTCATTTTTCTCACCAGCTAAACTATAGAACTAAACTGGATCATCATGTAGGTCCCTTACAGCTCTGACAACCGAGGGTGGAGTCTGTGACACCATTGTCCCATAGAAAGATGTTTTGTGAGCCACAAGTATAATTTTAAATTTTTAGTAGCCATGTAAAAAAAAAAAAAAAAAAGAGGTGACATTAATTTATATCTTTTTTTTTTTTTTTTTGGTGCAAAAGGTGGTTTATTAAAGCACGGGGACAAGACCTGTGGGCAGGAAGAGCTGCTGCGCCGGGTTGTGAAGGTGGGCATGTTATATACCCCACGGTTGGGGGGAGGTGGTGAAGGAACGGGAGATTTCAACAGAGTTTTCACATGTTAGGGAGGGCCTACAAGTTGCCGGGGGGAGTCCTTGCCCTTATGGCCTGATCAATGTCGTCTTTAGGTCAGGCATTAACATCAAGATAATTGGGAGATTCTTGGTGGGGCATTATGATCTGGCTATCATTTACATTCCCTTCTACTCCAGTCTCCTTCAGTTTATGGTGGGAGGGGGACATTAGGGCTTCAGGAACCAAGAGTTATTTGCCTCTGGAAATTTGTGCTATTGATAAGGTAACCTCCCTGTTTAGGTAATCAGTATGTCAAAGTGTTATTATTTCAATAATCTCAAATTATTGATCTTATTTCACATTCTTTTTATCACACTAAGTCTTAGAAATCCAACATATATTTTACACTTACAGTGTTTCTCAGTAGCTACTATATTAGATAAAACAAGTCTATGTTATTCAGCTAGACAAAAATTTCCATTAGAGGGAAAGAAGATTTTCTTAACGACATTTAATAGATAAACCTTTTTCTTTTCATGGAGTAATTAAAGAAGGAGCTAAATTATTAAAACATAAGTTTGGCTGAGTTGTTTATAGTCTGGTGGAGTCTGACACATGCTAGTGGGGGCTAGAATTTACTCTCTTTTGAGGCTCTCTTTTGGTTATCTGATGTCCCCTAATCCCCCGTTTGATTTGAGTTCTGCCTTAGAATTCTTATGGCTTTTCTGCGGCTGTCTCTTCCTGTCCATAGTCACTAAGAGCCTCAAAGAGTTAGTGGCTTTATCAGAGGTGGGTGAAGCAAGCTCTACTCTTCTCCCCCAACCGCATCCCAAGGTTCTTCCTTTCCTATCCTTTAATCCTTAAGTTATCCTCAGCAACAGCAACAAACAGCTGTTGTATGTATTACACACTCACCAATAGTGTGGGCACATTTGAGTAAGTTCAACATGATGGTAGGGAATTGAAGATGGATTGATATATGATGGTGTTTTCAAAGTCAAAGAGGAAAAGAACAGTCTTCTTGTTAAGGTTGCCTGATAAAATGCAGAAGCTCAATTTGAATTTCAGATAAATGACAATTTTAGTATAAGTATATCCCAAATATTGCATGGGATATACTTATACTAAAAAATAAAATTCATTATCTGAAATTAAAATTTGGGTATCCTGTATTTTTTTTTCTAAATCTTATAGTCCTTTTTCATGGATATGTCAACTTCTGGTGTCATTTCTCCTCAAAATGTGAGGCCCTTCTTTAGTCTTTCCAGTGTTAGTTTCATACATTTCAGGAGATTTTTTTTTTTTTTTTAGATTTGGTTCTCTGTCCAATAATTCCTTCCACTAGTCTATTAATATAGCAGTCTGTTTCAGAAGAATTTCTAGAGTCTAATATAGTCACCTAGTTGGGAGACCTACAATGACAATGACACCTTCAGTGAGCTTTTGAGTTTACAGTCCAGTTCTACTTGGGTAAGTTTTCCTCCCAGTATGAGTTCAATATCTGGCTTCTTCTTTCTGTCATCCTCTGGCTTCAAGTCCTAGTCCTCTGAGAGAAGTCTTTGAAACACACACACACACTCCAAGAACCTTCCAAACAATAGTTGTAAAAGACTGTGTAGTCTATATCTGTTATAAGGAAGAGGGGAAAAATGACTTCCTAAATTCAGTGCATTCTCAAAAAAAAAAAAAAACACTTTTGAAACAGAGAAATTTTCTATTATTTTGTGGAACAGTTTAAATTTTACCTTCAGGGTCTCTAGCTCTCATTTGCTCTGTGGTCAACATGAACCTGAAAGCAAAGTTTTCTTAGTGGTCCACCTGGGCCAGGTTCATAATGCTGTCTTCTCTCTGAAAACAGTAGTTGTCCTTCACAGACATAGCTCACACTCTCCACTTCCCTCACATGCTCACACAAATATGGGGTAAGTAGAAACAGTTACCATTTTAAAGCAGCACCTTTTTCTTTGTTTTGTCTTGATCCTCAAGGAACCGTTGGCAATTTTATTCCCAAGAAGAATACCAAAGTCAGGTTAGATTGCCTCTGTAGAGAACCCAGGACTAATTCCAGGAAAAGCTGAGGAATAAGACACTTTTATCTTCCTCCTTAAACTCTTTTCATTCTTCCATGTAGTTTCTACTACCTGCCTTTATAATTTCAGCCTCAAAACACCTTCCTCTGCCTCCTTATGATGAGTCCCTGACACATTAATTACACATAGTCAAAGTGTTAGTGGATCAAGGGGTGTGATAGTTTGCAGACTTTTATATCATGGCTATATCCCTCTGTGCTTCTGTTTATCCTGATTGGAAAACCTCCTTTTAACCCATTGAGCCTCCTGAAAGTCGAAGTTGTGAGCTACTGAGAGTTTTAACTCCTAAACCCCGGTGGTGGCCACCTTCCACCATGCCATGGCTGACTTGTGTCTGTAGTTGGCACTGTTATAGTAACCTGGCTATTTGACTTTCCTGCCTTTTCATCCAAATACTTGACAGTATGATTCTGACTCAGTTTCCTGGGCTTCCATTTAGCTTTAGACATTCCTGAAATGCAGATCTCCCCCTTCCCCCCTTCTATGATTTTTTTTTTTCCTTCAAGCAGGATATGTTCTCCTTCAACTATCATTTGCTAATAATTCTGCCAAGTCACAGTGACATTCATGAACTTGTGAGGATTTCTTTGGGTTATATGTCTTAGGTTTATCTTGTTTATTACCCATACATTTTTCATTGCTACAGACACTTCAGAGTTGCCAGATTTGCCTTTTGACTTTCTTCCCTGTAATTTCCTTTTATGAGTTACTTGGCATCTCTTCCATTGTTTCCTTCATACTTTTTCTTTTTTTTTTCCCCTCTAATTCATACCTAATAACCTCCAAGGCAGCATTTTATGGTGCAAGCTGGGCATTTCTTCCCTTTTTTCCTCTCGGGTTTCAGTTGAAATCTCTCTCTATCATGTTGGCACTTCTTGAAAACATACTCTTCTCAGGCCCCATGAGATGAACTCTATTCCTTGCCAGGACCTTTTCATTTTGGTGTCATAAGTCATGATTTTAAAAAAATACACACAAAATATCCTTTTCTGTAACACCCTCTCTATAGCCAACTGTTCACATCCTACAACTTCCATTTGTGTCTAAAGTCATGACTTCTAACTGGAAAAAGAGATGGAAAACTCAGCTCTACCCCTAAGCCCTTTTCTAGCCTAATAATTTGTAGAAATGACAGATACTTTTCCCATTTTTAGTAGGATTATTTTATCTCATATCATTCATGTATGTATAAATCTATTATCATAACTCAAACAAGTTATAATATGAATATATTAAAGGCATTGTACATAACATGTGACTATGAGGTATAGATTCTAGATGGGCAGGACCTGAGGTTAGGGTATGCGGATAAGAGTGTAACTCAAATCCAGTCCCTGGTTAAATTTAGTCTAGTTCACTTATTTTTAAAGTTATAGAAATGTTCTTGAAAGATAACTTATCCTTACTGATAATTGGGCTTAGATAGTAACAAAAACATTCAGTGGGTATGACGGGGTGGTGGTCATGAGAGTTAGATGACAGGTGGGTGGAATGGTTGGATGAATCTCCATGGAGGAAAATACGATTGAATGAAGAAAGTCTATGGGTGTGGCAGGTCAGTCTAAGCAAATAGACCTGACTTTGGTAAGGGAATAGTGGTTTGTCATAAAGCATTAGGTAGAACAGAAATTTTTACCTCAGCCCTCTTCTCTGTACCCAGAGAAGATGGGAACTCAATGATCATGCTAAAATAATGCTGCCGTTATGGGGGATAGGAATTGTTTGGGAGTTTATGAGGGATACTTTTTGCCTCTCGGAGGAATGTGTCAGCACCTAAAATCCAGGGGTATCAGTGAAAGAGAAGAAATATAGATAGCAATAGATAAAAGGTCTGTGATAATGACTTCATAGGAACAGATAGTTTCACTGCCATTAAAGCTCTAAGCAAAGCAGTGATGGACAGTATTTGAGATGGGTGGAAAGGAGAGCTCCTGAAGCAGAAGGAAAGCCGAGGTTATAATGTTTTAAAATGTACTTGATAATTTGTTTCAGTCAGGTATGGTAAGATGAAAAAAACAAAAAAAATGGCCTTCAAAAGAAAAGTTCATTACTCAGTTCTCAAGAAGAGGCAGCATACCACACCACAGTCAACACAAAGAAGCACATGATTGGCTAGGAGGTAAAAGGAGCAGGGGGGAAAGCATGGGCACATTTATTACCATGGTGTTCGGAAGTTGTCCGGTCTGGACATCCCCTATTGGGCAGCAGGTGAACCACACATGAGGGAGCTTGTGTTGGGAGGGAGATTTTCATATACCTAGGAAAACCCAGAGGGCAGTGATGGGGTAAATATCTTGTTCTGTTAACATGACTCTGTGCCACTGGATGCCAAATTACGAATCATAGAATCTCAAAGGATGACTATTATATGCAACAGTGGTGCAAATTGTCTGACATATCCTACTTTGGTGTCTTTGGAGAGAAACCAAGAAAGGAAGGGACTGAGAAGATATTGGTAAAGTGACCTACAGGAAAACCTCCCACTGTTGAGAAAGAGAACATTTAGATTACACTTGTAGGCATGTGAATTAAGAGAGTCTTGGTGAGGTCTTCTATTTAGTGAAGACATTTTACCAATCTGGAACTCCTGATGGATCAGCATCTACAATTTGAAATTAGAAACCTCCTGGCACTAACTCAATAATAGAAAAAGGAAGGCATCTCTCCTCTGAAGACAAAGATAGAGAATGAAAGAAAAATGACTTCTCTCTAACTTGTTGAGCCTTCCAGAATGTGCCAAAGGGAAAGATAATTTTTTTGATTACAGAGTTGGATATTCTTGTAGGTAGTGGTATTATCTGAACATTCATAATAGTTTGAATCAGTATGTATTGGTATACAAGGGGAATGAAATATGAATGAAAATGTTCTCAGGGTAGAAGAATAAACAGCATGGTAATGTCAATTATATTTAAGGTAATAGAAGCTGTTAATAAAATCCTATTTAAAAGGTTATCAACAAAGTCAATTATCATATGGTTTCACTTATTTATGGAGCATAACAAATAACATGGAGGACAAGGGGAGATGGAGAGGAGAAGGGAGTTGAGGGAAATTGGAAGGGGATGTGAACCATGAGACACTATGGACTCCGAAAAACAATCTGAGGGTTTTGAAGGGGCGGGGGGTGGGAGGTTGGGGGAACCAGGTGGTGGGTATTGGAGAGGGCATGGATTGCATGGAGCACTGGGTGGGGTGCAAAAACAATGAATGCTGTTACACTGAAAAGAAATAAAAAAATTTTTTAAAATGTCATCAATTTTTGTAGGTACATATAAGTTGTTTATAAAATCAGAATAGTAAACATTCAAGAATAGCCATAGAAAATCTGGTAAAGAAAACCAATATGGGGGTGTTATTCACTGAATATATCCTCCTGATTTGATATGTTGGAATCCTAACTCCCAATGTAATGGCATCAGGAGGTGGGTCCTTTGGGAGGAGATTAGGTCGGGGGTGGAGCACTCATGAGCGGAATTAGTGCCCTTTTAAGAAGAGACCTGGGAGAATTCCTTTACCCCTTCTACCTTGTGAGAACAATGAGAAGACAGCCCTCTATGAACGAGGAAGTGGGTACACTCCAGACACTGAATTGGTGACTTGATCTCATACTATCAAGCCTCGGAGAACGGCAAGAAATAAATTGCTGCGGCTTGTTAACCACCTAATCTGTGGCATTTTAGTATAACAGCTGAATAGATTAAGAGAGTGCTAGCTTTGGGCACCTGGGTGGCTCAGTGGGTTAAAGCCTCTGCCTTCGGCTCAGGTCATGATCCCAGGGTCCTGGGCTCTGCTCAGCAGGGAGCCTGATTCCTCCTCCCTCTCTCTCTCTCTCTCTCTCTCTCTCTGCCTGCCTCTTGGCCTACTTGCGATCTCTGTGTGTCAAATAAATAAATTTTTAAAAAAAGAGAGTGCTAGCTATATCAAATATTAAAACACATTATAAAACCTGTATAATTGAAATAGCATACTTTTTGGTTCATGAGCAGACAAAAAGTGCATAGAATAAAAATTCTAGAATTAGAAAATGCATTTGAAATTTTTATATGTAATAACTAGCATTGTAAGTCAGTTGAGAAAAATGTAGACATTTTAATACAAGGTGTTGGGACAATTAGATAGTCATTTGAAAAAGAGAAGTCTGTTTGTCTCACATTATACGTTAAGTTCCAAACGATACTATTATATAAATGCCAAAAAAAAAAATGTTACCAAAAGAAAACATAAGCAGATGTCTTTATAATTTGGGAGTGGAAAGATTTGGAAAAGACTTTCTACATATGATTAGCAGAGCTGGATTCTTTCTAGAGGATTTGGGGGGATTCTGTTCCTTGTATTGTCTAGCTCTTTGAAGCTAGCCATATTCCTAGATTCATTGCTCTATCCTCTGACTTCCACTTCCAAGTTCACATCTTTTCCTCTGACTTCAGCTTTCCTATTGCTCTTATAAGGACCCTTGTGATTAAATTAGATTATCTTCCCATCCCAAGATCTTTAACTTAATCATACCCACAAAGTCCTTTTTGTCATGCAAAGTAACATAGTCACAGAGAATTAGGACATAGCCATCTTTAGAAGGCTGTTATTCTGCTTACCATAATTTTCCGTCTGGTCCCCCAAGATTCACATCCATCCCATATGCTAAATACATTCATTCCTTTCTAAGGCCACAGAAAGTTTCAAATCATTGTAGTATCAACTCAAAGTCCTCACTCTTTTCTAAATCTTATCATCTCAAAGTCCTGAATCTCATCACCTAAAATGTCTAAATCAGGAAAGGGTGGGACTCTGAGTATAATCCATGCTGGAGAAAAATCCCTCTCTGTGAACTGGAAAAACTAGAAAAGAGGTTATTTGCTTCCAAATTACAACAATGCAGCAGGCATAGGATAAGAGTTTTGAAAGGCAAAAAAGAGTCATCAGTCCCAAGCAATTTTGAAATCAAACTGGGCAAAAACTCTGTTAGGTTTGAAGGTCTAGTATGAATACTCTCTGGCTTATGGTTCTGGCCTCTGGGCACAAGGTCCCACACTTAGAATCATCTTCCTTTCACGTGAAGGGTAGTGCATATCTGCAGCTGAATGGTTTCATCAGCCTGTTTCCTGAATTTAGGAATTCCAGAAAGGGATATAATAGCTTCATTTTGTTCTTTCTTCCCTTTGATTTAAGATGATGGTATTTCTCTTGGTGTAAAATTCTCAAGAATATTGGAGACCTCCTGTGTATGTCATATTCAGTCCATTAAATGAGAGGCTCTTCTATAACGTGTTCTGGACAATCTTACCTATATCTTGGCTTCTGCTGAGTTGACTGAGTGGATATGTGAGTGACAGGCTTAACTACATATATATCTAATAATATAGATGGATCTCAAATGCATTATGGTAAGTAAAAGAAGCCAGATTCATTCACAGAACATTTGGAAAAAAGCATAGCTATATGGATGAAGAACAGATCAGTGGTTGACCAAGGTTGTTGGACAGGAGAAGGTTTGACTGAAAAAGGTAGCACAGGGGAATGTGGGGGGAGGTATTGATGAACACTTCTATGTCTGGTTGTTCTGGTATTTAAACAACTCTATGCACTTCTCAAAACTCATAGAATTAAATATAGGACAGAGTGAAATTTACTGTATATAAATGAAACCATAAAAACAAAACAAGGAGGGGAATTCATATTAGATGATTCCATTTTCTTGCGAAAGTTGTAGAAAAAGAAAGTGGATAAAAGAGAAAAAAAAAGCTTTTTGTTCTAGGAGAACATAATTTGTAATAATCCCTTCTCTCTCTGCCTGGTTTATGCTTTCCAAGGTGGACAGATTCCTCATAGAGAATTTGGCACTCCTATTTGAAATTTCCTGAGCTCAGCTTCAAAGCCTAACCTTCTTCTCTGTTCAGTTTTAAAATAGAATGCATTTTTTTCATTGCTATTGAAATCAACATATTGATGTATTTTTGTTTGTTTGTTTCAGGTTTTTATTTAAATTCCAGTTAATGTATAGTGTAATGTTAGTTTTAGGAATAGAATTTAGAGAGTCATCATTTATGTATAACACCCAGTGCTCATCACAAGTGTCCTCAATACCCATGACCCATTTATAAAAAATAAATGAAACAAAGTAGAATTCAACAAAGCTTAGGGTTAAAATCTCCATTTGAAGAGTGTAAAGCATTTTTTGACCTTTAATTCATTAATAATAGAATAATTTGGGTATGATATTTTTAAGTTTCTTGAGAAAGATCTGGTTCTGCTTTACTTTGATTTTTTTTTCAAAGTTCTTATCACAATCTCCTGCTAATACTGCAGACCCTTAATATATCTGCACTGACTAAATATATCTGTCAGCAAACATTCTCTCTTAGAAATGCAAATATCCTACGGGGTTGAGAATTTTTTTTTTTTCTTCATACTGTTTTATATTTTGTATGTTTTCCACAATAAGCGTGAATTACTTTTATAATTAGAAAAAAGCAATAAAGTTCTTTTGCAAATGCAAAACATCTGGGAGGGTTGTTTCAACCTTATTGCTTTTCTTGAAACAACTGAGTTCCTTTGCACAGAGAAGGGAGTTTTGATTTGGGGAGAGTTCAATAAGTCATATGAAAATAAGGATTACTTTTGAGATGGGGCTTGTGGCAGTCAGAGAACATCAGAGGTTTGAAGAGAGATAGGACAAAGATGTAGAAAAGGAAGTGGAAGGAAGCGGTCTAAATATATTTTGATATGTCCAAATCACTTTTTTTTTGTGGCATCACAACATTATTAATCATAGGAAGTAATTCTGCCTTTTTTTGTCCTTGCAGACTGACTAGATTCTGTACCTTGGAAGTAAGGATCCAAGAAACCTTGTATTTCTTAGAACAGTGTGCCCCAAGTCCAGAAGCTAAGGTAATTTTGGTGACAATATTATTGAGGTTAGCAGGAAAATGAGAAAAATAAGAACAGTGTTGGTATTTTTTAATAGACCAGCTTACTTATTGAAAAAATTTTGGTATTACCTTTTCTCAAATTCTAACATGAAAGTATTCTATAGAATAGAAATATAATTATAGATCTCAGTTAATCTTTAAAGACTTTTCTAGTCCTTGAAATTTAAAATCTGGCTTTGCTGCATTAGACTACAAGCTCCATGATGATAGGAAGTATGTCCTGTCTTCACCTCCCCCAGTCCTGCAACTCTGTATCTAGTATAGTGTCCACTGACTAAAATCTTGCACATAAATATCTATTGACACTTTGCAGTCAATTAGATTAGGATTTAATCCCTTCAACTAACTCTTCAGGTAGTGCATATCAACTTGATAGGAATTTCCTTAAAAATATGTTCCCACGGTCGCCAAACTATGGAAAAAACCAAGATGCCCTTCAACGGACGAATGGATAAGGAAGATGTGGCCCATATACACTATGGAGTATTATGCCTCCATCAGAAAGGATGAATACCCAACTTTTGTAGCAACATGGACGGGACTGGAAGAGATTATGCTGAGTGAAATAAGTCAAGCAGAGAGAGTCAATTATCATATGGTTTCACTTATTTGTGGAGTATAACAAATATCATGGAGGACAAGGGGTGTTAGAGAGGAGAAGGGAGTTGGGGTAAATTTGAAGGGGAGGTGAATCATGAGAGACTATGGACTCTGAAAAACAATCTGAGGGGTTTGAAGTGACGGGGGGGTGGGATGTTGGGGTACCAGGTGGTGGGTATTTAAAGGGCACGGATTGCATGGAGCACTGGGTGTGGTGAAAAAATAATGAATACTGTTTTTTCTGAAAATAAATAAATTAAATTAAAAAAATATGTTCCCATGTTGCAGATAAAAAAAATAAAAATTTCATATCACATTTGGTATACTTCTGAAAAATATACTTTTTCAAATATATATTTCTTTGTTAACTTAAGTATAGTCTGACATTTTCCAATAAGATATGTTACCTGTGTCTAATATAGCACCTGGCAAATGTCTGAATTGTTTTTTTGAATGAATGAATGAATAAATGAACAAATGAATATTCCACTTCTTTGCCATCTACATAGTGGCAGTTTCTTGGTTATATTACCTCCTGTCACTGGCAGATATATCTGGCATTCAGTAATCACATTTCTAACCTTTTTGCTGACCACTCCCCGCCAACCTCATATCATCTGCTACTGTGACACAAACTCTCAGAGATGACGTCTGGTCTGGGCTGAGTGTGAAAAGATAAGTTAAAATTTTCCGGGCCTAAGTATTGGAGGATGTAAGGTTGGAGGATGGAGGACAAGGGAAAATTCCAAACAGAAGGAACCATGTAGCAAATAGAATGACAAATAGTTCCAGGTTCTCTTTGCCAGATTATTTTTTTTGTCTGAAAATATTTTCACTTTTCTAGGACTGGGACACTTCCAGGCAAAAAATGACTTAGTGTAATTTTTGGTTTCTCTTGGTCTCTTCTGTGGACTAAACACTTTTGAAGGCTAAGACTATCACTCATTTATTTTTGGCTTTGTAGAATTTTGCTCAGGAAGCACTCAGTGTGGGGTACCTGGGTGGCTCAGTCAGTTAACTCTTGGTTTTGGCAGGGGTTGTGATCTCAGGGGTCATGGACTCAAGTTCTCCCTTGGGCTTCCTACTCAGCGGAGATTCTGCTTGAAGATTCTCTCCCTCTCTCCCTCTCACATACTCATGCATGCACCTAAGCTTTCTTTCTCCCTTTTTTTTTTCTCTCTCAAATCTTAAAAAGCATTCAGTGAGTCTTAATTGAATGAAAGGTCATATGCAAGTTTCTGTAATAACAAAATATTTCAGTTGAACTTTACAGTTTTAAAAACTTATTGTCAAATTCATATAGAGTGTGAGATAAGTAAAGGTGGTATTTACCCTCACATTATTGGTAAAAGAAAAAAATCTGAGTTTTGTGTACTGAATATTTGTGTCTCCTCATGATTTGCATTTTGAAATCCTAAGCCTCAGTGAGATACTAGGAGGTGGGGCCTTAAGGAAGTAATTAGGTTTAGATGAGGTCATGAGGCAGGAGCCCATGGTAGAGAATTGGATCCCTTAGAAGAAGAGGAAGAAGCAGCATCTCCAGAGGTTCTATTCTTCTCCATGTGTGGACACAGTGAGAAGACAGCCATCTGCAAACCAGGAACAGAATCTATTAGTGCCTTGACCTAGGACATCCCAGCCTCCAGAACTGTGGGGGATAAGTGTCTGTTGTTTTAAACATGTGGTCAGTGGCATTTTGATATGGTAACCTGAATGGACTAACACTGAGGTTCAAAGAATTAAATATAGTTCAAGATCATATAGCTAGAGTGTGGTCAAGTCAGGACTTGAACCAAGTCTCCTGATCTCAACTCAATGCTCTTGGTATTAATGAATTAAACGGTTAATTAATTATTTTGTTCATTCCTTAAACAACTATCACATTGCTCTGACTTACTAAATTTGCAAATAGCAGATAGAGAGCTTTTGGAAAGATTAAGGAATATAGTTCTCAGAGGGACCAATGAGGAGGAGAGCAGAAATGTTGTTTGGAATATCTAGAACTGGATATGGGAAAGCGCAGATGAGAAATAGAACATCATTAATAACATAATGAAAGTACATGAGTAGGGACAGTTTATTTCCAGGGAAGTCACTGGAAAAGAGATCAATCCAGTTCATAGTCTAGGTACAATTTCCCAGGTGACTGCTGAGTTAGAGGCTAGGCTTAACATGAAGATCTGGGAACAGAGCTGATCTAAAGCTATGAAAGTGAACAGAAATACTTTCTCAGAAGAGATCTTTCAGATACTGTTGTAAATGGAGTTCTGATAAGGCTTTCCCATGGACATATTTCAATATGTCATTAACCTGGGATACCCTGTGTTTATTCTTATCCTAAGGCTGAGAGGTAAATCTACTCAGTTTTGAGGTTTCTTATGGCCCTGCTTTCCCAGAATCAAATACCAACAGTGACTGAGACAAGATTTAGATTCAGTGAGTCAGGTCAGTGGATCTAAATACAGATTTTTTTTTTTAAGATTTTATTTATTTATTTGACAGACAGAGATCACAAGTAGGCAGAGAGGCAGGCAGAGAGGGAAGCAGGCTCCCTGCTGAGCAGAGAGCCCAATGCGGGGCTTGAGATCATGGCCTCAGCCAAAGGCAGAGGCTTTAACCCACTGAGCCACCCAGGCGCCCCTAAATGCAAACTATTAAATAGCTTTACCGTATTGGAAATTCAGCACGGATTCAGAGTACCCCACCCTGATGATCTTGAGATAAAATGATTATTGTCATTTAGGACAATTATTTGCCTCATTTATAACATATTGTACTTTAAGAGCTGGCTGTAAAATTTGCTTTTTAGAACATACTAAGTAAAAACTCTACTCTTGTTTTTGCTTGAGTTTGAAGAGCTAATAACGAGATAAATACTAATGTTGTGAGACCAAATTAAACTATATTACCAAAGAGAAATCTCTTTTCTCTCTTTTCCTTTTTTTTTCTTGTAGCTAAAATCTCTGCAAATCTGATTTTGTAGCTTCCATTATATTTGGTGTCTGTTACCTTGCCATAAACCATTCATCTGCTCCCAAACTCTAAACTCCATTTTTCTTTACTTGGGAGTGGGGTCTCTTAATGCTCGAATGGCTAACCAGGAGCCCCAGACAATGTGTAATCAACATGCAAGCTTGGACTTCCACATGTTTTAATTCTTTGGAAAGACCTATAGTTCCTCTGATGAGTCAACATCACCATCCACTAATTGAAGCCCGGTGCTCACCAGGCCACTGTGTCAAGCCTGGACAGAAAATGTCGTTACATGGTTTAAGAATCCCATGACACATCAGAGTGGTGAGAAAGGACCAATTACCATTAAGAACTCTTATCTCCTCAGAACGACTCAAGCTGCTATGAATAGAGATGTTTTCCTTGCAAAGAATCTGTGACGGAAAATGAACATTTTTAGAAGTACCTAACCTTCTGGGGAGGCAAACTTTGCCAAGTTTCTCTGTAATAGCTTTGCCATTTCCAGCCTCTTTCTATTCGTCTTCAAATGCATTTCCTTACTGGTGGAAAATCTTCTCCCATGCCTCTCAGTATATTGTTGATGTGAGATTGAGGTTTCCAAACAGTTATCTGATCTTAGCTCCTTTACCCTGGTGTAGGAGGAACTTAAGTAGCAATTGATGAACAATCCAGGTTTGCTCATCCTTTCACTACCCCTGAGAATCCATCCTAGTGAATATTAGTGCTGGGAATGTTTCATAATCTTTAGGTTTGTTTAGGTAGGAAGAAGCCGTGAGGACTCCACTTCTTCATATATGAAATAGGAAGTGTAGTTGTGACGGGAGAATTCAGAGAATGCCTTGGTATCATGGAAAAAAAAGAAAAGTGAGGGGTGCCTGGGTGGCTCAGTGGGTTAAAGCCTCTGCCTTCAGCTCAGGTCATGATCTCAGGGTCCTGGGATTGAGCCCCGCATCAGGCTCTCTGCTCAGCAGGGAGCGTGCTTCCCTCTCTCCCTCTCTCTACCTGCTTCTCTGCCCTGCTTGTGAGCTCTGTCAAATAAATAAATAAAATCTTAAAAAAAAAAAAAAAAAGAAAAGAAAAGTGAGACAAATGAATGGAGGCATTCAAGTCTTTCTGAAAGCCTGATGAAAACAGATACTTTGAAGACACTGTAAATCACCAGTCTTCAAGGAGTTGATCATACTCCTGGGGACTGACTGGAGAACAGATCTAGGTCTTTTTATCTATTTTAGTAATTATGCAGCTGTTAGAATGATGAGGGCAGACAAGAGTCTTGTGTCATAATTAGTTGTGTGGCTTGACCATGTGGCCTCACTCTTTTAATTCTTAGTTTCTTCCTCTGCAGAATAAGTGGAACATTTTATTATCTATTGTTTTTTGAACATGGTGACTCATCATATATGTAATTTTCTTTTTTTCCTGCTTCATTTACTAAGGAAAATGGACGTTAACCTCCAGGGAAAACTAAAATGGCTGTTTTAGGTCTTAGAGGGTCATATGTTCAACTTGATTCAAAGGAATAAGCATTTATTGAGTGTCTTTTATGCATTTTGGTAGTAATATATTAAGGATTCCAATAGGATTCAGATGGAAAATAAGGTCCAGTATTTTTTTTTTTCATATAAAGAGCTAACAATCTAATTGTGGTAAAACAAAATACTTAGAGTGTGAGGTTCTTTTTTTTTCTTTTATTGCATTCTTTTTTTTTTTTTTAATTTCTTTTCAGTGTTACAAAATTCATTGTTTAAGCACCACACTCGGTGCTCCATGCAATACATGCCCTCCATAATACCCACCACTAGGCTCACCCAGTCTCCTGTCCCCCTCCCCTCCAAAACCCTCACATTGTTTCTCAGAGTCTACAGTCTCTCATGGTTCTCTCCCCTTCCAATTTCCAACTCCCTTCTCCTCTCCAGCTCCCCATGTCCTTTGTGTTATTCCTTATGCTCCACAATTAAGTGAAACCTTATGATAATTGACTCTTTCTGCTTGACTTATTTCACTCAGCCTAAACTCTTCCAGTTCTGTCCATGTTGGTACAAAAGTTGGGTATTCATCCTTTTGGATGGAGGCATAATACTCCATAGTATATATGGACCACATCTTCCTTATCTTCCTTATTCATTCATCCATTGAAGGGCATCTTGGTTCTTTCCACAGTTTGGTGACTGTGGCCATTGCTGCTATGAGCATTGGGATACAGATGACCCTTCTTTTCACTACATCTGTATCTTTGGAGTAAATACCCAGTAGTGCAATTGCAGGGTCATAGGGAAGCTCTATTTTTAATTTCTTAGGGAATGTTCACACTGTTTTCCAAAGTGGCTGTACCAACTTGCATTCCCACCAACAGTGTACAAGGGTTCCCCTTTCTCCACATCTTCTCCAGTACATGTTGTTTACTGTCTTGTTAATTTTGGCCATTCTAACTAGTATAAGGTAGTATCTCAATGTGGTTTTGATTTGAATCTCCCTGATGGCCAGTGATGATGAACATTTTTTCATGTGTCTGTTAGCCATTTGTATGTCTTCTTTGGAGAAGTGTCTGTTCATGTCTTCTGCCCATTTTCGACATGATTATCTGTTTTGTGTGTGTTGAGTTTGAGGAGTTCTTTATAGATCCTGGATATTAGCCCTTTGTCTGTATTGTCATTTGCAAATATCTTCTCCCATTCCGTGGGTTGCCTCTTTGTTTTGTTGACTGTTTCCTTGGTTGAGCAGAAGCTTTTGATCTTGAAGTCCCAAAAGTTCATTTTTGCTTTTGTTTTCTTTGCCTTTGGAGACATATCTTGAAAGAATTTGCTGTGGCTGATGTCAAAGAGGTTACTGCCTATGTTCTCCTCTAGGATTCTAATGGATTCCTGCCTCACATTGAGGCCTTTTATCCATTTCAAGTTTATCTTTGTGTATGATATAGAGAATGGTCAAGTTTCATTCTTCTACTATCCAATTTTCCCAGCACCATTTATTGAAGAGACTATTTTTTTTTTCCGTTGTATATTTTTTCTTGCTTTGTTGAAGATTATTTGACCATTGAGTTGAGGGTCCATATCTGGGCTCTCTACTCTGTTCCACTGGTCTCTGTGTCTGTTTTTGGCCAGTACCATGCTGTCTTGGTGATCACAGCTTTGTAGTAAAGCTTGAAATCAGGCAACGTGATACCCCCAGTTTTGTTTTTCTTTTTCAACATTTCGTTAGCAATTCCGGGTCTCTTCTGATTCCATAAAAATTTTAGGACTGTTTGCTCCAGCTCTTTGAAAAATGTCAGTGGACTTTTGATCAGAATGCCATTGAAAGTATAGATTGCTCTAGGCAGTATAAACATTTTAACAATGTTTATTCTTCTGATCTATGAGCATGGAATGGTCTTCATCTTTTGTGTCTTCTTTAATTTCTTTTCATGAGTGTTCTGTAGTTTTTTGAGTACAGATCCTTTACCTCTTTGGTTAGGTTTATTCCTAGGTATCTTAGGGTTCTTGGTGCTATAGTAAATGGAATCTATTCTCTAATTTCCCTTTCCATATTTTTATTGTTAGTGTATAAGAAAGCAACATTGTACATCGTACATTGAATTTGTATCCTGCCACATTACTGAATTGCTGTGTGAGTTCTAGTAGTTTAGGGGTGGAGTCTTTTGGGTTTTTCATATAAAGTATCATGATATCTGGGAAGAGAGAGAGTTTGACTTTTTCACTGCCAATTTAATACCTTTTATTTCTCTTTTGCTGTCTGATTGCTTTTGCTAGGACTTCTAATACTATATTGAACCAGAGTGGTGAGAGTGGGCATCCTTGCCATGTTCCTGATCTCAAAGGGAAGGCTGTCAGCTTTTTCCCCTTGAGGATGGTTTTTCATAGATAGATTTTATGATGTTGAGGAATGTTCCCTCTATTCCTATACTTTGAAGTGTTTTAATCAGGAACAGATGCTCTATCTTGTCAAATGCTTTTTCTGCATCAATTGAGAGGACCGTGCGGTTCTTCTCTTTTTTCTTGATTTGTTCTGTCACATTGATTGATTTGTGAACGTTGAGAGTGTGAGGTTCTAGTAAGATTCTGAACTAAATAAAATCAAGCTATAAATTAGATCATATAATAGAATTTTTTTTTTAGAGATTTATTGGGCATCCCTTAGGTTTGTAGAAAAAGTGTTTCTGTACCCTATTTAGTCTTGTGTGCTGGAGTGTAGGTCGAAGGGCAGGGATTCTGGGGAGGGCAAGAATGGGTTTGCCATTGTGCCTTGAAATGTATATGAGGACAGAAACTGAATTTATGTTATTGGTAAAATCCACTTTAACTTTCTTTTGATTCATTCTCAATTCTATATCTGCCTCCCCCACATCAGCTCCCAGTGAGGACATCTGTTGGAAATTTTGCACTGAAGACGTACAGTAGCAACTTGATAACATAAATTCCATCATTGGGCCTCAGATGTATTCATCCAATTATAGGTTCAAAAAGCTCACACTATTTCTTACATGCTATTTATAGGATTGACTTTATTTGCAATATGAAGAGAAGAGAGAATGAGTTTGAATAAATAGAGGTTGGCTTATTTTTCTTAGAATTGCTATTAGTCCTTTAAGATATTTCATATATGCTTATGCATTTCCATGTAGAAAAAAAGATAAGTGGCAATCTCTTTCAAAATATAATTAAGGAAATAATCATGTCAGATGCTTAGACTAAAGCCAGATTCTTTAAAAATGAACCAACAGCAGGGTGCCTGGGTGGCTCAGTTGATTAAGGTCTGACTCTCTGTTTCCACTCAGGTCATGATCTTGGTTGTGGGACTGAACCCTGCATGAGGCTCAGTGCAGAGTCAGCTTGGGATTCTTTCCCCCACTCTTTCCCTCCTCCTCTGCTCCTCCCCATGCTCATGTGCTCACAGGTGCCCTCTCTCTCAAATACATAAATAAAATCTTTAAAAAAAAAAAAAAAAGAACCAAGAGAATATAAAATTCTCTTTGTCCCTAAGTTACAGAGAAGGTATCAGGTTATGCTGGTAGTGTGTTTGTTGGAAGTGTGCAGTGGGTGCTAGTGCACATGATCATCTACTTCTGGAAATAGCCTGTAAATAACATTGTCTTATGTCATGCACTAGAATACCAGTGGGTGTGCAGGAAACACAAGAATTAAAAAACGTTTTGGGTCCTAGCTATTCATGTATCCCTATTCTTTGTCAAACTAGAAGGAGCCATAGAGATTTTACTGATGAGTATAGTAGACAAGAAAGACAGTGACTTAAAGAGCAGTATAATGAACACTGAGACTTAAAAAACACAAGGCTTGAAAATCCCCCAAGCAGACAAAACTACATAAGCAATCTAATTCGTAAACAGAAGTGAAACTTAATGTAGGTTATTTCTTATAAATGTTACTGATAATGATAAAAGAAACTTAAGTCCTCTTACTAAAATAATTAATCTAAGATAATTACTTTTAACCAGTTCCATCATCTGGAACCCTTTCGATAATAATGAATCACGGTAGAGGTTAAACAACTGCCTTGTTTTCATTTTATAAGCTATTGTGCAATGTCATGCCTCTCAGCTTCATGTCAAGTTTTTAAAATTCAAATGTAATAGAAATATTCTATTAATTTTTGGTGTACATCATAATTTGGTATTTTATGCACATTATGAAATGATCCCCATGATAAAATGAGTTACCATTGGTTACCCCACAATGTTATTACAATATTAATGATCATATTCTTTGTGCTGCACATTATGTCCTCATGATTTCTTTATTTTATAAATGGAAGTTTGTACGTCTTAATCCCCTTCACCTCTTTTACCTTTCCTTTCAAGATCCCCTCCCTTTGGTAACCAACTATTTTTTCCCTATACCTTTAAGTCGATTCTACTTTGTTCTGTTTTTTTTTTTGTGTGTGTGTTGTTGTTGTGTGTTTAATTACATGTGTAAGTGAAATTGTATGGTATTTGTCTTTCTGTATCTGACTTTTTTCACTTTGCAAAATACCACCTAGGCCATACATATTATTGCAAATGGCAAGATTTCATTCTTTGTTATGGCTGAGTAATGTTTCTCTCTCTCTCTCTCTCTCTCTGTGTGTGTGCGTGTATGTGTGTGTGTGCGTGTGTATGCACACATCTTTTATATTCATTCACCTATCAATGGATATAAGATTGCTTCTATATTTTGGTTATTATAAATAATGCTGCAATGAACATAGAGGGGCATATATCTCTTTGAACTGGTGTTTTTACTTTCTTTGGATAAACACCCAGAAGTGGAATTGCTGCATCAAAAATACTTCTCATATTTTGAGGAAACTCCATACTGTTTCAACAATGGCTGCACCAGTTTACATTTCCATTAATAATGTACAAGTGTTCTCTTTTCTCCATATCATTGCCAACACTTGTTATTTGTCTTTTTGATAATAGCTAATCTGATTGGTGTGAGATTATATTTCACTGTGGTTTTGATTTACACTGCGGTTTCATTCTTCTGAGTGTAGCTGCTTAGTTTTCCTAGCACCAGTTATCAAAGAGACTGTCTTTTCTCCATTGTATATTACCCTCTTGTCATTGATTGATTGACCATATATGAGTGGGTTTATTTCTGGGCTCTGTTCTAGTCCATGGATCTGTATGTCTTTATGTCTATAGCATACTTTTTAGATTATTAAACCTTTGTGGTATAGTTTGAAATCATGGAGCACAGTATGTCCAGCTTTGTTTTTTTTATTAAGATTGCTTTGGCTATTCAGGATCTTTTGGGGATCCATAAAAATTTTAGAATTCTTTGTCTTAGTTCTATGAAAAATGTCATTGCTATTTTGATGGGGATTTTTATTGACTCTCTAGATTGCGTTAGGTAGTATGGATAGTTTGACAGTATTAATTCTTTTAATCCAATGACAAGGGATCTCTTTCCATTTATTTATGTTGTCTTCAATTTCTTTCATCAGTGTCTTATAATTTCAGAATACAGATCTTTCACTCCCTTGATTATACTTATTCCAATTATTTTATTCTTTTTTATGCCATTGTAAATTGGAATATTGTCTTAATTTCTCTTTCTTAAATACTCATTATTAATTTTATAGAAATGCAACTGATTTCTTCTGTATGTTAATCTTGTATTTTGGTACTTTGCTGAATTCAATTATTCTAACAGTTGTTATTGTTGTTCTTGTTTGGTAGAGTGTTTATAGTTTTTGTATATGGATCCTGGCATCTTTAATAGTGATAGTTATCCTTGTTTCTTTCCAGTTTGGATACATTTTATTTATTTATTTTTCTCACCTAGTTGTTGTGGTTAGGACTTCTAATACTATGTTGAATAATTTTTTCCCATTTCTTTATTATTATTTTTATTATGTTAGTCACCATACGATATAGTGTTCCAAGATTCATTCTTTACATATAACACCCAGTATTCCATGCAATATGTGCCCTCCTTAATACCCATCACCATGCCAACTCATTTCCCCACCTTCCTCTTGTCTTTTTTCTAATCTTAGAGGAAATCCTTCAGCTTTCCATAATTAAGTATGATTTTAGCTGTGGGCTTGTCATCAATGGTCTTTATTATAATGAAGTATGCCCTAAATTCATTTGGGAGTTTTTATCATGAATTGATGTTAAACTTGTCAAGTGCTTTTTCTGAATCTTTTGAGACGATATAATTTTTATCCTTCATTTTAGTTGGTGTGATGTATTACACATTGATTTGGTGATATTTAACCATCATTGCATCCCTGGAATAAATCCCACTTGTTCATGGTGTATGACCTTTTTAATGTGTTATTGAATTCAGTTTGCTAATATTTTGTTGAGAATTTTTGCATTGCTATTCATCAGGGATATTGGCCTGTAATTTCATTTTTTATGTCTTTGCCTTTGCTAGGGTACTGCTGGTCTTGGAAAATGAGTTTGAAGAATTTATTCCTCCTCAATTGTTTGGAATAAATTTAAGAACGTTAGGAACTAACACTTTTTAAAATGCTGGGTTCAGTTCAGCTGTGAAGCTGTTTGGTCTTGGGCTTCTGTTTTTTGGGAGTAGGATTAATTTTACATGATGCATGTGCCAAAAAAAGGGGTAAACCTGGATGATCATTAAAAAGTTAGATATAAATTTGTTTGGCATATTTGACATTATTTAATAAAAGATGTTCGTGCTAAAAAAATTACTTTTCCATTTCATTATTTATAATAATCAGATTTTTTACTTCTCTATGATTCAGTCTTGGAATGTTGTGTATTTCCAGAAATTTACTGATTTATCTTCTAGGTTTTGCAATTTGTTGGTGTTTTTAGTAGTCTTTTATGATTCTTTCTATTTTTGTGATGTCAGGTGAAATTTTTTCATTTCTAATTTTATTTTTTGGGGTCATCTCCTCTTTTTTTTTTCTTGATGATTCTAGCTAGAGGTTTGTCAATTTTATTTTTAAGGAATCAGCTTTCAACTTCTTTCATCTTTTTTCTATTTCATTTATTTCCATCCTGATCTTCATTATTTCCTTCCTTCTAAATTTGAACTTTGTTTTTCTTCTGATTCCTTTAGATGTAACTTTAGATTGTTTATTTGGGATTTTCTTGTATTGTGATGTAGTTCTATATAACTATGAACTTCCCTCTTAAAACTGCTTTTGCTGCATAAATTTTATAAAGTTGAGTTTCCACTGTCATTTGCTTCCTCTGGTTTCTCTTTGACCTGTTAATGGTCTGGTATCAGGTTCTTTATTCTCCACATATTTGTATGTTTTCTTACTTTAATTGATTGCTAGTTTCATACTTTTTTGGCTGTAAAAAATGCATCATACCACTTCATTCTTCTTCAATGTACTGAGATTTGTTTTGTGGCCTAACGTGTGATCTGTTTTGGAGAATGTTCATGTATGTGAACTTGAAGGAAGGTGTATTCTGCAGTTTCTGAATGCTATGTTCTGTAACTGTCTATTAAGTCCATTTGATCTAATGCATCATTTAAGGCCAGCATTTCCTTATTGATTTTCTGTCTGGATGATCTATTCATTAATGTAAGTGGAGTATTAAAGTACCCTACTATTACTGTATTGGTGTCATTTTCTCCCTTTATGTTTGTTGATTTTTTTTATATTTAGGTGCTCCTGTGTTGGGCATATAAATATTTATGAATGTTATGTCCTCTTCTTGAATTGATCCCTTTATCATTATATAATGCCCTTCTTTGTTTTTTGTACAGTTATGGTTTAAAAATATTTTTTTCTTACTTGAGTATCACTATTCTAACTTTCTTTTCAATTTTTTTAAAAGATTATTTATTTATTTGATAGAGAGACAGTGAGAGCAGGAACACAAGCAAGGGGAGTGGGAGAGGGAGAAGCAGGCTTCCCGCTGAGCAGGGAGCCCCATGTGGGGCTCGATCCCAGGACCCCAAGATCATGACCCAAGCTGAAGGCAGAGGCTTCACCCACTGAGCCACCTAGGCACCCCTCTTTTCATTTTTGATATACATGGAATGTATTTTTCCATTCCTCCACTTTCAGCCTGTGTCTTTAACTCTGAAGTGAAGGTCTTATAGGCATCATATGGATGGGTCTTGTTTGTGTTTTTAATTCATACCTTTTGATTTGGAACATTTAGTTCATTTTCATTAAAGTAGTTATGCACTTAATGACATTTTAATTATCTTCTAGTTGCTTTCCTAGTTTTTCTCTTTTCCTTTCTTCTTCTCTTGGTCTCTTACCTTATGGTTTGATGGTTTCCTGTAGTGTTATGTTTGGGTTCCTTTCTCTTTATGTTTTGTGTATCTATTGTAGGTTTTTGGTGTGTGGTTACCATGAAGTTTATATACGTTGATGTATATATGTATATATTGATCTACACCAATACATGTATATATCAATCAATTTTAAGCTGATAGTACTTGTCTAAAATATTTTAAAAACATTAAACAGTTTTACTTTCCCCTTACCGCATTTTATGTTTCTGAGGTCATATTTGATATTTTTTATTTTATGTATTCCTTAACTATTTATTGAAACTTTAGTTGATTTACTATTTTTTATCTTTTAACCTTTATATGAACATTTTTAAGTGACTGATCCACTGTATTTATTATATATTTACCTATAACTGTAAGAGTTTTTTCCACTCATATATTTTCTTATTTCTAGTTATAGTTGTTTTTCTTTTTCACTTAAAGAAGACCCTTTAACATTTCTTTAAGGTTGTTTTAGAGGTGAACTCATTTAGTTTTTACTTGTCTGGGAAAATCTTTATCTTTTCTCCAATTTTGAATGATAACCTTACTAGGTAGGGTATTCTTGGTTGTAAGTTTTTTCTCTTCCAACACTTTCCACATATTCTGCCACTCTTTTCTAGCCTGCAAAGTTTCTGCTGAAAAATCAGCTGATAGTCTTATGGGATTTCTCTTTATGTGACTATTTTATTTTCCCTTGCTGACTTTAAGATTTTTTTGTCTTTAACTTTAGCCATTTTAATTATAATTATGTCTTTGTAGATCTCTTTGTGTTCATTTTATTTGGCACTCTGTGCTTACTGGACCTGGATGTCTATTTCCTTCCTCAGGTTAGGAAATTTTCAAATTTTTTTAATACTTATTCTGCCCTTTGTCTCTCTTCTACTGGGACCCTTAGACTGTGAAAGTTAGTAACTTCATTTTGTATCAGAGGTCCCTCATATTACACTCATTTTAAAAAAATACATATTTTTTTCTTTTTGCTCTTCTGATGGGGTAATTTCCTCTTCCGTCTTTCAAATTGGTGGTCCATTTTTTTTCCCCCTTTATCATCTAATCTGCTCTTGATTCCCTCTGGTGTACTTTGCATTTCAGTTACTGCGTTCCTCAGCACTGGTTAGTACTTTATTATATTATTAAATTCTTTGTTGGGGTTCTCATTTTGCTCCTCCATTCTTCTCCTGAGTCTAGTGAGAATCTTTAATACCATTATTTTGAGTTTTTTAAGGAATTTTGTTTATTTATTTGACAGAGAGACAGCGAGAGAGGGAACACAAGCAGGGGGAGTGGGAGCCCAATGCCAGGCTCAATCACAGGATGCTGGGATCATGCCCTGAGCCAAAGGCAGAAACCCAACCGATTGAGCCACCCAGGTGCCCCTGTTTTGAATTCTTTATCAGATAATTTACTTGCCTCTTTTTCATAAAACTTTATCTGGGGTTTTATCTTGTTCTTTCATTCAGAATGTATTCCTCTGTCTTCTCATTTTGTTTGACTTTCAGTGTTTGTTTTTATGAATTAGGCAGAACATCTACCTCTCCTGGTCTTGTGTGGTACTGATTCCTGTGTAGTCTGCATCTGCCTGGTGGCTTTGTCAGGCAGATTGGAGAGGGTGCAGACTGGGGTGGGAGTGTCCTGGGTGTGCTGTGTTGGGGCTGCCTTGACAAGACAGCTGGAGAATAAACAAGAGGTCCCTGGGTGCACCATGTTGAGACTTCCTTGACGGGTTACTAGAGCAGATCTAAGACAAGGGGGTCCTGAGGTGCCCCATGCTGGGACTACCATAGCAGATGGCCAGAACTGGAGTGGGCATAGGCCCACTGTGGCAGGATAGCTGGATCTGGAATAGGTATGAGGTGGTGGAGTGCTTGGGCATGCCACACTAAATCTGCCTTGGTGGAGTACCTTGGTGGAGTGGGTGGAACTACCCATCTAGTGTGCCATAATGAGGCTTTCTTTGCAGGGAAACTGGATGGAGAACAGGCCAGGGAACTCTCAGGATACATTGCATTAAGGCTACCTTAGGATGGCTTGATTTGGTGCATGTACTGGGCATATCAGTTTTAGATTCAAAGACTGCCCGTTTATTATCTGTTCTTTTGTGCATAATAAATTCTTACTAAATATTATTTCACTCTTGTGATTTTAATTTTTATTATTTCTGAATTTTTGACAACACACACCTGTGTCCTCTTGAAATTCAGCTGCCTATATTTGCCACTTCTGCCAAGGCTGTTTTTTATTTTTTATTTTTTATTATTTTTTAAGATTTTTAAAAATTTATTTATTTGACAGACAGAGATCACAAGTAGGCAGAGAGGCAGGCAGAGAGAGAGGAGGAACAGGCTCCCCGCTGAGCAGAGAGCCCGATGTGGGGCTTGATCCCAGGACCCTGAGATCATGACCTGAGCCAAAGGCAGAGGCTTAACCTACTGAGCCACCTAGGTGCCCCTGTCAAGGCTGTTTTACATGGATTTCTTTTTCACAGGAAATGACTCCAAGTTACAGACATATAGAGTAAGTCTCTAAGTTGGACTAAGCCATTACTATTTTTTCTCTAAAACTTTAACTAAGGGACAAAGAGAATGTGGTCAGCAAATTTCTTGAGCTGAAGGAACAATTGCAGTCAAGGCAATTCCATGTGAGATATTTGCAATCCTGAAGTGCGTGAGAGCAGGAAACATGGAAATTGATGACTTATGAGCGCATAGAAGATACCTAGCAAATACTGAGGTGGAGTAAACTGGTCAGTAACAAAGAGTGAGAGTTGGAAGATGGTTACCCTTAATTCAGTCCCTAAATTTACCCTTGATTACCAACTTCAGGATCCATGAAACCTCACTATACTTACATTCAGGATAATGCTGTCAATCTTTAGAGTAACTGCATTCCTTGGCTTTGCTTTTGTGAGTTTGAGTAGTCCTAAGTTTGAGTCCGATCACATGTCTAGAAAAGGGCACAACAAGTTAGAGGAACAGACTTAGAACTTAAAACTTAATTTATAAAGGGCTGCTACCTTCCAGACCAGTGTTTACCCACTGAACCTCACTATCAACTGCTCAACCACACTGCCTATAGGCTAATTTCCTTTTATCCAAGATTTTTTTGGTTGTTTAAAACTACATAGTTCAATTTTTCAGTGAGTATTAAAAATCTTAAGAAAGCATCAACAGAAAAGTCTCATAGGAGGCATGAATTATATATAAGGATTTAGAGTTCAGACATTTATTTCCTTAAACAAAAGGCTCATTTTTTAGTAGTTTCAGGGTTTTTATTGTTTGGGGTTTTTTCTGTTTAGTTTAGTTTAGTTTTGTTTTCTTCTTCTTCTTCTTCATAATTTTTTTTTAAATTTTGGAAAATCACACTGCTAAGTAAACAAAACAGGTTACAAATCAGTATCTATAGTATGTTCCCGAATGTCTTTTATAATTTCATAATTGCCTTTACTGGTGTTCTTGTTCTGTGTATGTGTTCAAATAACTAGAAGCACCTATTTTCAGCCTGGAAAACGTCCTTCTGTATTTCTTATAATACAGATTTGCTAGCAGAATCTTCTCTCAGTTTATGTATATCTGTGTATCTTTATTTCATCTAACTTTTTGAAAATAGTTTTGCGGGTTATGAAGTTTTTGGAGGAGAGTTTCTTCCTGTTGTGTTGTGTTTTTCATTCAGCATTTAGATTTTTTTTTTTAAAAGATTTTATTTATTTTATCTGACAGAGAGAGAGATCACAAGTAGGCAGAGAGGCAGGCAGAGACAGAGGGGGAAGCAGGCTCCCTGCTGAGCAGAGAGCCCGATGCGGGGCTCGATCCCAGGACACTGAGATGGTGACCTGAGCCAAAGGCAGAGGCTTAATCCACTGAGCCACCCAGGCGCCCCTCAGCATTTAGATTTTCATCCCCCTGGCTCTGGCCTCCATATTTTCCAATGAGAAGTCAGACGCTAATCTTACTGAGGATCCTTTGTATATGATGATTTTTTTTTTCTTGCTATTTTCACAATTTTTTTGTTTTCAGCATTTTAACTATGATTTTTACAATATGGATCAATTTATATTTTATGTACTTGGAGTTTGTTGAACTTTTTGGTGTTAGTTGAATGTTTTTCATATGGGAGGTTTTTAGTCATTGTGTCCTTGAGACACAATTGTATCCTTTTTTTTTTTTTCTGATCCTTTCTGTCCTCTTTTGGGACTCCCTGTGTGTTGGTACACAGAGTGATATCATACATTTCTCTCTGGCTCTGTTTATTCTTCATTCTTTTTTCTCAATGTTTATCAGGTGGTATAACTCTATCTGTATTCAAGTTTCCTGATTCTTCTAGTTTATATCTACTGTTTTCCCTTTTGGTAAGTATTTTCACTTAGTTTCTGTACTTTAAAACTGCAGAATTCCCATTTAGTTCTTTTTTGTAGTTTTTTCTCTTTAGTGATTATTTTTTCTATTCAGTGAGTAATTGTCATCATATCTTCCTTTTTTAAAAAAATTTTTTTTGTTAAACATACTCTATCTGCTTTGAAATCTTAGTCTGCTAAATCTACCATCTGGATGGACCCTCTTAAAGTCTGTTTCGAATGCCTGGTTTTTCTTTATGGGTAACACTTTCATATTTTTCTTCATGCTTTGAAATTTTGTTGAAAATAAGACACTTTAGGTAATATGTTGTAGCATTTTTCAATATCGAGTCCCCTTCTACCTTGGACTTTTAGAAATTCGTGTTGCTTGTTTATTTGCTTAGTGAGTTGACTGGAACATTTTAGTGAAATTTGTTCCCTCCATACACAGTGTAGAGCTTCTGATGTTGCTTTTCTGAGGGTTTGGCCTTGGCTTTCACAGTCATTCTGGGACAGTGGTTTTAGCAAGCCTCTCCTTGACTGTCTCTTTCCCTGATATCTCTCCTAATCTATCTCCCTTTCTTAGTATGACACCCAGCTATTAGTTTCCACTAGTTTCTGACTGATTGCTCTATTGTTTATAACAATGTTCTACGACATAAATTGCTCCATAGTCTTATCTAATTAAATTCAAACATATTTTCAGGAATGGTTTCTGAGACCAGTTCTTGAGATATATTTGGAATTCACAAAGTTCCTTCTTAGCTGATTTCCTTTTCCCTGATTCTCTCTGGAAAACTGGTCTATAGTTTACATTGTTGCAATCATGATGCTATCAACTTCTTAATTGTCAGAGTTGGGACAGTGGTCTACACCTTGAGACATCTCTGCTTTAAAGGGAGGTTGCTGAACCTGGGACACTAAATTCTAATCCTGTTGTTTTACCTTTTCTGGATGAAACTTCTATCCTATAAATGAGCTGGGATAAAAGAAATTGAGGCTTAAGTATTTTTTGCCTCATATACCTGTGGCAAAACTGCTATCATATGAATGGTGGTTGTATGGAAGGAGTCCCTGACCTCTCTGCCACACTTGTCAGGAACTTAGCCTCTGAAACTTGGAGCTGGAGGGAGACTATGAGAAATTCTGACCACTGCCTCCTGGAATAAAACACTATATCCCTTGAGTGAGAGCTGAAGGATGACAAAGCCCTATCTTCTTGGCTACGCATCCAGAGTGGAGTTTCTGTCATGCTGAGTTGAATGGGAAGAGTGAGTAGGCTGTGGCTTACTAAGACCAGAATCTAGCTGGTCTTAGTAAGATTTAATAAATTTCCATGAATAAATGTGTTTTTTTTTAATTTATAATCCTTATGGACAATTTGTCTTAATTAGAATAATTTCAAGACACTTTATTTTTGAATTTTTTATTGAAGTCTAACATACGATGTTATACTAGTTTTGGGTGTACAATATAGTGACTCAACAATTCTATACATTACTCAGTACTCACTAAGTATACTCTTTATCCTCTTAATTGCCCACATTTCTTCTGTATTTGAGTCTGTTTTTTGTTGTTATTTTCTTTGCTCATTTGTTTCTTAAATTCATGTATGAGTGAAATCATATGGTACTTGTCTTTCTCTGACTTATTTTATTTAGGCTTATATATTCTAGGTTCATCCATATTGCTGCAAATGGCAAGATCTCATTCTTTTTTATAGCTGAGTAATATTCTATTATATATATTATATACATATATACTATATATGTATACACACACACATATATATAAATATATATATTTGAATTTAAATATTTAATATATATATGTGTGTGTGTGTGTGTGTATATATATATATATATATATATATATATATATAAAAAATGAACCTGAAGTGTTCATTAATGGATAAGAAATACACACACACACAAAACTTCAGGTGCTTCCATATTTTGGCTACCACAAATAATGCTACAGAAAACATAGGGGTGCATATATCTTTTCCAATTAATGTTTTCTTTGGGTAAATACCCAGTAGTAGAATTACTGGATTATATGGTAATTGTTTTTAACTTTTTTTTTTTCAGGAATTTCCATATTGTTTTCAGCACTGACTGCACTGTAGAATTTGTATTCCCACCAACAGTGCATGAGGGTTCTTTTTTTTTCTACAACCTCACCAATACTTCTTCCCTTTTTGATTCTAGCCATTCTGACAGGTGTGAAGTGATATCTCATTGTGGTTTTGATTTGCATATCCCTGGCAATTAGTGATGGTTGAACAACTTGTCATGCATGTGTTTGTTGGTCATCTGTGTGTTTTCTTTGTGAAAATGTCTGTTCAGGTCCTCTGCCCATATTTTAATCAGATTTTTTGGGGTGTCGACTTGTATAAGATCTTTATATGTTTTGTATTTTAACCCCTGATTGGATATATCATTTTCAAATACAGTCTCCCATTCAGTAGGTTACCTTTTTGTTTTGTTTGTTTGTTTTCTGTGAAAAAGCTTTTTATTTTGGCATAGCCCCAGTAGTTTTGTATTTTGTTTCCCTTTTCTGAAGTGATATATCTAGAAAGATGCTTATATAGCTAATGTCAAGGAAATTACTGCCTATTTCTTCTAGGAGTTTTATGGAAGTTTAAATAGGTGGCCCAGTTTCATTCTTTTGCATGTAGCTGTATGGTTTTCCCAGAGCTATTAATTTTCCCCATTGTATATTCTTGTCTCCTTCATCATAGATTAATTGACCATATAAGCATGGGCTTATTTCTGGACTCTGTTTCATTGATCAGTGTCTGTTTTTCATGCCAGTACCACACTGTCGATGACTACAACTTTGTAGTAAATCTTGAAATCTGAGATTGTGATACTTCCAGCTTTGTTCTTCTTTCTCAAAATTGCTTTGGCTATTTGGAGTGTTTTGTGTTTCCATAGAAGTTTTAGAATTTTTGATCTAGTTCTGTGAAAAATGGTATTTTGATAAGGATTGCATTAAATCTGCACTTTACTTTGGGTAGTATAGACATTTTAACAATATTTGTTCTTCCAATTCATGAGCATGGAATATCTTTCCACTTATGTGATCTTCAATTTCTTTTGTCCATGTTTTATAGTTTTCAGAGTATAGGTATTTCACTTCCTTGGTTAAGCTTATTCCTAGGTATTTTATTATTGGTACCATTTCAAAAGACTTCAAATGGTTGCTTTTTAAAACTATTTTCATCAGTTATGGTTGTTTTTCCAGAGAATGGGGCCAAAGAACTCTTACTGCCATTCTAAAAGTGGAGCTCCAATGAATAGTTTATTAATATTTCATAATTTTACACAATTTTCTATAATTTCTATCATGACTATTCCATTATCAGCGACAATTTAAAAAGTCAAATATTTAAAGGAAAACCTTAATGTTTAAAAATGGGAAATATTGTTCAGTGTATTTTCAGAGGATTTTTTTAATTACTAAAAAAGGTCATTGTATTTGAAATTCCAGTTACTTTCATATAAACAGACGCTTCCAATCAGCTGGAGGGCACTTGAAAAGAGTTGATTCTCTTAAATAGTCTCACTCTCCTTTTGCAAACAATTCTTACGCTGAGACTTTGTAGCTTTTAGTCATGCCCCTGTATAAAGTAGAATAATAATTCTTTCCCTTCTTTCTTGGCTGAGAATTCTTGAAGTCTCTGTAGTATTCCTGTTCATCTTTTGGTTCCATGGTATTCATCATGATTGTTTACTTGAAATGAAATTTATTCAGAACTGATGTGTGTCAAACTGTGAACAATCTGAGATTTTACCCTGCTTACAAGCTAATGAGTTAGCATATCACATTTTTCATGGATGCTGGCAGAAGACAAGATTCTTAGGTGAAAAAGAAAGGACAATTTATTAGTTACAGCAACAGCAATAGCCACATTATCATCATTTTGTCTTGGTTCCCTGAGCTCCAGTTTCCACCTGGCAACACCACAAAGGTTGGGTCACTTTTGCATAGATGATAGATTGTATGATGGGAGAGGAATCCTCAATTTAGAAAACCCAAATCTTGTATAGTGGATAATAGTTCTGTCTGAATTTTGCACCAGAGAGAGACTTTATAATTATTATATTATATTATATTATATTATATCTCTCTATATAAATATTCCCAATTTCTGTATATAAATATTGTATGTGTGTATGCATGTGTGTTTATATATGTATATATACATATCTATCTATCTGTCTATCTAATAGAGTAAATAATTCTGCTTTTGCTCCAGAAGGGGTCACTATTTTTATCTTCCAGGATTGTTTGCTCTACAAATATCCTTGAAAAGATAGTCTAGAATAGAACATAACTAGCCAATAGTGCTTGTGCATTCAACATGTACATAAATGTGAAAGACTCATGGAAAATTGTCTCCCAACAGTGTGAATCATTTAGTTTAAACATTTTTGCAATGACAGTCTAATCAAAAAGCAATACCTGAAAATGGGAACTTCATTGGAAATAGTGCTTTAGACAGGTGACATTTTCATAGAACTGAAGTTTATCCTTGCAGGTGCCAAAATTTCAAAGGATAAGTACTTCTGATGGAAATGTTCCACATATATATAAGAAATTATTGTGTCATCTTAAACAGATAATAGAAACACACAGACGTTTATTAGTATGGAGACACAAAATGATAGTTATAACCTTTTCTATAATATCACCATTCTTTGGGGGAGACTGGTGCTTACAAAAAAGGCTCCCCAAAGCAAATATGACAACACTCGAGAGTAGGAATTGGCTAACCATCTAGTCTAACTCAGGTGGTTAAGTCATCAGAAGCCAGTAATTATTTAGGAATTAAACCCAGGAATCAAACTACTTCTAAGAGTGCGGGAGTTCTAAGATCTTATACCTTGCCCTGGAGTGGTGTTAAATGCCTTTGCAATATATTAGCCAATTGATGTCTTGAGTATCACTAATTTGAATTAATGAAAATTTATTACGAATCCCCACCAAGGTGAGTAGAACCCACTGATTTTACCAATCGAAAGTTGTTAACATTTGATATGTTAAATAACAAAACATCCACTGTGGATCAGAATAGTTAAAAATGCTTGTAGTGGCTGGATCCTTTCATATTAAATGCTGGAATGTTTGTTCTTGATTAGGGTGAAACACTGCTCTTAAAATGTAAACTCCCCAATCTAAACATGCATACTTAAAATGTAAATACATAATGTAAGTTTTAGACCTTGTGATAAGGAGTTACTGTTAATTCTTCTCTATAGCTAAGGAGACAAAGGCACTGACTGGTTATGGAACTTGCTTAGGGTCACAAGGATAGGAAATGGCATGCGTAGTTCAGGGTCCGCATCCGCTTCTGTTGAGTGCTAGAATTCACTGCTGGGTTCTGCCGCACCTTTAGTGTTTTCCCCCCATATGCTGTCTCTACAAAGTAGTCGATTTCCATTATTTACTTCTTTTATGGGTCTCCTTTTCCTGCTTCTACTAGTTAGCAAATTAAAATTCTCTGGGAGCTAAAAATCCAGATTTATGAGTTCTTTGAGCTTTTTTGCTTTAAATAGCCGTCAGTAGGACTGAATGAAAGAGTAGGATTTGGTACGGGTCCTTGTGAAAGCTGCTGCCAGGATTCCTAAAGGCTGTAGAAATCTGTCCTCTCCATAAGTGCTTTGTGCTGTATTTAATTTTAAGGTTAACAAAGGGGGGAATGGGAGCAGGTGATGGCTGGGTTGCACTTGATGACTCCCACTCCATTTGGGAGCATGTTTCTGTGGTGACCGTCTGGTATTGTGTAAGAATGATTATTAATTCCAGCTATCAGCAGGGCTTGAGCCAGATTAATCTCCATATGGCAGAGAGGCACAAGAGATCTGTGGGTAGCCATCGATATACACAGGTCTCAACCTTATCTACATGCTGGCATAGAGTGTGTCAGTTTCTAATTCTTCTTTGGGAATATATCATTTGATTCATGTGTGAAAGATCAGTGAGGGAGGAGTATAAATCCCACTTTTGTTCTGTCTCCTGGGCAGTTTGAGCCTGCTAATTTCTGCAGTATCCATGATGTATGACAAGAACAGCAACCTTTCAGATTTACAGTCTCTCCTTTGAGTCAAAATTAAGCAGGCGACCATTTATTAACATTTCAAAGACAAAGATCCATGTTCTGGTGAGCACTACAAGTTTAGAAGATTTTGATGAATGAAAAGCTCTTCTAAATCTCTTTGCCCAAGACGTTCATTTGTGAGCACATGCAAGCAGATGTGAGTGTTGGAGACTGTGTTTAGTCTGCTGCCCCTGGTATCCACAGGGGTGACTCTCATTTCAGTTAGGTCTCTGGTCAAACGTTCCTTTATCTGCTAAGTCTTCCCTGACTACACTGTATGAAACAAGACTCCTCCTTGTTCTATACCTCTGCCACTTTTCTTAGCCATCTTCATGTATCCTTATAAAATGTATCACCACTCAGTATGTACTTACATGCCTTACTTATGTCACTTACTTACTTGTATCACCTTAGAACCCAGAAGAGTGCCTGGCACACAGTAGGGGTTCAGTGAATATTTGATACAGGAAAGTGAAAAGTTTACAGTTTCTTCTCTGCTTTCCTTTGGCAATGGGGAAAAAGCAATTAATGCCATTCAACATTCGAAGTAAAGAATTTTCATTTATACAGTGCTGTTGGCAAAAAAATATTTCATTTAACTGCTCTTAGCCCTTGTCCTGGAATGACTCCATGCTGTTGAATTGCAAGTATTTCTGCTTTCACTTGAAAGAAGTAGTGAAATGGTGTAATAGCAACTAAATTTTTCCTCTTCTTTTCTTTGAAACTTCAGTTTGCTATCTATAACTAGATTATCCTTAAGGGTAAAACACAAATAATGAGCATTTTCAACCAGACAACTTGGAGAAAGGCCAAAAACTGATAAAGGTGGGGGGGGGGGGATAACACAGCCTCCTCAGATTAAGTAAATAGACTCCATAATGAGAAAAAAGTTTAGTTACCCGTGACCTCAAAATGAAGCCTTAGTAATGTTTATTACTAGAAATCTGCAGAACCAAAAATTATTCTATTATTTTTCTTTGAAGCTTAATTTAACCAGTAATCATAATGATATAGATAACCTTTCAGGGAAGAAGTTCATTATGAAAAAGACAGGTGGGATTTTCTCAATAATTTTTAGATACCGCTAATGTTACCAAATACTCATACTCTACAACATGCTGTTTTCCAGAGCCACATGATTTATGAAATAATTCCTTTTAAGTCTCTAGTAGAAAAGGCAAAATTTTCTTGCCAAAATTTGTAGCTGAGTTCTAAAATTGAATAAGGGTACTGGCTCCCAGCATGTTCCATACTTCTTCATGTTCTGTATCCACGGTGTGGTGGAGTCCAAGATGAGGTAAATATTTAGGTTGTCTACCAGCCACAGGAAAGTTTACACAGAATATACTTCAAGAGGCCATTGTAGAAGGCTGTTTCAACGTAAGATTATCAGCTGGTCATCTCTTCCTGAAGTTATTATGTTTTTTTTTTTTTAAGATTTTTTATTCATCCATTTGACAGAGAGAGATCACAAGTAGGCAGAGAGGCAGGCAGAGAGAGAGGAGGAAGCAGGCTCCCTGCTGAGCAGAGAGCCCGATGGGGGACTCGATCCCAGGACCCTGAGATCATGACCTGAGCCGAAGGCGGCGGCTTAACCCACTGAGTCACCCATGTGAAGTTATTATGTTTTACCTCTCACTTGTGAAGGTCTTCCCTCATCCCTCATTTCCCTCTCAGTCTTCAATCCACTGACAATTCTCATCCCAGCTCAGTTCTTCCATTCTTGGGAAACCCTGCCTGGCTACTCCAGCTTTATGTGTCTGAATACTCACTGGCATTTAAGAATTCAGTGAGGCTGATGATGACAAATATTTCCTGAGGTCTTACAATGTGCCAGGACTGCAGTTTATCATTATTATGTCACTTAATTCTCACAATGCCATGTAGATACTACCATTATCCACATTTTTGCAAATGAAGATTAGAAGGAGTAGTGGATGTCTGCGACATTTGCTGTATAGAGGTGAGCTCTGCAGTCAAACCCAGGGAGTTTCCACTACACATAACTTAATACTATGTTGCTGTATAGTTACTATTTTCTCATGTCTTATTTTTACTTGCCAAACTAGACTGTAAGGTTTTTTAAGGCAAAAGACTGACCAACTTTATATTCTTTTCCTTTCTTCCCCTTCCTCCCACTTTTCCTTCCTACCTTCCTTTTTTCCTTCCTTCCATTTATCCATTTGTTTAGAGGGAGAGAGAGACTGTGGAGCGGGGAGGGGTAGAGGGAGAGGGAGAGAAAGAGAGAAACCCAAGCAGACTCCATGCTTAGCACAGAGCTCAACACAGAGCTCCATCTCAGGATACTGGGATCCTGATCCTGAGATCATCACCTGGGCTGAAACCAAGGATTTGACACTTAACCAATTAGACCACCCAGGCACTCCACCCTATATTTCTTTAGTACACTACTTAAAGATTTTCATGATTGCCAAGTGGACTTAAGTATAATAGTTGCTGATTGTTACAGTGGTCTAAGGCAGTTTCTACTTTCACAGTCCCAGAGAGATGACTATCATGTCTTGTTTATTGTTTCCCTTTTATTCTTTCTTCACAGTCTCGAGTTTCTTCACTAACAGAGATGAGTTGTTTGGTTCACCCAAACCCAACATAAGGCAGCACTTTTTCTCAGTGACTTAATGGCTAGGCTAGATAATGTTAGTTCCTTTATCCATTTCTCATAGAAACTTATGCTTAAGACAGATTTGGTCTGCCATGAGATTGATCTTTGCTAGTCCATTCATTGTGCAATCAATTGTAGAATATTTGAGCCCATTCAAAACAATAGAGAGGGAAATAGGTAGGGGAACTGAGATTAGTTGGCCATAGCGGGTTCCATACTTCCCAGAAGTGGCCGTTGGCTCCTTCCTCTGCACCATTACTGAGCCACTGCAAAATCCTTGAAGGATACTGTGTGAGGGTTTATCCCTGACTGTCCTGGATCTAGAATCCAATACAAATATCAGCAAAGCAAGGTAATAGGTAGCAATCTTTTAAGAGTTCAAAGAAGGCAGAGGATACTCAGTGTGGATTAAGGATGATGAGGGGTAGCTTCGCAGAGGAAGGTATAATTGAATTGGGAATTAAAGACTGTGCAAGATTCTGACGAGAAGAAAAGATGGAAAAGTTTTGTGGACTAGAACAGTATAAAAGTGGTAACACCAAAGCTGTCCTCAGAAGCTGGAGGAAGGACCTCTTGGAATACTGGAAAAGAAATGACCTCTGCTAGAGATCCACATGTCTGAGAAAAAGCCTAAGAAATTTTGCAAATGGAAATTACGGAAGTTTTTGAGCATGAAGGTTAGGTGATAAGGGTGTTTCATGAAAATTTATCTAATTGTGGCTTGCAAATTCAACTTGAGTGGAAAGGAACGGGAAGCAGGCCAGCCAACTTAGAGGCAACTTCAGATGCTTAGGGGCCTGATTACCTCAGAGCCCCCACACGTTATAATGAAACCAGGTAGAATCTTATGACTCAAAGAAACGAGAATTTTTGATCCAAATCTTTTCCTAGTAAATGAAAGGAGGGCTTTTTATGGGGGAGGTCTGTTAAACATGGAGATCCTCCAGCCAGATTCCTCTGCAAGGAAGAACTTGATGGTTAGCTCTGGGGAATAGGTTATGAGGTAACCTGCAGTTCTCAGCCTGGTTAGGATCTGTCTCAGTGGCTGTGAGCGACTCAGGGATTATTTTGTAGTCACTAAGCAAGGCAGGGTATAAAGTCTGGCCATTTCTGCATGATGCTAGACATCTTGATGAACAATAATTGCCCTAGGGCTCCCGGATGAATGAGTTGCTGCTTTGTGGGAACTGTATTGAAGTTCAGTTTTTCCCTTTACTCAAATTTTCTTTCAAATACCAATGACTAAAAACAATGGGTATTTAGTTTCTTATATAACACATGTCCAGACTAGGTATTCTGGGGTGCTTTGTTTTTACTTTGTTTATGTTTTGGGACCCAGGATCTTGTTCAACAAACTTACAGCACCATATACCTCTTCACTTAATTACTCTCTTTGCTGTATACATCAGGCTTATGGCCATGGCAGAGGGAAAAAGAATTCTGGAAGATCTCACATTCAAATGCTTTAGCCTTGAAATAGTATGTGTGACTTCAAACTTAACCAGCTGGAAGCAGTCATGTAGATTCACCCAAACTGCCTTGAAGTCTAGGAAGTGCAATCTTATCATGCTCTTAGAAGAAAAGGTATCTAAAAATATATTTTTAGAAGTTTTTATTTATTATTTGTCAGAGAGAGAATGTGAGCACAAGCAGGGGGTGTGGCAGGCTGAGGGAGAAATAGGCTCCCCTTTGAGGAGGGAGCCTGACATGGGTCTGGATCCCAGGACTCTGAGATCATGACTTGAGTAGAAGGCAGACACACAAATGACTGAGCCACCCAGGCATCCCAGGACCTAGAAATATGTGTTCAAGTCCACAAATAATAAAAATCTTTTCATTTCTCTTTCCTTCTTGCTAATGACTTGCTTTTATTATTTTCCACTGAACTTAAAACCTGCTAGCATATCCACAGACACTACTGAGGGTTTTTAAGAATCTCCAGGGATTGAGGATAAAGAGACTTCTCCCTTCTTTCTAAAATAGGGTTTTGCGTGTGTGTGTGTGTGTGTGTGTGTGAGAGAGAGAGAGAGAGAGAGAGAGAGATTATTTATAATACAAAGTAGGGTAGGGTTAAAGAAGACTATTTACTTATAGAATTAAATTAGGCATTTGCTTAGCAACACAAAATAGAGGGAGGGACAGGGTTGGGCAGGGAAGAAAAGATGTAATGGAAATCTCATTTTAGTGTTCATTATAATGTCACTCCTATGGCAAAATTACCTTGTATCCCTGACAAAGACCAAAGGTTTTACTCCTTGTTATGAGAAACTACTCCTCTCATTAACCATTCAGCTCCTCCACTTAGCCATTTGTTCAAATGTATACATAAAATTAAAAATAAATAAAAGAATGAATCCATAAAGGCACACTAGCATAGGCAGGTAAGAGGATGGGATGGGAGAAGTGCTGGGAAAAAAATTGAAATATAATATTAAGCCCATATTTCACAAGGCACAGAAAAGAGATTTCTCATTAGCTCATCCTTCTCATTATCTTCCCAGAAGATCTTTCAATATTCACTTCCACAAAGACAGTTTTTAAAGGTTCAATTTTGTCTTGCTTAAATGTAAGTTCAGATATCTGGAGAAAAATGCATGTTTTCCAGAAATGTGTTCACCTTTACCTATAATGTTGACTCATGCTGGGGATTAGGAAAGTTTATTCTTAAAGAACCTGTGATTTAAACTCTGTAGACATCACAGAGGGTTAAACCATAAGGGAAAAAAGTCTGAATTACAATTAGAATGATCTAGGTTGGAGAAATGAAAGCAACTCTTAACTGAAAGGGTTATCGCACCCTGGAGTATTTTATGGTCAGTAACAACTACCATGTATAGTGAGCCTCTGCTTACCATATTCCTAACAGTGGGTTGAATATTTAGGTACATTATTTATAATCTCCACAGTGACCCTACGATGCAGATTAGATAGGCATTAGTATCCCAGTGTCAAAAAAAAAAAAAAAAGAAAATGAAAATGAAAAAAAGCTCAGAAAGATTGAATAACTTGCCCAAGGCAACACATGGAGAAGAAATAGCAGAAACAATCTGAAATCCCAGGTGTTGAAGAACATCAACTATTTGTTGAAATAGGTAGAACTTACTCTTTTTAATAGTGATGATGGTAATGATTAAGATAGTGACAAAATGACAGTTACTGAGCACTTAACTACATGCAAGCCCCTTCCATAAGCACTATTGGTCTTCTAACTCATTTGATAATCAAAAAAATATTCTGATGAAATGTAAGTGCTAATACACCATTTCATAGATGAAGAAATTGATGTGCAAATAAGAGAAGGTAGAAGAGGTAGTTGTTCAAAAGATAACTTGCCCCAGTGGTTGATTAATCTTTGCTTATGGTGGATATAGCATGAGGCAAATTTAGAGGATTATAGTTCTCAATACCCATCTGTCCTCTTCGCCATGTAGGCCTGATACCATATCCCCTTGTGAAAGGTGGTGGTGAAACATGTGAACTCTGGAGTCAGACTGATGGAGTTCTAATCAAAACTGGAGAGGCTTGGGGCAAAGTCCCTATATTGGTTTTCTGGACTGCCATAACAAATCACCACAAACTGAGTGACTTAAAACAATAGAAATTAAAATAAATAACTAATCCATAAGGGCGCACTAGCTTAGTCAGGTAAGGAGATGGGATGGGAGGAATGCTAGGAAAAAAAAGAAAAAGAATATTTTTTGTGTATGTGTATAACTCAGGAAGCCAAAAGTCTGAAATCAAGGCGTCAGAGGACTGTGCTCTCTTTGAGGTGTCAGGGAAGCATCCACTGCAGGCCATTCTTCTGTGTTTTGTGGTTGCCAGTAATCCTTGATGTTCATTGGCATTCCTTGGCTTGTTGATCCATCACTCCAATCTCTGTCTCTGTCTTCACTTGGCAGTCTCCTTGAGCATTTCTGTTTCCACGTTTTCCTCTTCAAATGAGAACAACAGCTATATTGGGTTTAATGTCCACTCAAATCACTTATGACCTCATCTTAACTTGATGACGTCTATGAAGACCCTATTACCGAATAAGGTGACATTCATAGGTTCCAGGCATTGTGAATTTTGAGGGATACACTATCCAACCCAGTAATGTCCTTAGAATTCTCCAAGTTTTATGGATAAAATGGGAATATAAGTGACATCTATGTCGTAGAGTTGTCCCAAGACTTAATGTATGTAAAGAAAATTAAGAATAGAGCTCCACATAGAGCAAGTGTTATTTAAGAGTTAACTATTTTAATTACATGACTAACTTCCACTTGGCACTTGATAGGATCAAGAGTTATGTTGAGCGCAGTCTTGTTTAAAACAGGTATGTGCATTTTCCCCCAACTCTTGTATTTTTCTGTATATTAATAGAGCTGATGGCAAAAACTGGTGCTTACAGAGCTTGGTTTCATTGCAGCAAGGCAGGCTTTCATCCTGATCAATGCAACAGCAGAGTACAATCAATATACAAGTCATTCTTTATATAGTGACATAAAAATAGTGGATTTCATTCTATACCTTTTTGGAGGGAGAGTGTTCCTCTTTCCTTTTCTATGGTTTATTATCATCCTGTTTCTTCTGTCACGTTCTAGACAGAGATGTGCAGGATATCAAAGGGAACTTTCACAGTGGCTTGAGCCTTAAAACTTAAGACATTCACAGAGCAAACAAATAAATTCAGGCAACAATTGCATCCACTGCTGTAAGTGCAGTGAGATTTCACTTAGGGGCTTGCCAGCCAACCAGCCCTGAAACCATGGAAATAAGATTATCTGATAGTGTAGAGGTGTAGAGGTTTATATGGTTTAAAAATAAATCTTATCATCAGCGGTTGATTCTCTTAGTGTTTCTTAATAAGCCCAATGAATGGCACCACTCAGTTGAGTCAGTGTTTATTTTTAGTCATAGATTTAGAACTGGAGGGTTCCTTAGAGTAGCCAGGGCCACTCCTTCATCTTACCAGTGAGATAATATTTACCCACTTTGGTTTATAATAGGCTGTGACTTAGGCAATATTTCCTTTCTCCAGCTGTCCCTCCACAATTCCATTCTGTTATTCAAGCTCCCAGTTGTAGCACCTGGATATGCAGAAGGGATTTTCAAAGACAGAAGTTTTGTTCGACAGAAAGAGTAAGAGTCATGGAAAATGAAAACAAAAATGCTGCTTGTTAATTATTGTCAGAGGGAGCCAGGAGTTAAAGTCCAATTTAATGACACAGTGGAGTTTCAGAGCATTTCAGTATACCTAAACTTTGCTGAGTTGCAGTTCTTTTGGGTTCACATCCATTTAGATTTTCAAGTTTAGAAAAATGGTTGTGCAAGCTCTCATATTGCTCAAGTTGACTTTATTTTCAGTATTACTTTTGGCAGCATTTGCACAAATAATTTTAAAGATTAATTTTTCCTTGGCCATATATGAATTTTTATTGAGTGCATATTTCGATAGAATTCCCCTTAACTGTAGGTATGCTTGGTGAAGGTTGTGATCTACTCAGAAAAAAATCCTCACTAGGAATTTGCATCTGTGCTAGGGTAAGTGAAGCATTCCGTGTAGACTCTGTCTTAAGAGTGATTATGGGACAGCTAGGTGGCTCAGTGGGTTAAGTGTTCTACTTTTGGTTTTGGCTCGGGTCATGATCTCAGGGTCATGGGATTGAGCCCTGCATCAGGCTGTGTGCTCAGCACAGAGCCTGCTTGAGATTTCCCTCTCTCTCTGCCTCTCCCCCTTCACTCACATGCTCTTTGTTTCTCTCTCTAAAAATAAAAAAATAACATCTTTTTAAAAAAGAGTATATTATGTGGTCATAATAAGTCAGAAAGGCAGTAATAAAAAAATAATAGAGGATACCAAGAAAGAAAGTGTAGTTTACTCTTGAACGTATTTGAACTATGCAGGTCCACTTATACCCGTTTTTTTTTTTTTTTTTCCAGCAAATATGGTACAGTCTATTACTGTATTTTTTCCTGTGTTTTTCTTAACATTTTCTGTAACATACTTTGTTATAAGAATACAGTATATAAAACATATAACATACAAAATATGTTACTTGTGTTATTGAGAAGGCTATTAGTAATTAAGTTTTGGGGGAGTCAAAAGTTATGTATAGATATTTGACTTTTTGGGGGGGGGTACTTCCAGTGTTCCTAATATCTAAGTTGTTTAAGGGTCTACTGTACAATAAAATGCTGTATCTTATTTCCCTCCCAAAAGCAGATGCTGTTTGCTCTGGGATTAAAAAACTGGATTGAGTGATAAAAAGAATACCAGAGTTGCCATTTGTGTTAACTTCTGGGTTCTTGCTAGTTTTATCCTTGTCTGTCTTAGCATATCATGTTTTCACCTACAGAATGAGGTGGCCTGGGCTCAGAGAACTTTGTTTCTCCTTGCACTGAAATTCAGAGTCTTCATCATCCTGTGATAGAGAATGCCATTGCCCAAAGCACTTAAAGACACTTTGTGAGTCTGCATATGTAACTGAACCAAAAACTCTTGAACTAAAAACACAGACAAGCAAGTCCTGTTACATGGAGGTGGCCCAGGTTGGTGAGTTGTTATGTTCCTCATTAAGGCGTGTTATAAGAAAGTGAACTGGGAATCAAGAGATCTGGATTTGTGTCTTTACCCTGTTGTTTGCGGGAAGAGTTTCTTATTTTCTTTAGATTTCCCTTTCCTTAACTGTAAAATGGGAATAGCAATACCTTCTCTACTCACCATTTAGGGACTTTATGATGAACCAGTGAAATTTGTAATTGAAAGTCATTTGTGAGCTATAGTGTTCTAAGCTGTGTCTTCTGCCCTAGAGATTCTGGATCATGAAGAACTCACCTGTCCTTTTAGGAGAGAACATCAAATCTCACTTTGATCCCTCATATAAATCCAAGACACCCTAGCATTCTATACAGTAGTGTACCCTGTAAAATATCTTAGGAAACATTTAAAATAATAAAAACATCAGGGACATATATATCGTAGGTGCTCGTGCCATTTCTTCTCATCTTTACATGAGTTCCATTTTCAATTCTATTCAGTCCCTAGAAAGAAATTGTGGACATTTCTTTCTCTTCTTATTCTTCATCATGAAGTATTCTGGGACTTCTTTCAGCAAATGCCACACTCTGAAACCTGCTCTGTTTTAGGAATACTCTTTGTTCTTCCCATGTATTCAAGAGCATCACTAAGTTATTCAATTTTTAACCCTTCATTTAATAAAAATATTATTGAGGATTGCTATGTACTGGGTAGTCTTAATCTCAAAGTGTAGCTTTGTAGCTGACAAAATCCTGTTCCCATGGACCTCATAAATAATAAAATGTATCATTTGAAGTGCCTCCGCCCTATTGGACCTCCTGAGCCAGTTCTCCAAATTCATAGGGAAAACTCATTTTTTTCTCCTTCCTTAAATAACATTCCTTCTTAAATCCCTCTTCCTCCTGAATCAATGCAGATAATCTGCACAAGAAATAGTCTTCCTTTTGTTCTCTGGAAGGAACTTTCTTATAAAGACTCGTGAAATAGATATTTTTTAAGGTTGAATGGTTATCCTAGTGTAGAGACTTCCTTTGCATTTATTTTCTTTGGAAATTATAAATTCTGATGGCCCTATATATACACTTATCAGGATCAGGGGGAAAGCTGAGAAGCTGATTTCCCTCTATTTACCGGATCAGGTTAATTTATCTTGTTACAGTTTATGCGCATGACTTCTCTCTCTGTAGACTGACCTTGACCAGGATCCTTTCTGGTGACCTTGTCCTGTCATTGCTGTTCAGGTGGCATTAACAAATCTCTGAAAGTCAAAGAGTGATGCCTCTGGTAGAGCCCCACCTCACAGCTGCAAACAAGATTAGAGCTACAACAGGCTTTGAAGAACAAAGTTGGGAGCCTAATGCAGTGTAATTGCTAATCATCATCAATGTTGATTAGTCTATTGAAGGAGAGAGAATGAGTCAGCATCTGTCACGTACTGCTATCCAACAGGTGAGAATACTGTGTGTTGGCAGGAACGCTATGGATTTCATGTGTCTGGATGGAGTGGAAGTGACTCAGAGCCCAAATTAAGGCAGCATAGCAGTCCAACATAGCAGCATTACCTCAGCTGGCTGGGTTTCCGAGCCAATACAGGATACACAGTGTCAACTGACATTTGGATAAATGTCTTTTGAGCCCCTCTGTCTCTTGTGTTCTTTTACTCTTTCATTCTCTCTCATTAGCTTTATTGAAACACCGTATACGTACCATTAAATTTGCCTATTTTAAGTATGCAATATAATGATTCTTAGGAAAGTTTACAGACTTATGTAGCCATCAGGTCAAACCAGTTGAGAACATTTTCATTATTCCCCAAAGATCCCTCATGTTTATTTGTAGTCAATACCCATTTCTATTTCTGGTCTCAAACAGTCACTAATCCTTCTATCTCTGTATGTTTGTCTTTTCTAAACATTTCATATAAATGGCTTCTCTGCATTTGGCTTCTTTCACTTAGCACAATGGTTTTGAGGGCTACCCATGATAGAGTATGTGTCAGTAGCTTATTCTTTTTTTTTAATAAATGAAGAGTATTCCATGGTATGGATATATCACATTTTATTTATCTATTCACACACTGATAGACATTTGAATTGTTTCTACTTTTTGGCTATTAAAAATAATATTGCTTGGCCACGGTCACCAAACTGTGGAAAGAACCAAGATGTCCTTCAACAGACGAATGGATAAGGAAGATGTGGTCCATATACACTATGGAGTATTATGCCTCCATCAGAAAGGATGAATGCCCAACTTTTGTAGCAACATGGATGGGACTGGATGAGATTATGCCGAGTAAAATAAGTCAAGCAGAGAGAGTCAAATATCATATAGATTCACTCACTTGTGGAGCATAACAAATAACATGGAGGACGTGGGGAGATGGAGAGGAGAAGGGAGTTGAGGGAAATTGGAAGGGGAGGTGAACCAGGAGAGACTATGGACTCTGAAAAACAACCTGAGGGTCTTGAAGGGGCGGGGTGCAGGGGGTTAGGGTAACAAAGTGGTGGGTATTAGGGAGGGCACATATTGCATGGAGCCCTGGGTGTGGTGCAAAAAACAATGAATACTGTTACACTGAAAACAAATAAAAAAATAATGATATTGTTATGAATATTTGAATACCTATTCCTGGCTTTCCATCCATCAGTTAAAGTCTCCCTTAGGTGGGATTACTTATGTGCTAGACAATTTTTTCTTAGGTCTTTGCATTTAGAATTCTTCCAAATATATGTGTATATATGCATTATATACACACATATGAATCTACATAGGTACTTATACACTGCATAGACTTATATGTTTCTCCACTCGCTGATACTCATGAGTATCATTCTAGGGTACCCCTCGTTTTCCTAGTGGTGAAACAGAAAAATAAATACTCAAACTTCCCAGTGATGCTGAACCAATGAGGACAACTGGGTGGGAAGAGTCCAGGGAAGCAGTTTTCTGGGTCACACTATGCTTTTTGCTAAAGTGGCTCGTCTTATATGGAGGAAACTATAAGGAAGAGAGGTGATGTGTAGAGGACAGCAGGAAGAGGAGTCGGTCATTTCTCATGAGGATATGTAAAAGGAGGTAAAGGGAGAAAGTATGCAATATTAAGTGTATATACACTAATGGTTGGATAACCTGGTAATTGTTTTATATTCCTCATTATATTTAATCTTTATATCCACCCTCAGAAATACCTAGAATTACATCTATCTGATATGTGAGAAAATTAGGGCAATACAAGGTTAACTAGTATATCCAAGGATATATTACTCCTAATAAAGATCAAATTTAAGCCTAAGTAATTGTGATTACATAACCCAAGTTTTGCATAGAAGCCCATAATTGTTTCTCCATACCATGATGGAAAAGAACAGAATTATATTCTGAAGTTCCCAGGCATTCTATAGTGTCCTTAACGATAGATTTGAATGTTATAAAATCAACTTTCTGGTTGCTTTTCCCCTCTGTAGCCAAGAAAAACACAAAATTCAGCTCCAAACTTGCATCGCGTTTTCTAAGCAAGATGTGGTACCTGGCCCAGAAGAGTGTGAGAATGCACACATGTGTGTATGTGTAATGAAACCTATCATATCAGGGGAAAAACTGGGAATATAAACTGGAGACTGATTTGCTGACCCCAGAAAACTACAAAATACTAGCTGATAAGGTGCCATCACGCCACTATAGAAATGAGTGGGGACAGAACGCTGACAAGACTTGTGTGGTCATCAGCAACTGTGCAAGCATAGATGGAGGGACATTAGAAGGGAGAACCCTCAGGGCATCTAACAGGCACTCACCTCCTTAAAAATGTCTCTAAATACTGTGAAGAGCTCCCTGGGGCATGTGAACTCAGAATCAAAATGAGGAGCTGGTTTTCAAATTAATGAGTCAGCAAAAATGAGCTGCAGTTCAGGTGGAGCTGGAATAGTCTGGGCTCCACGAACAACTTCTTCTTCTTCTTCTTCTTTTTTTTTTTTTTTTAAGATTTTATTTATTTATTTGACAGAGATCACAAGTAGGCAGAGAGGCAGGCCGAGTGAGAGGAGGGGAAACAGACTCCCTGTTGAGCAGAGATCCGGATGTGAGGCTCGGTCCCAGGACCCTGGGATCATGACCTGATCCGAAGGCAGAGGCTTTAACCCCCTGAGCCACCCAGGCGCCCTCATGAACTTCTTTTTTAAAGCAGCTATAGTGAGATGTAATTAACACACCATGTAATTCACTCATTTAGAGTGTACAGTTCCATGCTGTTTAATGTATTTACAGAGTTGTGCGACCATTACTACAGTCCATTTTAGAACATTTTCATCATTCCAGAATGAAAACTTGTATCCCGTTTCTAACTTACCATCACTAGGAAACAAATCCTCTACTTTCCGTCCCTTTAGATTTGCCTCTTCTGGATATTTCATATGAGTAGAATCATACAATATGTCATTCTTGTGACTGACTTCTTTCACTTAGCATGATGATTCCAAGATCCTTTCATATTGGAGCATATATAAATGTTTCATTTCTTTTATTGCTGAGCAATATTCCATTATATGACTACGGTGTATTTTATCTATTCATCAGTTTATGGGTGTTTGGGTTGTTAGCACTTTGGGGCTATTATGAAGAATCTGCTATGGATATTCATGTGTGAAGTTTTGGGTGGACACATGTTTTCATTTATCGTGAATGTATCTGAAGGGTTGGATTGCCGAGTAATATGGTAATACTAAGTTTAAACTTCTGAGAAACTGCCAAACTGTTTTCCAAAGTAGTTGTACCATTTTACATTCCCACTATTAATATACAGCATTCCAGTTTCTCCACATCTTCACAAAATGTGGTGATTTATCTTTTTTGCAGCCATTTTAGTGGGTCTGAAAGAGTATCTTGTGCTTTTGAAAAGTTGCAGTTTCCTGGTGGCTGGTGATATTTATGTGCTTATTGGTCATTTGTGTATCTTCCTTGGAGAAATGTCTAGGCAAGTCTGTTGTCTTTTCTTAATAGAATTATTTGTCTTGAGGCACCTGAGTGTCTCAGACAGTTAAACGTCTGCTTTCAGCTCAGGTCAAGATCTCAGGCTCCTGGAATTGAGCCCCTCATCAAGCTCTCTGCTCAGGAGGAAGTCTGCTTTTCCTTCTCTCTCTTCCTCTGTTCTCTCTCTCTCTCTCTCACACACACACAAATAAGTAAAGAAAATCTTTTTAGATGAAGAATTACTTGTCTTTTTATTATTAAGTTGTAGGAATTCTTTATACTCTTCTAGATGGAAGTTCCTCATCAAATACATCAGTGGCAATTGTTTTTCTTCCATTCTGTGGGTTATCATTTTACTTTCTAGGCACTATCTCATAAAGCACAAAAGGTTTTAATATTGATGAAGTCCAATTCATCTTTTTTTTTTCTTTTGTTACTTATATGTTTGGTGTTATATCTAGCAAACAATTGTTCAATGCATGGTTATTAGCCCTTCTATTTTCTCATAAATGTTTTATAGTAGTAGCTCTTACATTAAGCCTGTGACCCATCTAAGTTAATTTTTGATTATGTTATGAGGTAGGGGATCCAGATTTCCAAATTTGTTCTTTTGTATATAGAAATCCCATTGAACCAGTACCATTTGTTGAAGAGTCTGTACTTTCTTCATTGAACTGCCTTAGCATTCTTATTAAAATCAGCTTGTCATGAATGTAAGAGTTTATTTCTGAAATCTTAATTCTATTCCATTCAGGTATATGTTTGTCCCTTTAGGAGAACCACACTGGCTTGATTACTGAAGCTTTGTAGTAAGTTTTGAAACTAGGACATGTGAATTATTCAGCATTGTACTCTTTCAAGTTTGCTTTGACTATTCTGGGTGATCCTTGACATTTTCATATGCCATTTGAGAATCAACTTGCTTATTTTTGCAAAAATCTCAGCTGGGATTTTATTAGAGATTACATTGAATCCATAGATCAATTTAGGGAGTTTTGCCATACTAACAAATATTTAGTCTTTATTATATTAATGTGAATAATTCTATTTATCTAGGTATTCTTAAAATTCTCTGTTATTTTGTAATTTTCAGAGTATTAGCTTTGCATTTTCTTTGTTAAATTTATTTCTAAGTATTTTCCTCTCTATGCTATTGTAAATGGAATGTTTTGTTAATCTCATTTTTAGATTCTTTGTTAGTGTATAGAAATAAAATTGATTCTTTCTTATATTGACATGTCCCCTGTGGCTTCACAAAAATCATTTATTAGTTTTAATAGCTTTTTAGTGTATTCCTTAGTTTTCTAAATAGAAGATGTTGCAATGACATGCAAATAGAGATACTTTACTTTTTCCTTTCCAATTGGGATGATTTTTATTTCTTTATTTAAAAAACACCCATTGTTATTTTTTGCTTAATTGCCCTTACTAGAAGCTTTAATAAAAGGTTAAATCGAAGTGAAGAGAGCAGAAATCTCTGTCTTGTTTCTTAGAGGGAAATTATTCAAACTTCATCATTAAGTGTGATGCTAGCTGTGAGTTTTTCATAAATGCCCTTTTTCAGGTTGAGAATATGCCCTTCTAGTTGTTGAGTGTTTGGATATTTTGAAAATGGTCTTTCTATATCTCTGGAGATAATCATATGATTTAAAAAAATTTACCATTATGATATATTACATTAATTTATTTTCAGTACTAAACCAACCTTGCATTCCTGGGCTTATCCTACTTGCTTATGCTATATTACTCTTTTTTATATGTTGCTGGTTTTCTAGTATTTTTTTGAGGATTTTTGTGTTTATGTTCATAAATATATTGGTTTATAGTTTTTTTGTTTGTTTGTTTTTGTTTTTGTTTCTTCATGAGGTCATATGGTATTTGTCTTTCCTTGACTAAATTATTTTGTTTAGCATTATGATTATAAGTCCATTCATGCATTTATACAATTGCAAATAGCATTCTTCTATATTCTATTGTATTTATATCCACTACATCTTCTCTATGCATTCATCTATCAATGGACACATGGGTTGCTTTCAAAATTTGGCAATTATAAATAATGCTGTGATAAATATAAGGATGCATACATCTTTTTTTTATATTTAATTTTTAATTTTTTATAAACATATAATATATTTTTATTCCCAGGGGTACAGGTCTGTGAATCTCCAGGTTTACACACTTCACAGCACTCACCAAAGCACATACCTTCCCCAATGTCCATAACCCCACACCCCTTCCCCCAACCCCCTTCCCCCAGCAGCCCTCAGTTTGTTTTGTGAGATTAAGAGTCACTTATGATTTGTCTCCCTCCCAATCCCATCTTGTTTCATTTATTCTTCTCCTACCCCCTTAAGCTCCCATGTTGAATCACCACTTCCTCATATCAGGGAGATCATATGATAGTTGTCTTTCTCCACTTGACTCATTTCACTAAGCATGATATGTTCTAGTTCCATCCACGTTGTCGCAAATGGCAAGATTTCATTTCTTTTGATGGCTGCATAGTATTCCATTGTGTATATATACATCTTTTTTATCCATTCATGTGTTGATGGACATCTAGGTTCTTTCCATAGTTTTGCTATTGTGGACATTGCTGCTATAAACATTCGGGTGCACAGGATGCATACATCTTTCCAAATTAATGTTTTTGTATTCTTTGGATAAATACCCAGTATTGGAATTACTATAACATATAATAACTCTATTTTTAATTTTTTGAGGAAACTCTGTACTGTTTTCCAAGTGGCTGTATCAAATTATATTCCCACCAGTAGTGTGTGAGGCTTCCTTTTTCTCTACAACATTGTCAACACTTGTTGTTTCTTGTATTTTTTTTTTAAATTTTTATTTTTTATAAACATATATTTTTATCCCCAGGGGTACAGGTCTGTGAATCACCAGGTTTACACACTTCACAGCACTCACCAAAGCACATACCCTCCCCAATGTCCATAATCCCACCCTCTTCTCCCAAACCCCCTCCCCCCAGCAACCCTCAGTTTGTTTTGTGAGATTAAGAGTCACTTATGGTTTGTCTCCCTCCCAATCCCATCTTGTTTCATTTATTCTTCTCCTACCCACTTAAGCCTCCATGTTGCATCACCACTTCCTCATATCAGGGAGATCATATGATAGTTGTCTTTCTCTGCTTGACTTATTTCGCTAAGCATGATTCGCTCTAGTTCCATCCATGCTGTCGCAAATGGCAAGATTTCATTTCTTTTGATGGCTGCATAGTATTCCATTGTGTATATATACCACATCTTTTGATCCATTCATCTGTTGATGGACATCTAGGTTCTTTCCATAGTTTGGCTATTGTGGACATTGCTGCTATAAACATTCGGGTGCATGTGCCCCTTTGGATCACTACATTTGTATCCTTAGGGTAAATACCCAATAGTGCAATTGCTGGGTCATAGGGCAGTTCTATTTTCAACATTTTGAGGAACCTCCATGCTGTTTTCCAGAGTGGCTGCACCAGCTTGCATTCCCACAAACAGTGTAGGAGGGTTCCCCTTTCACCACATCCTCGCCAGCATCTGTCAATTCCTGACTTGTTTATTTTAGCCATTCTGACTGGTGTGAGGTGATATCTCATTGTGGTTTTGATTTGTATTTCCCTGATGCCGAGTGATATGGAGCACTTTTTCATGTGTCTGTTGGCCATCTGGATGTCTTCTTTGCAGAAATGTCTGTTCATGTCCTCTGCCCATTTCTTGATTGGATTATTTGTTCTTTGGGTGTTGAGTTTGCTAAGTTCTTTATAGATTCTGGACACTAGTCCTTTATCTGATATGTCGTTTGCAAATATCTTCTCCCATTCTGTCAGTTGTCTTTTGATTTTGTTAACTGTTTCCTTTGCTGTGCAAAAGCTTTTGATCTTGATGAAATCCCAATAGTTCATTTTTTCCCTTGCTTTCCTTGCCTTTTGCGTTGCTCCTAGGAAGATGTTGCTGCGGCAGAGGTCGAAGAGGTTGCTGCCTGTGTTCTCCTCAAGGATTTTGATGGATTCCTTTCGCACATTGAGGTCCTTCATCCATTTTGAGTCTATTTTTGTGTGTGGTGTAAGGAAATGGTCCAATTTCATTTTTCTACATGTGGCTGTCCAGTTTTCCCAGCACCATTTATTGAAGAGGCTGTCTTTTTTCCATTGGACATTCTTTCCTGCTTTGTCGAAGATGAGTTGACCATAGATTTGAGGGTCTATTTCTGGGCTCTCTATTCTGTTCCATTGATCTATGGGTCTGTTTTTGTGCCAGTACCATGCTGTCTTGATGATGACAGCTTTGTAATAGAGCTTGAATTCCGGAATTGTGATGCCACCAACGTTGGCTTTCTTTTTCAATATCCCTTTGGCTATTCGAGGTCTTTTCTGGTTCCATATAAATTTTAGCATTATTTGTTCCATTTCTTTGAAAAAGATGGATGGTACTTTGATAGGAATTGCATTAAATGTGTAGATTGCTTTAGGTAGCATAGACATTTTCACAATATTTATTCTTCCAATCCAGGAGCATGGAACATTTTTCCATTTCTTTGTGTCTTCCTCAGTTTCTTTCATGAGTACTTTATAGTTTTCTGAGTATAGATTCTGTGTCTCTTTGGTTAGGTTTATTCCTAGGTATCTTATGGTTTTGGATGCAATTGTAAATGGGATTGACTCCTTAATATCTCTTTCTTCTGTCTTGCTGTTGGTGTAGAGAAATGCAACTGATTTCTGTGCATTGATTTTATATCCTGACACTTTACTGAATTTCTGTATAAGTTCTAGCAGTTTTGGAGTGGAGTCTTTTGGGTTTTCCATATATAGTATCATATCATCTGCGAAGAGTGATAATTTGACTTCTTCTTTGCCGATTTGGATGCCTTTAATTTCCTTTTGTTGTCTGATTGCTGAGGCTAGGACCTCTAGTACTATGTTGAATAGCAGTGGTGATAATGGACATCCCTGCCGTGTTCCTGACCTTAGTGGAAAAGCTTTCAATTTTTCTCCATTGAGAATGATATTTGCGGTGGGTTTTTCATAGATGGCTTTGATGATATTGAGGTATGTGCCCTCTATCCCTACACTTTGAAGAGTTTTGATCAGGAAGGGATGCTGTACTTTGTCAAATGCTTTTTCAGCATCTATTGAGAGTATCATATGGTTCTTGTTCTTTCTTTTATTGATGTGTTGTATCACATTGACTGATTTGCGGATGTTGAACCAACCTTGCAGCCCTGGAATAAATCCCACTTGGTCGTGGTGAATAATCTTTTTAATGTACTGTTGAATCCTATTGGCTAGTATTTTGTTGAGTATTTTCGCATCTGTGTTCATCAAGGATATCGGTCTATAGCTCTCTTTTTTGGTGGGATCCTTGCCTGGTTTTGGGATCAAGGTGATGCTGGCCTCATAAAATGAGTTTGGAAGTTTTCCTTCCATTTCTATTTTTTGGAACAGTTTCAGGAGAATAGGAATTAGTTCTTCTTTAAATGTTTGGTAGAATTCCCCCGGGAAGCCGTCTGGCCCTGGGCTTTTGTTTGTTTGGAGATTTTTAATGACTGTTTCAATCTCCTTACTGGTTATGGGTCTGTTCAGGCTTTCTATTTCTTCCTGGTTCAGTTGTGGTAGTTTATATGTTTCTAGGAATGCATCCATTTCTTCCAGATTGTCAAATTTATTGCCGTAGAGTTGCTCATAGTATGTTCTTATAATAGTTTGTATTTCTTTGGTGTTAGTTGTGATCTCTCCTCTTTCATTCATGATTTTATTTATTTGAGTCCTTTCTCTTTTCTTTTTGATAAGTCGGGCCAGGGGTTTATCAATTTTATTAATTCTTTCAAAGAACCAGCTCCTAGTTTCGTTGATTTGTTCTATTGTTTTTTTGGTTTCTATTTCATTGATTTCTGCTCTGATCTTTATGATTTCTCTTCTCCTGCTGGGCTTAGGGTTTCTTTCTTGTTCTTTTTCCAGCTCCTTTAGGTGTAGGGTTAGGTTGTGTACCTGAGACCTTTCTTGTTTCTTTAGAAAGGCTTGTACCGCTATATATTTTCCTCTCAGGACTGCCTTTATTGTGTCCCACAGATTTTGAACCGTTGTATTTTCATTATCATTTGTTTCCATGATTTTTTTCAATTCTTCTTTAATTTCCCGGTTGACCCATTCATTCTTTAGAAGGATACTGTTTAGTCTCCATGTATTTGGGTTCTTTCCAAACTTCCTTTTGTGGTTGAGTTCTAGCTTTAGAGCATTGTGGTCTGAAAATATGCAGGGAATGATCCCAATCTTTTGATACCGGTTGAGTCCTGATTTAGGACCGAGGATGTGATCTATTCTGGAGAATGTTCCATGTGCACTAGAGAAGAATGTGTATTCTGTTGCTTTGGGATGAAATGTTCTGAATATATCTGTGATGTCCATCTGGTCCAGTGTGTCGTTTAAGGCCTTTATTTCCTTGCTGATCTTTTGCTTGGATGATCTGTCCATTTCAGTGAGGGGAGTGTTAAAGTCCCCTACTATTATTGTATTATTGTTGATGTGTTTCTTTGATTTTGTTATTAATTGGTTTATATAGTTCGCTGCTCCCACGTTGGGGGCATAGATATTTAAAATTGTTAAATCTTCTTGTTGGACAGAGCCTTTGAGTATGATATAGTGTCCTTCCTCATCTCTTATTATAGTCTTTGGCTTAAAATCTAATTGATCTGATATAAGGATTGCCACTCCTGCTTTCTTCTGATGTCCATTAGCATGGTAAATTCTTTTCCACCCCCTCACTTTAAATCTGGAGGTGTCTTCGGGCTTAAAATGTGTTTCTTGGAGGCAACATATAGATGGGTTTTGTTTTTTTATCCATTCTGATACCCTGTGTCTTTTGACAGGGGCATTTAGCCCATTAACATTCAGGGTAACTATTGAGAGATATGAATTTAGGGCCATTGTATTGCCTGTAAGGTGGCTGTTACTGTATATGGTCTCTGTTCCTTTCTGATCTACCACTTGTAGGATCTCTCTTTGTTTAGAGGACCCCTTTCAAGATTTCCTGTAGAGCTGGTTTGGTATTTGCAAATTCTTTCAGTTGTTGTTTGTCCTGGAAGCTTTTAATCTCTCCTTCTATTTTCAATGATAGCCGAGCTGGATATAGTATTCTGGGCTGCATGTTTTTCTCATTTAATGCTCTGAAAATATCAAGCCAGCTCTTTCTGGCCTGCCAGGTCTCTGTGGATATGTCAGCTGCCAATCTAATATTTTTACCATTGTATGTTACAGACTTCTTTTCCCGGGCTGCTTTCAGGATTTTCTCTTTGTCACTGAGACTTGTAAATTTTACTATTAGGTGACGGGGTGTGGGCCTATTCTTATTGATTTTGAGGGGCATTCTCTGAACCTCCTGAATTTTGATGCTCATTCCCTTTGCCATATTGGGGAAATTCTCCCCAATAATTCTCTCCAGTATACCTCTGCTCCCCTCTCTCTTTCTTCTTCTTCTGGAATCCCAATTATTCTAATGTTGTTTCGTCTTATGGTGTCACTTATCTCTCGAATTCTCCCCTCGTGGTCCAGTAGCTGTTTGTCCCTCTTTTGCTCAGCTTCTTTATTCTCTGTCATTTGGTCTTCTATATCACTAATTCTTTATTCTGCCTCATTTATCCTAGCAGTGAGAGCCTCCATTTTTGATTGCACCTCATTAATAGCTTTTTTGATTTCAACTTGGTTAGATTTTAGTTCTTTTATTTCTCCAGAAAGGGCTTTTATATCTCTCGAGAGGGTTTCTCTAATATCTTCCATGCCTTTTTCGAGCCCGGCTAGAACCTTGAGAATTGTCATTCTGAACTCTAGATCTGACATATTACCGATGTCTGTATTGATTAGGTCCCTAGCCTTGGGTACTGCCTCTTGTTCTTTTTTTTGTGTTGAATTTTTACGTCTTGTCATTTTGGCCATATAAGAGTAAATGAAGGGGCAAGTAAAATACTAAAAGGGTGGCAACAACCCCAGGAAAATATGCTTTAACCAAATTAGAAGAGATCCAAAATCGTGAGTGGGGAGAAAGGGGATAAAAAAAGGTTCAAAAGGGAAGAAAGAAAAAAAAGAACAAGGAAAAGAAAAAAAAAAGAAAAGAAAAAAAATTTTTTTAAAAGAAAACACCTGAGAAAAATGTAAAAAAGAAAAAATATATATATTAGATAAACTAGTAAAAAATCGTTAAAAAAGAAAAAGGTAACAGTTAAAAAAAAAAAAAATTTACCCGAAGGCGAGAAGAAAAAAAAAAAAAATGAAAAAGAAAAAATTAAATTAACTGCAAGACTAAAAAAAATCACAGGAAAAAAGCCCAGAGTTCCGTGCTTGGCTTTCTCCTCCTCTGGAATTCTGCTGCTCTCCTTGGTATTGAAACCGCACTCCTTGGTAGGTGAACTTGGTCTCGGCTGGATTTCTTGTTGATCTTCTGGGGGAGGGGCCTGTTGTAGTGATTCTCAAGTGTCTTTGCCCCAGGGGGAATTACACCTCCCTTACCCGGGGCCGGGGTGAGTAATCCGCTCGGGTTTGCTTTCAGGAGCTTTTGTTCCCTGAGCGCTTTCCGTAGAGTTCCGGAGGACGGGAATACACATGGCGGCCTCCTGGTCTCCGGCCTGGAGGAGCAGAGAGCCCAGGGCCGCACTCCTCAGGGCGCCCTCAGAGAACAGCGCCCAGTCACTCCCGTCTGCCTGACCTCCGGCCGCGCTCCGAGCTCACCGAGCCTGCGACCGGTTCAAGGTCACCCCGAGCTGCAAGCTTACTGTCGGCTCTGTCTCTGCAGCCGGCTTTCCCGTTCCAATACCCGCAAGCTCTGCGACACTCAGACACCCCCGATCCTTCTGTGACCCTGCGGGACCTGAGGCCACGCTGACCCCGCGTGGGCTTCGCCCCGGTTTAGCCTCTGGAGCTAAACCGATGTCCCTCAGCGGAACAGACTTTTAAAAGTCCTAATTTTGTGCGCGGTTGCTCCGCCGCTTGCCGGGAGCCGGCCCCTCCCTCCGGGGTCTATCTTCCCGTCGCTTTGGATTCACTTCTCCGCCGGTCCTACCTTTCAGAAAGTGGTTGTTTTTGTTTCCAGAATTGCTGTTCTTCTTCTCTTTGATCTGCTGATGGATTTGCAGGTGTTTGCAATCTTTAGATAAGCTACCTAGCTGATCTCCGGCTAGCTGAAGCAGTCTCAGCTTGCTACTTCTCCGCCATCTTGACTCCTCCCCCTGTTTCTTGTATTTTTTATTTTAGCCATTCTGATAGGCATAAGATGATATTTTGTTGTAGTTTTGATTTGCCTTTCCCTGATGATAAGTGATATTGAACATCTTTTTGTGTATCTATTGGCCATCTAGATGTCTTTTTTTGGAGAAACGTCTCTTCATTTATTCTGCTTATTTTTAATTGGACTCTGCTTTTTTCTTGTGTTGAGTTGTGTAATTCTTTATATATTTTGGATACTAAGCTTTTTGAGAGATATCATTTTTCCCATTCAGTAGGTTGTTATTATTGTTATTATTATTGTTATTATTATTATTATTATTATTATTATTATTATTTTGCTTTGTTGATAGTTTCCTTTGCTGTGTGGAAGCTTTTTATTTTGGTATAGTCCCAGTAGTTTATTTCTGCTTTTGTTTCCCTTGCCTTAAGAAATATATCTAGAAAGATGTTGCTGTGGCCAATATCAGATAAATTACTGCCTCTGGTCTCTTATAGGATTTTTAGTTCCTTAATTCATTTTGAGTTTATTTTTGCGTGTGATTTAACAGAATGTTTCAGTTTTATTCCTTTGCATGTGGTTGTCCAGTTTTCTTAACACCATTTTTTGAAGAGACCATCTTTTTCCCATTACATATTCTTGCCTTGTTTGTTAAAAATTAATTGACCATATAAGCATGAGCTTATTTATGAGCTCTCTATTCTGTTGACTTATATGTTTATTTTTGTGTTAGTACCATGCTGTTTTGATTACTACAGATTTTTAGTAAATTTTGAAATCTGGGATTGTGATACCTCCAGTTGTGTTTTTCTTTCTCAATACTGCTTTGACTATTGGAGGGTCTTTTGTGGTTCCATCCAAGTTTTATTGCTATTTGTTATAAGTCTCTGAAAAATGCTGTTGATATTTTGATAGGAATTGTATTAAAACTGTAGATTGGGAGGGAGGAGTCAAGATGGCGGAGAAGTAGCAGGCCGAGACTACTTCAGCTAGCCGGAGATCAGCTAGATAGCTTATCTAAAGATTGCAAACACCTGCAAATCCATCAGCAGATCAAAGAGAAGAAGAACAGCAATTCTGGAAACAGAAAAACAACCACTTTCTGAAAGGTAGGACCGGCGGAGAAGTGAATCCAAAGCGAAGGGAAGATAGACCCTGGGGGGAGGGGCCGGCTCCCGGCAAGCGGCGGAGCAACCGCGCACAAAATCAGGACTTTTAAAAGTATGTTCCGCTGAGGGACATCGCTCCAGAGGCTACCCGGGGCAAAGCCCACACGGGGTCAGCGTGGCCTCAGGTCCCGCAGGGTCACAGAAGGATCGGGGGTGTCTGAGTGTCGCAGAGCTTGCGGGTATTGGAACAGGAAAGCCGGCTACAGAGACAGAGCCGACAGTAAGCTTGCAGCTCGGGGTGACCTTGAACCGGTCGCAGGCTCGGTGAGCTCGGAGCGCGGCCGGAGGTCAGGCAGACGGGAGTAACTGAGCGCGGTTCTCTGGGCGCGCACTGAGGAGTGCGGCCCTGGGCTCTCGGCTCCTCCGGGCCGGAGACCAGGAGGCCGCCATTTGTATTCCCGTCCTCCGGAACTCTACGGAAAGCGCTCAGGGAACAAAAGCTCCTGAAAGCAAACCCAAGCGGATTACTCACCCCGGCCCCGGGTAAAAGCGGTGCAATTCCGCCTGGGGCAAAGACACTTGAGAATCACTACAACAGGCCCCTCCCCCAGAAGATCAACAAGAAATCCAGCCGAGACCAAGTTCACCTACCAAAGAGTGCGGTTTCAATACCAAGGAGAGCAGCAGAATTCTAGAGTAGGAGAAAGCAAATCACGGACTCATGGCTTTTTCCCTGTGATTTTTTTTAGTCTTGCGGTTAATTTAATTTAAATTTTTTCTTTTTCTTTTTTTTTTTTTTTTTTTTTTTTTTTTTGCGTTCGGGTAAAATTTTTTTTTTAACTGTTACCTTTTTCTTTTTTAACGATTTTTTACTAGTTTATCTAATACATATTTTTTTTTCTTTTTTATATTTTTCTTAGGTGTTTTCTTTTTTTAAAAAATTCTTTTTTTTTTTCTCTCTTTTTTCTTTTTTTTTATTGTTTCCTTTTTGAACCACTTTTTATCCCCTTTCTCCCCCCTCACGATTTTGGATCTCTTCTAATTTGGTTAAAGCATATTTTCCTGGGGTTGTTGCCACCCTTTTAGTATTTTACTTGCCCCTTCATATACTCTTATCTGGACAAAATGACAAGACGGAAAAATTCAACACAAAAAAAAGAACAAGAGGCAGTACCCAAGGCTAGGGACCTAATCAATACAGACATAGGTAATATGTCAGATCTAGAGTTCAGAATGACAATTCTCAAGGTTCTAGCCGGGCTCGAAAAAGGCATGGAAGATATTAGAGAAACCCTCTCGAGAGATATAAAAGCCCTTTCTGGAGAAATAAAAGAACTAAAATCTAACCAAGTTGAAATCAAAAAAGCTATTAATGAGGTGCAATCAAAAATGGAGGCTCTCACTGCTAGGATAAATGAGGCAGAATAAAGAATTAGTGATATAGAAGACCAAATGACAGAGAATAAAGAAGCTGAGCAAAAGAGGGACAAACAGCTACTGGACCACGAGGGGAGAATTCGAGAGATAAGTGACACCATAAGACGAAACAACATTAGAATAATTGGGATTCCAGAAGAAGAAGAAAGAGAGAGGGGAGCAGAAGGTATACTAGAGAGAATTATTGGGGAGAATTTCCCCAATATGGCAAAGGGAATGAGCATCAAAATTCAGGAGGTTCAGAGAACGCCCCTCAAAATCAATAAGAATAGGCCCACACCCCATCACCTAATAGTAAAATTTACAAGTCTCAGTGACAAAGAGAAAATCCTGAAAGCAGCCCGGGAAAAGAAGTCTGTAACATACAATGGTAAAAATATTAGATTGGCAGCTGACTTATCCACAGAGACCTGGCAGGCCAGATAGAGCTGGCATGATATTTTCAGAGCACTAAATGAGAAAAACATGCAGCCCAGAATACTATATCCAGCTAGGCTATCATTGAAAATAGAAGGAGAGATTAAAAGCTTCCAGGACAAACAACAACTGAAAGAATTTGCAAACACCAAACCAGCTCTACAGGAAATCTTGAAAGGGGTCCTCTAAACAAAGAGAGATCCTACAAGTGGTAGATCAGAAAGGAACAGAGACCATATACAGTAACAGCCACCTTACAGGCAATACAATGGCCCTAAATTCATATCTCTCAATAGTTACCCTGAATGTTAATGGGCTAAATGCCCCTGTCAAAAGACACAGGGTATCAGAATGGATAAAAAAACAAAACCCATCTATATGTTGCCTCCAAGAAACACATTTTAAGCCCGAAGACACCTCCAGATTTAAAGTGAGGGGGTGGAAAAGAATTTACCATGCTAATGGACATCAGAAGAAAGCAGGAGTGGCAATCCTTATATCAGATCAATTAGATTTTAAGCCAAAAACTATAATAAGAGATGAGGAAGGACACTATATCATACTCAAAGGCTCTGTCCAACAAGAAGATTTAACAATTTTAAATATCTATGCCCCCAACGTGGGAGCAGCGAACTATATAAACCAATTAATAACAAAATCAAAGAAACACATCAACAATAATACAATAATAGTAGGGGACTTTAACACTCCCCTCACTGAAATGGACAGATCATCCAAGCAAAAGATCAGCAAGGAAATAAAGGCCTTAAACAACACACTGGACCAGATGGACATCACAGATATATTCAGAACATTTCATCCCAAAGCAACAGAATACACATTCTTCTCTAGTGCACATGGAACATTCTCCAGAATAGATCACATCCTCGGTCCTAAATCAGGACTCAACCGGTATCAAAAGATTGGGATCATTCCCTGCATATTTTCAGACCACAATGCTCTAAAGCTAGAACTCAACCACAAAAGGAAGTTTGAAAAGAACCAAAATACATGGAGACTATACAGCATCCTTCTAAAGAATGAATGGGTCAACCGGGAAATTAAAGAAGAATTGAAAAAAATCATGGAAACAAATGATAATGAAAATACAACGGTTCAAAATCTGTGGGACACAATAAAGGCAGTCCTGAGAGGAAAATATATAGCGGTACAAGCCTTTCTCAAGAAACAAGAAAGGTCTCAGGTACACAATCTAACCCTACACCTAAAGGAGCTGGAAAAAGAACAAGAAAGAAACCCTAAGCCTAGCAGGAGAAGAGAAATCATAAAGATCAGAGCAGAAATCAATGAAATAGAAACCAAAAAAACAATAGAACAGATCAACGAAAGTAGGAGCTGGTTCTTTGAAAGAATTAATAAAATTGATAAACCCCTGGCCCGACTTATCAAAAAGAAAAGAGAAAGGACCCAAATAAATAAAATCATGAATGAAAGAGGAGAGATCACAACTAACACCAAAGAAATACAAACAATTATCAGAACATACTATGAGCAACTCTACGGCAATAAATTTGACAATCTGGAAGAAATGGATGCATTCCTAGAAACATATAAACTACCACAACTGAACCAGGAAGAAATAGAAAGCCTGAACAGACCCATAACCCGTAAGGAGATTGAAACAGTCATTAAAAATCTCCAAACAAACAAAAGCCCAGGGCCAGACGGCTTCCCGGGGGAATTCTACCAAACATTTAAAGAAGAACTAATTCCTATTCTCCTGAAACTGTTCCAAAAAATAGAAATGGAAGGAAAACTTCCAAACTCATTTTATGAGGCCAGCATCACCTTGATCCCAAAACCAGGCAAGGATCCCACCAAAAAAGAGAGCTATAGACCGATATCCTTGATGAACACAGATGCGAAAATACTCAACAAAATACTAGCCAATAGGATTCAACAGTACATTAAAAAGATTATTCACCACGACCAAGTGGGATTTATTCCAGGGCTGCAAGGTTGGTTCAACATCCGCAAATCAGTCAATGTGATACAACACATCAATAAAAGAAAGAACAAGAACCATATGATACTCTCAATAGATGCTGAAAAAGCATTTGACAAAGTACAGCATCCCTTCCTGATCAATACTCTTCAAAGTGTAGGGATAGAGGGCACATACCTCAATATCATCAAAGCCATCTATGAAAAACCCACTGCAAATATCATTCTCAATGGAGAAAAATTGAAAGCTTTTCCGCTAAGGTCAGGAACACGGCAGGGATGTCCATTATCACCACTGCTATTCAACATAGTACTAGAGGTCCTAGCCTCAGCAATCCGACAACAAAAGGAAATTAAAGGCATCCAAATCGGCAAAGAAGAAGTCAAATTATCACTCTTCGCAGATGATATGATACTATATATGGAAAACCCAAAAGACTCCACTCCAAAACTGCTAGAACTTATACAGGAATTCAGTAAAGTGTCAGGATATAAAATCAATGCACAGAAATCAGTTGCATTTCTCTACACCAACAGCAAGACAGAAGAAAGGGAAATTAAGGAGTCAATCCCATTTACAATTGCACCCAAAACCATAAGATACCTAGGAATAAACCTAACCAAAGAGACACAGAATCTATACTCAGAAAACTATAAAGTACTCATGAAAGAAATTGAGGAAGACACAAAGAAATGGAAAAATGTTCCATGCTCCTGGATTGGAAGAATAAATATTGTGAAAATGTCTATGTTACCTAAAGCAATCTACACATTTAATGCAATTCCTATCAAAGTACCATCCATCTTTTTCATAGAAATGGAACAAATAATTCTAAAATTTATATGGAACCAGAAAAGACCTCGAATAGCTAAAGGGATATTGAAAAAGAAAGCCAACGTTGGTGGCATCACAATCCCGGACTTCAAGCTCTATTACAAAGCTGTCATCATCAAGACAGCATGGTACTGGCACAAAAACAGACACATAGATCAATGGAACAGAATAGAGAGCCCAGAAATAGACCCTCAAATCTATGGTCAACTCATCTTCGACAAAGCAGGAAAGAATGTCCAATGGAAAAAAGACAGCCTCTTCAATAAATGGTGCTGGGAAAATTGGACAGCCACATGCAGAAAAATGAAATTGGACCATTTCCTTACACCACACACAAAAATAGACTCAAAATGGATGAAGGACCTCAATGTGCGAAAGGAATCCATCAAAATCCTTGAGGAGAACACAGGCAGCAACCTCTTCGACCTCAACCGCAGCAACATCTTCCTAGGAACAACGCAAAAGGCAAGGGAAGCAAGGGCAAAAATGAACTATTGGGATTTCATCAAGATCAAAAGCTTTTGCACAGCAAAGGAAACAGTTAACAAAATCAAAAGACAACTGACAGAATGGGAGAAGATATTTGCAAACGACATATCAGATAAAGGACTAGTGTCCAGAATCTATAAAGAACTTAGCAAACTCAACACCCAAAGAACAAATAATCCAATCAAGAAATGGGCAGAGGACATGAACAGACATTTCTGCAAAGAAGACATCCAGATGGCCAACAGACACATGAAAAAGTGCTCCATATCACTCGGCATCAGAGAAATACAAATCAAAACCACAATGAGATATCACCTCACACCAGTCAGAATGGCTAAAATCAACAAGTCAGGAAATGACAGATGCTGGCGAGGATGTGGAGAAAGGGGAACCCTCCTACACTGTTGGTGGGAATGCAAGCTGGTGCAACCTCTCTGGAAAACAGCATGGAGGTTCCTCAGAATGTTGAAAATAGAACTGCCCTATGACCCAGCAATTGCACTATTGGGTATTTACCCTAAAGATACAAATGTAGTGATCCAAAGGGGCACGTGTACTCGAATGTTTATAGCAGCAATGTCCACAATAGCCAAACTATGGAAAGAACCTAGATGTCCATCAACAGATGAATGGATCAAGAAGATGTGGTATATATACACAATGGAATACTATGCAGCCATCAAAAGAAATGAAATCTTGCCATTTGCAACAACATGGATGGAACTAGAGCGTATCATGCTTAGCGAAATAAGTCAAGCGGAGAAAGACAACTATCATATGATCTCCCTGATATGAGGAAGTGGTGATGCAACATGGGGGCTTAAGTGGGTACGAGAAGAATAAATGAAAGAAGATGGGATTGGGAGGGAGACAAACCATAGGTGACTCTTAATCTCACAAAACAAACTGAGGGTTGCTGGGGGGAGGGGGTTTGGGAGAAGGGGGTGGTATTATGGACATTGGGGAGGGTATGTGTTTTGGTGAGTGCTGTGAAGTGTGTAAACCTGGAGATTCACAGACCTGTACCCCTGGGGATAAAAATATATGTTTATAAAAAATAAAAAATTATATTAAAAAAAAAATAAAAAAAAAAATAAAACTGTAGATTGCTTTGGGTGGTACAGATTTTTAAAAAAATAATATTCATTCTTCTAATCCAGGAGCATGGAATATCTTTCCATTTGTATTGTTTTCAAATATTTCCCTGTTGTTTTATAGTTTTCAGAGACAGATCTTTCACCTTGGTCAAGTTTATTTATAGATATTTTAGTATTTTTGGTGCATTTGTAAATGGGATTGTTTTCTTCATTTCTCTGTTAGTTCATTATTAGTGTATACAAATATAAAGAAATTCTTTATATTGATTTTGTATTCTGGGATTTTACTGAATTCATATCTCTGTTGTAGTAATTTTTTGGTGGAGTCTTTTGGGTTTTCTGTATATAGCATCATGTCATTTGTAAATAGTGAAAGTTTTACTTCTTTCTTTTCAATTTGGATGCCTTTTCTTTTTCTTGTCTGATTGCTGTGGCTAAAACTTCCAGTACTTGGTTCAATTAGAGTGATGCAAGTGGTCATCTTTGTCCTGTTCCTGAACTTAGAAAGAAAGTTTTCTGTTTTTCACCTTTGGGTATGATGTTATCTGTGGGTTTTTTCCTTCCTTCCTTCCTTCCTTCCTTCCTTCCTTCCTTCCTTCCTTCTTTCCTTCCTTCCTTCCTTCCTTCCTTTTTTTCTTTTTTTCTTTTTTAAGAATTTTTATTTATTTGACAGAGAGTGAGAGAAGGAGAGCACAAGTAGGGGGAGCAGCAGAGGGAGAGGGGGAAGCCCTGCCCCTACTGGGCAGGGAGCCCAATGTGGGACTCGATCCCAGGACCCTGACATAAATCTGTGGGTTTTTCAAATAGGACCTTTATTATGTTGAGGTATGTAACCTCTAAACCTGCTTTATTGAGGGTTTTTATCATGAATAGATGTTGTACTTTGTCAAATGCTTTTTCTGCATCTGTTGAAATGATCATATGGTTTTATCTTTTCTCTTGTTTATGCAGTGAATCACATTGATTTGCAAATATTGAACCACTGTTGCAATGCAGGAACAAATCCCACTTGACTAAGGAAGATGATTTATTAAATATATTATTATATTCAGTTTGCTAATACTTTATTGAGGATTTTTGCATCTGTTTTCATTAGAGAACTCTCTTTTGATAATGTCTTTTTCTTTTTTGGTATCCAGGTAATGCTGACCTCATAAAATGAATTTCAAAGCTTTCTTTCCTCTTCTATTTTTTGGAAAAGTTTGAGAAGACTAGGTATTAAATCTTTTTAAAATGTTTAATAGAATTCACCTATGAATATGTCTGGTCCTGGACTTTCACGTGTTGGGAGTTTTTAAGTACTGATTCAATTTCATTGCTGGCTATTGGTTTGTTCAAATTTTCTGTTTTCCTGAATCTCTTTTGGCAGGTTATATATTTTTAGGAATTTATCCATTTCTCCTAGTCCGATTTGTTGACATAGTTTTTCATAATATTCTTTTGTAATCCTTTGTATTTCTGAGGTATCAGTTATTTCTACTCTTTCATTTCTAATTTTTTTTTTTATTTTGAGTCCTCTCTCTCTCTCTTTTTTTCTTTTATGAATCTGACTAAAGTTTATCGATTTTGTAGATCTTTTCAGAGAACAAGCTCTTGGTTTTATCTGTTTTTTGTTTTTTTTTGTTTTTGTTTTTTAGTTTTTATTTCATTTATTTCTGCTTTAGTTTTTATTATTCCCTTCCTTCCACTGGTTTAAGATTTTGTTCGTCCCTTTTATAGTCGTTCAGATGTAAGGTTAGGTTACTTATTTGAGATTTTACTTGCTCCTTGAGGTAGGCCTCTGTTCCTATAATCTTTCTTAGAACTGCCTCTGCAGGGTTATTTTGAGGACTAATTGATTTTTTGCATGTAAAACTGTCACAACAGTGCCATTTTGTATGTTTAAGTGCCATATAAGTCTTTTCCATTATTATTAATTAAGGAAATATCATTTATTTTTAACCCAAAGATATTGGGGGAAAAATCTCAGGAAAAGATGATAAAAGGGAATATATTAAGCAAGGGGATGAGGGATGGACAAGGAGCTCTATCTTTTTTATTTTTATGTTCTTTCCCTCTGTGATAATTTGTAAAAACAATTGTTGTATACTGTACCAGCCAACCTTGCACTTTTGTCTCACATTTAGACAATATTGATTTCCCTACTGCATCTGTTTATCTCATGCATTGAAATGACCAGTGAATGTTAATTCAAAGGTTATTTTGAAAGGTAGACTTCCAGGCTTTTCAAAATTTTACTGAGTGAATCAAAGAGATAGTGTGATTGGAATCATGAATTATAGCTCAGCATTTGTCACCTTGCTGTAGAGTTATAGCCAATGAGCATCATTCCTTGGCTGCATTTTGGGGGACAGATATTGGTCCTTGTGATATACTAAGGAGTGCCTGGGGAACTGGGCTTCCATTTCCTCAAAAATAATGGTAATATTAATAATGCAATACTGTGACCAGACATGAATGACTAATATTTTCTTAATCATATACAAAATGTTATTAGAAGCATATCTAGAAATCTTTTTTTTTTACTAATTTTTGATATAAAATATAAACAAAATTAATCTGCTTACTGTGAAAATACACTTTCAAGATGGATCTCCTGTCCTCCTATATTAAAACCCTTCTATATGGAAAATCTAGGGCTACCTGCTGGCTGGATACCTTGATGAATGATGACTTTGTAATGATTTATAAGAAGAGGAAGCTAAGAGTCTGCTGGAGCTTTCCAGGAACTGGGCACTCTCTGTTCATATGTCTAATGTTCCTGCTATACAAGTAACCTTTAGTTCAGGTTTACAAATATCTACTTGTTTTAAGACAAGGATTTAGAATCATTCATTTTATTTTATTTTTTTTTTATATCCTTTTTTTGTTATTCTTTTTTTTTTTTTTTTTTTTTTATTTTCAGCATAACAGTATTCATTATTTTTCACCACACCCAGTGCTCCATGCAATTCGTGCCCTTTTAACTAACCCTAAGAGAAGGCAAAAAGCCATGTGGTCTGAAGAAAAAGAAAAATCTGTACTGAGATTTGGTTCTATCTCTGACCAACTGGGGTGTGAACTTGATAGGGTACCCTTAAAATATTTGTTTTATGAAATTAGTCCATAAGTCAGTCTGAATCTAAATGCAAAGCTATAGACTGTAGGAGCTGGTACATTGGCACATCCAGGGGAGGGGAGAAAGACTTGACTGGGAATGGGGAACTGACCAAGCATATTTAATCAGTTTTGGCAACAAGTTATCTTCTCCTTAGGAGTAGAGGCTCCAGGCAAAGATTTGTAGACTGATTATCAAGTTAAGAACCCAGTAACTGGGGAAATAAGAACCAATATCAGAGTGACACTTGCATTTTGGAGAAGAAATTCAAACAGCCCTTTTTCATAAGACATTTCCTTGAGAAAAGGCTGACAGGGTAATCATTCATTAAACTACTGGGTGGTTCTTTGTATTTCCCTTCCTAGGGCCTAGAGCCTGGAATTGGGTCAGACAGTGAGAGGAAAAGCTAAAGTGACGCTTATTTCTAAGTTTAGAGACATTAGAAGTGCAGAAAGCTAGAAAGCCTTCACAGAAAGTTACTTCCTTGAATGTCTGTTTTCCTCCTGGAGCTTCCTTGTAAAGCAGTCTTAGGTCACAGGACTTATGATAATAATTACTGCATAGGATTATGATGGGATTGGATTAGGACATCTAGGTAGAAAATCTGACACACAATAGGTGCTCAAAAATAAATATCACTTATTTTGAACTCACTTGAAGGATGCTCCTAACTCTTAATTTTCTCAATTTTTTCTTAATCTCTGTCACAATTTTTTTCCATTGTTTTGTCCAAGCTGCTCAGCAAAGTAAAATTTTTCCCTCATAATTCAACCATCAGTACTTCATGGAATTTAAAATTAACAGATGTTTTTAACCACAAATTCAGCTTTTAAGATTCCTTCCCCCCACCCAATGTTATAAGAAATGTATGTGTAAAGTATCTACTTACTTGGAGACAAGGAGAACCAACTTAAAAATCAGTTAGTAGGTGTAAGGTTAAATATGTGATGGCACACTTACAAAGTGAAATACCATGCCATCTCTAAAATGAGCAGAGTACTTTTCTATAAGTTGATATTATATGTAGCTGAGATAAAAGGGTGGAAAAGAAAAAGGTCATTTGTTCTATGTTTGTACACAATTATTTTATAGAAGAATATGAAATACGTTTTTTTAAAGTACCGTACATGTAGGGGGTGGTTTAACTATATCAGCAGTTAGTAAAGAAATTTAATTTTCACTTTATATTTTAATTCACAGATTAAAAAAATGAAGAGAAATTTGGGTTGACCTGAGGCACAAATGCAATAATACTTTCTTTACTATGTGTTTTTTTTCTTTAAATAATTGAAATATTTCAGCTATGCAAAAAAGTATAGAAACAAAGTAACAAAAACTATACAATGCCAGACACAATTATTAGCATCTTAGCATTTTCCATCCTGGTATCAAATCTTATTTATAAACAAACAAATACATAAACAAAACTGTTCTATTGGATTTTACCTTTTCTGTGTTATTTTAGCTTCTCCTCTGGAATCATTATCCTAAAGTGGTGTACTTTTCTCTCACCCATGTGCTTTTGATGTTTAATCTTTACAACTCTTTGTTGTAAATATCATTATCATTAAGGCCTACAAGATGTAGTAACTGCTACATACATTGTAAATGATGAAGCTTAAATTCAGACTCTGGGTAGTCTGCCTTAGCCTGCAGGTATATTCTACTAAGGAGTGATTATACTTTTTCCTGTAAGTGAATTTATCTTATCTAAAACTTACTGTTATGACTTGAATTGTGCCTCCCCAAAAGATGTTTCTAATCCCCCAGTATCTATGAATGTGACCTTATTTGGAAATAAGGTATTTGTAGATGTAATCCCATTAAGATGAGGTCACACTTGATTAGGATGGGCACTAATTCAATATGACTCGTATTCTTATAAGGAGAGAAGAGACACAGACAGGCATAGAGGGAAGAAAGCCATGTGAAGCCGGAGGCAGAGACTGGAGTGATGTAGTTGCAAGTCAACAGACACCAAAGATTGATAAGAACTAGCAAAAGTTAAGGGAAAGGCGTGAACAGATTCTTCCCTAAATCCCTGATAGAGAACATAGTTGTGCTGACACCTTGATTTTAGATTTCTAGCCTCTAGAACTGTGACATAAAATAAATTTCTACTGTTTTAAGACATTATAGTTTATAATACTTTTTTACAGTGATCCTAGGAAATAATACACTTATTCATTGAATAAATATGTGTTGAGCAACTTAGGAAGACAAGAATATGGATTTTTGAACCAAATTTCCTAGGTCTAGATCCTAGTTCTCCTGCTAACTAATTGCAAGATTTGGGGCAACTTATTAACCTCTGTCTGCTTCAGTTATTGAGTTATTAAGAATGACATATCTTTGCTGTTAATATAAAAAAAGTGAAAGGAATAAAGTAATAAAAATAAAAACATATTTTAAAAGTATGTAAAACAAGGAGACTATATAGATTATCAAAAAACTAAAACAGAATACTAACAGTGAATAAATTTAACAACAGTGAATAAATTTATCTGATCAATAAATAGGAAAGAGGCAAGAATATTAGAAATGAAGAGACCCATAGCTACAGATAAAGAATTTTTTAGATCTTAAGATAATCCTATTGACAGTATTATGAAAGTTCGTTTACAAATTTAAATAAGAACAAATATTTTCTAGAATATAGATGACAGATATCAACCAAAGTAGAGGATCAAGACATCTAAATACACCAAAAAAAAAATCACATTACTTCTCTAAAAGACCTGTTCCAGACATTTTTACAAACTCATTTGCCAACCTTTTGAAAAACAAGAATAATGATTGCAGAAAGAGGTAATTGTCTAGGATAGCATTGATGACAAAGTTGTCCAGGACAACACAATCAAGATAATAACATGCAATTTTACTTTTGAGCAGTGATGCAGATTCTAAATGAAATACAAACACATTACCTAAATATTACCTAAATAGTAAGGGGATGATATGCTAGAAATGTGAGGATAGTTTACCATCAAAAAATATAAAACCTACCTGCAGACAGGTTTTCTGGAAAATGTCTTAAGAGCATCTCCATAAATGAACATATATTAACATTTAAAAAAAATGATCTCTATTAAAATGATGTATCAAAATCTTATTGAAAATACACTTAATAATTAAACTTCATAATTTTTTCATAAGCAAATTGTATCTCTTCTATGAGCTTTATTACCTTACGTTTATTGCTAGATGGTGTGGAATCTTTTATTTCTTTGCGTTGTCTAATTATTTCATAGCATATGCAAATGATTTTTATATATAGGTCTTTTATTCACTCATTTTGCTGAAATATCTTAGTTTATTGACTATGTATACATAGAAAAAGGAACTTTAGCTCCCATTTTAATATTTTTTTTTTCTTATCTTATTGCATTAACTAGTGCTATTAATGATGACAAGTATACTCAACTCATTTCTAATCAACAATGAAATGTTACTGGCAGTTTGTAGGTGGTTCACTATGAATGACTGATGATCAAATAAAATAATGCTCCCAGTAATAATCAGAGTAATACAAATTAAAATCACAGCACATACCAGTGCTGTGAGTTGAGTGAGACTGATGAATCACAGACATGAATCACTGAAACAAATAATACACTGTATGTTGATTTTAAAAAATCATAAAAAAAATAAAAAATACAGAGACACCATTTAACTCACATCTAATTTAAAAATATGACAGTTCCAAGTGGTCATAAAAGTATAGAAAATCATGAAATTGCAGTGACAGGAGTATAAATTATATATATGCTTAGAGCAGTAATTCTCAAAATATGATTCCCAGAACAACAGAATCAGCATCACTTGGGAAGTTGTTAGAAAGGCAAATTCTTAGGACACCTGGATGGCTCAGTGGGTTAAAGCCTCTGCCTTCAGATCAGGTCATGATCCAAGGTCCTGGGATCAAGCCCCACATCAGGCTCTCTGCTTGGCAGGGAGCCTGCTTCCCCCTCTCTCTCTGCCTGCCTCTCTGCCTACTTGTGATCTTTGTCAAATAAATAAATAAATAAGATCTTAAAAAAGGACAAATTCTCAGGCCTCATCCCAGATCTGTTAAATCAGAAACTCTGGGCTTGGGGACCAGAAATCTGTTTCAATAAGCCTTCCTTATCCTTGTCCCAATTATGATTGGGGCAATCATAAGTTCCTGACTTACAAGAACAAGCTAGTAAGTTATTTGACACTATCTGACAAGGAGGAAGGTATACCAGTTCTTAGTATAGACCCTAGAGAAACTCAAGGATCTATGTAAGGAACATGAAGCAAAAAGTTTAGACTACATTGTTAGTGATAGTATAAAATTGAAAATTTTATTGTAATTGGCTTTCAGTAGGAAAATGGATAAACTGCAATACCATCAAAGAAAAGGATACTACATGGCTCTTGGAATGAATGAATTAAAGTGAGTAAATCTCATTCAGTTAAAAGTAATTTTAAATGATAAAGCTATACTACAGAGTGCTACTTACGAAAAGTGAAAACTTATTGAATGTTCAATGTATGCTAAGCACTATCTAAAATTCTTTATGCATATTTCCACATTTAATTCCCCAAGCATCTGAGAGAAAATAGAATTAGATCCATATTTGAAAATGAGGAAAGGTTGGTACAGAGAAGTTAAGCAACATATCTAAAGTCACATAACTAGTAGGGACAGCCTGACTTTGGAGCCTGAGCTCTAATTGATAATGTCTCTTCCTATGGAAAATGAATCATTGATCCTAAGTCATAACAATGTAAAACAGGATCATATTATTAATGAATAACAACCAAAATCAGAAGAGTAGTTACTTCTGAGGAGAGAAGGGAAAGAGAGTAGGTCCTGGGAAGGTTTAAACTTGATTGGAAATGTTTCATTACTTAAACAAATTTTGAACTAAAAAGAGCAAAATATTAATATTTTATTTAAAAAATGATCCATTCAATGCACAAACTTTGTTTATACTATAAAATGCTTAATATTTCTAATTAAGAAATACTTCATCTATCATGGCACAGAAGGCTTCTCAATGAAGTTTTTAAAATTGGACATTAAACACATTTTTAATTTAAGAACTCAGAAAAATTCATGAAGTAACTTTCAAATCACACAGATTTATGACCTGAGACAAAGTTATTGAAAGAAATACATCCATGGAAAATAAGAAATAGTTTTGTAAGTAATTTCTTCAGCGAGGTTCAACTGTTATTAAATATTCTGGGCATAGAGATAACTAGAAGGTTTTGCTTAGTGGCCAGTGACATTCGCAATTTATTTTATGCTTTGAAATTTAATTTAAAAATTAAGATTTTTATGTTTGTAGTATCCAACATGAAGGCAGTATCTGGATTACTTCTTAACGATATCAGCCATTCTTAGAAAATAGTTCAGAGCAAGAGATGACTCACTTTGTGTAGTTCCAAACAGACCAGAGCAGATTTTAGATTATCTACCATTATCACTAACTAATAGAGGCCAAGCTATTCCTACCTTCACATAATCAGATCTTAAGCATTGTGTGTCCTGCCATCAGTCACAGTCAGATGTAGACAGAGTAAGATGAACATCATCCGTTCTCCTTGTCGTGCTCATCCATCACTGCCTTGGGGGAATTCCATAGAGCCTAAGGAGGAATTGTAAGTAGTGAAGAAAATGAACCCAGAATGAGAACCTAGAAGAAACATGTGCTTGTCCCAACTATGTTATAAAAATAATAGAATTTTAGGATGTTAGCTTTAAAGGGACCTCAAAGATCATCTTGCCCAGTGCCGTCATTTTAAAGATGAGATTCAGAGTGAGGAACTGACTTGGACAATGCCATATCCAACCCGTCATTGATTATTTATTGAGGAACAGATGAACTGAAGCGAGAGATGTGCTCACATACAGAACCTGGACTCAGAATCTTGGATATTCTACGGAAGAGTGGGACTGTGTCTGGGGCCAATCAGTATCTCTCACTGTTCTTCTAATTTTCAGTATATTAAATAGGGTATAGTGAACCCCCTACCCTCTACTTAGGTTTACCATGAGGTTAGAACAAAATAGAGGTATTTCCTCACTTACCTCTGCTTTGTTTTTGGTCTTACTTGTCACTCTTCTATTTTTGTTTTATTAATCCCACTTCGTAAGATAAACTCTTGTTACCACCATGTCTTTAGAAGATCACAGGAAACATTAAATCTAAATGTAGATGTCATCTTTTCTAAAGATTAAATGTTATACAAATATAAGGGGTAATTTGGAGTGGCTTATCTATTGTTTGATAGACTGTTCCTTGCCCTATTCGGCCATTGTACGGAAATCGTGTGTGTGTGCACATGTGTATCAAGTGTGAACAAAGTAGAGGCAGGTGGGGAGGGAAAGACGAATGAAGCCTGGATGGACAATAGCAATTTGGAGACGTAGCCTAAAAAGGAGACAGTACGAGAAGGCTTTAATTGGAAAACAAACTATCAGTTGCATAATCTAAGCAGAAACCAACTCTGGCCAAATTGCTCATACAGTGATAAAAAAAAGGTTTGAATGTACTAAGCCTCTTTTACCCAAACCCAACTTCACTTGCCATCATATATAATCAAGAAATAACTCAGTAGGCATCTTTCCTATGTCATAATATAATGTGTGGTTCTTGAAAACATGACTGATACAAACCTGTAAGGATGCTAAATGCCATGTCACTTGTCACTAGTAGAACTGAGCTCCCAGTCAACCCATTCCATGTGACCCAGTCATCAGGGGGCCTAACCAGAGGTCTGTACTTCTCAAAATGGGGATCCTACTCAGGTGTTAAACTGAGGCCAGAAAGCCCCCTAATGAGTATTTGTGAAGTGTTAACTTTAATTGACAATTTAGGGAAGGAAGATACTAAATTATTTAACAAACAGTTTAAAGTATCTTGGGGATATCCTACAGTCGAATGCAAAACCAGCATACTTACAGAAAAAAGAATGATTAAAAGAAGTTTCCCATACCATGTGCTTGAGGTAATCTCATAGGGCCTTGGGTCTGTACCTTTGTCATCTGTGCTATAAAGGAGATGTGTCCCTAATACCTTCACCTTATCATGTACCAGGCATTGGATGAAAGTTGTCCTCTGGGAGGAGCTGTGTCCCTAGTAAGACAGACATGGCTTTCTTGGGTTAAAGTCAAATGCTGTAGAGAAACTCAAGTGTTAGGCATCAGCTATCAACTATCTGCAGTTGGAGTAATGAGGAATCTGGGTTGCACACACCACAGACCCCCCATATCCTATCTGCTAGCTGCTCCCTATACTTACCCTGTAACACAAATCTGTGGTGAGAATTAAAAGGACCCAAGTCTAAGTGTGTTTTGCAAACACATGCCCCCTGAGAGGGCAGCTGATTATTCCAATAAGAATCATCTAAAGTCTTAAAGGGCTGGATTAAATTCAGAAGCAAGTCCACACAGAAAAAAACACAGGAAAAGCCAAATGACCATCTCCCTCAATCACATTATTATTATTATTTTTATTTTATTTAATGAATAGTATAATATTGGTTTCTGGAGTAGAATTTGTATTTACATACAACACCCAGTGCTCATCACAAAAAGTACCTTCCTTAATACCTGTTTATCCCATTCCCCTACCTACCTCTCTCCATCAGCCCTGAGTTTGTTCTGTAGCATTGAAAGTCTCTTATGGTCTATTCCCTTCCCTCCCTTTCCCCCTCTTCCCCATATGTTCATGTTTTCTGTCTTAAAATTCATGTGAGTGAGATCATATGGTATTTGTCTTTTTCCAACTGACTTATTTCACTCAGCATAATACCTTCTAGCTCCATCCATGTCATTGCAAATGACAAGATTTCATTTTTTTAAAGATTATTATATATAGAGGGAGTATGTGTGAGCATGAGCAGGAAGGGCAGAGGGAGGAGGGAGAATCCCAAGCAGACTCCACCTGAGCACAGAGACTGATATGGGGCTTTATCCCATGTTTCATTATTTTTGGTGCCTGAGTAATATCATGTTATGCGTGTGTGTGTGTGTGTGTGTGTGTGTGTGTACACATACATATACGCTACGTCTTCTTTATCCATTCCTCAGTCGATGGGCATTTGAGCTCTCTCCATGTTTGGCTATTGTTGATAATGCTGCTATAAACGTGGGAGTGCATGTATCCTTTGAATCTGTATCTCCGTATTCTTTGGGTAAATACTAGGTAATCAATTTCTGGGTCATAATATAGTTTTCTATCTTTAACTTTCTGAGGAAACTTCATACTGTTTTTTCAGAGTGGCTGCACCAGTTTGCATTCCCATCAACAGTGCAAGAGGGTTCCCTTTCCCCCAACATGCTCACCAACATCTCTTTTTGTTTCTTGTGTTGTTAATTTTAGCCATTCTGACAGGTGTGAGGTGGTATCTCATTGTGGTTTTGATTTGTATTTCCCTGACGCTGAGTAATGTTAAGCATCTTTTCATATGTCTGTTCTGGATGTCTTCTTCAGGAAAATGTCTATTCATGTCTTCTGCACATTTCTTAACTGGAATACTTGTTTTTTGGGCGTTGAGTTTGATAAGCTCTTTATTGTCGGATACTAACCCTTCATCAGATATGTCATTTTCAATTATCTTCTCCCATTCTGTAAGCTGTATTTAATTTTTTGTTGATTGTTTCCTTCACTGTGCAAAAGGTTTTTATCTTGGAGTCCCAATAGTTAATTTTTGCTTTTGTTTCCTTAGCCTCATGTGACATGTCCAGTAAGAAGTTGCTATGCCTGAGGGCAAAGAGGTTTCTACCTGTGTTCTCCGTTAGGATTTTGATATTTCTTGTCTCACATTTAGGTCTTTCATCCTTTTTTTTTTTTAAAGATTTTATTTATTTATTTGACAGAGAGAAATCACAAGTAGATGGAGAGGCAGGCAGAGAGAGAGAGGGAAGCAGGCTCCCTGCTGAGCAGAGAGCCCGACGCGGGACTCGATCCCAGGACCCTGAGATCATGACCTGAGCTGAAGGCAGCGGCTTAACCCACTGAGCCACCCAGGCGCCCCTCTTTCATCCATTTTGAATTGATTTTTGTGTGTGGTGTAAGAAAGTGGTCCAGTTTCATTCTTCTGCATGTTGCTGTCAAGTTTCCCCAACACTGTTTGTTGAAGAGAACTTTTTTCCCATTGGATAGTCTTTCCTGCTTTGTCGATTAGTTGACTATATAGTTCTGGGTCCAGTTGTGGGTTCTCTATTCTGTATTCTGTGTTTTTGTGCCAGTTCCATACTGTCTTGATGACTACAGGTTTGTGATATAGCTTGGTCTAGAATCCCTGATGCCCCCAGTCGTTTTCTTTTTCAGGATTGTTTTGGCTATTTGGAGTCTTTTGTGGTCCCATACAAATTTTCAGATTGTCAGACACATTATTTTTATTTCAGGGTGCTAAGATTGTACTTAATGATAGGGATATTTGGGTGAGAAAATCCTTTCCCTTCTTTATTTACTCACCTGTGTAATACAATGATCATAAAATTGATCCTGGTAGTTAGAATTCATAATACTATTGTCTAGGAATAAAAATTTCCCAACCAAATGGTATTTTTTCTTTTCTTTTCTTTTCTCTCCTTTTCTGTTTTCTTTTCTTTTAAGGTTCTTTCATCTGTTTTCTTCCAGGAAAAAGAATGGAGGAGAATGTACTTTAAAATGCTTAAGAACATTTTCTTTATGTAAAAGTCTAGTGTTTCAAGGTTAAAAGAATGTGAGGATATGTCTTCTTTCTTAATTTGAAAAGTTCAAAAACTTAGAATTTTAAAAAGCTTAAAATGTCACTTAGGTATGTGGTTAGGTGTAACCCAAACACCTGATGCTAAATACTGTTATACCTGCTGTCTTCATAGAACCCTTCTTAATTGTACTCATCTCAATTCTGAATTATTTTTTTCTCTTTTTTTTCCACTTATTTTATGGGGCTAGGGCAGCATAAGGAGGGGTAAGGTTAAGCTTAGAGATATATAATAAAGCAAACCAAGGTATTACTAAAAAAAATACAAGGTAGCTTATATTTAAACAAATGGTGAAGTACCATGAACTAAGGGCAGAAAAAATTAACTTAAAACATGCACCTGAAGTTCAGAGAATAAAGTTAGGGGATGGGAAAGAAAAAGAAAAAAAAAAAGCCTCATAAAACTAACACAAGACGGGGCACCTGGGTGGCTCAGTGGGTTAAGCCTCTGCCTTCGGCTCAGGTCATGATCTCAGGGTCCTGGGATCGAGCCCCACATCAGGCTCTCTGAGAGCCTGCTTCCTCCTCTCTCTCTGCCTGTCTCTTTGCCTACTTGTGATCTCTCTCTGTCAAATAAATAAATAAAATCTTAAAAAAAAAAAACAAAACTAACACAAGAAAGGAAAATTACTCCATTTATTTGGATTTGGTATTACTCATGGTTACAAGCAGATACCAAAAGTAAACATTTTCAGAAAGGCAATAGTAGAGGACAAAATTTGGAGGAAACACATGAAATTATTAAAAGTAAATTATTACATGGATTCTGGATTTACTTTTATCTGATTTCTTAATTTCCGCTCTTAGAATTATCAGTTCCATATTATTTTTAAATTTTAAAATCATTTTCATCACCCAGAAACCACTGAATTATATTCAATAACCTGAAGCTCTGTTTCTAATTTTCAGAGAGAAATAATTAATGCTATCACCAGAATCTTCCTTGTTATTGTTCTTTCTGGCCCAAGCAGAGCCCATCATCAATTACAGCCTGCATCAGTTAGCAATTGCTGTGAGAAAACAAAGCAAACAAGACAAATAAAACAAAAAACTTAGAATCTGTGGTGGTGAATTATATAGTGTGTCTACTTTCATAAGCTTAGCTAGGCTTGAAACATGTATCCCATGTCTCCCTTTGTTGGGGGATTCCAGAGCAGTGTGGACAATGAGAGACATGTTGCTCAAGATGTGGAAGGTACAAGTTAAACCAACTCCTTTGGGTGGCCAGAAGCTTGGTGTGGAACCTAGGGCACTGTCACAACACACCCACATTGCTGCTTACCTCCTGGATCACATGGTTGGAGTGATGAGCTTCCTCCAGCTTTCCTGAATCTGAGCCAGATAAGTGCTCAGCTCTTCCTGCAAGGACACCCCTGTCTTCTAAGTTGGAGGTTTGGAGGGATGAGCAACTGAGGCTGGTCCCAGTCCCCCCTGCTCACCCCCACACGTTCCAGTCTATTTTGGCTTCCCCTGCTCCCCACTCATTTTCTTTTCCCAAGTGCCTGCTCTTTGAAAGCAGCACTAGATATATAAACAACCTCATGCAGAAAGTATCGCCAGCTTTCACAGTTGCTCTAGGTCAGATCCCTAAAATTTTTCTCTTTTCCTTCCTTACATTCTGTTTTATAGCTACTATAATTTTTGTCTGACCAAATCTTATCTAATGCAGAATTTGGAACTAGAAATTGTTCTAGAGAAAAATGGGTGACAGGAAAATATGAGAAAGTATGTGGTTAGACATCACTAAATGGGTAGAAAATACATATAAATTTGTTTCCAATTCAAATGCTCACCAAAGAGCAACGAGGATATTCATAATCAAGTGGGTAAGATGATTCATCCTGTGGACATCAGTCAGCCTATTTGCCTAGTTACCCATTCTTCCCATGGGCTCATGAAAAAAAGTGGCCATAATAGCAGGGATGATCATGCATTGGCTCAGCAACATGGTTTTTCCACTTATCAGGGCCAACTGGCTGCATTCACTGCTGAGTAGCCAATCTTCCAATAACAAATATCAACATTGAGTCCCGGTTGGGGTAGCATTCTCTGAGTGGATAAACCAGACACCTGGTGGAAACTTGATTATATAGGACCAATTCCATCATGGAAGGGGCAGCACTTTGCTCTCATTGGAATAGCTACATTGGATATGGACTTCTCGTCTCTGTTCATAATGCTTCTGCCAAAACCAACATCCCTGGATTTATGGAATATCCTATGCACTGTCATAGTATTTCACACATGATTCTGACCAATGAAGTATGGCATTGTGGCCCTTCTCATGAAATTCACTGGCCTTACCACCCTCCCCATGGCCCTGAAGGAGCTGATTTTACAGATTGATAGAATGGCTTTTGAAGTCTCAGAAACACTTCCAGTGTTTGCTGGAATGGCACCACCTGGCAGGGCTAGGAAATGTCACACAGGATGTTAATGCTCTTAATCAGTGACCAATATATGGTAATATGTCTACTACAGACAGATTCATGGGTGTGATTATAAAGGAATGGCTGTGGAAATTTATCTTCTTACTACGACACCCTCATATTAGATAAGCAAAAATTTTTGCTTCCCCTTCCTGAAACTTTGGGCTCTGGTGGTCTAGAAGGTAGTTTCCAAGAGGAGAATACTTTCACCAGAAGAGACAACAATGGTTCAGTCAATAGTTAAACTGGAAATTGAAACTGTCTACTGGATGCTTTGGGCTTTTCACACCAGTAATCAATAGGCAGAAAAGAGGGATATTTGTATTGGCTGGTATAATTGATTCTGATTATTAAGGGAAATTGAGTTGCTACTTCACAGAGGGGGTAAACAAAGCTCTGTTTGGAATATAGATGGTATCTCTGGAGTGCCACTTAGTATTCCCATACCCTATGATTAAAGCCCCTGGAAAACTAAACAACCTAATCCAGTCAGGGTCACTAATGGTGTAGACTCTTTGAGAACAAGGAACCATGACCAACCAAGGTGCTTGCTTAAGGCAGTGGGGATGAAGAATGGGTAATGGAAGAAAGTGGTTAAATGACGACAATGACAACAACAACAAAAACAACTCGACTATGACTGGGACCAATTTCAGAAACATGAGAAACTTGGGTAAATCTTGTGCAGGCTTGAGTTTTCTTATATAGGCATTCACATGCATCTGTGATCAGCTGGAAGTCTGGCTGGGACATGAGGCCCTTCTCATGGGGCTATTCATCCTCTAGAAGGCTAGTTCCCTTTGGTTTCATACCATAGCAGAATTCCAAGTTGAGCAAGAGAGAGATGGAAAAAATGTAAAGCCATACTATGATTTTGGCCAGCCTAGATTCGGAGGATGCAGAGACTACTGGATTTTAATACAAAAGGTATGGGTATAAGAGGGTCCTTCACTGGATTGTTAATTCAATTAATGTACCATGGAAACTTAGAGTTTATCAAGTGCACTAGGGTGCTAATAAATCTGTCTTTGAGTAGAAAGTCTGAAAAAATTGTTAAAGCTTCAGCTTTTGATCCCATATTTCACCTACTTAGAATTTGCTTCACTTTTTTCAGTTTGTTACTGAGAATTCAACCAGGTTTTTCCAGTGTTACCTTTGTATCTCTAATTTTAATACTTCATAGAGTTTGATCTTTTCAGTTTCCTGATTATCCCTACTAATGTCAACAGAAAGTTTATTTGGGGTTCCCAATGAACTCCTCAATTTAACGTTGTCTAAATAATTTTTTTTTTAGATCCTGTGCAAACTGTTGCTTTTAAGGCAAATCATCTAAACTTTTTTCCATTTATCTAATTTGAGCCATATGAATTCACCAACTTTTAACCTTTTTTAACTCTAAAAAGGGCAGTTTCAGATAGTTCAAATAGTATATTACTAAAAATTTCTTTGCTTCTTCCCCGTTGGCACAGTGTCCTCAAGATGTTTCCTGGCATTTAATACCAGCTGGGACCCCCCATCTTTACATACTCCTTTCCGAGGCAGTTCTCCTTATGTCTGGCCTACTTAGCCGGCCAGCTCAGGCATTTAGGAGAGTGAAACATCACCATTAACTGCAGGATCAAAAGGTAACAAGAGGAAGATAGTAAGCAAAGAGTGCAGTGAAATCTCATCCTTTCTCTTGTGAAAATGTCATTGTCCCCAGGAGGTATACATTCATTTTCTTCTTTTATTGTGTTTGAACTATACTGGGGTAATAATAGTCTGGTATTTAAGGCAGTTTAAGATGAAAATTTTCCTGTTGAGTAGTTTCCATGTGTTGGTTAGTACCTTATAAAAATCTACATTAATTTTTCATATTGCATTTGTAATTACAATTTGCTTGGAATCCAGAAAGTGAAATTGGTGAATGGGGATATGTGTGGAGATAAGTTGCAGGAATGGGTGAGAGAATAGGGATCGGAAGTTTGTATTTTCATTTCTTTTCTTTTCCTTTCTTCCTTTCTCTCTCTCTCTCTCTCTTTTTTTAACCTCTCTCTTTAAAAAAATCATTATGCATTTTAGTTGAGAGGCAGATATCTAGCATGTTCTATTTCTGTTGATGTGTACAAACCTGTAGTATATATTTATAGTCTGTCATTACAAAAATTGACATGGAATCATAACATGCTTGAGCAGGGGAGGAGTTTTAAGTATATCAGGTTGTTAACCGAGTCCACTGGGGTTGTCATCCAACATCTTTTCCAAGGGGTACAATCATTCAGGTGATACTTGGTCCCTCTTAGGATACTCCTGCAGTGTGAAGTAGTCTGTTCTATTTGATATATTTCCAATAATTAATAGTTTTCTTAAATGAGCCAAAATCTGTCATGAAATGTTTGCCTATTGATCCTAGTTTCTCCATTAGAAGACTATTTAGAAAAAAACAAACTGAATTTTATTTGCATAGCACAGAGTTAGGAATTGCGGTTTTGTGTGAATGCTATAAATTGGAAAAGACTATAAGCAAATATATGCTATTATTACTGTTTCATATGAAAAACATCACATATTTGAAATCAGTGATTAGGGTTATGAATTGAATAATTTATTCAAAAATGACCTAAGCTTCTTTGTATAATTAAATTTCTCAATTAGAGTAATATTATCCAAATGCTAGTCACTTACACTTGATTGAAAGTATTTTAGAAGCTTTTTGTCTGGGTATGAGTTGTATTTTACTTTTTCAAAAGGTAAGTCAAGGAATGAATATATGCTTTACAAGTAGATTCATAATGTTCAGTTAAATATTAATCTAACCTTTGTGTATATGACTTACCTTATAAAGTGGGATTTAGATACAACTACTTATAAATATTTTTATTAGAAGGAGATATACCTGAAAATAATTCTTTAAACTCTTTTTTCTTTGCTTATCCTACACTGTGCATATCTACATGGCAAGTCATAGTTTTATACTAAGAATTAGTCCAATCAAAAGTTAGATGAAGAAATAATAGATATTATATGATTCTTATATTCTTCTGGGAGTTCATCTGCATATCAGTAAGTATCATTCTGAGAGAGAGGTTTATTTTTTTTCTCTAATGTTTTACCCCACTTGCTCTTAAACTCGTAATCACACAATAATGTCATTGGTCCCAAGTTAGATGCAAAAACTGAACGGCTGAGACACACACGGACTTAGTCATCATTCTAAGGCCACACAACCAGCTGAGAAGCCATCAGGTCGAATTTACTATTTTGGTATAAGTCAAGATCATCTACCTGACTTTGCTCTCCATGTCATTCTGATGGGATTCCTTGCAATGCTAGAATGCATTTTTTGCTTCCTCAAAGCTCTTTAAGACAAAGTATCAGACTGATTTAGCTGACCCTTGAGTGAAAGTCAATGTTTCTGTTTTGAGTGTTTGCAAATAAGCCTCATTCCTTTGTTTGGACCAGGAACTCTTGTCTAGAGAGCCCTAAGCCTTAACATAACTATTCATAGAGTGTTTGGAGGTTCCACGTGACCTTGGCTGCTTTGAGCTGCTCAGTGTTTTCGCCCTCACATCCACCCCGCAGGCTCCTTGCTTTTTAGTTTTATTTCTCTCTCCACCTTAATCTTGAAGAAAATACCTGGTGGGAATTAAGTCCTTCTGGTATCTTTGCTCAGGTTTCTATGTGTTCCAACCCAGTCTCTTGCACTCATTTCTTTGAAAACCTTCCAGCCCACCCTGTCCTGTCCATGGTCCAGAATGCCACCAGTGTTCTTAACTCAACATTGCCCACCCCAAGGAATCAGCCATATGTAACTTACTGTATAAAATTAGTACCACAAGGTGCTGAGAGTCTGACTTTAGCCTACCTTCTCAGGGACATCTTCCCTGTGAAAGTTCCTGGGATGTCCTGCACACCAGCCACACTAAACTTGTCAAAACTCCTGTGTTAATTGTATTGGTTTCTTAAGGCTCCTATAACAAATTGCCATAGAATTTGGTGATGTAAAACAACAGAGATATATATGCTAACAGTTGTCATGTCCAGAGGTCCTAAATCAGTATCACTCAACCAAAATCAAGAGCTCAGAAGAGCCTCATTCTGTCTGGATGTGAGGATCTGTTCTTTGCGTCTTCCAGCCATCTGATGGCTGCCAGCATTCCTTGATTTATAGCCCCATCACTCCTATCTCTGCTGCAACCACCTTGTCTTCTTTTCTATGCATGCCAAATTTCCCTCTGCTTCTCTCTTACAGAGAGGTTTGTGACTCCATTTAGGGCCCACCTGGATAAACCAAGATAATCTTCCCTCTTTCCTAATCTAAGATCCTTAATCACATCTGCAGAGTCTCTGCCACAGGAAATAACATTCACAGGTTCTGAGGCTGAGGATGTAAAGTTATCTTTGGGGCCATCATGTTGCCTACTGTAGTCATCTATACCCCCAAACTCTAGCAGCTTAAAACAATAATACATATAATCTCATCCTTTTAGTGAGCCAGGAATATGGGTGTGGCTTCAGTGGGGCATCTGGGTCAGAGTGTCTCATAAGGCCACAGCTACCACAAGACTTGATTTGGAAGGACCCACTTTCCTCATGTGGTTGTTTGAATATTTAGCTCTTCATGGGTAGTTGGATTGAGACCTCGGTTCCTCATCAGTTATTGGCTGGAAGCCTCTTTTCTGTCCTTGCTACATGAACTTCTTTGTAGATCATCTCACATCATGGCAGCTTGCTTCATTAGAATGAGAAAATGAGGATAGTTTCACTAAAAGTGTCTGGAAGAGGGTGTTAGCAAGGCAGAAGACACAGGTATTTTGCCTGATCACAGAAGTCATATGCTATCACTTGCCTTGTTCCACTCATGAGATGAAAGTCATTAGGTCCACCCCAAGCTCAAGGGGAGGGGCTTACATGGATACTAGGGAACAAGGGTCATTGGGACCCTTCTCAGAACCTGCCTACCTCAGCTCTGCAAACTGTTGTGTGCCTTAACCTATGTTTTCCCCTTGTGCTGACCCAAGATGTATCCTTGGAAAACTTCCATAAGCTCTTACTCTGATCTTCAATGGCATTTTTACAGTGAAGTGTGTTCAAGCACTACTTAAATTCCCACAACATTTTATTAACTCCTTTGTGTCATCTATAGCTATTCATACATTTTACTCTCCCATTAAGCTGAGGGTTCTTTGAGGTCAGGGGCTCAGCCATCTTTCTCCTCTGTGCTCAGTACCTCTCTGGTAGTGTCCAGCATAGAATTAGTGCTCAGTAAATATTGTTCTGAATAATAGTTATTTTCACGGTTGCATAATTTGGTGTTTATTTGATTGAAATGTTATTGAAGTTCATTATTCATGATTTTCCTTGAAGAATTTGACTTAATCTACTGTGCTTTAGTAGTGTTTCTTCAACTTTATAACATATATTTTGTAGCAATTCTGTTAAGATGCAAATTTTTATTCTCTAAGCCTGAGCTAGAGCTCAAGATTCTGAAGTTCTAACATGTTCCAAACTGATGCCCATATTGTTTGACCAAGGGCCACATTTTGCATAATACAACATTAGAGAAATGAAAGCAGGGATAATGTAAAAGAGGTACTAGGGAGGGATATTTGAGTTAAAGTTAAAGAAATGTTCCCAAAGTGCAATTGGTATAAAAAAGAATAGGTGTGTGGTGGGGTGTGTGGAGTGGGAATGTCATATAGTGTGTCTGTGTGTAAGTGTGGGTATAAACTAATGAGTTCATTTCCCCTGGGGTCAATCAGATGTGGGCTGAAAGTCCAGTTGTTGGGGACAATGTGACTTGAGTAACAATTAGAATTAAGTTGGGATTTTTTTCAAAGTGACCCATAAAGTGCTATTTTTCTGTTTAGGTCCTTAAAGGTGTCCATGTAAGAAAAATCTAAAACATATCTCATTTTATTCATTTTACCTATTGAACTTCCACATAAGATTTAATTTTTCAAAACAAATTTAGCTACTTAGAGTGCATACTCACACACAAAAAGCACAAATACACGCAAGAGACACCCTACACCAGCAGAGTTTTTGATTCTGAGTCCCGATCAGAGAACATAGTCAGCTATTAAAGGGAAAATTCCTTGATGCACTGGTTTTCAATTTGTTATGTAGAGATTATTCTCCAATCTCAAAACCCTCGATTAAATTCCAGTGAAAACTCCTGAACTACCAAAAGTGTGCAGTTGCTAAACAGCTCAAAACCCCACCACATAAGTGAACTGACTCACAGAATCCACGGACAGTATGATGGTGTGCTTTGTTCCCAGGAGAGCCCCTCAGGCCTCCCTTCATCCTGTGACCTATTCGTTCTTACTTGACAGACAACTCTGAGAGACGACGTGACATCATGGGAGGAACAAAGAGGTGGGAATCCAGAGACAGGGTTGAGACTTGGCTCTGCCAGGAATAACTCCTACAGTTTACCTCATGTCCTCTTCCCTCTCTGGGCCCCCAGTTTCCTCACAGGAGGGTTGTTCTCCATCAAGGGCTGGCAAACTTTCTGTAAAGGGCCAGAGAGTAAATATGTCATCCTTTGTGGACCCTACAACATCTGTCACAGCTGTTCAGCTCTAACACAGACAATATGTGAACAGGAGTGTGGCTGTGTTCCAGTCAGACTTTATAAAAACAGATGGGGAGTTAGAACTGGCCTGTGGGCCATACCTCCCTCGCTAACCCCTGCTCTTCAGCATTGCCACACACACCTGCCCAACTCAGAAGATTTATGACTTAAAATTATATGGGATCTGGTAAGTTTTCACTACGATATTAATAGATTATCCTGGCTGGAAATACATTTGCTTTTGAACAGGGAACAGTAAGTATCTTAACTCAAAGGAACACAATGCTACAGAGGGTTCTCGGGCATCGGGGTCATGTAGCAGGCAGTGGTAGGGTTATTTTTGGTTCAAGGATCTTTGCAGGGCCCTGAAATTATGGCAGGTTGGAAGTTACTTGCCCTGTCTAAATGTAAGGTCAACCTGGTTACTTGGTGGTGGGGACCATTAGCATTGGAGGGTCCCTGCTGAAACCTTCCTGGCGTTGCTTCCTTGCTAGGACAGCTGAGAAGCCAAAAGGGGAAACAATGAGCCCTGTTGTTGTAACTGTAAATAATGAACTGACTGCATAGTTCTGCTCCACAGGGCCCCATACTGACTGCTATTCAATTGTAAATATCCCCCTTCTGCTGTGGTACTGGAGGACAGAGAGTTGTTGCTATATATTATGCTAAATATTCCCTGGAATCCAACTGCCGGAAGAGAGAGAGGACAATGCAGGTGGCAAAACCAATCCATTAACTTGCTATACGTCTGTTTCTGTCTCCTGATAACTCAAGGTGCTAAGACAACCCACGCCTTTCCTTTGAGACAGCTGGATATTTTTATAGGTAGGGAATGCATATACGTGTATATGAATACATTGCTATTTGATCCTTCAGTGGCACCTTTCTGGAGATGAGAGACCAACTTAGACCATTTATTTTTTTCCTGCACTGTTTTCCCTCTTTCACTTGGTTTTGTTCTGCTTTAGCTGATGAAGAGCCTTTCCCCTGAGAAGCTATTGAATGGGTGGGGAGATATTTCAGAGATGCTTAAATTAATATTCGTTTCCCATCCAGTGCCCATTGTTGTCACTAAGACCCTAGCTTGGGTTCCTAACTGATTATTATTGCATTAACTCTTTGTAGCTGTGTTCCTTTCATTTGTCAGTTTCCTAGATGGATTTCTTACGTACACTTGCATTTTTGAACTTCAAGGCCCTGAAGTCTGAACTATGACCTGGTCCTCTGGATTCTGCCTGTTTCTGCATCCATTCTGTGAACCTGATCTCCAGGCTTTTAGGATTCCTACTAAGCTTTTGAAACTTTTTCTTGCTGGACACTGGATAGAACAGGACAGCTCAAAAAGTAAATTTATTATAGCTTCAGAATTTAAAGGGACCCTAGAAATCATTAATAACTCTCTATTTTAATATGATGGCTGTGAGGTCAGAGCTGTTATCTGATTGGCCCATGTCGTCAAGATTCCACCCAGACATCAGTCCCCTTTTGCTCCCCACCATCTTCTTCCCTGGGTAAGTTCTCTCCTTCTCTTGCGTTTGGGAAAAAGTGTTTGTGTTTCCTCATATCCTCTCACAACTTGGTTTCAGCCTTAGGTTAGGAAACAAGTGGCTCTTAGAAATGTTGGGATCTTCCAGGATTTTGTTAACATCATGCTCCCAACTCTTTCAAGTGCCATCAGTTTAAGGATGTGTTTGTGGCATACATCTCCCAAATGTCCAAGTGAGATACAAGTGGTAATTTCTCAGCACAGCATGCTTTAACTTAAAAATGGAACACAGCAGTGGGCATCCATGCTGTTACAAAGCCTTCTGTCCTCTTGTCCTTGGAGGATTTTTCAGGTTTTTTTTTTTTTTTTTCTCAATAAGCCCAGCCTGCAGACATATTGGCCAGATAATTCCTGGTTTTATTACCAAGAGTCCTTTCACATCACCCCTTCTAAGCTTACTTTCAAGTGCCCAAATTCCTATTTACTGCTGTAGAGCCCCGTAGCTCTCTTTTTCTTTACCATATACTCATTCATCAAAGTCCACATTCCACCCAGATGTTAGCTTCTCTCCTGCCCCCTACCATCCTCTTCCGGGGCAGTCTGCTCCATTCTAGTAAATTTGGTGAGAAGATCTGTGTTTCCTCACATCTTGAATTTTTGTTCCCATGGTATTTTTATCAAGTCATTCTGGTAAACCAGGCTGTGCGACATAAAGTGAGGGAACTTGGGAGTTTTCCTTTCTCTCTCTAGGGGAGAAAGGAAAGGACTAGACTCAAATTTCAAACTTCCCCTGTTTTTAAGTCAATTATTTTGACAATTTTTCAAAAAATATAGTCAGTGGCTTTGAGGGGAAGAAGGAAAAACAAATCTTTGTTAGTTCCCCATTATGAGAGTGGAGGCTATGTCAGATATCCACTTAGGCATCTTTATGTTTTCTTCTCAAGTGCTTCTCCAACTTTGTCTAACCAAAAACCAAGGTAGGCAGAGGGCTCATTAATCAGCTTAACCCATTTTCCCTTGCAGTTGCAGCAAAATGGTGTCTCCAGAGGGGCTGTGTTGTAGAGAGAAGGTAGAGTTTGGAGTCTTTATTCTTAGATTCCAACCCTCGCTCTGCAAATAACTTAGCTGCCTGCCAGACTTTAGTTAAATCATTTTACCTGTTTGGAATGCAGTTTCCTGGAGGAATACTTTGGCAGCAAGAAACAGAAAAATGGAGCAATCATAGTTATATCAAACAGAAGGTCAGGCTCTGCTGTAACCAGGTATCTGACCATTGGCATTCTCTGCTTTGGTTTCAGTAGCTTTATAGCATTCAGGCCAGGAACTCTGCTGTTTTCCTGGCCTGGCCTGATTGTTTCAATATGGAAGCTGTGGCTCCAGGCCTTCAGTCTGCATTTAGGGCCGGAAGAAGGGGAGGAAAGCAGCTCTCTGCTTCTGAACCTGTCACTAGCAAAGGGGTAGCCATCTCAGAAGCTCCCAGAAGACATTTACTCTTTGGACAGAATCCCAGCAATACCCCAGCTGCAAGAGAGGCATAAGCACTCAGCTGTTCCAGTCTGTGTGGTGGAGGCAAGGAGAAGAAAGGGATTGTGGCTATGTGTTGAGTTAGCCAAGCCACAGTGTCTGCCACAACTTCTTCCTATATAAAAGCAGAGGTTGTGCTGTAAATGATCCCGAAGACCTCTCCAGGCTCCAACTGTTTGTAAATCTCTGAATAAGGAGAAAGAATTCAGCATGTAGCATCAGTATGTGGCAGCTCCTGGCTTCTGTGCAAGTTCTTCCCCAGGGAAGTGTCCTCTGATATTCTAGGTGCAGGTTGGAGGAGGAGTTGGAGAAAGAATTTGGAGGAAACATTGATCTTGCACCTCTCTGGGTTTCTCCAGAAAGTAGTGTAGTCCTCGCATGGTAGCACGGGGGCATCCCCAGAAGGAAGCAGAGGAGGCCAATATCCACAAGATCATGCTGTCTTGGCAATTCTAAGAAAGGGGAAAAATGAAAACCTCTATACAGACAGAAATGTTCCTAAGAGAGGTAACATGCATGTTTGTATTACATGATGATTTTTCAATGAAATTATTGTAATGATTTTCAATTTTAGAATTTTAGAAAATCTAGAGACAAACATTTTCATTTAAAACATTCCTTTCTACACATGAATGAGGTCATACAGGCTTGGGGCAGTGGGTAAGGAAAGGGGGATTGGAGGAGGTAATCTGAAGGTGGTCAGAAGTTTCAAACTTCCAGATATAGGACAAATATGTCCTAGAGATGTGAGGTTCCACATGACTTGAGCTAACCTTGCTGCATGATATGCCAGAGACTTGTGGAGAGTAAATCCTATGAGTTTTCATCATAAGGATAAATACTTTACCTGGTTTTATTTTTCCTTTTTATTGTATCGCTCAGAAGATGAATGTTAGCTGAACCTATTACAAGAATCATCTCACAATATATGTAAATCAGAACATCATGCTGTATACCTTAAGTGTATACAGTGGTACATGTCAATTATTTTTTGACAAAATTGGAAAAAAATGTCTTGTCTTCCACTCATATATCTAATCTTGCATGATTACAGTCTTACATGCATACCATTTTTTGACCTGATTTTTCCACTCACAAAGAACAGTTTATTGTTGTTGTTGTTATTATTATTTATTATTATTTGGCAGAGAAGGTATAAAAGGAAGTGAAATGGTAATGACTGAAGTTGTCATAGAAGGCTGGAGAGAGAGGGGTAGGGTGATTCTGGTTTCCTTTTGAGAAAGTTGGTTCCTTTACCAATGTGTCCAAGTTCTTTGTGTGATTACAAAGATGGAGACCTAACAAAGAAGAGTAGCTTATGGCTACTGTGAGAGTGTGATAAACTTCAGGAATCCAAAATAGGTACCTACGAGCCAGCTACCTCTTGGCTCTTCTTAACCACTTGTAGGAAATAACTTTGACCTACCAAGGTCACCCCTCTTTGCCTTTATGGAGAAAGCTGCTTCATAGTAATACTTTAGAAGGACATGTTTGCTTACTGTATGCTTTAAGCACATTCTGAGAAGAAAATATGCTTTCTGAATAGGACTGGGTCTTCTAATACAAGGATCATACACAGAAAAGCTGATGGGAGCCAGGGAGAGCATATAATGTGGGATTTCCTCAGTGAGAAATGACAGGGAATGATATATGGGTGTTAACTGAGGAATACCTAGACCTTGCCCTCAGGTCTTCATCTGTTTAATGCTGTATAAATTTTTGAGTATTTGGATCTCTCTCTGGTACACAAGAGTTGGGATCTTCATTTTTGAGTGTATGGATTATTCACAAACCATTGTAGTTTGCCCTATTTGAGATATATTACACTGATGACTCTGGTTTTGTTTTGTTTTGTTTTGTTTTCTGTTTCTGGACATTGAATTGTAGGAGATTTAGAAGTGGTAAGTTTAATATTTCAGGGATCCTTAATGCAGTTGGCCAATAATATTAAGTTGAGCATACAGTATTGCATTTCTTGGCTTCTTTGTGGTTCATTGGAACAATGTAACTTGGTTTTAGAAATAGTTTTTAGGGATGTCTGGGTGGCTCAGTTGGTTAAGTGACTGCCTTTGGCTTGGGTCATGATTCCAGGGTCCTGTGATGGAGCCCCCTGTTGGGCTTCCTGCTCAGCAGGTAGTCTGCTTCTCCCTCCCTTCTGTTGCACCCCCTGCTTGTGCTCTCCTGCAGTCTGTCAAATAAATAAATAAATAAAATCTTTTAAAAATAATTAAAAAAATAAAAAAACAGAAGTAAAAAAAAGCATTAACTGGTGAGTTCACCTCCATGTTAAAGAATTCATTTATGTCTTGTATGTGTGGGAATTAGAGCTTTCTTTTCTTCTGGTACGGGTAGCTAACAATGTTCAAGGTTGTTGCATCTCCATTTGTCTGTTCACAAAGAGCAGAACACTTGCAGAAACTGATAAAAGGAGTGGGAAATATACCTTTGTTGGTAAGCTATTTAAGTTTGGGAGGTATTTACTACTTTTACAAAATTTAGTCTATCTTGACTGTAAAGCCTTCTCACCTGGAAGGAATTTGAGATCTTTTACCTCAGGCCATAAAGAAAAAGTGAAACTGTCAGGGGATATATCAGAAGTTTAAATATACCATGTAAATATAGATTAGCTCAAGAGAATGGAAAGTGAACCTAGTTCTGCCTTCTCTTAGTGATTAGTTATGTAATTTGTGACACATCACTTGTTTATCCAGTGGTCCATTAATTCTTTTAAGAAAGACAGGATGATGTCATGTCTTTCCTTTTATTTATAATTAATAATTAATTAATTGGTTCCCTCAGAACTTTAGAACATCTTCTGATTACCAATTACCTAGACTATGAATCCATTGTAATTCTTACCTCATTAAAGCTCAAATTATCTGTCCCATGAGATATCTCTTTGAATTGGATCCTATGTACTTTTGGAATCACCCTGGTAGTCTTTGATATGTTCCATGTTCTCAGTGATGTCAAGATACTCTAGGCCCAAAGCAAGGATCAGCCATTTATGCAAGAAGCTTCAGTTTCCCTGAATGGAATAGGGTTTTAAGACTGGAGTCTGGACTTGCTATTGTTATTAGTTTGGTCACATTCTTCTAAACTTTTCATGGGTAGAAGTGGGAGAAAATATATATATATGATATGTTGTGAGTTCATACAGATATTTCTAATTTAAATTCAAGACTATAAGGCTTCAACTTAACTTCCCCTATTACTGTTGGGAAATAATTTTCCATAGATCTCTTTTGTTCCTGAATATCTTGAGAGCAGAGATACTGCCCACATTTGTTCCAGACTACCTTCCAAAGGATATACTTTAAAAGGTGAAAATAATGTCTCTGTCTGAAACAAAGGGTGGATTTGTTACTGTCTAGTATTTATTAAAAAAAACAAAAAACAAACAAACAAAAAACAACTCCCTCCAGGGCAAAGGCTAGTGTATCAGCCCGGGTTCTTAAAAGAAGGAGAACAAATAGGATAGATGTATTTTAAAAAAATAACAAGGAATTTGGCTCATGTGATTTTGGGGGTTGGCAAGTTCAAAATCCCTTGGGCAGACCAGCAGCAGGCTGCAGACTCAGGCAGGAGCAGATGTTGCAGTCTTGAGGCAGAATTTCTTGTCCTCCAGTTTTTACGCTTAAGGCTGTCATCTGATGGAGTGAGGCTGACCCACATTATTAAGGGTGATCTCCTTTACTTATGGTGAATTGATTGTAGGTGTTAATGATATCTATAGAACATCTTCACAGCAACACCTAGACTAGTATTTGACTAGATCACTGGGAAATGATCACCCAGTGCTATGGTTAGAAAACTAACCATCACAAGCAGGTTTGCTTGCAGACTACTATAAAAGATTCAGTTTCCCCAAACTTCAGGTGACACAACTATGATGCAGGCTTGCTGGTGTACGAGGATCTGGGCTTCTCTGTGTCACCATTATGGGTTTTGTGGGGCAAAGAGAATTGAGGCAAACATAACACTCTTGCCTCTTGGTGTAATAATGATGTACTAAGTAGTAAATTATTTGGTCTCTGGTCCAAAGTACATTCCATTATCATCCATGAAGCGTGGTGGGCTTACCCGTTACCTTTTAAGTAGGACAAAATCTTAGACCCTTCACAATTCTTGACAGTTTTATTTGTACTTTTTTTCTTTCACTGAGAATTTTGGTTTAAAGAACATGAACACAGTGAATAACAGAATGTCCCATAATTACTTAGTTTGCTTTATCCCACCTTACCCACAATATTTTCTTAGAATAATAGTAGTAATGATACCACTGCTTATTATGATTACCAAGAATAGTTCCTTTTTTTGGCATATAATTTGAATTTTCTTATCCCTATTCTCTTATTTTCTTAAGGTCATACTAAGTCTACATTGTCAGATTATATAGTCATGAAATTCTTCCTTAATGCCCTCATTTAGCCTTAGTTTTAGAAGTAATACCACCAGTTCTCATGTTGGTTTCTCTCTAGTAATTTTGGTTGTCTGAATTTTTTCTGTGGTAAATTCCTTCGGAAGGTCTTCTGGGGACAGTATGACAGTACAACATGAATTCTTTGATGCTAATAACAATCTGTCTTTTACACTTGAAGGTCACTTTTGTTTGTTATAAAGTTTTTGTCCCATACTGTCTTTCCTTGTGTGTCTAAAATATATTTTTCAGTATTCTTCTGGCATAAGATGGCATAAAACTTATCTTATAAAATATATGATGATAATTTTATTTTTTTTCCCTTGTAAGTCACAGGATGAGCATACCTAGGTGACTAAAGGTTACTTTTTCTTAATTTTTTAAAAATTTTTTAAAGATTTTATTTATTTGACAGAGATTACAAGTAGGCAGAGAGGCAGGCAGAGAGAGAGAGGGGGAAGCAGGCTGAACAGAGAGCCTGATGCGGGGCTCGATCCCAGGACCCTGAGATCATGACCTGAGCAAAAGGCAGAGGCTTAACCTACTGAGCCACCCAGGTGCTCCTGTTACTTTTTCTTTAAAGTCCAGGAAATTTATTCACATACATCTTGGTGATGATAGTCTTAGTTTTATGGTGTGCTCTTTCAATACTTTATATCCTTTTTCCTGTGAAATTTTTCATGAGCTAAAGTTTTTACTGTTTATTAGCATTTATTTTTGCTTTCTTCAGAAAATGTATTACTTATATGTTGGATCTTCTTTGCTAATCTTTTATAATTGTCCATTTCTTTTAAATCGTTGTTCTTTCTATTTGATTTTTGGGATTTTCTTTCTTTACACCTGCTGTTTCTCTTAAGGTATTATTTGGTGTGGTCCTTCTTTTTTGTTTCCCTTCTAGGTTAATCTTCCCTTTTGTAATATATTTCTTGTTTTAATTTTTGAGTTTATGCCTCATTTCTGAATTTTATAATTCTGATTTATATTTTTTATTATTTTAATAATTTATTAATATATACATGCTAATTTTGAGTTATTTTTACAGTTTTAATTCACCTCCCCTCCCTTTCTTTTGAGCATGCTTTGATGACTTCGTTACATGCAGGGATATTATTCTGTGGGTTTTTTTTTTTTTTATCTGTTGTTTTCATAGTAACTTTGTATGGAATTTGATCCCAAGCTTTTCCAATGCACAGATTAATGGATTTTATTTTTCCTGAAATTTTAGAAGTACATTCAAACAGGTTTTGTTTTTTTTTCATAAAACTTCTTTTGCTTTTGTTGAACATTCAAAAATACGATTGCTCCCATTCTGACATTTCCTGGTGCTATTATCTCTCCCCACTTTTATTTGAACATTCATGTCTCTGTATTGTCTCAGTCCTATTCAGTCTTCATTCCTCACAGTAGATTATGCTCCATGTGGGACGAGTGAGTTTCATGAGTTTATTAGGGTTAGACTGCCCTAACTGTCCCCCACCCAGTTCTTCCCAAGGGCATCTCATACTCATCACTGTTGGAGTCCTCAAGTTTACTCACTACACTCTTCAGTGAAGCCCTGATTCCTTTGTTGAAGTTTTCATATTCTCAGGTTCATCACACACCTGTTGGTTCCTTCTGCTTCTTCCCATACAGATGCAGATAATATATAGGTCTTGCACCGTCAGTCTTCTCTTCTTGTTCATGTTGGATACTTTATCACCCTGCTTTGTTAAAAATGTTGTACATAGGTTTTTAGTTTTTCTCTCTAGTTTCTCTATTTTTATACAGGGATTCAAGAAGACCAGAGATTGTGTGGCTATAGCAACTGTTGTCTTTTCAGAATTATCTTTTATTTTTTATTTAAAAAATAAAAATATCCTTTTATTTTTTATTTTTAAAAAATGTTATTTAACAACTACCATAATGTAGATGCTTAGAAATATTAAAGTGAACAAGATGTTGCCCCCTATGTGGAAGAACTAGTACAAAATTGAGGAAAAAGCTTTGAAAGCTGTGTCATTGTTCCTTTCAGTTTTTTTAACTTAAATTATTTTGCAAGCATGATATGCATACAGAAAAGTAGACATCTCTTAAGTGTATGGTTCAATGAATTCTCAGAAATTGAACAAACCCATGTAACCAATATATACATTTAAAAATAAAATAGTCCCGATCTCCATCAGTTTTCCACTTGCCCCCTTCCTTTCCAGACCCTCTGACTTATAATAGTATGGAAATAATCACTCTCCTGACTTATAATAGTGTATATTAGTTTTGCTTGTTTTTTGTTCTTTATGTGAATGGAATGATATGTACTTTTTTGGTGGTTTTTTGTTTTGTTTTTTTGCTCAACATTATGCTTATTATGATCATCATTGTTGCTGTGTATAGTTGTAGTTTCATTTCTGTGTGAATATACTACTATCTATCCATTCTACTGCTTATAAACATTTGCACACTGATTTGAGACTGTTTTGAATAGAGGTATTATGAACATTCTAGCACATGTCTTTTGACAAATAAATGTATGCATCTTTGTTAGGTATCTACCCATCTAAGGATGGAATTGTTGAGTCAGAAATTAAGCATATATTCAATTTTAGTAGATACTTTGAAACTTTTTTCAAAGAGCTTTTATTGCCAATTACATTTTTATTCAGTGCTGGGGGTATGATCTGGATAGGGGAGAGCGATGACCAAGACTGACTTTTAGGGAAATAGTTCTGGGAATTCCTTGTAAGAGTAGATTGGAGGGGTGCCTGGGTGGCTCAGTTGGTAAGCAGAAGGCTCTTTAAGTTGGCTCAGGTCATGATCTCAGGGTTCTTGGATCGAGCTCCACACTGGGCTCCATACTCAGTGAGGAGTCTGCTGGAGATTCTCTCTCTCTGTTCCTCCCCACCTCCCCACTCACCCTTATTCTTTCTAAAATAAATAAATCTTTAAAAGAAAAAAAAAAAAGATTGAAAGAGGGAGACAAGGAAAATAAAGAATACAGTAAGGGATTAAAATATATTAAATGGAATAGAGGTAAAAAGTATGGACGTGTGTCTCTGTGTGCTCGTGGACTCGGCTAATCCTGTGTGAAGGAGAAAACGTTAATGACAGTTTGTATGGAAATTTGAGTGGGATGAGGATGTGGAGTTCAGATAGGCCATGTCAATGCAGAAAGACCTCAGTACCTACTTACGTGCAGCTCTATCCCTCCCCCTTAGCTCCTGTTCCTACAAGTTTTGAGCTGATCCTACAGGCTTCTTGGAACCATGTAAATTAACAAATAAAAGACCATATATTTTTTATAGTTAACCAGTAATGCAGTGATTTTAGTAATACAGGATCCTAATAACATAAAACACCCATTGAGAAGAATCTGCAATTACTGCCTTCCACTTCACACTACTATATCATTTTTATTTTATGTCACACACAAAAGTTCTTTAAAGGAGCTAATTGGGATTGACAGCTCCTGGTTGCCGCTCTTCCCTGTGAGGTAAACAAGTGAACACCCACTTCTTTATGCCTAGGCAGTGCAGCATCTACCTGGATCCTTGTGCTAAAAAGCCCAGAACTCTCAATTGTCATTGCCTAGTTGCTGTGCTTTTCCCTAGCCCACCCTCTCTTATGAAGAGGATGGAAAGGGCTCCCTGGTGGCCTGAGAAAGGGAATGTATCATCACAACTCCACTTCATGCAGAAATCTCATTTTGCATGTGCTTTGCTATGTTCTACAGTTCTCTTCAGTCTTCAAGTACTGGTGAAATTTGCATGTGAACAGACTCTTTGCCTCTTATGGGCCCATCTGCTTCTGCTGTGAATTTTTCACCTGGAGCCGTAATTATAACTGACTGCAGGCAGAAATGCTTATGACGTCACTGTCAGCAGACAAGGGGTTCAGGTGGGAAATAAGGTGCTGGAGCAGATGGACATCCTCTGAGCAAAGATCTTGATGTTTTGTAAATATTCACTGCCTAGTATGAAAGTATAAGGAAATACTGAAAACAGAAGGAAGGAAAATAACTAACTACACCGCTTCTTTTTGTTTTTCTGTTTTCCTTTCTAAGTTACCACCTGGTACCAGAAGTATACTGCCATGACTTATAGGCACTGGAATCACACTTTTAGTAAGCCTCGCTTCCCTAGGACCCAGAAAAATATGTCAAGACCCACTTGGCTTTCAGGTTAACAGGAGGCTCTGGATCCCATGATATCAGCTTTCCAGGAGTAGCCCATGCAACAGTTGGACGATGTTCCTAGGAGGAATCTGTCACACCATTTGTTATAGCCTAGATCTCTTTCCACATTAAAACCAGATTCTTAATTCTCTTAGATTCAGCTCTACTCCTGTCACATGATAACTCACGGAACCATTGTTACAGGAAGCAGGAGGGGAAGATCTTCTTTTCCTTCAGGATATGTATGTGATTTGGAACTTCAGCCAATCAGGTGTCTAGGAAATTACCTGAACTATATACTCTTCCTATGTGTGTGCTAAGAATATATAAAGTTCTTCAATAAAGATGGAACACATACCTGCCAGATAGAGTGAAAAAGGAAAGCTTGAAGATGAAATGCAAAGATTTAATCAATACAGGAGGGAGATTAAGAATTCTAAGATAGTCTTTAGGCAGTAGAATATCCAACTGCTAGTTAAATGCCTCCCCTTTTCTTTTTAAGAATAGTTCCCCCTCCCCCCCAAATTTTTCTTTTATGATTGTTCCATTGATTTCATTAGCTCATATGCCATTACTTGATAGAGTAGGTCAGTTTGTGCCAGAAGGGGCGTCTGAGTAATTGAAGGGCTTTGTTTTAATCTGATTAAGCATCGCATTTCCATTTACAAGGATAAAGTTATAAGCAGGGATTTTGTTAGGTTTTGTTTTGTTTTCACTAGTTGAGTGGAACTTGATACAGTCAACCAGCCTCACAGAACATGTACATGTACAATTTATTGTAACTTTTCCCTGCAAAGATTTAGTGAGGGGAAAGACATAAGCATCCTTTGTCAAAAAGGAGTTACCTTTTTCCCTACTCCACCCAGGTTTTGGTCCTTACTCTAATGGCAGAAATGGGCAGGCAAATATATCCAAGCAACCTACAAATCCTCAAGGAAACTGGGGGGTTCAGTTTCATCAGAGGAGATGAAGAGGAGGAGAAAATGGGTTTCCACAAGTCAGAGTAAATCCTCCCTGACCAAATGAGCGGCTGTTGCCTTCAGCCATCCTGAGAAATGGTTCTTGGGTTCTCACTCTTATGGGATCAGTTGGCTATAGATATGCCTCTTCTTAGTCAAGCTTAGGTCAACATTGACTATCATGTCAAGAGTGCATGGACATGTTGGGGCTTCTCCCTATTCTCCTGAGCAGAAGTACCCTTTTGAGACATTTAAAAAACTCAGGTGTGTGTTCCCATTTCAAATATAACATTGGTGTGTAAATTATAACAATTGTAATTTCATTAGGTTGCATCAGGTGGCTTTATGTTCAAGTACTACTGGCTTTCATTAATTATGGGGATAATCTCATGGTCAAAGATGAGGCTTTTTGTTATAAAATGGCATTTGTTTGAGTAGTGCCTACACCCAGAGCAGGAAGGGTTTATTTCAGAGATCTATTACCAAGACAGTCTGGAAATAATATGGGTCTAAGCAGGCAAGTTCAAGCAAACACATAGAAGGAACATAGAAATATATAGAGAGGGGGGACTATCTTTGAGAAAGAAATGAGACAGATTTTTTTTTCATGGTAGCGACACCGCTTTTTTAGAAGAGCCTTCAGCCAGCAGATAGTGAACAAAAACCTAAGTTATAGAGCCCAGGATCATATCTGTACAAAATAGAAGACAGAAAATGAAATATAAGTAAACTAGTGATTTCAAGTGTTTAAAACAAAGCCAGAGGGTAAAAATGTACAAAGTGCAAGTAAACAATATATACTCACAGGACTCATTTTCCACTGCCAGTCTTGGAGGAACAGCATTTTCTTGCTCATGGATTCTGTTATATCACCTAATAGTCAATTCACACTGGTGACAGTTCATGGTTATAATGTGATTTTCCTCCTCTTCTGCCCCCTTTAAAGTATTAGAATAAAATAGTTGACATTTCAGCCTTGGAGTCCGAAAAAGGCTGGTCAGCTTGAATATAGACTGGTCTGAGACTTTCTTTTTGCAACACGGCTTCTTAGAAAATTACTGCATTGGATTTCACTGTCTTCATTTGGAAGCCTTGATTTAGGAGAAATGTCTCCAATTTCTTTTTTCATCTAATATAAGAACAGGGTTTGGCACACTACATCTCATTGGCCCTGTGGGGCTGGCTGGCTGTTGTTGTAAGTCAAGTTTATTAGCACACAACCACACCCATTTCTTTTCTCACTGCTTTCTGTGGTAGTTTTCATGGTATAATGGCAATAATTGGCATGAAGATTTTATGTCCTGCAAGGTCAAAAATAATTTGTCTCTTCACAGAAAAAGACCTGGAGGAAACATCTCTAGTTTTCGTCATTAAAGTGTGGGCAAACTTTACCATAATGTCCTCGCGGGGAACTCAAAAGTCTCCAAACATACCTGGATTATTCTCTGTAATATAGTAGAAGGATTAGGGTTCAAGTCTCAGCTCTAGCACTTATTTCTATGACTTATCACAAGTTTCAGAACTTCTATCAGCTTCCCCATAAGATGGGTTTAAAAATACTTGTTTTACATGATTGTTGTGAGGACTAAAATACCTGACAAATCCTGGGACTTTTCATAAATTATCTTATTATTCTTTCATGGTGTCACACCTGTCACTTGTTAGCCTGTCACACCTTTTTCTCTACTCCAATGATTTGAAATTTTAGTAGACATTGTGTTCTTGCTGACTTTGTGATGTAATTCCTTAGTAAGGAGGCGGGAAAAAAAGTCCTATGAAAGAGGGTTTAGTCACCTTTGTTCTAGAGATATCCCGGGGATTTAAGCAGACTGTTGGCTCTCTTTTACCAAGGGTTGACCCCAGTCATCATGTGTGAGGTATTGCCATGATTTATTTAAAACAAAACAAAACAAAAAAACAAACAAAAAAAACACAACACAAATTAACCTTGTTCTTCACCATCAAGAAAAAGAAATCAAATGGAGGGAGGGGTTCCTGATTCCAGTCTTTCTGCTTTTTGAAAAGGAGAGGTGTCAGCATCATTTTGAGAAAGTCAAATATTCTCTTTACCTTTTTGGGTAATGTTTGAATAGAAATCAAGAGGGAGAGAAAAGTATTTCTCTTGGATAGCTGCATAATGTTTCCAACCTAATGAATCTGACTTAGTAATTTTGCATCTGGCAAATAAGTGAGGATGTCCTAGAAATAGCTGTAAGACTTTGGTCATTTTTTCCATTTGTGGTGGCCTTCACACATTGCTTCAGGGTGTGTCAGGGGTCTTTTCGCAAGTAGATGGCAGGGGCCCAAGCACTGCCCCACTGGCAAAGCTAACTTCATCCTGATATGAGCAGTCCCGACATCAGGTGATATAAGACAACTTGCTTATTCTCACTGAACTTTGTCTTCAGTTTTCTATTGGATTTTCTAATTGTCTACTTATACCACTTTCAGACATTATGTACTAGCATAGGATAAGTAAAATTTTAAAATGTAACATGTGTAGCCTGTCTACAATTAATGAAGGAGTCTCATTTATTTTGTCTTGAAGTTGGTTGTTAGGAATTCAAAATTTATTTTCCCACAGAAAAACATCATAAAGCACGGACAGGTTATTAATTTAGACCATTTTTGTTTCTTTAGAAAATGTAGGTGGATATTAAAATCTGTTTAAAATTGTTTTTTCATTCATGATGCTATTTCTCTATAGAACCCCTTTAAATTTTCCAGTGTCACATACCAGAGCATACCCATTCCCAGTGTAACTCATCCCCGCTTTGCGCCAGATCAGAGTGGAGGGTAAGGGCAGCTGAGGTCCCAGGAAGAGAGGTTACTGAAGTGAGGCAAGGAGGAGAGGAAGACTGGCAGGGAGCTCTCTCAATCCCCAAGCCTTAGACATCTTTTTTCCCAGAAGTTAAGGAATGAAGATGCTGAGTGTCCCCAGTGGACACTCAGGAAGAGTCAAGAAAGTTTCAGCAGTCTCTTTTGAGGCAAGGCTGTAGGAGGGGAAGTATTTGTGTAGAAGAAAGATTTGTAATTAAGCATTACTAGTCTTATGATGTCCAAGTTCTGGGTATTATTAGTCATTTATCTGTAGCTCCCAACACAATACCTAGCAAATAGTAGGCTTCTAATAAATACTGAATTGTCCAGGGAGATCATCCTTGGAAGGTTAAAAGTAAGTCACTTTGGGTAGCATCTAGCTAACATAATCCTGTTCAAATTTACATTTTACTCTCTAGAGGGTTGTAAGCTTACAAATGTTTGCAAATATATACATACTGTGGTATACAAAGAGCGGGGGAGGAGATTGTTAATGGAACAGAATTATGACTATAAGTTCCCTGGCAAAAGACGAAATTAGAGAATCAGTTACCCAACATGCTCAAGATTCAAAACAGCCATCCAAGAAACAATAGAGCAGAGGGGACAAGAGTTCACATTTTAGAATCAAATGGAACTTCATTTAAATTATAGTCCTGTGCAAACAGGTTTCTGTTTTCTCAAAATCTCCATTTATTTATGGATAAGATGGAAGTAGTCTTAAGAAAGATTTCCACAGTAGATGGTGGATGATCAAATGAGATATAAGACATAAAGTCCTGACTGCATAGTAAGAACTTGAATAAATGCTGGTTGGCATCACCTCTCACTTTTAGAAAACATTATGTGGAGACACAATGAGAGCCTTCCTATAGATACTGAGAGCAGAGGTGTCCCTGGGCCAGGAATCTACTTCAGAACTCTTCTGCCATATCTGAACTCCCTCAAATGCTGATCACAACCATTTCAGCTAATCAGGGCGAGAGAGAGAACGAAAAGGCATGAGGAGTGATAGTCACGTCTTCCCTGTGGGTTTGTGTCACCCACCACGGCTTCCACAGCCATTGTGCTTGTACTCCAGGCTGCTCTATTATTAGTGTTGGCTGCTGTTTCTCCTCCAGCTGCGTGTCCATCAGGGTCCGTTGCAGAATACCAATCTGTCCTCACATGGCACAAAAGCAATGTGGCAGTCTATTAAAAAACATCCTCAGAACTCAAGGCTTCCCATAGTCTCGACCCCCACTGCTCAGAAATCATCATTTCCCCAAGTTTCCAAGGTCCCTTTTGTAACCAGCCTCTATCAGTTGTACTTGCAGTTGGTTGCTCTGAACTAACTAGTCCCATAGCTGACCCTTTGATAAAACATCGTGTCTTTTGATGGCATTGTCTCCTCAGTAGAGAGAAGTCAAGGCCAGGCATCTTTGAATTTGAGGGATTTCTTGAATTTGAATTTGAGGGATTTCTTCATCCCCAAAATACATACCTGGGTCATCTTTCATCCCCTGTCTTCAAGTCATAGTCCCAAGTCAATATGTCAGTACCTTACCTGTCACCCATACCACAGCCTTTTCATTAATTGCATGGTGACGATGTCATGGCATGAACCTGCCCTGTGCTTGCTTCTAATTTCTCTTCCCACATTTCTCAATTGCCTCATCATTAATCCAGGTCTCATATGTTTTGTGTCTGTCTGGCCATCTTAGCTGCCCCAGCCTCCACCCCTGGGAAATAGTAGAAGCGTATATTTGTGATGTGTGGAGATATGACACTTCCAGGCTGCTTGCTCTCCTAGGGTCTTTCCCATCCGCAAAGCACAAGCCTGGGTTGGCTGCTGTGTGGAGTTTTCATGATTTCACAAGTGTTCTCTCCTTTGGCTCTTAAATCATTAGTATGCTTACAAACTCCTCCTCTTCCTTTTTCCTGTCCTAACAGTCATCTGGAAGAACTGGACCAGAAAAACCAGTTAGTTGACAAACATTAACTGATTATGCTGTACTCACTGGGAGTCAGTTGGACTGAGAGGGGACCAGAGCAGAAGGAAAAGATGGCGGGGAACAGAATTAGGGAGCAAACTGGGTCTCGTTATGTACCAGAACTGTCCTGAGATCCTTATACACATAAATAGAGTTAATTCTTGTACTAACCATTTGAAATAGGTACATGAATGAGACTACCGTGTATTTATAAAGAGTATGGACTATGGAGGCTGATTGCCTGAGTTCTAATCCTAGCTTCTCTACGAACTATGAGATCTTGAGAAATTTACGTAACTCCTCTGTTTCAGCTTCCTCATTTGCAAAATGACGCTAATAATACTTACTTTGCACAATTTTCCTAAGAATTAAATGTGTTAATACATATACATGGTGTAGAACACATCTAGCATATAATTAACATTAATGAAGAATTAGTTATTATTGCAATTATTTATTAGATTTAAAAATTGCATTCTCACCTGCAGAGCCCGGCCATGGCTATAGGATATTTCCACCAAGGACAGAGCAGCCTAACAATGGAGAGTCACAGCCCTTTGTCTAGGCAGAGACCCCTGAAGGTCACTGCCAGCTGCCCTACTGGTGACTTGAGGAGAGCAGTGTCCTCCTGCACTTCCCTCGTGCTTCAGGAATGCCAGTAGCTCTCATACTCTGTTCAGGGGCAGATTTTGGCATATGTTTCAAAAACATTTCAACCTTTCGCATATTATTACCATAAACTGTTAAATCCCTTCTGTTAGTAGAAGCAAATTGGGAGCTAATTAAGCATAATCTTTCTGGAAAAAAATCCTGTTTGGGCTTTTCAGAGTGGGACAGACTCTATTTTATAATTCCTTGCTGAGAATTCCCCACTTCCCATTTAGAACCCTTTCGTTTATTTATTCATGTGAGAAAAATACCCATGGAAGACCTCCTGGGTAGAAGAACATACAGTTGAATTAAAGTACAGTTTCTTATTAGAAGTCTTATCCCTTCTGGGGCTCACGAGGCTACAAACTTCAGAGGCTGAGGAGGATTCAACCCATCTCTGAATTCCTGCTGCACTTTGAATCCTTAAAACATGGGTCAGCCATTACTTGATATCTAATTGGTCGTGTGTTTAAGATGCTTAATTTTTGAATTTTAAGTTCATTGAAGTTACAGGTCACACCTTATATGTTCTTCCTCATCATGTCTGGCAAGTACTGGACTCATTCTTTACTCGACAAGCACACGCTGCCCCCTTCAACCCTCATCTTAGGAAACTGCTTCAAGTTATCATTGTTCTGAAGATCCTTATAGTTCACCAGTCGTATGAGCCTCCTCACGATCTTGAAAGTATTGGGAAAGCCCTTCTACCACATAGGGTGGTGCTTCTAGGATCGGGCCTTTGCACATACTATACCCCCTCTGTCTCAGTGTTCTCCCTGTGCTCCTCTCGCTATTGCCCTTTCTCCTGCCAAGTGTATGTCTGTTTGTTCTTCAGATACTTTCTCAATGCCCTCACCTCTACTTCTAAGTACAGTTCTTTGAATTAGCAGTCAGAGAATTATCTTTATGTTATTGCAGGTACTTCTCTATTTATAATTAAACTTTTATTAATGCACTTAATTGATGAATGCCATTCTCCTGACGAAGCTAGAAACTCCTTTAGGGGAAAAACTGTTTCTGCTCATCGTTGCATCTTCAGCATCTAACACAGTATTTAGCACATGTGAAGGTTGCAATAAATAATTCCAAGTTAATTAATGCCCAACAAGTATTTGTTTTTCAGTGATTAAGGCCTTGGTTATTATTAGAAGACTAAGTAAAGTCTTCTAGAACAAGGATTGAGTGTAGGGTTTCATGATGAGGTATAAGGAGCTCTGGGTTGAACATGTACTGTGAGTGGCTCTGTGTGGTATGCAGTGGACAGGCGTATGAGGGATATGAGGGATAGGAGTCAGACTAGAGGCCACTGCCAAGTAGGTCATTCTGGTCTAGTGTGTGCATACGCAGCACTGTCAGGATAAGCTGACATGGAATCAGGATAGCAAACTAGGAATAGAATTGTGAAATACTTGAGGACTAAACAGAGAAGAAATACAGATGATAGGCAAGAGATCTGGATTTCCTTTTAATTAACACATTTATTTTTTTATAGAAGTATGGTGTGCTAGACTAAGCACTGCAGTTATATAGACCAATAACTGTTCCTTTTCTAGAGTCCTGGGAGATGTGGAGGTATAATTCATCATAATATGTTCTGGAAAAGCCTATAATAGCTATGCTTTATGAAAGAAAATGTGGGGGCACCTGGGTGGCTCAGCTGTTAAGCATCTGCCTTCAGCTCAGGGCATGATCCCAGGGTCCTGGGATTGAGCCCCACATCAGGCACACTGCTCTGTGGTAAGCTTGCTTCTCCTTCTCTCACTTCCCCTGCTTGTGTTCACTCCTTTGCTGTGTCTCTCTCCATCTTTAAAAAAAAAAAAAAAAGTAAATCTGTGGGTTTAATAGAAGGCTTTTTGGAAAAAGTAACAGCAGAGATGACCTTGAGGAATGAGCAGAAGTTAGTGAAATAGGAGAGCTAGGTTCTTGCCTCATGGAGTCGAAGAATGAATCTCGTGGACAAAGGAGTGTGAATAAAGTGATAGAAGTTTATTAAGCAAGGCTACAGAAGAAAGCTCTCAGGAGTGAGAGGCGTCCCAACGGGGTTGCCTGCGAGGGCCTCTGCTGACAGTCTTATTTAGAACTGATCAGGGAGCTTGTGGCCTTATCATTCCTGTGATGTCTTGGCTTGAGGAAGGACTGGTGAAAACATCTCTCTTTGCTTACTTTTTTTAGGGTCTGATTATTCTTTGTGGGACTCAGGTGACCTGTCATAAAAAAAGACATCCCCCCACACCACACACACACTTAGGGCAAGGTGGTCTGGTTGGTTTCCTTATCTCTGATTTCCTTATACCTGCACATTTTGGGGATTTCTTTGAGCCTGATCCCGTAGCTGCTTCCCTATCTCTCCCTGCCTAGCCCTGCTTGTCCCTTACTCCTTAGGACATGAGTAGTAGACATGGGAAGAGATAGTGTAAATAATGAGCATCACTGGGAAAGTGAAAAGACTGAGGAGTGCTCAGAATATTTAAGGAACTAGAAACCTCTTATGGATAACTTGATTGTGGAGGGAAAAATGAGGGTAGAGGGTTTAGTAAGCAATAAGGACATGAACTGGATTGGAGTGAGATTTGAGAAACCACTGGAGAATCATCAAACACATCTGTGATCTGGTCTGTGCCTGGGAAGTGGCTTTGCCCTTATAATGGGAAAGTGGTGCTGGACTGACATCAGGGAGATCATTTAGGAAATGTGAGTTTATGAAAGTGATACATAGTCATGATAGGACAGAGAAGTAATATTGACATTTCAAGAGAGGAGATAGACTTTAGTTATATTGAAAGAAAACATCACTATAATGTAGTGGCAGAATGTTGTGAGGTCTGGAGCTCATGGAAAGAATTCTTGAGACATCGTTGGTGTATAAAGGGTATTTTTATTAAAGCATGGGGATGGGACCCATGAGCAGAAAGAGCTGCTGGGATTGTGAGAAATGGCTGATTATATGCTTGGGAGTTGGGGGAGATGAGGATAAAGGGAGGTGTGCAAAAGGAGTTTTATATGCTAAAGAAGACTTTCAGGATTCTGGAGGCCTACTTGTTGCCCAATTAATGTTGTTTTCCCTTTTCTTTTCTTTTCTTTTTAAGATTTTAGCTACTTATTTGACAGACAGAGATCACAAGTAGGCAGAGAGGCAGGCAGAGAGAGAGTGGGGAAACAGCCTCCCTGCTGAACAGAGAGCCCGATGTGGGGTCGATCCCAGGACCCTGGGATCAGGAACTGAGCCAAAGGGTCCTGGTTAAGAAGAGGCTTAATTTTAGAATTATTTGTTCCATTTCTTTGAAAAAGATGGATGGTACTTTGATAGGAATTGCATTAAATGTGTAGATTGCTTTAGGTAACATAGACATTTTCACAATATTTATTCTTCCAATCCAGGAGCATGGAACATTTTCCCATTTCTTTGTGTCTTCCTCAATTTCTTTCATGAGTACTTTATAGTTTTCTGAGTATAGATTCTGTGTCTCTTTGATTAGGTTTATTCCTAGGTATCTTATGGTTTTGGGTGCAATTGTAAATGGAATTGACTCCTTAATTTCCCTTTCTTCTGTCTTGCTGTTGGTGTAGAGAAATGCAACTGATTTCTGTGCATTGATTTTATATTCTGACACGTTATATGGAACCAGAAAAGACCTCGAATAGCTAAAGGGATATTGAAAAGGAAAGCCAACGTTGGTGGTATCACAATCCCAGACTTCAAGCTCTATTACAAAGCTGTCATCATCAAGACAGCATGGTACTGGCACAAAAACAGACCCATAGATCAATGGAACAGAATAGAGAGCCCAGAAATAGACTCTCAACTCTATGGTCAACTAATCTTCGACAAAGCAGGAAAGAATGTCCAATGGAAAAAAGACAGCCTCTTCAATAAATGGTGCTGGGCAAATTGGACAGCCACATGCAGAAAAATGAAATTGGACCATTTCCTTACACCACACACAAAAATAGACTCAAAATGGATGAAGGACCTCAATGTGCAAAAGGAATCCATCAAAATCCTTGAGGAGACCACAGGCAGCAACCTCTTCGACCTCAGCCGCAGCAACATCTTCCTAGGAACAACGCAAAAGGCAAGGGAAGCAAGGGCAAAAATGAACTATTGGGATTTCATCAAGATCAAAAGCTTTTGCACAGCAAAGGAAACAGTTAACAAAATCAAAAGACAACTGACAGAATGGGAGAAGATATTTGCAAATGACATATCAGATAAAGGACTAGTGTCCAGAATCTATAAAGAACTTAGCAAACTCAACACCCAAAGAACAAATAATCCAATCAAGAAATGGGCAGAGGACATGAACAGACATTTCTGCAAAGAAGACATCCAGATGGCGAACAGACACATGAAAAAGTGCTCCATATCACTCGGCATCAGGGAAATACAAATCAAAACCACAATGCGATATCACCTCACACCAGTCAGAATGGCTAAAATCAACAAGTCAGGAAATGACAGATGCTGGCGAGGATGCGGAGAAAGGGGAACCCTCCTACACTGTTGGTGGGAATGCAAGCTGGTGCAACCTCTCTGGAAAACAGCATGGAGGTTCCTCAAAATGTTGAAAATAGAACTGCCCTATGACCCAGCAATTGCACTATTGGGTATTTACCCTAAAGATACAAATGTAGTGATCCAAAGGGGCACGTGTACTCGAATGTTTATAGCAGCAATGTCCACAATAGCCAAACTATGGAAAGAACCTAGATGTCCATCAACAGATGAATGGATCAAGAAGATGTGGTATATATACACAATGGAATACTATGCAGCCATCAAAAGAAATGAAATCTTGCCATTTGCGACAACATGGATGGAACTAGAGCGTGTCATGCTTAGCGAAATAAGTCAAGCGGAGAAAGACAACTATCATATGATCTCCCTGATATGAGGAAGTGGTGATGCAACATGGGGGCTTAAGTGGGTACGAGAAGAATAAATGAAAGAAGATGGGATTGGGAGGGAGACAAACCATAAGTGACTCTTAATCTCACAAAACAAACTGAGGGTTGCTGGGGGGAGGGGGTTTGGGAGAAGGGGGTGGTATTATGGACATTGGGGAGGTATGTGTTTTGGTGAGTGCTGTGAAGTGTGTAAACCTGGTGATTCACAGACCTGTACCCCTGGGGATAAAAATATATGTTTATAAAAAATAAAAAATTATATTAAAAAAAAAAAAAAGAAGAGGCTTAACCCACTGAGCCACCCAGGTGCCCCAATGTTGTTTTCCTTTTAGCAAGGCATTAACATTAAGACAGTTGAGAGCTTTCTGGAATAATGTTAAATTCTTTCTGTTGCAAGTCCTTGTCAATAGACCACAGGTTGTAAAAAAGTTTAACTTCTTTACATTTCTTTATGCCTTTGTTTCCCACATCACTCTTGGTAGGGAAGGTGATGTTAGGGCTCCAGGAAATTGAGTTATGGGCCTCTGAAACTTAGGCTATTGATAAGAACGCTTTTTCCTTGCAAATCACTAAGACATTGGTAAACTGATAAAAACTCTTGTCTTGCAGGACTGTGATCTCTGTTAATTATTTTTGTTTTTTTCCTTTCCTTAGTTTTAGGGCAGCCAGGAGTGCCTGAGGAATGTCACACATCCCCATCCTGGGAGCTTATGGCCAGGGGCATTGCGGGATGTCAGCTTGTGCTTTGCCCTCAGCTGGCCATCTGCTTCCTTATTAAATAGAATTTGGCCATGGTTGGAAAAGAGGACTCTGGTTTCTGATTAGAGCAGTTTTGTAAAAGATGGTATTATTTACCATAAGAGGATAGATAAGAGAGGATACAGGTTTTTTGTTTGGAGGTAGATACATTTATTTTTAATTATGTTGATAGATAATGAAACTGTAGACTGTGAATACCCATTTTCTCCCTTTTCTTAAAAAAAAGAATGTTCATGTTTTAGTTAGGCATTTCCCAGCTTACTTATAGCTGGGTGTGACCATGTGATTAACTTCTAGCCAGGGGGATGTAAGGTACCTGTTGCGTACCTCTTCCGGTTGGTGTTTCCCTCTTCCTCATTTCTTCCCACTGTTGGGAATGTGGGCACATTGACTGGAGTTCTTATAGCCACCTTAGACCATGATAGAAGCTGCGTATTGATGATGCTGGAACAATGAGGTAGAGTGTCTTGAGACCCTGATGGCTATAGAGCCCCCTTTTCAGGTCTGGCTGCCAGTTTGTCATTCTGTGCATCAGTCAGCCTCTTTCTCCAGCCACCACTGCTATTGTCCAATGAGCTCATGAACCCAGTGACTATAGTGGCAGAAGTGGAGACATACAGAGGCTTTAGCAACATGGACTTCTACTCACCAAGGTCAATCTGATTATGGCCACTGTGAATGCTCATTTCAGCAGCAGCAGAGATCAACACTTGTTATGCCCCAGTTTTCACGTCTGAGAGACCACCAAGGAGCCAAGCACCGATGCAATCGCACAAGGGTTTATTTGACAAGCTTAAGCTTGGGCCCAAGTATACCTGACACAGCAGAGTAGGGACTTGGACCCTGAACCAGATTACAGTCAGAGTTTTTAAAGGCAGAGTAGGGGTGGACTCGGGGGTGGGTGAGGACAAAGGTGATTAGGGATGGCGTTAAGTCTCTAAGGACTTTCAGAAGCAAGGTCTCCAGGACCTTGAGGGGCTAGCTATTGTTGGGAGAGAGGTTACTTATTACCAATAATAAAAATCTTCTCGTGAGACCCTTTAGATGTATATCAGTGGGCCATGTACTAGGGAATGATTCTCAACACTATCTTGGAGGTTTAGAGACAAAGTTGCCTAAAGGAATTATTAAAGTAGATTTACAGGATTCTGGTCAGACCTGTCGGGGTAGGGGGTCGGTCAGGCTAGGATTGTCCTTAGCAAAACCTCAAGGTGAGGACAGTTAAGTCCCCAGGGGAGAGCCACTCTGTCTGTTTCAAGGGCTTGTCAGTAGGTGAGGAATTTTAATGATTTTCTCCTGCCTCTGTTTCCCACATCAGCTAAACTTGAGGTGGGATGGCCTTAATTTTCTCGGACTCTGCACACTGAGTTTCCAATATGGTACCATTGCCTGGGAGGGTCATCTGGCCACCTGGTGAAAGACTGTTTACAATGGGCCACTTCCTTCATAGAAGGGATTTTGTTCTTCCTGGAGTAGACGCTCTGGTTGTAGGTTTCTTTCCCCACACACAATATTTCTACCAAAATTAACATCACAGATCTATAGAATGACTTACCTGCCATCATAGTATTCCATACAGCATTGCTTCTGATCAAATTGCTCACTTCACATAAAGTGCGGTTGTGGGTCTTGCTCATGGAATTCACTGGTCCTACCATATTCCTTCCCAAAATTTAGTGGTTTCCAGATTTTCATAGAGTGCTCATTTCATAGGGTGCTATGTCCCTATGAGGCACAAAGGCTTTGGATCCATAGGCTGAGCTAGCATGGTTATGATATGAATAAATGAAGACTTCTATCAGTGCAATGGTTCTTCAAAGGTATGATTATGTTTTCATTGATACCCATTCAAAGCTATTAAAAAATACTGCTGAATGAAGGTTTTACATAAGTATTATTTTACATAAGTAGGTTTTACATTATGTATTTTTTTCTCTGTATTAAGGGAAATAGTAAAACATGCTGGTTTTAAATCCCAAGCTTTAGAATTGAGATTGGATGAATCCTGATATGCATACTCTTAGGAAAATTACTTAACCTCCTTAACACTCAGTTTTTCAGTTTGTAAAATGGGACTTAAAATACCTTTATCACAAGACTGTTCAAAAATACATGTAAAGTGCTTTCTGGGGTACTTAGTACACAGTAAGGATATAGTAAACAATGATTATTATTTTTCTAGAAGTCAAACTACTGTCAGGGGTGAGGATCTAAATCTTTTTGACATTGAAAAGTACATATCCAACAGGAGCCATATCCATTGATATCCGGAAGTTTTCTCCAGGCCATGCCATCAATTCTGTGGATTCTTTGTTTTATACCTGCAGGGTAAAGCTAATGTATTTAACTAGTCTGTGATCATGACCTGTTTCCCCTCCCAAGAGACACTGGCCTTGTAATATGGAGATATTCAGTGCCTTATAGTAAGTGACTTAAGGTGAGAATTGCAGTCTTCTGGCAGGGCCAGAGAATGAGGTACCTCTGGGTAGGGTCCCCTTTCCTGGGGACTTCTGCATCACAAAATTGAAGCAGGAGGTTGCTCTGTGCGCCTCCGGGTAAGGATGGCCTTGTTCTATGGAAGAATAAATCTGTGTGAAATCAATACCTGTTCCTATTGTTTTCAGGTTTTACTCTTTGCCTTTAGGGATCAGACACACAATGGGCACTCAGTAAATATTTGTTAAATGCACAGATTTAAGAGGAAATGGAGACTCAGATGGGGAGGGGGGGGGATGGAGAGGTTATCTCGAGAGGTTATCTCAAGAGGTCCAGAAAATGAGAAAAGATCACTTGAGCTCAAAGCTAGAGAGGTAGTGGAGTTAACATGAATTCCTTCCATTGTCCGTCACTGTCTTGCTCCTTTTCAGTTGACTCTTTCTTAATTTGTGAAAGGAGCACAATGTCTCTGAGTCCAGAGTAAAAATTGGATAAAGGCAAGTTTATCAGTATTGCTGATTAACATAGTGCCTAATAGCCTGTGGATACAGTACCTGACCATAACATTTAAAATACAAGGTTACAAAAAGAATTCCAGGTATGAAAATTGAAACAACCTTCAGATATCATCTAATATACAGTTGTGTTTTTTTCCTTTTCATTAATAAAATACATCTTTGGATAATTGAAAGTTTGACTTAATGAGGAAGATTTGCAGACACATGAAAATCCACTAATAGTTTTCAGGGCGTCACAGACTCTCTGAATCTTATTCTTAAACCCCTTAAGGAACTAGAGATCAGAGGTTAAGAACATTTTTTTTTTTTTTTAAATTATTCTAAGTGAAGTAAGTCAAGGAGAGGTTAAGCACTTTTGATGAAATCCAGCCTCTTTATTTTATGGAAAAAGGAACAGAGTCTCAAAGAAGTTAAAGTCCAAGTCCAAAGCCACACAGTACTTGGAAGTTAGAGACTGGAACCCAGGGCTCAATACAACTGATGTAGGAAAGACATTAGGGTTTGAAGCCGATGGCTAAGAAAGAATTCTTGAGATGTTTTTGGTGCAAAAATGTGGTTTTATTAAAGCACAGGGACAGAACCCATGGGCAGAGAGAGTGGCACTGGGGTCAAGAGGATTGGCCCACTATATGCTCTCAAGTTGTGAGGAGGTTAGGGATAGCATAAGTCTCTAAGGAATTTTGAAAGCAAGGTTTCCAAGACTTTGAGAGGACTAGCTATTGTTGGGAAAATGTCATTTATTACCACCCAGTAAAACCTTAGTCATGAGACCCTTCAGATTTTTATCAGTGGGTCATACACTTGAGGGATGATTGCCAACATGTATCTTGGGAGATAGAGATAAAAGAAGTTTCCAAAGTAATTTTTATATGTTAAAGTAGACTTACAGGATCTTGGGGGTCAGGCTAAGATTGCCTTTTGCCCTTAACAAAGTATTAACACAGAGGCAGTTGAGCCCCTAGAGGAATGTCACTCTGCTTGTTTCAAGGACTTGTCAGTGGACTGTTAGTAGTAGGAAATTTAACAGTTTTTCTTCTGCCTTTGTTTCCCACATCACTAGTGATTAAGTCCCAGAACCTAAGTGAGGTTCGGTGGGGTGAGGTTCGGAGCTGACGACTAAAGAAAGAATTCTTAAAGACATCTTTGGTGCAAAATGGTGGTTTATTAAAGCACGGGGACAGGACCCATGGGCAGGAAGAGCTGCTGCCCCGGGTTGTGAGGGATGGCATGTTATATACCCTGCGGTTGGGGGAAGGTGAGGGGAAGGGAGGTTTCAGTGGAGTTTTCATATGCTAAAGAGGGCCTACAAGGTGCCAGGATGTTCCAGGCTGCCGGAGGCCTTGCCCTTGCATTGGATCAATGTTGTCTTTAGACCAGCCATTAACATTAAGATAGTTGGGAGACTTTTTTGGTGGGGTGTCACAATCCTGCTATCAATTGTCTTTGTTAGTGAGATTTAGGACATTTGTAAGCCAAGGGAGACTCCTGTCTAGCAGGATTGTGAGCTCTGCAAGTTAACTATTTGCTTATTGTTCATGGCAGTCAGGGCTGCCTGAGGGATGCTACACTTATGGAGGGGAAAGGGTGAAGAGGGGGTGCAAGGCACCAGCTTTTGCTTTGTCCTCAGCCAGCCTCCTGCTCCCTCATCACTAGTATTCAAATTCTTGATAAATTTTAATGAAACTTAACATCTTATTAAGCTAAAGGCCATTGCCATTTCAGGTCACCTTTTGTGAGGGAAGATAACAAAACATCCTTTTAATCACTCTGGTAGAGATTGAACAAAATAAAACAAAAACATCTGTTGTTTTCAAGTTATCCACATCCCACTCCGAAAGTCTTATATTTCTTAATCTCAAAGCATGCGTTTAATCTCAATTTACTCATCCTTGTGTCCTCAAGTGGAGTTCTCACTTGTCTCCCTGTTGCCTTTAAAATAAATTCATCTCTTCACCTAAAGCATCAGAGAGGAAGATCAAAGAAAACTCCTTAGATGTCCCATTTTAGATCTAACACCCTTCGAAATTGGGAATTTATCACTCTACTCTCAGAGATATGTCTGTTTGATGACCCAAAATGCTATGCAGTTTATACTTATGTTGTTCTCAAGCTCATTTTGGATAGTTAAAATTTAGATCAAGGGTTGGTTTGTTTGCTTGTTTTGTTTTTAAGGTTTCTGAAGTAATAAGGCCTGGGGAAGATTACATATTTCATAGAGTTCTTCAATGATATTCAGGTGTTCAGTTGTTTTTTTATTCATTATATTTGCAACATCTGAAAAATGTAGAAACATTAAGGTTGTGCAAGTACTTCATGATTTTCAAAATGTCATTTTTTATTTGCTTACAGTAGTTTATTCATAGTGTTGAATAGGCATATTTTTCTTTGCTATGATAATTGATTTCTAGAGAATTTTGACCTGTGGTTTCAGACTCAGGAAGTATTTATTGTGTGTACCTACGGTGTATACAGCCCTGTGCTACACAAAGGACATGTGCTTGTTTTTGCAGCTGTGCATGGGCAGCATTTAACTGTAGACTGGCATTAAGATAGTGTAAATATAAATATGCAAAAAACTGTGGTGGAGCTAATCTTGGGTCAACAAAGGGAAAGTAGCCTATATGTTGCCATGGTGAGATGAGATACACGTTTCTTAGCCTCTTAGAAGCTATTACTGAATTGAGAGAATTCTACACTTGCCCACCCTCCCCCCACACACACCGTGCCTCACTCCCTCATGATGCTAACTTGTCAACTTCATGGCATAGAAGATAGCATTACCTTGAAGAACAGGTTATGTTTGAAGGAAAGTTAGCAGGAAGGGGAAGAATTGAGAGTGGTGCAAAGAGCAACATTCTCATCAGTCTGGCTGAACAATAGCTACTAAGGGGACATGTGGGAGGGAAGGAAACACAAGTTTTCAGCTCTGGGCTTTGAAGAGGGTTGGCTGTGAGGAAAGTGACAAATGTCTTGTTTGTATTTTGCTTACTCTGTGCCAGACAGGAATGCATTCAGATTTTGTGGTGCTTGAAGCGTATATGATTTGGGAGTTTCTAAGAAAAAGAATACAAAACAGCAAATACATAATTAAGTATAAAAATGAATATTTATGTAGAATGAGAAAAGAAATTACAACAAACTATAAACATATAAAAGCCACAAATACTATGAAAATGCAAATTTCAAAAAATAATGTTATTGAGTTTTTATTTATTACCTTTCAGGGAAACCTTGAAAAATCATTTTTTTAACTTACATTTTTTTTTAGCTGCATATTTTTGATCACCTATTTAGTTGACGTGATTGATTTTGCAATGTTATTTTCTATAAAGAGAATAGCAAGGTAATTCAGTGTTTCTCATTGATAGTTCAGATTTGTCTTTTCAGTTTTACAAATTGTTATGAATTTAAAACATTTGCCAAAGTTGGCAAAACCTCTTTTCATTTACAAATAAGGTATTACAGATGTGCTTAGTGTTTGTAATACTGCTACAAGTCTGTACAACCACAGGAATTCTGATAAATTCTGCTTAGCCCAATTCCCATCAAAAAGAAAGAAAATGTATGAGGTATTTATAATTATATGTGCTTTGCATTTTCTAGAATATTTTCACAAGATAGAACTTCTGTTTTTACTTGGTATCCAAGAGAATTACATTTTTGACTTCCAATTCATACATCTGATGATTGATAAGACCTTCCTGTGTTTAGCCTTCTTTTTTATTACCTGTGAGCATCTGATACGGAGAGCTTACCCAGCACTTTGGTGTCATGACCACATCCAAGTTGGCACCATGGAGGTTAAGACCCCTTTTGGAAGACTTCCTGGACTGTGACATGTAGCAAATGCTTTATTATTTACCGAAGTGACTACAAATCCTATTATCAGAGTGAATAAACTTGAACCAAATATATCCCCAATATGCCTTCTCCTCGAGGATCCAAAATAGGGATCCTTTGTCACAAGGAAAAGCCTGCTCTAAGGGGTAGAGTTTGTAGTGGAAAAACACAGTGATTTTAACTGAGACACAATTCAAACATTTAACTTAAAAATTTTACAAAAATACAGATCAGTATGAACATATGGCTGTGCTTACTAGGCCTATTGGAAGGGCCCTGAAGCTCAGGCTCCATTAGCTTCTCAACCAAGCTATTTCTGATGATAGACATTCTGAATTACCAGATCTTGAGGCACCTTGATGGCTCGGTCAGTTAAGCATGTGACAGTTATTTCTGCTCAGGTCATGATCTTCAGGGTTATGAGTTCAAGGCCTGCATTGGGCTCCATGTTGGACATGGAGCCTGCTTGAGATTCTCCCTCTCCCTCTTCCCTTCCCCCACCTGAAAAAAAAAAAAAAGATCAAGTATCAGATCTTTCAGCATCCCAATGTGCCAGGGCTCAGACTTTAATTTGTTCTTTCTTTTTTTGCAGGGAGTGTTGGTGATGGTCCTATTTATTCCCTCCTTGATCTCAGCCAGCTTCCATTTATTAAATATAATCTGTACTCGCACAATGCCCAATTTCTCTTCTATATTTTCTGGAGCTTCAGAATCCTATATAAGTGTCTTCTCAGTATCTCTTGGGTGACGTGGATCACCTGGTTAACTAAGAGGACCATCAAACCCGACATTATCACAGCAACTGACCTCTGGATCTTGTTTCCTAAATCTTCTCCACCCATAGACTTCTCAGTTCGTGACAATTTTATCTTTGTCTATTAGGAAATCCTGACCTTTCAAAATATGTGCAGAACTTGATCACAGCTGACCTGTTTTACAGCTGTCATCTTGGACATGTCCATCGCCATCTTTCACCTGGATTTTGTCAGAAGCCACAAAGGCCTCTCCCCCGCTCCTTTGTTTCCCCGAAAGCAGCCTTTTTGGTTATTGTTGTTGTTGTTGTTGTTTTTCCTTCAAGTTTTATTCAAATTCTGGTTAAACATACAGTGTAACATTAGTTTTAGGTGTAGAAGCTAGTGATTCATCACTAGTGTTCCCCCTCCTTAATACCCATTACCTATTTAACCTGTCCCCCAGCCACCTCCCCTCAGTCTGTTCTCTATGATTAAGAGTCTGTTTTCTGGTTTGCCTCTCTCTCTTTTAACCCTATGTTCATCTATTTTGTTTCTTAAGTTTCACATATGAGAGAAATCATATGGTATTTGTCTTTCTCTGACTGACTTATTTTGCTTAGCATAATATGCTCTAGCTTCATCCATGTCATTGCAATTGGCAAGATTTCATATTATTTTGGCTGAGTAACATTCCATTGTGTGTGTGTGTGTGTGTGTGTATGTGTGTGACATCTTTATCCATTCTTCAGTTTATGGACATTTAGGCTATTTCCATAATTTGGCTATTGTGGACATTGCTTCTGTAAACATCAGGGTGCATGTATCCCTTCAAATCAGTATTTTTGTATCCTTTTGGTAAATACCTAGTAGTACAATGGCTGGGTCGTAGGGTAGCTCTATTTTTAACTTTTGGAAGAACCTCCATACTGTTTTACAGAGTGGCTGTACCAGCTTGCGTTTCCATCAACAGTGCAGGAGGGTTCCTTTTTCTCCACATCCTCACTAACAGCTGTTGTTTCTTGCGTTATTGTTTTTAGCCATTCTGACAAGTGTGAGGTGAGATCTCATTGTAGTTTTGATTTGCATTTCCCTAATGATGAGTGATCTTGAGCATTTTTCATGTCTGTTAGCCATCTGTATTCTTTCTTTGGAAAAATGTCTCTTCATGTCTTATACCCATTTTTTGATTAGATTATTTGTTTTTTGGGTCTTGAGTTTCAAAAGTCCTTTATATGTTTTGGATACTAAACCTTTAACCATAGCAGCCCTTAAAATGTAAATCAGGTCTTGTCATTCCTCTGTTCATCTCAATTTACTCCAAGACACCAAGGGTCATAAAATGGTCCAGAAGGTTCAAGTGACCTGGCTTTCTACTATTACAACTCAAACCTTCTCCTTCTTCCAGTGTACCATCAAGCTTGCTTCTAAGAGTTTTGTTGAACACACCAGGCTAGGGCCTCAGGATATTTATCGAAGGCATTTATTTGGATAACTCTCTCTGTCCAAGTATTTCCTCAGATGTTACCACCTCAATGAGACCACCTTGGCCCCCCTGTTTAATGCCACATTTGTTGCTCCACCCACCCAGCATTCCCTATCCCTTTTATTCTGCTGTATTACTTCCGCATTACAGTAGTACTAATCACTTGCACACAGTTGTATGTTTACATATTAATTGAGTTGAGAGGTTCACTGTCTTGATCTTCTGCCAGAATGTAAACAACACAAGGACAACCATCTGTATGCTTTTGAATGGTATGTCAAGCCCAGAGATTCATCTGATTCTTAACAAATAAATACACTCTGCGAGATAGGTACAACTATTTTTGTAAATTAAAAAAAAAAAACAAAAAAACACAAATAGAGAAAACTTAAAAAAGTCAACAAGATCACAAAAGTAGTAGAGATGGAATTCAACCCTGAAAGCCTCCAGAGTCTGCACCCTTAACCCGGGTGCAATATTGCCTCCTGGTGTATGGAGGGGCGGGGCCAATACAGGATTGGGGAACAGATAGGGCCCTGGAGTGATTGCTGCTTCTCTTCCCTGTTCACATGAAGCTGTTAATCTCTGGATTGAGCCCAGGTCTCAAAGATATATGTTGCAGGATTAAAACTTATTTTTCAAAAAGTAAGCAATGTACATATATGGAGTAGAGTTGTGACTTAATTGTTTTCCCAAGGAAATCATGATATTCTCCTCCTTTTTTGAGTCCTGTTGTGTCTTCTGTTTGGCCAAATTGTATGATTCAATTATCCTCACCAGAAGAAATGTGTGTGATACAGAGGGCTATCATTCTATGCTAATGAGAGACTTGAAAACCACAACAGTATTCCCAAACACATTATTATAACAGCACATTGTTTTGGAGGTCAAGATGATTTGCATAATGTAAGAATTACCTGAACTCAGGTGGAAAAACTGCTGCTAAGGGATGTCAGTACAAGTAGAGAGATGGCTTATATAATCTGGGTGTTAGAAGTTATTTGTATAGTGAGGCTTTCATGTTTATTTGGGAAGATAGATTAGAATCTATGAAGATTATAACAATTCTTTACCATACCTTCTTCATTTCAGTGGGAAATGTAGATAAATGGAGAGGAATATGCAGGTGTGCAGTGGGGCTGGGGTGTACCATTTTTTGTTTAAAGATTTTATTTATTTATCTGATAGAGAGCACAAGTAGGCAGAGTGACAGGCAGAGGCAGAGGGAGAAGCTGGCTCCCTGCTGAGCAGGGAGCCTGATATGGGACTCTAGTCCAGGACCCTGGGATCATGACCTGAGCCCGAGTCAGACGCTTAACAACTGAGCCAACGAGGTGCCTCCATGGGGTGTACCATTTTTAAACCAGTCATTCTGATAACCCATATAACATTCTACACACACACAAGTGTCTTTTGGGACTTTTCCAGAAGCTTTATATCTAGTCTCCTTGCATCTATTTCCTTCACCCACGTCCTCCAGCACACTTGTCCTAAAATTACCTTTTGAGGACCTACACTGGAGCATGTTACTCTTCTATTTAAAATCATTCCACGCACCCTCCAGCCACTGTAGCAAGTACTCTTTCCCATGTAGCAATCAGTCATTCACTCTGGATGAACTCACTCTTTCTTCTGTCCCCACATTGCTACTTTCTATTCCCAGGTAACAGTGCTTTCCCCAAACACTCCATGCCTTGCCATTTGTCTGTGCTTTAGGCTCCTGCTGAAACTCACTTTCCTCTAGGGCTCTCTCTAGCCACATTATACCCAGCTTCTGCGAACCAGCTCAGATGTTATTGTTTCTGGAAAGTCTTCCTAGACAAATCTCAAATCCTGCAAATAGGCAAACACTTGCATACATACTCATATACTGTGGGAATAAATAGTTTCTCTTCTGTTTTTCCACAGGCCTTTATTCATACTTCAGGAACAATGGTTCTGCCCCTCTTGCAGTGACTTCTCTCTGTTGCACCATGATTTGGAGAGCCTCCAAAAGTCTCTAGGAACTGAATAATTCCCTTCGGTGCTTGTGGAGGTGAGTGAACAGATTTCTGTGTATCTATACTCAGAATGCAGATTGGTACCTGCATTGACTTGGAAGAGCACGAATCTGGTGACAGAAAATGTGAATGGTACATTCTTTCGCATATGTCTGCTCAGTTTAACAAACATTTATGAAACCTGGTTTCTACCAAACACTGTGCTAGGCACTGGGCTTAGTGTGGTGAGAACACAGCCTCTGACACTTGTCCTCTTGGGGCTTAATGCATGGGAAGCAATTTGCTATAGGCAAACTGTGATCATATCTGCTCTGGGTCCACATGGCTAGTTCTTAAGCTACAAGAAGGAAGGATTTGTGTTTTATTCACTTTCTATTGTTAACCTTAAAAGTAAAAGCTGCCAGTTATTTCATCAGCAAAGGATGCATTTATACAGGAGTAAAAGAGAATTGTAGTTCTGCACAATTTTGCTGCAAGTCTGGGTAACAAAGAAGTGGTACACTTTTTTAAGGACTAAAGGGAGTAAGCTGGGAACACTGTTGTGAACTGAAGGTCTGTTGGAATAAACTGGGGGTTCAAAGTATGGTGGCTTCTTATTGTTTGAGCTGGTGTTTGAGAGGATGAGAACAGTGTCTCTTCCTCCACCTGGGTAGTAGTGTCCACATTCATGGTCATATTCTTGTAAAGTCACATCCTGTTGGGTGTGTAATTGACTCTGGGTGTAGAGCACGAGAGCTCCCTCTGCTGAAACCTCCCGACTCCATTTTAATGAGGTTTTCTGTTACTAATTTTCACAGCGTCCTCTATGTTGACTTTAATTAACCACCGTTAGAATGGTAAAGACTTGTTTTGCATACGGAGGTGTTCAATACATAGCTGATGGGAGAAGGAAGGAGGGAAGCAGGAAGCAAAGGGGAAAGGAAGATTGAGAAAGAGGAAGAGAATGTCTTTTGGTTTTTAAATCAAACTACAGATTTCGATCTTTACTGTCGGAATAAATCATGATCTTCTTTATGATCTTCTTCTGTTCTTTTAAAAAAGATGCTGCTGCAAACTCTTGAAGACTGGTAGGAAAACCAGTAATAAGGGAAAAGAAAGGAAATAAAACAAAATAAGCACAAATCCCTGGCAAACAGCCTAAGCACGATTAGACCATTAGAGAGGAGTGCTCTGCCCCGAGGTGACCCCTCACCCTGTCTTCTCCACATTGGCCTTTTTTCTTAAGTGACTTTCAAAACCCATTCTCTTGGGGTTTGCATGCCTAGGAAGCACTGGGGATTAGATGGATGAAAACAGAATACATTTAACCATACCATAATTATCTCTTGCCTTTTGTTTTCATTCCTGTGGGGCTCTAGAAACGTCACTGCCCTTATTTAATGCAGGGCGGTGCCTGTGGAGTAATGTCTGACTTGCACCATGAAAATCCCTCGGCAGTTTGAGGCATTGAGGGATGGAGCTTGGAAAGCCAGATGAAGAGAAGCTTGCAGTATTGATTGAGACAACAACTGCGACAACAAAACCCTTGAGTCTCTCCCAACAAGCAGAGAGGGAACAGCAAGGTGGGAGTGATTCAAAGGGATGAGAGTAATGCAGGAAGTGGGGTGCTGTGCCCTCCTCAATCACCAGAGTCTCTGTGGAGAAAGCGCACCCCTCAGGCTCCGGCCTCCTCTGCAGAGGGGATACGAGCCCTCTCCTTACCTTTACTTCTTTGTCTGTCAGTCAAGAGCCAGGGAAGGGGGAAGATGATAGAAGACGGGGGGGAGGGGGGGGGAGATTTGTTCCACATTCTCTATTATTATTTTGTTCTGTCTCAATCATCTCAATATTTGAAAAGTAGATTTAGAGGAAGCCTGGCAGGAAGAAAAGAACAGCCAAACTGCTGAGGCTGTTGAATTTTTAATCCCCTAACACTTTTCTCCCCCTTCTCTATTTATTATCTATTTTCAAAGCACTGGAGTAAAGAGATTGTCAAAACCCCATTCCCTGGCAACCATTCAAAAAGCTTCATCCTGTAGCATGACTAGAGGAAACCAGGAATGAGTTCTTAGAACAATTTCCTAGGAGTCAGTAATGATATCAGAAACTAAATGTTTTTCTTGAGGTGAGGAATACATGTAATGGGAATGATGGTTCGGTGATGACAGCATCAATTTTTCTCTGACTGCAAATCCTGGGGCTCCCTATTCCTGTGAGCCTGCTCCAGTGCCCACAGCAGGAGATCACCAAAGACCCAAAGCATGTGCCTGCCCTCCTCCTGGGGAGCATGTTTTGCTTCCTTGGCCGGACTCAGCGAGTCTTCCCCTATGCTCTCCAGTGACAGGATTTGCTGCCCTTCCTCCAAGAGCGTAAGATATTTCCTATGTAGGGAGAAGGGTTGAGGAGCCATTCCCCCACTGCTCTAGGAACCTGCCTCCTGAACACCCAAAGGACGTGCAGAAGGGGCCTGTGAGTGGGTTCCTATTTCCCCTGGGTCTGTGGCTACCGGGGTATTATGTTCTCATACTATCCCACATTCAGCTTTTAGCAATCTGTTCACAGTTTTGGCTGGTTTCTCTTCAGCAGTGTGTGCACAGTCCAGCAGCAACAATTCAGTGAAGCGTGTGTTTGCATCCTTCCCCTCCTTCCTGGATGATGTTTGCCTTGAATTTTGCTCTGCAACCTCAGTTCTCCAATAGAATAAAGACAGTTGTCATTGTGCAGACCGTCTATATGTGTATGTGTATGTTCTGTTGTCTTTGGTAGATGAAACTGGTTTCTTCTCAGCTTTCTATGTCCTAAGTGGAAGGCGGAAGTCAACTGATATGTTTCTTGAACTCCATTTCAAGGGTTGTATTTTTAAAGGGGTGCCTTCAAGTGGCAGGTCATCCAGAAGGTATTGCTTGGGGGGTTCCCTGGCCTGGAAGCCATGGTTAAGGGTCTAGAAACATATAAACTGAAGACAGAGAGTTTAAGGGGAAAGCTCTTCAAATATTCTGAAAGTAGCCATTTAGGACCAAGACGCGACTTAGTTGGTGTTATTCCAGAGGCCTGAAGTAATGAGTAGAGATTGGAGGGAAGCAGATTTCTGTTCGGTGCGAGGGGCAAATGTCCTTGTAAAGAAAGCTGTTAGAGCTGGGTAGATTGTTTCTTGAGGTCATAATCTCCTGCTTTGACAGTGAAAATAACAGAGTTGAGCTTGCATGAACATTTGTCAGGATATTTCTAAGGGTAGTTTTAGCATTCATTTAGGAGTTTGGAATAGATGAACTCTGACACGCTCTCAGTTCTTTCAGTAACAAGGAATAGACTCCTTTCAGCACCCAAACTCCTGGTTAAGAACTCCCTGACTTTCAAGTCCTTACTGATGTGGCTAAATGAAGTTGTGGCTTCTTCTTTTTTTTTTTTTTTTTAAGATTTTTATTTATTTATTTGACAGAGAGAGATCACAAGTAGGCAGAGAGGCAGGCAGAGAGAGAGGAAGGGAAGCAGGCTCCCTGCTGAGCAGAGAGCCCGATGTGGGACTTGATCCCAGGACCCTGAGCCGAAGGCAGTGGCTTAACCCACTGAGCCACCCAGGCGCCCAAAGTTGTGGCTTCTTAAGGAAAAGAATTACCCTCAGAGTTTTGAGCCTTATTAAACAGGACTCTTATTTTGCCTTGGTCCAAAACGAGTGCCACAGATTATGGTTAATTAGTGTTAGGTTTGTGTGTGTGTGTGTGTGTGTGTGTGTACTAGAGTCTTTATCAGAATGCTCCCAAATGAACATTAAAATTGAGGTCAAAATAATGATAATTTACCGCAGCAAAAATCAACACAGACTTGTGCAAGAGTGACTTTAGACTTTAATTTGGGGGACCCAAATTAAGAGATCCCCTTAGAAAGTCAAAGTCATTTAGTTTTGAGGAAAGAAAAAGGGAACACATATATTAGAGGAAGTGGGCCACCTGTGAATGCATAAATCATGGGAAGTAAAACACAGGTGGAACACATGGCTATTTAAAGTAGGGAAGCGTGCTTTATTCTACAAGGCCACAGCTCCCACGGCTCCAGTCAGACCCTGGAACATCTAGCTGGGGGAAAATGAGGCCATTCGGAGACAGGCCTCCAGGGAGCAGAGCTCCAGGTGGTGACAGAGCAAGGGCGGGTGGCATGTCTTTGGTTTTCTGAGTGCTGTGTTGTATACCATTTCATGATTTCCTTATCAAGAGTGAAGCTGATTTGCTGATATATCAGCATATATAATAGCTTCTGCGATATTCTATCTAGTCTTTGCCTCAGACGTATTCTATATTGAAGTAAGTAATAAAATTCCCTTTCTTTAAAATGGCATGAAGAGGACATTTTGAGCCAGGTCAATACCTGCGCAAGGAGTCTGCCACCCTGTTGTGAGGTGGGTGGCACTGAGTTCCAGCTGCCTCTCATTTCCCATTCTTTTCACTCCTCCTCTTCTGCATCTTCTCCCTTTGCATTCCTTCCCATCATAATCCTCCTCTCCCAACCCTCAATTCCTATGTGCCTCATGGCTCTTCACTGTTTACTGTTTGGGAGTACTACTGGTCTTACAGAGACTGATTTTCAGATATGTTAGAGCAGGGAGGGGAGTAAGTGACAAATCTTTGGGTGAAAAAAATAATGTACCTCTTCTAAAGATAAGGTTGATTCTGCTTAAAGCGTGGATTTGAAAATCTCCTGTGTTAATACTTTGTTTCGGGGCAGAGAACCCAGTAGTGTGGTTGGCTACTGTGTTCATTGGGCAGGCCCTTGTTTCTCCTCCTGCTACACTTGTTTCCTGCATCTTGGATATTTTTCTGCTCTCCACATGTCCTCAAGAAAGAGCCCCAGAGAGTCCCCAAAATGAAGAAGGGAAAAGAAAATGGAAATTGATATAGACTGCTAATTTCAGATACTTTAGAGTTTTGATAAGGAAAGAGTTTGGAACTACCACAAAAAACGAGGTTACTGCAGAGTAAATAACTCATCAGTAGATTATATTTCTCATTTCCACACTTTCTTGAAAATCAGAGTGGATACTTAAACACCTATATTTTTAATAATAATATTTTAAAATTATTTTAACTCACTCTTGTTGGATTTGGCCAGCAAACCCTGAGAAGGTGGATGAAAGGATTATTCCCAACATTTTAATAGGAGAAAGGAGAGGCCTGGGGACCAGACGTTTTATTGGCTAAAAGCTTTGAGCCAAGCTCGGTCTCTGCTTTTAGCACGAGTTTGATTAATACACCGAATGCAAGGCCAGGAGTTTATGAAATATGTGAGAACTACAGGTGCTTATATTTTAAACATCTACTCCCTGGATGAGAACCTTGAGCCTCAGTAAGAATCTGGTTGCCTTCAGCCAAGAAACTTCAAAGGAGGCCCAACATTCCAGGCACTCTTTGCTTTCAATTAGTCTCATTCAGGGAGGCATGTAGAAGTCAGGTCTTACCTACCCAGGCACTGTGAATCCCCACAGTTCTGTCTTTGGATTTTAATTATATTTATTTCATCATTAATTTACTTACCAAACGTTTGTGAATTACCATGTGCCAGGTACTACATTACATTCTTAGACACATAGAAAAAAGAGTAAAACTCAAATAATATCCTCATTGGAGTTCTAGTGAGTAGGCAATGTAGGGATTTAGAGGTGATTTAAGATATGTTTCTTGCCTTAACGATGGACCAGGAGAACAATGAGAGAATTCCATATGGGACTATAGGGTGCGCTGGCTGAGTGCTGGGAATTGTAAGCTATCTTGGGAGTCTAGGAGATTAAGAAGGAGACTGAGTTAAGCCTCATAGAATTAGGGGATGCAGGAGGAGAGAGGGAGTGAAGGTTCTTTAAGTATAGTTGATGGGACAGCGGACACGAAAACATGTTTATTTTAGGTGCTGTGGACACCTGCAAATGGAGGAAAATAAGCTGGAATTGAGTGCCTATTGTCTGATCAACATAAATTCAAAAGGTACAAGGCATACATGAGTGGAACAGGGTATAGTCATTTTCCTCAAGCACTTACAAGTTTGTTGGGGTGCTGAGAATCATGTACGTGAAACAATTAGAAAATAATTACATGATAACCAGTGATTAGCTGTTAAATAGTGTGACTGATTCTGATGTGTTCTGTGAATTACTGAGAGAGGAAACCAAGAAGGCTGGAGAAATCGTAGATGTCTTCACAGAAGAGGTAGGACTGTCTGAGACATAGAAGCTTTCTATGGGGATGGTGAAAGCATGGACATAGGAATATCAAAGATTTGCTAATGAAGTGCATTGTAAAATGTTGCTGGACCATTAGGAGGAGGACAGCCAATGGATGAATTTGTAAGCCTGAAAGAGAACTGATGATACTGGAAACCTAGAATTTTGAAAAATATTTATGGGGGTGATTAATAGGATGGAAGGGAAATTTTAGAATAACTCTTTCCTGTGGGTAGGACCATAGGAGAACCAGACTCATGCAGTTGAATCATCAAGGTCCTGGAGTTACAGGAATTGCAAGGGTAGAATGACAGGCAGAAGAGAAATATTGGTGGTCTAAAAGCACAGTGGAAGTTCTGCAGTGTCGTGATTACCTTCTAATCCAGTGCTATTTATGTCACTAACCATGTGAGTCATTGCTTGATTGTGCTAAGACCTTACATACTCCATTTAGCAGACACTCCTGCTGACTAGTTTCCAATTAGGTTCAGCTAGTGCCAGGCACAGGCAGAGAACTGGCAAGAGGGAGGTTGGGGCACAAGTCAGGATGTGTCTCCCTCATTTCTTCCTTGTGTCTCTCCACTCTTTGGGGCATAGCAGTCTTTTGTTCTGGGTTAATTAATCATCCCCTGTTTGGTTTCTCAGCTCTTTTCAAAGGGGTAATCAATTCTATATATGACATTCTTGTTGTTTAAAATGCATAGAAATATTCTATTTTCTGGCTGGACCCTGAGTGATAAACTATGTAACCATGGATAAATCTTTCTGACCTGGTTTTTGTATCTTTAACACTGAAAGTATGAACTGGTTGACTTGTAATGCTTTTTGTAAATAACTTATAAGCTCAGAATATCAGATATGTAAGATTCCCTATTCTCTGAATGTATTATTTTATAATTATTTTATCTGCATAAAATCCTCCCACATGGTTCATGGTGTTCATTTGAACATCTGCTAAAATGAAATTTGGAAATAATTGTCCAATGATTGTAAAACTTTAAAATAGGAAAACTGACCCAATATCGGTAGCCTTTTTAAGGATCAAGTCTGATAATCTGCTTGGAGATGCATGGACAGTAAAGGAACATATAGAAGGAGGATTTCTCATGGGAAAATCTAAAAAAGATGGCAAGAAATATAAATGAATTTAACCTCAGAGATGAAGCATTTGGAGCAAAAAGGTCAACAGGCACAGAAAAAGAGAGATGTCTTTTTTCTTAGCATTTGCTAACACCCACAGTGTCACATCCTTCATCTAAATTTCCATCCCTTTAGTGACCAAGACCACCCTGTTGCCTTATAAGTGTCTACTTCAATCACATGACAGGCAATTTAGAATTTTTGTAATTATCTAAGGATTAGCAGTAGAGTAGGCTTTGTTAGTTTGCAATTGAATGCTCAATTTTAGAGCCATAATTGGAAAGATTTCCAGTAATTTGAGGTAGTTGTATTTAGTAAAAGGAATGGAGGTGATTTTTGTTACTTTATTCCTTTGTTATAATCTACACTTGGCAAGAGGTGTGAGATAATCTCTGGCAGTATGCACCTCGGACAAGATTTTTCTTTGTGACAACAGCAGAGGAGGTTGAAAGTATTCTATCCTGCTACTGTTTATCCTTTCTGGGAATTGAGTCATAGTTTCATACTGTAAAACAAAACCATCTTTGTCTTAGTGATGGATCTGTGAAAGTAGATTTTGCCCATAATTAAGCAGTCCATATTTTTTTAGACTGTGATTGAGTTATTAGCTAGTTGATTAAGTCAGTACTAAATCATTAAAAATGATGTATATTAAGTGATTACTTGATAATATAGTGTGTTTTGTACAGATCTTTGCAAAGGCACAGAGTTTGCTTTCCTTGATTAAGATCTGAGTCACACTCTGTTTCTCACATACAAAACCAAATGGGATAGAATCCTCGAATTCTATTGGATGGTACTAACAAAACATTGATATGAAAATGAACATATGCAGATATTTATCTACTTGCACAGATTATGCATAATAGAAATGGCCATCAATAGTCTATGTTAATTCAATAAAGATTTTTTCTAGTCTAACACATTTATCAGTTCTGGAGCAGTATTCTAGGCTCTTTGGGATATGCAAAGAAGAAAGCGCTGATAATGTTTCTCCCATTTTCAATAAATCTGCAGACTAATTATAGATAGAATAAGAACAAAAATAAAACTTTTTGAGTTAATTTTTTAATATGCCATATTCATTTTCTCACTCTCCATTTAGTCTTATTTTTTGAGAGAAATATATTTCAGAAATAAAAATATAGAGAAATATATAATATGTTAACACACACATTGATAATTAGTGCCTCATGGCTGACTGCTTTTCAATTAAACACAGCAATTTCAGAAGTAATGCAATAATTTTTTTTATTTAGTTTAATTTTATTTTTTTCAGTGATCCATAATTCATTGTTTATGTACCACACCCAGTGCTCGATGCAATAAATTTTGAACAAAATAAAAAAGATACCATCTAGGGGTGCCTGGGTGGCTCATTGGGTTAAAGCCTGTCTTCAGCTCGGGTCATGATCTCAGGGTCCTGGGATCGAGCCCCAAGTCGGGCTCTCTGCTCAGCAGGGAGCCTGCTACCTCCTCTCTCTCTGCCTGTCTCTCTGTCTACTTGTGATCTCTGTCTGTCAAATAAATAAATAAAATCTTTAAAAAAAAAAAAAGATACCATCTACTAATTTCCTATAGAACACTGGCTTTATAAATCAATGTCACTAGAATCATGAGGCCTGAATTTTAGTATTCATTCTGTTATTATATAATATTAACCTGTCTTTTCTTTGTATATTTATAAATTCTCTGAGCCAGAATGGTGAATCTTCTGTCATGTCAGGTCACTAAAATCCTTCAGAACTGCACTGCTAGATTTTGATGAGTATGTGTATTTTATGTTAATACAAATGGTATGAATTTGAGCTTAATAGGACTTTTGACACAGCCCACAGTGGAGGATAATTTGCTGTGAGTGAAAAACATGGTTCACTGTGAAGTCATAGTAGAAGGTAGAATTTGTGTTAATTGGAATGTGTGACTACTTTTCCTCTTCAGTATTTAAAATTGAATGCTTAGGATGGTAAACAGTTTAATATAAATAGCTAACCAGTGATAAAGAGTAAGCATAACCTTCAAAGATTCATTACTTTTTTCTAAGCTTGATTTTTAAAATTCCTGTTCAATTTCTCATCATTTAAAGCATGTTTTCACAAGTTCAAGCATTCTACCATCATAGAATTCTTGGTAACTATTGTTGTAGAGGACTTTTAAGGTCCCTTTATGGTTTTTAATTTTGATGATACTCTATCTAATACAGATCAAAATTTCCACTTCTGTTCAGGATATCCTTAAACAATAAAGACGAAGTTATTCTGAAACAATTAAAACCTAAGATTTAATTCCAGCATTCCTACACTAAAAGAAATATTTAAAAAGAAAATCCTTCAGGGCTAAAAAGTATGATGCCAGATCAAAATTTGAACCTGCACAAAGAAATAGAGTACATAAAATTATAGTTATGAGAATAAGATATATAATTTTATATATATATAAAATTATTTTTAATCTGTTGAAAAGTTGAGTATTTGAAGCCAAAAAAAAAAAAAAAAAAAAAAAAAACCACAATGTGTTGTGTGGTTTGTAATAGATGTTAGAATAAAATGTGTGTATTCAGTAGCACAAAATATAAAATTACATTGTTAAAATATTTTAATATACCTGAAGTGGTAGGGTATTATTTGAAGTTAGGCTTTGATAAGTTATAAGTGCATTTTGTAAACACTAGAACAACCACTAAAATAATGATTCCAGTAATAGAATCATAAAAACAAACAAACAGAAAACAAAACCCCACAACTTAAAACAAGTCAGGAAAAAGGGGAAGGAGTGGCAGATAGAACAAAGAGAAAAAACTAGCAAGATCAGAAATTTAAATCTAAAAATAGCAATAATTACATCAACTGTAAAGAGCCAAAACCCCAAGTAGAAGGAAGAGATTTTCAAATTAAATAGAAATGCAAGACGACTCTATACTATCACAAGAAAACTTCCCACACTTTGAAGAGATAATTCAGTTAAAAGTAAAAGGATAGAAGAAGATCTACCTTGTAAATGTTAAATAAAGAAGGTGAAGGTGTCTAGTAGTATCACAGAAGTAGGCTTCAGATTAAGGAGAATTATTTGGGATAAAAAGGAATAATATACAAAGTATCAATACATCAAAAATATGTAACGATCCTAAAGAGTTATGCATATAACAGAAATGCTTTAGAATACTTCAGAGTACTTAAGGACAAAAGATCTGAAGGCAAATAAAATTCATGACTATAGCCGTATACTTCAATGTTACTTTCTCAGTAGCTGAGGGAACAGATAGAAAAACATTGAATATAAAATACCTAAACAGTATTGTCAAACAAATTTGATAAATGACCTTTATATGACACTCCACACAGTAACAGAAAATATATTTTCAGATTCACAGGGAATGTTCACCAAGATAGACCATATTCTGGATCATAACAAAAATCCCAACAATTTCAAAAAATTATATAAATATGTTTTATGCTTACAATGAAGTTAGAATTGAAAGCAGTAATGGAAAGATCCTTGAAAAATCCCCCAAAATTTCCAAGTTAAATGTAATATTTGTACCTAGCCCATGGATCAAAATAAAAATATTTTAAATACAAATGAAATACAGCATATAAAAATTTGTGGAATATAGTTAAAGCAGTGTTTAGAGAAGTTTTATATATATTAAAAATCTCAAAGTCTAGAATTAATAGTTGAAGGTAGCACCTCAGAGAAAGTAGAGTAAATTCAAAGAGAGCAGAAAGAAGGAAATATGTAGTCAGAAATCAATGACATTTTAAACTGAATAAGAATTTTAAAATCAGTGAAATAAAAAACTTGTTCTTTGAAATGATTGTTGAATTAATAAACCTCTAGCCAGACCAATCAAAAACTAAAAAGTGGGGAGGGAGAGATATAATTTATCAATATCTGAAAAAGGAAACAATATAGATCCAATGGAAAGTATATATTAAGATACTATGGATAACTTGATGTCAATAAAAATTGTGATGTAGATGAAATGGCTAACTTACTTGAAAGGCACAAATTGCCAAAGCTCATTCAAAAATGAATAATTCTATATCTAGTATAGAAATCTAATTAAAACTCTTCCCACATCAAAAACTCTAGGCTCAGATGGCTTCACTATCAAATTAAACCAAACATTTCGGGAAAAATAATACCAGCTTTATCCAAAATCTTCCAGAAAACAGAAGTGAAGAAATATTTCTTAACTCCAAATAGTCAAATACATTACAAGAATAGAAATCCACACAATGGGGTGCTTGGGTGGTATAGCTGGTTGAACATTTGACTCTTGGTTTTTGGCTCAGATCACGGTCTCAGGATTGTGAGATTGAGCCCTGGATTGGGCTCCATGCTCAGTGTGGAGTCTGCTTAAGGCTCTCTCTCCCTCCCTTCTGCTCTCACACATACTCTCTCTCTCAAATAAAAAAAAATAAAAAAAATAAAAAGAAAGAAAAGAAATCCACAGAACAACATCGCTCACAAGCCTAGATGCAAAAATCCTTTACAAGATGTATCAATTAAAATCCAGCAACATATAGAAAAATAAAATGGATCACGATCCTGTGATATTTATATCACAGGATCGTGATCCATTTTATTGAGTCAACTTTGACTCAGTTTTTGAAAATCAATGGATTTCACTTCTATCAACAAAGTAAATATACATGTACACATGTGATAATCTCAATAGAGGATTAAAGAAATTGAAAAAATTAAACACCAGTTTACGATAATTGTCAGCGACTACAAATACAAGGGAACTTTCTCACTCTCTCTCAAAGGATATCCTAAAGCCCACCTATGGCTGACACCCTATTATATCATGAAAGACTAAAAATGTCCACTTTTAAGATTGAGAACTAGGGAAGTGTTGCTACTCTCTCCACTTCTATTCAACATTCACTGTAGGTTGTAGGTAGTACAATAAGGTGAGAAAAACAAAACAAAACAAAAAGAAAAACAAAGGTTGTGTGGAATATCTGGAGATCTCATACATTGCTGGTGCAAATTCAAAATGATATAGCCACTATAGCAGATATTTGGGTAATTTATTACCAGTTTAATCAAGCACTTACTATATAATCTGGATATACTCAATAGAAATGTAAATTTATATGTACATAGCAACTATATGTGAATTTTGAAGCAACCTGACTTGTATTTTTCCAAAACTAGAAGCAACTCAATATCCATCAGTTGTGAAGGGACAGGTTATTGTGTTGCTTTAAGAAACAAAACAAATGAACAAAGAGAGAGAGAGAGAAGGAAAGAAACCAAGAAACAGATTCTTTGCTATAGAGAACAAACCGATGGTTATCAGAAGGGAGTTGGGGTAGGGAGTTGGGGGCGATGGGCATTAACATAATGAATGCACTTGTCATGAGGAGTACTGAATAATGTAAGGAATTGCTGAATCACTATATTGTACACCTGAAACTAATGTACGTTAACTGGAATTAAAAAGAATAAGGTCTATAATTAAAAAGAATTAGGTCATTCAGTCTTGCACATACTAAAAACATAAATTCTGTAACTTTCTGGAAAAAAGTTGTATTGCACCAATACAATAGTTACTTCTCAGCAACAACAACAAAAACACTGAACTGTTGACACATTTAGCATCATAGCTGAATCTCAAGATTAGTATGCTGAGCAAAAGAAGCCATAAAGAGAAGGCAACTACAGTAGAATTCCATTGTATAGCAGTCTTGAAAAGATGAATTCATAGGGACAGGGCATGGTTCCTGAGGTCTGGAGATAGGGTTAGAGTATAGTTTACATGGTTGCATGAAGGAACTCTTTTTGGGTAATGAAACATTCTGCCTCTTGGTTTTGGTGGAGGTTTAATGACTGTATTTGTGAAAACTTTTTGTAATCTATAGTTAAAATGGTTGAATTTTGTAGTATGTATATTATTCTTAAATAAGCTTGACTTCAAAAGTATACATCATGAGTAATTGTTAAGAAAATGGTTAGCAGAGGTAAAATATTGCTACAGGTGAAGTATACATAAATCATCTCTTCTACAGTCTGGGTAAGATTTGTAATAAATATCTATTGAATTAGAATTGTGAAACTGGGTTGGAGGGATAGCATTCTAGATGTCCTGCCTGAGTATATTCTCAATAATAAAGATAGCTTTTCTAATTTAAGGGTTCAATAATTGAAAGGTACAAAAGTTTTTCTGAGGGCTTGTGATCCTAGTGATGAATTGAATATATGTGCTTACATTTGCTATCTCTCCAAACCCTACTAAAATGACAGTGGATTTTAGGATTTTATTTATTTAAAAAATAGAAGAGAAAAATCCACTAAGACAAAGAAAATTATAATGGACAATAGTAACATAGAATAAATAACAAAACCTATCCAAAGACAGACATAGGGAGCAGAAACCTAAACTAATGGAACAGAAATACTGGAAGATGAATCCAGAAAAGCTCAGATGGCACAGGTATACTGTACATGGTCATGAAGATGGGAGTGAAAACAGGAGGATTGGTAGACAGTCTAGATGAGAAGTAGGTTAATTGTTACCTCCCCTCTCTGATACCCCACAGACAGGCAAATTGTTTTCTCCAATAGAGCTGAGGATTGGGCATTGGTTCCTTAGGTAGAGTAGAGGACCGTTGAATGTGATAACACACTGAAGATCGTGCATATGTAGGCAGCTCCCAGCATGTGAACAGTTAACGTTCTACCTGCACTGAAGGGCAGTGCCCACTTTGCTCATCAGCACATTGACACTGTCACAATGTACAAGGCTGCAACAGCTGTAAGAAAGTATACAGAGAAGAGCACCTGGGGGCCTCAGTCAGTTAAGCATCTCCCTTAGGCCCAGGTCATGATCCCAGGGTCCTGGGATTGAGCCCTGCTAGGTCTCCCTACTCAGCAGGAAGCCTGCTTGTTCCTCTCCCACTCCCACTACTTATGTTCCCTCTCGTGCTATCTCTTTCTCTATCAAATATATAAAATGTTTTTTGAAAAAAGAAAGTATACAGAGAAAGGCTGAGTATAGCCCAATAGCAACAACCAGGGATGGCCTCATGACCCTGATGCATGACTCCGGAATTTTTTACCAGCTTCGGCAGACTTGAGTAATGTATGGTTACAGAAAGACAAACTGGAATGAGATCAGATCGTCAGGTCTTGGGTCTCTTCAGCTATGCTATCTTATGATGAAGCAGTATCTCCTTCTGGCTGCAGGACTAGAATTTAGTCTTCAGTGGAGCTTTTCTCATGATTACGTTATTCATTATGGTTGGGAGAATGAGGTACTTGTGCTTAGTTTGGCACATAGTTACCACAGCTAAATTCTCACTTAGATATGGTATATTTATCAATCACTTGAGTTATTGTTGCAAGGGGGGCATCAATCTAAGGTCAATTTCTCAGGCATTCTTGAGCCTAGAGAAAAGATCACAAACATGATGCTGGAGACAATTCTCCAAGGGTTTCTCACACTTCTGCATGTCTTCTTAGCAGAGGATCTGACTGCCCTTTGATCTGGATTATTGTTTTAAGAATACTCAATGAACAGCCTTTGAAGATTGAGATAGTGTCTCTCTCTTCAAGATAATGTTTGCCTCCAAAACAGAAATTTGTTGGGCTTATTCCCCATTATAAAGGATTCTTGGAATCCTTAAGCTCAGGGTCTCCTGGAATTTCATCCACAGTGTGTGCAGGTATCCATCTGATAGGACCTCAGCAATACTCAGACCCTCACTCTGTTTAGTCCTGGGACCTCAGAAACCATGCGCCGTAATCCTTTTGTCCTGATCCTCTGTGCCCCTGGGAAGAATGTTCAACTTCAAACAGATTTTTCACTGTCTTCAAACTCCTTATCTTAGCATATCTTTTTTTTTTTTTCCCCCCTCAAAGAACTTGTTTCCTTTTCAGTATTCTGTAAAGGAGACAGTTTGTGTTCTTACACCATACATACATTGAGATCTAGGGATGATCCTGGGATATTTTTAACTATAGACCACAGTTTTTCTTTGGCTATGTGATAATGCTTCCTCCTCTGTAATGTATGTCACCTAACTGTACCATTTATTATCAAATGTACTCTGGATCATTTGAAAGCCCCCTAATTTATACTACTGAGTACTTTATTTTTGGTTCAGTCTTTCTCTCACCATCCCTGCCAGCATCTTTGGCAACTTTAATATTCCTGTGACTCACGTAAACCCATGCAGTCGTCTTACCTTACCCATTTGAGGACCTTCATCTTGGCTCTAGGTGCATGACCTCTTCCTGGACATTTTTATGCCTGGAGAAATGCAGTGCACTTGTTATTATCTAAAAATGTAATGTTTGATGATAAAATTCTCCAGGGTTTTCTCTTTTTCTCTCCCTCTCCTTTTTAAATTTTTTTTTGGCCTTTAAAGTTTTAATTTCCCAGTTGGTTAACATGCAGTGTTATATTATGTAAAACACTGCATGTTATGTATGTATGTAAACCTGTATACAGTGATTCAACAATTCCATACATAACCCAATGCTCATCAGGGTGAACACATGCCTTAATTCCCAGGGATTTTTCCTCTTTTATTTCTACTTTAACTATTCATAGATCTTGTTAGACTTCTTTTCCTTCTACCTTACAGTTGATTATTGTTCTTTCCTTTTTTCCTCTTCCCACATGGCCTCATGGTACCACTTGAACCATTCTTTGGAGAGTATTTTCTGTATCCTCTGGGCTACTAGATAGAGGAGGCTCTTCTCTCTTTTTCCTTACGATATATTACTATTACAGTCATGGTCCATGTAACAGCTTTTTATGTGTCTCACTTGTCTCTTTTATAGGGATGTAAGCACTACCAGGCCTAGGGTGTTGTCTATTTTTTGAAGTGCATTCTCAGCATGTAGAACAGCTCAGGACCCATAGTCATGGCTTCAAGGGATGCTCAGTAAATGAAATGAGGAAGCAGTTCATGGACTGAAAGGCTTTGGTTTATCCCAACAGTTGCTAGTCTACGAACTGAAGTGCCAGAATGCAGTCAAAGATCTTTTCCATAGTGAAGTGAGGGAGCCCAGGAAAGAGTTCTAAAGAAAAGCGATCAGCTCTGAATTGAACAGATCAATCACAAGTATGTGATTTTTGTCTCCTTGGCTTGCTCCTTGAGAAAACTGAAGCAGTTCATTGAAGGTAAGTGACATGAAGAATTTAATCTGTTCTTCCAGCTACAGTGTACAGATTAGAAACCTCAGTCTAGTTGCAAATTTATTGCCTTGAGCCCTTAGCCGTACCACTGAACCTGAAATGTTTCTTCTTCCCATTACCCTTGTATTCCTAATTTGTAAAAAAATAGACAAACAGAACCACTTTTTTCTTCCACAGGTTTTAACTCCAAGCAGATATTCTTTACTAGTTGGTCAAGAATTAGAGAGGTGGAAAAAAGAGAATTTCAGATTTGAAATTATGAGTGTTTCACTTTTAAGTATGATACTTTGGACAAGTCTCTTATTTCTTTCAACTTCAGTTGCCTAAGTTGTAAATGGGAACATGACTTTAATATGGATTGTGAAGATCAAAAGATGAACAGAGGAGAGAATTAGTAAACTGAAAATGACATACTAATATCAATTCTTTTTATACATTTACCATTCATTTAGCATTTCACAAGGGCAAAAACAGTATGTCACTGCAACACACTTGAATTACTTTGATATTATAGCAGACTATGAAATATTACCTTCTGATGTCACAATTGCTGTGTGTGTGTGTGTGTGTGTGTGTGTGTGTGTGTGTGAATTTAGATGTGGATTCCAAACGATACACTCAAGGACATAAAAGTTTGTTTTCTCTTCTGAGATTTGTAAATTTTCTTTTCATACAGTGCAAAATTTGCCATTATGTCCCTCTTCCATGGAACATATCTATTTACTTCTTTTCTTTTTTCCAGTGTATAAATATTTGAAAAACCTAAACATCGTGGAAAAGTAAATACCTTGTTAACACTTCCTTAGTTCTTGTCCTTAATACATATCTAACTTAAGCTATAAAAAGTGGATATTTAAACAATATTTTGAGTTTACTGTAAATAAGATACAATTGATTTTAAAGAAAAGAGTCAGAAGAAGGAAATAAAGTTTGAGGATGAAGAGGCCAGGAAGTGATAGCCACAGCTATGTTCAGCTCTGCTGGCTCTAGAAGGGTTAGTAGGAACCAGTTGTCATGGATGGAACTGTGTATCACATGTGGGTTTCAGTTTTTGGTGTATTTTTTGTTTGGTTGGAATTTTTTTTTTTTTTTTTTTTGGTGAAAGTTGGGCCCCGTGATTGATGATTTTTTCCTACTTCAAAAAGTCTATGAATATATTGTTTGTGGGAAAAGAGAAAATAAGGGATATTCTTGTGAGTCAAACAATATAAGAAAAATTTCAAAGAAGAGGTAGAATTATACTTTCCATGAAGAGGCAGATCTGGATTAACTAATATGTTCTGTGCAGACATGATACAGTGTGTTTTCTAGGATACTAGAGTTGACTCCTGAATATCCTTCCTCCCTCATTTTGTTGATAAAACCCTTGTTTTGATTAAGATGGTCATGTGACCAACTAAAACATCCTTCTTTTTAGACTCCTTTGGGACCAGAGATGACCAAATATCCTCATGTGGCTAACAAAATATAAATAGAAGTTGCTAGGTTAGGATTCTCAGGGGAGAAAAAAAAAAAGAGCAGATATGTGCCTTCATTTTTTCCTGTGACACGGTGTTCTTCTCCCTTTTAAAAGGAAAAATGAGTCAGTGCCTCCAGTGTGACATACATAAAGACAAGTAGACAAGTCAGGGATTTTTCACAAATGGAACACATGCTCACCTTCAGTACCCAGGTCAACAGATAATACTGTCAGCATCCAAAATGCATCCCCCTCTTGCTTCCATTCAGTTACTACCTCCCCAAGAGTAACCATTATCCTAACTTTTTAAGAACATGTATTAGTTTTATCCATTTGGGACATAATATGAATGGAATCAAACATTATGTATTCTTTTGTATCTAGCTTCTTTGCTCAACGTTATATGTATTGCCTATGTATACATGGTGCATTCTCATGGCTGTATAGTATTCCACTGTGAGAATAAACCATGTACTATTTATCTAGAAAAAAATTCTTGATATCATGACAACAGAAGCCAACAGTGATGGTAGTGGAAAAACCCAGAAAGTTCCAGGGTCAGAGGTAACATGCTTTATTATCTTACCAGCTCAGACTGTCTATCCCTACATGAGACAAACAGCCCCCTGCGTTTGAAGGCACTGAAGAAGTGTTGTTTGTTGGGTGCCGCTGACCATCAGGGCAGTTAAAACACATTCTGTATTACTTACAGCAGTAAAATTTATGCCTTAAAGAAATGTCAAATAACTAAAATTGAAGCTTGGGGAGGTTAAGCAGATAACTAATATTACATAGCTGGTGAAGTGATAGAACTGGATCTTGAAATTTCTTTATTGTAGTATAATTAGCATACAGAGTTATTTAAAGTATATAACATAGTGATTAAACAATTCTATACATTATTCATTGTTCACCACAGTAAGTACAGTTACCATCTGTCACCAGTGTTTTTACAATCTTATATATCATACCATTCCCTTTTGACCTTTAAGGTTTTTGTTTTGTTTTGTTTGTTTGTTTGTTTGTTTGTTTTTCTGAGAAATCAGCTGATTTCCCTATGAGGTTTCCCTTGTATAAAACTTTTTTTTGTCTTTTGTTGCTCTTAAAATTCTTTCTTTATCATGACATTTTGCCATTGTAATTATTCAGTCTTGGTGTGGACCTCCTTGGGTAATTTTGTTGGGAGCTTTTGTATTTCCTGAATCTAGATATCTGTTTCCTTCCTCAGATTATGGAAATTTTCAGCTATCATCTTTTCAAGTAAGCTTTTTGTCCTCCTTTCTCTTTCCTCTCTCTCTCTCTCTCTCTCTCTCTCTCCTTCTTCTGGGAATCCTTATAATGTGAACGTTATTGCATTTGAAGATATTGCTACATTCCTTAACAAAGTCTCTTTTTTTATTACTCTTTTTCTTTTTTATTGTTCAGCTTGATTGTTTTCTACTACCCTGTCCTCCAGATCACTGGCCCATTCTTCTGCATCCTCTAATCTGCTACTGATTCCCTCTAGTGTATTTTTTTCAGTTATTGAATTTTTCATTTCTGACTGGTTCTGTTTAATATTTTCTATCTTTTTGTTGAATGTGTCACTAAAATCCTCCCCCTTTTTGTCAAGTCCAGTATTTTTATGACCACTTCTTTGACTTATTTAGCCAGTATAGTGCTTATCTTCATTTCATTGCACTCTTCTGCTGTGCACTATATGCACTCTTTCAGGTTGGGACACACTCCTCTGTCTCCTCATTTTAATCTAACTCTGTGTGTTTGTTTCTATGTGTTAAGAATGGGCCATAAACTTTCAAGTAGAACTCACTGCCTTTCAGAATATAGTAGATAGATAAAGAGATAAAGATACATGGCTAGAAAGCAAAGATGGCAAGTTTCTCTCTTCTCAAGGATGATTTAGAGAAGGAGAGAACACTGCTTTTTCACTGATCATTGCTTCTCTTCACAGATCCCTTTACTTGCCTGAAAAGCTTGACAGAAAAAGAAAATAATAATAATCCAGTTCCTGTGCCTAAAAGAAAGAGAATCCCTTGGCTCAGAAAATAGAAAAAGGGAAAGTGTCTTTCCTCTTCCCTCTCCCTTCTCTTTTCCAGAAATGCAAGTAAACTGGAAAGATAGACTGGCCTGAAATGGATGAACAAAAGTAGAATAAGTGCCTATGCAAAGTGAGTAAGGTTGAGGTTTGTGATTTTGCTAGCAAAGTCTGAGAAAAAGAAAGACTTGATCTAATTTGGAATAAAATTACACTTATCAGTTCTCCAGGAGCTTGAAATTGATCACTTTAGCAAGCGATTCTATATCCTGGCTCAGGATAAAAAAGATATCCTCTCTCTCTCTCTCTCTCTCTCTTTCTCTCTCTCTCTCTCTCTCTCTCTCTCTCACACACACACACACACACACACACACACACACACACAAATGAATATAAAAGATTAAGAAAGGAATTCATATAAATTATATGGGCTATTAAGAATCTGATTCACAGAACTACAGTATACAAATCCTAGGCCTAAGACTCACTGGTGTGGGATGCATAATTGAGCACTAATACCACAACTGAAGAAAGAGAAGGGAGAAGAGAGGGCATAGGAATGCTCATCTTTTCATACACACTTCTTTAATGCACATCCATAACATATCCAAGTTTGACTTTTTGATAAACACTAAATGGTAAATATGGAGGGAATTGATTGTGATGGATGCATGGATAGCTTTCCTAGGAGTGGAGATAGAAGTTTGTGAGTAATAAAGATAGGTGTATTAGTGGAGTGATTATATATACCCATAGTCCTGGTGGAATTATAAATAGCTATTCCTTTTATTCTTAAAAGGTTCTATGTTGGGCCGTAAGTAATATGGCCACCATTTGTGTAAATAAATATACATACAAAAATAAGACATCACTTTGGATTTATTTTTTTAAAGGTATGTGTGGCAGACATAGAGTTTTGTTACTCAGATTCCCCTGAGAAAGGACATGCTGTTCAGTTTTGAGAAAAGTGACAAACTCTAGCTGTCAAACTGCTTTAGATTCTGTCTCCCATTTTGAGAAGCCCTCAGCCAATGACTGAGAATGGCAGTGGTAGCTGAAGTCATACTCTTTTTAGAGGGATCCCCAGCCAATAACTCAGCAAGATGGTGGTACAAGGCCTAGCTCTTTCCCCCCAGCATAGTACTCCCCTGGCCAAAAACTCTTTGCCCCATAATCTCCGTTCATCTCATCTCATTTGTCATGGGTATGTTCTGATCTGACAAATCACCTACTTTTAGTTGTTCCCCATCCTGGAAATTTTCTGTATGCCCATCTTAGGAAATGTTTCCAGATAATAAAATCCTATAATCTATAACACTTAAAAATACATATTTATGTATGGGCTGGCAATTTAGAAACATTAAACTATTTTAAAGAATTCAAGTTCAGATTAGATGTTATTCAAAGAGGCACCATTTAATGTTACAAGGTAACACAGTTCCTGAGTATCTAGCAAGAGACCAAAGTAAAGGCCTATGGTAAAGGAAGTCTTTTCTCAAGGAGAAAAGGCAAGTTACACTTGAAAACTCTTTGCTGAGGGAAAACTATAGTAGAAAACCATGTTGTTCATGGGCAGACATGGACATGATCTTTTTTCTCTTTTTCCTCTCTACTTTGCTGCAAGAGAGAAAAGAAGCAAAGGGTTGAGCAGGGAATTTATAAGGGCAAATATAACCTTTGGTTTGATGCACAGTAAGCTGACAGTTAAAGGTGTATCATGCTAGATAAATGTCAAAAGCCAAATAAAAGCCTTAATAATAAGCTGTCTAGAGGCTAAAATCCAAAACCCTCAAGCATGAGAGAAGGATTAATTTTTAAAAACAAATTTTAACCCAAACTGAAACTGTCCAAGGTGGCTTAAATGTTGTGGTAAACTCAGGGTTGAGGGGTGTGAGTGTGGAGAAAAGAGGAGGAAGAGACAGCTAATCCAAGGCAGGAAAGGTACCTGGTTGAACCAAGATTTTTTATTTACTTATGTCTTACTCTAAAAAATGGCAGCATGGAGCCAAACAGTAAGTATTGTTATGGGCTGAATTCTGTGTACTACCCCCGCAAATTCATATGTTGACATCTGAATCCCTAATAACTCAGAATGTGACTCTATTTGGAGATAGGATCTTTAACAAGGTAATTAGGTTAAAATGAAGTCATTAGAGTGGGTCCTAATCCAACTCGACCAGCATCCTTACAAAAAGAGGAGATTAGGACACAGACGCAGAGGGACACAATCAGGTGAAGACACAGGGAAAACCTTAATCCTTTCCAAGCTCTGTGGAGCCATGGGAATGGGGGGAGAAGCCCTGCCTGGGAAAGTCAGGAGGCAGAAAGTTCAATGAAGATGTTTTATTTCCAGCAAGAATCAATTATCTGTAATATTGTTTGAGACTGAAGCACAGGAAATTGAAAGAACAATCATATGCCTGAGCTACAACCTAAAAATGACACACTGTCCTGCCTTCCAACCAGGTTATTTCTGTAGTCACCTTTCCTAACACTTTATCTAAAAAGGAGCTTGTATGGTCTTAATGCTTATGATTAAAGTTTATTAAGAAAAATTTAATAATGATGTAAATATTTCCCAGATACTGGATCATTTTCTCCAAATGTTATTTTTTTTTTTTAAGATTTTATTTATTTGACAGAAAGAGAGAGATGGTAAGAGAGGGAATACAAGTAGGGGAAGTGGGAGAGGGAGAAGCAGGCTTCCTGCCGAGCAGGGAGCCCAGTGCGGGGCCCCATCTCAGGACCCTGGAATCATGACCTACGCTTAAAACAGACACTTAACCACTGAGCTATCCAGGCGCCCCTCCAAATGGTTATTGTGATTCCTGTAGGAAACAGTTTTCATCTCATTCTTTTCTTTGTTAGAATTAAATCTCTGTAAAGTGAAAATGTTTTCCCCACTTGGAAATGCTGGTGAGGGGTTTGCCAATCAACCTAAAAAGTAATCTACTTATATTGCCAGGGTCACAAAATCTTATAAGAAGAAAGGCCCTATGGGGTTTTGTTCATCCTAAAGAAAAAGGAAAATGTGAGCTGAATGGACTCAGGGGGTGTCTGGATTACTAATCCACCATGTAGTGTTTAGGCAGGTGGACTTTCAGAGGCCTGGGACTCATTGAGGGATGCCAGAATTGAGGAGTGTAACTCTTGCTGAATTAATCTTCCCACAGTGGCAGCTCTTGTTTTCATCCTTTTGCATTTGCTAGAGATGAGGCTCAATTGTAGCCCATTATTCAGACTGGACACCAACCAGGTTTTTGTCATAATTCCTGGCCTTATGTACTGACATGAATTTATGGGGCAACTTGAAAAGCTGAGATGATTAAATTACCAAAGGCAGTGCATTCCTGGCTCTCCACTTGGCCCAGAATTGCTTTGCTTACAGAGTTATCTTGACATAGGAAAGGCTTGGCCCACTGTCCTGTGAAGTGTCCAAATGCTTCTCAAGGGTTTAGCAGCCAATGAAAAAAGAACATAGGTTAGGATGAACTGGCCTCCTCCCATATGTTTTGCTGGGCTTACAGCATGATTTTTCTTCTGCTTACAGAAGAAAGGACTTTCAAAATTCAAATGCTCTTTTGCATCTATGACAGAGATCTAGAGTCAAGAAGAATCAGAATTTCACATTATAAAGCTAAAAAGCTTGGGCTTCTCCTTCAGGGAATGGTTTGGATCCTTATATTCTGGAGAGCTGAAATAAATGAGGGTTTCCTTTGGAACACGGACGCTATTCCTAACGTTGTTCTGGATTTTCAAATCCAGTGTACTATTCTCACCTCCAGTGGTTGGTATGGGTGTGTGATGTCAGCTGGGCTAATAATGATATGGAATCACCCACGAAGAGATGTGACATACAAGTTGAGCACACTAGAATCCTCACCTGGAATGTTCTGCACTGGAGGTTGAAAGACAGCTCTCAATTTCTTTTAGAACGTGATCCAAAATATATACATAAGCTTAGAGATATCAGCATCCATATATGTTGATACATGGAGAATATCTATATATAAAAGAGAAGTTGGGGCCAGCAGACATGGGATATAAGAGTTAGCAATGGCATCTTTTTATACTTACTTCAGATGAAAAGCTGTCCCCAAAAATGTGATTCAGTAAGGGGAAACTTCTTCAGTATAACTTTGTCAACTTCACATGTGTAGGTAATATATCTGAATTTCAATCATAAGAACTGGCAGCAAAGAATTGCTTTTGTTTTCTTTTTTATTGCTACTTCCTGTATGAAAGAAAAGTAACTCTGGCCAAAGTCTCCTGAAGTAAAATGAAATTTTATTTTCATTATGAGCAGGAAGGTAGGTGATAGCAGATTATCTTTTGTTGACACTTTGAATATACATTTATGATGTGTCTCTTTAAGCCAATGGGAATCAGATGTTTTAAATGTCAATGATAACAAAAGTTGAGTAGAACCATACATTATGTTTTAACTAAATTTTAATTGAAACATAATGTCATAGGATGTTAGTACTTGAAGGGACCTTGAAGGTCACCTTGTACATTTAATCTCAACTATATGGGTGGTTGAAGAAGAAACACACATGTGCGCAGAGAAAAACCAAGGTGAATGGCATATCATTTATTACTACAATAAAGTACTGAAGTTTGCAATGAATTGATTTATTTCTTGTAGACTAGAATACATTCAGAGTTGGAAGTTCAACACTTTTCAAAAGATTTTATTTATTTATTTGAGAAGGAGAGAATGTACGTGAGTGGGGAGTGGGCCAGGAGGCAGGAAGAGAGAGAAGCAGACTCCCCTGCTAAGCAGGGAGCCTGGGATGCGGCTGGATCCCAGGACCCTGAGATCAGGACCTGAGTGGGAGCACTCATATGTTAACAGATCAAATAGGTATCTGTCCCATTAGAGACCCATAAAAAACAAAACAAAACAAAACAAAACAAAAACACAAGAGTCTCTTTGTGAACATGGGACCATAGATAGCTACATTTCAGACCCGAGTTTTCTTGTTGTTGTTGTTGTTTGGGGGGGTGGGGTAGAATTCAGGTTGTTTTTATTTATTTTTTTATTAACATACAGTGTATTATTTGTTTTAGGGGTACAGGTCTGTGATTCATCAGTCTTTTTTTTTTTTAAAGATTTTATTTATTTATTCGACAGATAGAGATCACAAGTAGGCAGAGAGAGGCAGGCAGAGAGAGAGAGAGGAGGAAGCAGGCTCCCTGCTGAGCAGAGAGCCCGATGCGGGACTTGATCCCAGGACCCTGAGATCATGACCTGAGCCGAAGGCAGCGGCTTAACCCACTGAGCCACCCAGGTGCCCCTGTGATTCATCAGTCTTACACACAACACATACCTTCCCCAATGTCTATCACCCAGAGTTTTCTTAACAGCATACTTTGAGAGCTTAAGACAGTGCATGCCTTGATCCTGACTTGGAATACAATACTGTTGTGTGGCCAACAAAGTTGTTGGCCCACCTTGAGTTCCCATTTGAAGTCTCCAGCTTCAGATGATACTCTTCCCTCCAATGCCTATCTCCCAGACCAGTGCAATATATCTAAAGGGAAATTTGCTGTTTTCTTCATAACAAACTAGCTTCTTTCCCATATTAAGATCTTGTGTCATCTCCTCAATGACAGAAATCTCATACTAGTTTGTGTATGCCACGTAACTGTGAGTTGGAGTTTCTGAGCAGCAAGCCCTAATTATTTTACTTGTTAATTTGAAGAACGTTATGTCTTAACCATGCTAACATTTAGGGAGGGAAAGATCATAGAAAAGAAGAATTTTTTAATTTTTAAATATAACCAAACTCAGATAATTTGTCTTGAGCAATATAGCAGAATGAAGAATCTCATGATTATTGCTTAAAATCTGAGTCTCAACAATTGTGCTCAAATAAAATGAGTGCTTTATATTAAAAAGGGAAAAGTTTACAATGGGTACTCAAGCTTGTCAAAACTGTTAGAAATGTGGTTAAAAAAAAGAGGTAAAGTAGGACTTACAGGTACAAAGTTTTTTCATTAGTAGCTATTTCAAATGTCACCGAAACAAATGATTTGTGTTAAATATGATAATATACTTTCATAAGTGGGCACCTCATTAAGACAAGTAGAGCACCTCCTTAGCTGAGCTTAAAACCATTTTACCACCTATTTTATAGGTTCATTCAAATGATTTTCAACCTTTCAGGGAAATTGTTTTGCATCAGAAAAAAAAAAAAAGCTTAAAAATATTTCAATGAATCATTAAAAATAGCATTCTTGGTTTAAGTAGTAGACATGTTTTCTATAAAGGAAGTATGTCCAGAGACGATGTGTGTGTGTGTGTGTGTGTGTGTGTGTATGTGTAATTATAATTAGCTTTAAAGTAAAATAATTGTGTTTGATTACATTTGCTTTATATAGAAGTGTCCCTGAACCACTGTTGTTTTAAGCAGAATTAAATAACTTCTTCAAGATTCAAAGATACCATGTTAACCAGGTAGGATAAACTTTTCTTCACCAACCAAAATTATCCATATGGTAGAAGTTCCGTTCCTATTATATCCCTGTTTCATTTTCCTGGCTCAGTGTGAATAGGCCATTCAAAAGTCAACCAAACACTTGATATATTTTCACATAGGGAGAAAGGAGAGAAGTCGCTGCATCCAATTTTCTCCAAACACAGAGATGTTCTCATAGTCTAGAGACCTGCTACAAACACATGATGTAAAGGACAGAAGAAAGAGCAGCCACAAGGTTGAACAGGCAAAGATGAGGAAGAAAGTGGTTTGCAGTCAGTATTTCTCTTGCTACAGTGCTGCTCCTTTTAAGAGCTTAGTGAATTTGGGACCAAGACACTTTTTCCTTTACTCTGCTTGGCTGAGTATGCGGCCGCTGCAATGTCTGAAAATGAGAACTGACCAATTGATGCTGTAATGTCCACACCTGACTCTCACATTTTGGCACACAAATCTGTACCAGTTATCTATATTGGAGACTATGATCTCTAATGTTTCATTTCTTTTATTTAAAAGACATGCGGATTCTCTGCATTGCTGGGAAAGTTCACAGATGAAATCTCGAATTATTTAATCAAATACATTTTTTTGTTTGTGTTTCATAAAAGGTAAAGACATGCAGAGAAGGGAATGCCAGATTCGCACTGTATGTGTTAACTCTCTTGCCAGATTCAGTGGCTCTCCCTTTTGGATTCTAGGATATGACTTCCAGGGCTGTGTTGCCTGGGTCCACAGCTTGGCCCTGCCATGAGAGTTCACCAAAGCTTCAGTTTCCTTCTCTGTAAGATGAATATAGTATTGGTAACCGTCTCAGAACAGGGGCAGATATTAAGGGAGATGATATATATAAAGTACTAAGCACTATTCCTGGTAGATACATTCAAAGTTCTTGTGAATATTACTTTACATGGATGCTACTTAGATTACCATCCATTCTCTGACAGTTCTCTTAATCTACATGTCCTAATAGGGTAACTGGGATAGATTCTAGAACATAAAAAATGAACTTTAGGTACTTAAGGCATTTGAATAAAATATGGCTTTAGTTAATAATTATGTATCAATATTGTTCATTAATTGTAACAAATGTACCATATGGGTGAAAGATGTTGATAATAAAGAAAGTAGATGTGGGGTATGTAGGAATTCTGTGTTATATTTTTAACTAAAACTGTTCTAAAATAACTCTGATAAATTTCAAGAGCTCATCTAAGGTAGCATGATTTATTGATGATTTGAACCTGAGATTGGCAAACATTCTTTGTAAAGGGTCTCATAATAAATAACTTGGGCTTTGTGAGCTGCATATGGTATCTGTCACATGTACTTCTTTGTTTATAACCCTTTAAAAATATAAAGGTCATTCTTATCTGTAGGGCCATACAAAAACAGTATAAAATGCCAAAGACCATAGTTGTAGAACCCCTGATTTAAAATAATATATAAAGAAGAGGTACTTAGATTTTTTTCTATCCATACACATGTAGATTTTTCTTAGCATCCATGTACCATTCCTTCTTCAGGACCATCCCTTCTTTTTCATCATTATCAAATGTACAAGTCCTGGCTAGTTTCACCTTTCCTCAAGAGATAAAGTTAATAATGATGGTATTACCCACAGTGTCATGGCTCCTTAGAACCTCCTTTATTGAAATAACACAGAACTTCTTTCCTGTGCCGTTCCCTACCACCATTTCCAATGGCACTGCATCATTGATTCAGTCATCAATGAATCCTGGCTTCTTCTAATGATTCTCTTAAAGGTTTTTACTGTGCTTTGTTGATGGTAACCTCATATAAAGTCTTTCTCAGAGTATGCAGGAAAATGTGGACAGTAATTTATTTTTCAGACCTGCTAATTTTACTGTTCAGAATTTCATAATGTAAAGGTTGAATGACACCTCTTCCAACCACGCCTTCCCTTGGACTCTAGGTTGTTGTCATTGCATCCCTAGAATATAATCTCTTTCAGTGTTGACTGCACCAATGCCTTCCATTAACCAGTGGGGAGGAGAGGCATTAGCCTTTTGTATAGAGTGGGAAACAAATTTCCATTTGCATAAGAATGTTCTTTCTTCATGCATCATGGTTTAAGACCAATTTAGGAGAGCACATTGTTGCCATATTGATCAGAGGTGAAAGAGGACAAGGATTAAAATGGCCACTTGGTGCTGGGAAGCCATAGTCTCAGAAGCCCTCAGGGGAGATGGGTGACCCCTTCTTGGGGTCTTCCTCAATCATGGCACAAAGTCTGCAGGAGAAGTGCAAATGTTCCCTGGATAATTTAAAACTGCCATAGCAGGGGAAACACTGCCACCATAAAGAGCCTCTGCCATCATCCTGTATACTACTATTCTTACTGCCTGCAGATGCTAAAGATCAGAGGCAGCCCTGTGGTTGGAACATGGAGGACTGAGAGTAGGTTTGAGGATCTGTGGTAGATGGTTAGTAGCCCAGAGTCCTGAACTTGTGCAGGGTCCAAATTAAGAGTTGTGATAGTACCATTTTTGGAAGCTCAGTCTCACCCAGTACCCCAAAAGAAATTTCATATCAGTCAGCTAGAGTGATATGCTTACCCTTGTATGACTGGATTCAACCATGGGGCCCTGAGATGACCACATAAGCACAAATCAATCTTGGGGCATCTAGGTAACCCAGTGCACAGCAAAGTTGGAGGAATCAGAGTCAGAAAAGTGGGGTCTGGGTGTCCTGGCATTGCCAGCTTCAGCTGGCTCCAAGCCACAGGAAAGAGAATTAGAAAATTTCAGCAAAGACTCTCCAAACTGGAGAGCCCTCTGAGTTAGGGAACCAGGGCAGAGATCTCCGCTTGCCTGGCCTGAGAGTGGCACTGCCTCTCCTTCCTCAAGTTCAAGAGACAGGCAGTGAGTGCCCCTCTCCTGAACCTAGACCTCCAGCCTCTCTCTAAAATTCCTGCCAGAACCGTGAGAAGCATATTGCAAATATGCATTCAAATTCTTTCTTTTTTTTTTTTTTTTTTTTTTTTTTTTGCCACTGTTGTAGGCCTTGGGGATAGAGATGAAAATGTTTCTGGAACTTTTAAACAAGTGCATCCTGCATCATGCATCCTACCCCTACACAGGCCCCTGCTGTGTAATAACTAATTGGCATAACTAACTCCGACTAAGATGTTAATCCTGATAATATCTTAATTCCAGATAATGCACTTTTATTTAAGAAGATCTTCTTTTAATGCCTAACACAAAGTTGTAACCTCTGACTATGCTCGTTGAAACATGTAGATTCACAATTAACTGGCCACAGCTCTAGCTACTTATCAGGGATTATCATTTTAAATTTACCCTGCTGAATACATCTTAAAAACTCAACTAAGAGAAGCAATATTTATTTAGGATTTGGGAGGTGGGGTGGATAGTCCATCTATTCTTCCAGATACTCCCAACATCTAGCCCTGAATTATATTAGATAATTAAGAGACCATGTGCTTGGATTGAATATTTTTTATGTACCTCACCCTTCCCAATCTCCAAATCCTGTGCTTAAAGTTGCCTTTATTGATGTGTGTTTTGATGTGATACCATTAAATGAACTTTAGAGCAGAGGAACCTAATTAAACTTGACACTGTGCTTCCTGAAAAGGTGTTGTTGAGAATATTGTTCATCAAAATACGCACTTGTACGAGAACTTAGAGTGGGGGGGGAAATCGGTCTAATTTCTCTGAATAGCTGGATGGCTTTTGTAAGCAATATATGATAGTCCTTTTTTTTTTTAAAAGATTTTATTTTTTTATTTGACAGAGAGAGAGAGATCACAAATAGGCAGAGAAGCAGGCAGAGAGAGGAGGAAGTAGGCTCCCGCTGAGCAGAGACCCGGATGCGGGGCTCCATCCCAAAACCCGGGATCATGACCTGAGCTGAAGGCAGAGGCTTTAATTCACTGAGCTACCGAGGCGCCCCATGACAGGCCTATTTATGTTTTCTTGTTTACTGCCAGAAAACTCACAACTAGGTTTCAGGCTCAACTCCAAAAAGACTTAATGACATCATGGTGTGCCCTAAACTGATTTCAGATTCTAACTTTTTTCTGTCCTATTTTTCCATCTCGTTTTGCTTTTTTATATAAACTGTATCAAATTTATTTAATCTTCCTGTTATATTTGCATATTTGTAAATTAAACGTACATTCTCTTTGGAACAAGACTGGTTAGAAAGAATTAAGAAGTTATGACCAAACTGTTCTGGAGAGATTTCATGTTGTAGAGGAGTGTGGGCTTTGGGACTATATAGGTTTGAACTCACTATTAGATCTGCTTCTTAAGAGTTTTATGACTTGGACAAGTTTCTTAATTTAGTCTATCATATTCCAGGGGTAGTATAACTGCTGATTAACCCCATTGTCTTTGTTCTTAAGTTATCTTCCCTTTAGCTTTTCTCTGCATGTGATGCTTTCTAACACAGGTCATATTATGGTAGCAAATGAGGTAGTACAGTCTTAGATAATTTTCACTTAATGATGAATGCCAAAATGCAAAAAGATCTGGAGATCCAGATAAGAGTTGTATTTTCTAGGAGAACTAGGAATGAGTTTTAAAATACCTTATTTATACCATGGTGAAGTGTATGTTTCTTGGTCTTTAATTCTTGATTTCATATCAGAATTCATAATCTACCCTGCCTCTTAATTTATATTACTGATTTTAGTGGATTCAATCAGGAACCCAGGACAAAACACTTAATTTGGTTGCTGTCATCAATATCTTCCTCCCCATTAATATAAATAGGATTACTTCTCAGCAATATACTATACATCAAAAAGATGGTGTCTATCCTTGAAACAAACAAACAAAAAATGATACATCAGAGTTTAACAAGTCTCTTCTACCTAATGAATGAATTTACGATTTCAAAGAATAGTAAACCTGTCAAGGGGAATTAAATGATATGTTGCACCAGGAGTAACTTGTGCATCTGGCATTTGTGTTAGGTTGTTAGAGGAAAATAGAACATGTGAACCTTGATAATAAACCTGTCTTTGATATTATTGTTAAGCTTGACTCTTCTGGAGATTAAAGTGGCAGGTAGTAAAATGTATCATGCAAACGTAAATGTGACATTTTTGTTCTATTTTAAGTTTCTCGTAGAAAATGGTTTTGTGACTGGTCTTTGCACAGAACTTTATTTATAATCCTATTTGCAATTTGGAGATTTTGCCTCAGAAGGTGAATGAGCATATTGCTCTGGCTTTTGTGATTCTGAACATGTCGCTGCTGTCATTTGTCAAAATATGCCTGAAATCTGCCTTTTCAGTAAGTGACATCTTCCACTCTTTTCAGGTGAAACTTTTTACTCCTTTTGTTGTTGTTGTTGTTGTTAAGAGAGGTGTCTAAATAAGAGAGATATTTGGAGTCTGATTTTGATAGCAGGAATGATTAATTAAATTAATTAATAAACCACTGTTATTTCAGTGCAGCCCAATTAGACAGCACTGGACTTTTTTCATGTTTTTATCTTGGGATGCAGCACCATTTCATTGCATTCATAAGATGGATTGTATTTCTTTATGCATGGAGAAAAAAAATCATGAAGCAAGGTCGCCTGTCCAATGCAAGCAGATTTTTACCTACTCCTCTATGGTTGATTCCTTTCTTTTCTTCCCATAAGCCTCAGGAAATGCTTTCCTTTTGCTTTTGCTTATCTGCTAGAGTCCACGGGATTGCACTTTCTTCCTTGCCGCTGGGAATTTACAAGTCCTGCAGTCCTGTCTTCTGGCGACCTGTCTGTCCTTTGGCCACTGTCTTAACTTCACGGCTTCTAGGTACATCATCTGTGAGATGTGGACTGCACTTCCTCACATTCTGGGGGATGTTGGGAGGATTAATTAATGTTTGCAGTACACATTGAAGCTTAGAGCTGCAAAATGCTTTATAATTTCAAAATACCACTATGTTAATAGCAGGCTCACTGTGAGAAAGCTGCTAATACAGTCCTTCCCCTCTCTGGAGCTCAGTGACCTTTCTATTTATCCCACTAATTCCATGGTATCTCCCAGAGGAATAGTCTGTGCTTCTCCAACCTGGATTTGCTTCTCATGTAATAAATGCGGCAAACCTGGAATACGTGCATGGAAAATAAAAAAAAAAAAAAAAAAAGAAGGAATTTATTTATTTAAGTAATACTTGTTCACCTGGAACATACTAGCAGCTGGATTCCTGCTGAATCAAGAATCTATTTGTTCCGGCAGGTCACCCAGCGTTGTTTATCAATTTTCATTCCCACTAACAGAATTAGGCTCCCAAACCATTTCTAATCAGTTTTCTGGCCTGCATTTTGGAGGCTTTAAATTGAAGGGATACATTTAACACAGTTATAGCCCATTACTTACCAGAGGAATGGTGGCCTCTCCTTTGTGTTAGAACCAAGCTCTCTAAAAAGCATCTCTAACCCAAGGTGTCAACCCATGTACAAATATCATCTATTCTTTGGGAGTGGCAAAATTAAAATGAGGTGGTTTGCAGTTTCCTAGATATTATAATCATGTAAATATTGTGTTTTAAAGATGTATTCGTTATGAACTAGCTTAGTCTAGTGATCAAACAGGTATAAGATATAAAATCTTAGTTATTACTTTAAAAGTTGTCTCTATCTCAAATGAAGACATTTCATTTTGCATTATTTTTCTAATAATGAATATAGGTTCAACTAGACTCAATTTATGTCTTTTGACTTATTTCTCATAGGGCCAATGAGTGAATGACTTACAATGTCTTAACGGGTCTTGGTGGGCATTGGGGTCCTCCAAACTAGAAATGGACAGTCAGGAGTTTATTTAGAAATAAAAAAAAAATTAGAAAATGTAGCCAGGTTCCCAGTACTGATTGGCATTCTATGAAGAAACATGCAAGGATTTGAGTAAAACTGGGGACAAAGTCCTAAAAATACCTCAATGGAAGAGAGACATTTAATGAATGTTTAGTTTAATGAATATTGGTGAAAATTCAGATGTAGTCTAAATCTAGATGGGAGGCCAGCATTCAGCATAGATGCCAGTCTGTAGGTCATGCTGAGGACATCCAGAAACAGTACCTGGTCATGTAATGACCATAGCTCCCATCTCTCTATTCTATATGTGAGACACACTAATATTACCCTGACGACAAAACCAAGCATATAGACGTTTACGGCATTCTCAAGGTTACAAAGGGAGAAAATAAAAGGAGTAAAAGTTGAACCCAAGTGGTTGAGCTCTGCATATAAGACATTAAAGAAGCATAAGGCCCATGATTAAGAGCATGTAGTGTAGAATCACAGTTCTGGAGTCTGTGTGATCTTGGGCAACTTACGTAGCCTCTCAGGGCCTCAGTTTCTTTATATATATGTATATATGTATCTGTGTGTGTGTGTATACACAGATACACATATACATATATATAAAATAAAAGATTAGAATGGCACCCATCTCTTAAGGTTGATGAGATTAAATTAGGTTATACATATAAAACCTAAGAAGAGTTCTTGATACATAGTTCAGTAAGTAATACATATGTAATTGTCATTCAGTTACAAAGGAACCATCAGTACAGAATAGTCACATATTGTGGGCCACAGTAATTAAGTAGGACTATAATTCTTGAGACATATATAGAACATGAGAAGTGTAAGGTAATGCCAGAAGTTGAACCTTGTTGTTACTTTTATTGTACATCCACAAAGCCTGTGTGTTGGGGTTCTTTATTCTGGATATGATGTTGGGATCTTGATGGTTTGATGGGCTTCCTGATGGCAGAGTTTATACATTTATTTACCTTTTTATCCCTGACACAAAACTAAAATGCAAGTAAGTTTAAAAATTAGCTTTAATCTAAAAAAAATAGCTTTAATCTGCAATAATAAAGAAAATAGGTGAGTGACTATCAGTGAATTAGAGATTTTATACATTTTTTAGAAGATTAAAAATAGAGGAAGCAGTGCTAATTGACGACAGAGGAGCCCCCGTAAAAACTGTCATCTCCAAAACAGTAGGCAGTAGCCAGTAGCCATATGTCACTATTGGGCTCCTGGAATGTGGCTGGTCTAAATTGACATGTGCCATAAGTATAAAATATACACCAGTTTTTGAAATGTATATGAAAAAGAATGTAAAATATCTCAATTTTTATACTGATTACATGGTGCAGTGATATTTTTGATATATTAGATAAATTGTTACGAAGTTAATTTTACCTTTTTAAACTTTTTAATGTGGCTTTTAGAAAATTTTAAATTATACAAAAGGCTCTTGTTTGTAGCTTACATTGTATTATTATTAGATAAATCTGCTCTTGTCTAGATGTGCAGAAGGGCTCTTGAAGAAGCCCAAAGAAATTCTCATGTCCAAAGTACATGATGCAGAAAAGGGCAAAGATCAGAAGGAGCCGATAACTGGGAGACAAACTTGAAGTCTATATAAGAAAAAGCTGTCTGTTTTCTTCCATTTCCCATTCCCCATCTCCCTGTAAGAAGATCAGTTAGAACCACATATGGATCATAGGGTTGTTGACAAGGAAGACACTTAAATTCTAGAGAACAGTGTCAGAGTGTACTAGAGGAACGTGTATAGGAGACAGGGATACAAGAGAAAGTTCTTCCCATCCTGGCATTTCGATTTTTCATAGTATAATTGCTACTCGAGAGTCCATTCATCTCAAATCAAAGTCTGTCAATTTAGTAACCCTGCTGATGTACACAGTCAATTTTCCCAAGGAATAATTGTTTAAAATATAATTGAACAATCAAGGGTCACTGGATTTTTTTTTAATTTTTTATTTTTTATAAACATATATTTTTATCCTCAGGGGTACAGGTCTGTGAATCACCAGGTTTACACACTTCACAGCACTCACCAAAGCACACACCCTCCCCAATGTCCATAATCCCACCCCCCTTCTCCCAACCCCCCTCCCCTCAGCAACCCTCAGTTTGTTTTGTGAGATTAAGAGTCACTTATGGTTTGTCTCCCTCCCAATCCCATCTTGTTTCATTTATTCTTCTCCTACCCACTTAAGCCCCCATGTTGCATCACCACTTCCTCATATCAGGGATTTTTAAGAAAAATTTGCGTAAATGAAGGAGAAAGACCTTCATAGGGCAAAAGTAACACCAATGGAAACAGACACATTAGAGATCAAAAGAAAATAAATCAGAACAACAATCTTAATTAATATCCTTAGAGAGATTTAAGAAGATATTACAGCCATAAAAGTAAAAGTAGCTTATTTTAAATGGGTATTTAGGTCTACTGTAGTTACCTAAAATATAGCCTTTGGGAAAAACAAGGTGAAAGGTACATTGGACTTTTTTGTACTGTCTTTGCTACTTCTATAATATGAATAAATCTGTAGCAATTTCAAAATAAACAGTTAAATAATGAAAATCAATTTTAAGTAACAGAGCTCCCCAAAATTAAAAAGAAATATATTTCAACATAAAAATTATAGAAAGTTTTGAAGATAGAGTTGAGGAAATCTTTCAGATCATAAAATTGAAAGAAAAACATGAAATGTATCTATAAAAGAGGAGAATAATACCTTGTCAGACATTAAAATTATTTAGTCTTTGGATAATTTAGTCTTAATAATGTGAGCATGGTTTATTTGTTTTCAAATTTTGGAGTTATCCCAAAAACAAATCACAAATCAGGAAGTAAAATTTCCAGCCGCAAAGATCATCATGACTCTGCCTTTTCTTTTGTTCAATTACAACTGTGGCCATATTGAATTTTACCATCAGTGTCTGCTCTTGTTTGGTTCTCTTTCTCTAACTGTCTTGATCTCTTTTACTCCTTCCCTCTCTCTGTCCATCCTCAGATCCTCCATTTATTCAGTGGCCATGAGACCTGAAGATTTTATCACCTCTGGGAAGGTCTGGGGTTCTTAGCTTTTCCACCTCTGTCTTGAGGTCTAGGAAAGTTATGGGTGGCAATATGATAGAAGGTGTGGATTTCTTTCTTTATTCAGGCTGTCTTTCTTTTTTCTTTCCTTTCCTTTGCATCTAACCTTACAGGCCAAACCTGAGAAAAGAGATTGTCCAAGGATTTCAGACCAACTCCTGCACTGATGTTTGGGGTCCAGACTAAAAATCAAGACTTCCCTTTGCCTTTCCATATTCTCATTTCCTGACAACTTGGTTTCCTTCTCCAAAAGAAGAGTGGTTGAGTCATGGTTAAATATGGATATATTTTGGTCTCTTAATTGGTAAAATAATATACATTCTCAGTGTACTCAACCTACCCTCTTCTGTCTTTCTTGGGTAACTAATGTCTGCAACTTCTGATTTACTGCCACTAGACTTGTTAGTATTGCTCTGCCAGGAACTCTATAAAGCCCCACATCAATGGAAAAATATTTATGCCTCATTATCCATTTTTATTCCATTGGGAAAGAGATGGAGGTGATACCAAGGAGGTCTAGAGCTGCGCTAATCTAATTGGTGACATTAAGGCGAGTTGTAAGTTCTTTCATTAATATTGTCAGAAGAATCCTCCTGTCAGAGTCAGGGTTCTAATGTTCACAGATACCATCTTCTTGAGAAATGTGGCTATCCTCTCAGTTCCTAATTTTAGCCTGATGGCTTTAAAATGCCCAAGCGTAAATTCCTGTGGTGTAACACCTCCCATTTCCAGTGTTTTTAGGAAATGAACATACCTGCTGCACCATGGAATGTGAGAGTGTGTATCACCTAATTGTGTCATTTTACAGATAAGGAAGCTGAGGCATAAATGGTATGTATGCTACATGGGTTTGTTAGGGCAAATCCCAACCAGTTGGCTCTACATTTAAGTGTGTGTGTGTGTGTGTGTGTGTGTGTGTGATATTTCAAAATGGCAATACTTGTTTAAAAAAAAAAAAAAAACCTTAAAAATTCAGTAGCTCCTTAAAATTAAATCACTATGTACTTGTAATTCTGTTCTAAAATCTGGGTAAGATAAATTAGATTTTAAACTAAAGAACTGTAGTCTGAGATACAGAAGGACACTACATAATTCTTAAAGGGACTATCCACCAAGATGATCTAACAATTGTAAATATCTATGCCCCCAATATGGGAGAAGCCAATTACATAAGAAAATTGTTAATCAAGATAAAGAGTCATATTGATATGAATACATTAGTAGTAGGAGTTCTTAACACGCCTCTCTCAGAAATAGACAGATCATCAAAGCAGAAAATCAATAAAGAAATAAGAACATTGAATGACACATTGGACCAGATGGAATTCATAGATATATACAGAACATTCCACCCTAAAACAACAGAATATTCATTCTTTTCAAGTGCACATGGAACCTTCTCAAGAATAGACCACATATTGGGTCACAAATCAGGACTCAACCAATACCAAAAGACTGAGTTTATTCCCTGCATATTCTTAGATCACAATGCTTTGAAACTGGAGTTCAATCACAAGGAAAAGTTCAGAAGGAACTCAAACACGTGGAAGCTAAAGACCACCTTGCTTAAGAATGCTTGGATCAATCAGGAGATCAAAGAAGAACTTAAACAATTCATGGGAACTAATGAGAATGAATACACTTCAGTCCAAAACCTATGGGATACAGCAAAGGCAGTCCTAAGGGGGAAATACATAGCTATCCAAGCCTCCCTCAAAAAATTGAAAAATCCAGAATACACCAGCTGTTTCTATACCTTAAAGAACTGTAGAATCAACAACAAATCAAACCAACTCCACACATAAGAAGGGAAATAATCAAGATTAGAGCAGAGATCAATGAGGTAGAATCCAGGGATACAGTAGAATGTATCAATGAAACTAGAAGCAGGTTTTTTGAAAGAATCAATAAGATTGATAAACCATTGGCCACACTAATCCAAAAGAAAAGAGAGAAAGCCCAAATTCATAAAATTATGAATGAAAAGGGAGAGATCACAACGAACACCAAAGATGTAGAAACAATCAGCAGAAGTTATTATCAACAATTATATGCCAATAAGCTAAGCAACCTAGATGAAATGGATGCATTCCTGGAAAACTATAAACTCCCAAAGTTGAACCAGGAAGAAATCGACAACCTGAATAGACTGATATCTAGTAACGAGATTGAAGCAGTGATCAAAAACCTCCCAAAAAACAAGAGCCCAGGACGTGATGGATTCTACCAAATTTTCAAAGAAGAAATAACACCTATTCTCCTGAAGCTGTTTCAAAAAAATTGAAGCAGAAGGAAAACTTCTAGACTCTTTCTATGAATCCATCATTACCCTGATCCCCAAACCAGGCAAAGACCCTACCAAAAAGGAGAATTTCAGACCAATATCACTGATGAATATGGATACTAAGATTCTCAACAATATCCTAGCAAACAGGATCCAACAGCACATTAAAAAGATTATCTACCATGACTAGGTGGGATTCATCCCTGAGCTACAAGGATGGTTCAACATACGCAAATCAATCAATGTGATAGGACAAATCATGATACATGAACAACAAATCATGAACAAACCATGATAGAACCACATGGTCCTCTCAATTGATGCAGAAAAAGCATTTGACAAAATCCAGCGTCCGTTCCTGCTTAAAACGCTTCAAAGTATAGGGATAGAGGGAACATTCCTGAACTTCATAAAATCTATCTATGAAAGACCCACAGCAAATATCATCCTCAATGGGAAAAAGCTTGCAGCCTTTCCGTTGAGATCAGGAACACGACAAGGTTGCCTACTCTCACCACTCTTGTTCAACATAGTATTAGAAGTCCTAGCAACAGCAATCAGACAACAAAGAGAAATAAAAGGTATCCAAATTGACAATGAAGAAGTCAAACTCTCTCTCTTCGCAGATGACATGATTCTTTATATGGAAAACCCAAAAGACTCCACCCCCAAACTAGAGCTCATACAGCAATTCAGCAACATGGCAGGATACAAAGTCAATGTACAGAAATCAGTGGCTTTCTTATACACTAATAATGAAAATACAGAAAGGGAGATTAGAGAATCAATTCCATTTACTATAGCACCAAGAACCATAACGGGGAATAAACCTAACCAAAGAGATAAAGGAACTGTACTCAAGGAACTACAGAACACTCATGAAAGAAATTGAAGAAGACACAAAAAGATGGAAGACCATTCCATGCTCTTGGATCGGAAGAATAAACATTGTTAAAATGTCTATACTGCCTAGAGCAATCTATACTTTTAATGCCATTCCAATCAAAATTCCACTGGTATATTTCAAAGAGCTGGAGCAAATAATCCTAAAATTTTTTGGAGTCAGAAGAGACCCTGAATCACTAAGGAAATGTCGAAAAACAAAAATAAAACTGGGAGCATCACGTTACCTGATTTCAAGCTTTACTACAAAGCTGTGATCACCAAGACAGCATGGTACTGGCATAAAAACAGACATATAGACCAGTGGAACAGAATAGAGAGCCCAGATATGGACTCTCAACTCTATGGTCAAGTAATCTTTGACAAAATAGGAAAAAATATACAGTGGAAAAAAGACAGTCTCTTCAATAAATGGTGCTGGGAAAACTGGACAGCTATATGTAGAAAAATGAAACTCGACCATTCTCTTACACCGTACACAAAGATAAACTCAAAATGGATAAAAGACCTCAATGTGAGACAGGAATCCATCAGAATACTAGAGGAGAACATAACTTCTTTGATATCAGCCACAGCAACTTCTTTCAAGATATGTCTCCAAAGGCAAAGGAAACAAAAGTGAAAATGAACTTTTGGGACTTCATCAAGATCAAAAGCTTCCGCACAGCAAAGGAAACAGTCAACAAAACAAAGAGGCAATCCACGGAATGGGAGAAGATATTTGCAAATGACAGTACAGACAAAGGGCTGATATCCAGGATCTATAAAGAACTCCTCAAACTCAACACACACAAAACAGATAGTCATATCGAAAAATGGGCAGAAGATATGAACAGACACTTCTCCAATGAAGATATACAAATGGCTATCAGACACATGAAAAAATGTCATCATCATTAGCCCTCAGGGAGATTCAAATTAAAACCACATTGAGATATCACCTTACACCAGTTAGAATGGCCAAAATTAACAAAACAGGAAACAACATGTGCTGGAGAGGATGTGGAGAAAGGGGAACCCTCTTACACTGTTGGTGGGAATGCAAGTTGGTGCAACCACTTTGGAAAAGAGTGTGGAGATTTCTCAAGAAATTAAAAATAGAGCTTCCCTATAACCCTGCCATTGCACTACTGGGTATTTACCCCAAAGATACAGATGTAGTGAAAAGAAGGGCCATCTATACCCCAGTGTTTATAGCAGCAATGGTTATAGTCGCCAAACTGTGGAAAGAACCAAGATGCCCTTCAATGGACGAATGGATAAGGAAGATGTGGTCCATATACACTTTGCAGTATTTTGCCTCCATCAGAAAGGATGAATACCCAACTTTTGTAGCAACATGGATGGCACTGGAAGAGATTATGCTGAGTGAAATGTCAAGCAGAGAGAGTCAATTATCATATGGTTTCACTTATTTGTGGAGCATAACAAATAGCCTGGAGGACAAGGGGAGATGGAGAGGAGAAGGGAGTTGAGGGAAATTGGAAGGGGAGGTGAGCCATGAGAGACTATGGACTCTGAAAAACAATCTGAGGGTTTTGAAGGGACGGGGGTGGGAGGTTGGGGAACAAAGTGGTGGGTATTAGGGAGGGCATGGATTTCATGGAGCACTGGGTGTGGTACAAAAACAATGAATACTGTTATGTTGAAAAGAAATAAAAATTTTTAAAAAAAGAGAAGAAAAACTCTAATCTTGTCTTTCTTTGTTTCACTAGATTAACACACCCCCCCCACCTTTTTTTTTTCTTTTTTTTTTTTTTTTTTTTTTTTTTTTTTAACAACAGAAAGGGCTTCTTTACTGGTTTTTCTTCTTTCTATAGAACAAGGGACCTCTCCAGAGCGCATCTTGTTTTCTCAAACCTTCTTTGTTTCAAATATGAAAATTTTCAGTCAACACCCTAAGAAATTCTCATTTGAGGGGTTGAGCCCAAGATTTCTGTAATCATGTATTACCAGATGCTTCTGATACAGAGTCTATAGAGTATACTTTAAAGAACTTTGCATTGGACTGTGATTTCTATCAAGAACTAAATCTGCTAAGTTTTATTCCCATCACTGCAGTATTAATTACAAGTACGAATCAGTCATGTAGTCAGGTGATTTAACAATGGGGCAGAAGATTTTTTATCTGTAATATATATTGACACCTGCATAGTAGACTTTCAATAAAAATTTATTGAAAAAAAGATTAGTACCAGGCTTTAACAACCAAATAGAGAGCAGCTTCTTTGTCTAGTCTGTTGTCCTGGGTGAATGAAGTACGGTTTATTATAGGCTTTGAAATATTGCCCCACAGTGATATTGGAACTTCTTTCATTGATTTTCTTTCCATCTGTTAGGTAGGCAATCAGTTATAAATGTTTGTCACTATGTTGATAGGTTGATTTTTCTAATTCCCGATATATACAGAGAAAGAGATAGAACATTTTGTCCGTTTCTTTTCTTCACAAATTGAAGACACAAGTATCATTCAGAGTCCCATAAAGTATGGAAAGTGGAGACACGAAGGAGCCAGAGACTGGGTGTCCATTTCACTTCTGCCACTTAGTGTAACCTTGAGAACCTGAGTTTCTTCTATTAAAGTACTTCCATTTGTTTTTTGGAGTTGGTGAGAAATATAAGGAGATAAGATATTTTTTGGTGATGCTTAATGATATTTCCTCAACAAATATTAGTTTCATTTTATTCTTCCTGTCTTCTCTAGCCATGTTGTTAAGTGTCCTCCACCACCTACAAGTCATACTGTTCTTGTCTGACAAATCAGGTTACCTGCATCTAGAGCATTTCTTCAGTCACTTGGCTCATCATTCATCTTTATAGTGTTTGCTCACATGGAAAATGGGGTTGTGTAGTAGATATTTCCCAAGGAATGATGCACATGGGAAGAAGTGAATATATTTTGTGGAGGCAGAGATAATAGGAATAGATTTTGGGATTAGATAGGTTAATTTAGGAAGGAGAACAAAGGATTAAACAAACATTTTTGGCCTGCATATTGGGACCACTTAGCAGATGAGAAAATGGAAGGAACAAGAGTATTGGGAGGGAACAAAACAGAGCCAAGAGTTATATATTAGACTTACACTTTAGGCCAATTTTGAGATGCCCATTATACAATCAAGTAAAGATGCCATATAATGTTGGGTTATCTGCATTTTAAGTTCAAGGGGCAAGGTGAGGGCTAGATATATAAACTTGAGAACTGTGGCCATATGAATTATATGCAAAGCATGGCATTTAATAAGATCACATTAGAGAGAGCATTGATACAGGAAAACACAGCAACAACAACCCACCCACAAGCCTATTATTAAAACCTGGTTGTTCTAATATTTGACAGTGGAGTAATAGAAAAGGAACGAGCATAGTAAGCTGATAAGGGAGGCTCAGAGAAGTAAGAGGGAAAAAAAGGGGTGGGGGTATGAGGAAGTCACAAGAATAAAGTATTTTAAGAAGGGAGGGATGGTGAAATGTGTTGAAAGGATGTTGCATATAGCAGCACAGAGAACAAGGATAACTGACAAAAGCATTTTCAGTTGAATGGTGGAAACAAAAGAGCATTTGGTGTGAGTTGAAGAGAGCATGGGAATGCCACTTCTTTGGTTAGAGGAGCTTTTGTATATAACAAGACATCTCCACATAAACATCAATATGAAATGAAAGGAGAGCCTTGTTGTAAGTTTAATAAGCTTTCTCAAACTCTTCTTCCTGTAAAGTGAAAAGATTGAGTCACAGGTTACAAATGTTTATGCCCTGTATGTTCTTAAGACTCTATCAAATAAGTATAAATAGCTGTTTCACCTTCTGCCTAATTTATAAGCAGTCCAATTCCAGCTTGACTGGCAGGACACAAAGAGTTGACGAACATTACCACACTCTGGTCAAAAGTCTGTATCTATGATAGTTCATCTATCATTTCTGGGAAACAGCAGACCTCACTATTGCCATACATAAAGGAATTGAGAAGATATGAAAAGAAAACCAAGGATGGACTCCAAATTAAGGAAGAAGAGAACTCAGGTTAGACCTTTCAGTTTAGAGTCATATTCACATTGCTAGGGAAAAGGAGATTGAATGTATACAAATCAAGAAGCCTTGAGAAATTGTCTCAATTCTGATGGTTGTCTTCTCTGTTTTTACATGACTCTGAGTCTAGATGTGTGATTGAATTTCACTTTATTATTATGAAGCAGGAAATACAGAAGATATATTTATCAGGCTGTGGTGGCTATCTATTTATGAGTTGAGTTTTCCTTCTGAAGGAAGTTAATAACATGTTTTTAAAAACTCTTGCCTCTAAGTTAAATATTTTATCTATTTCATATGGCCAGGACAAGAAAGAAACTAATAGCTAATAAGACCAGACAAAAAGCTCAAGTGTTTTGTGTGTTTAGCCTTTCCTTGTTTATTGACTTGGTATTTAGGAAAATCTCCTTCCAACCTTAGCATCAGTCATTTAGGACTACTGCTCTGATTGCCGAAAATACACATTGCATTCCCTGTCTCTGTACTTGTGGTCATGTTGTTACCACAGTGTGCACTCTCCTTGTCTCATCTTCCTCTGAAACTTACTGAGACTTTTCTTGTGGTTCTGTACATAATTGGTTTTTGGTAAATATTCAATGTGTGCATGAAAATGGTATATAATCGCTAGTGGTTGGGTACAGTGTATATGCTCTGGATTCTTCAAATACTCTGGATTCTTACTGATTTTGTTTATCAATTCTCAAGAGAGGGTTATTATAATCTCCCATTTAAATGTTGACTTTGGCAATTTCTCCTAGTACTGATGTCAGTTTTTACTATATACATTTTATGGAGTTTTACTAGTTGTATGGAACTTTAAATCTTGTATTTTAATATGGGATCTCTAATCAATATGTTGTGACCTTCTGTATTGTTCGAAATTTGTTTTGTTTTCAAGACAATTGTGCCTGATGTTAATATAACTATACTGACATTCTGGGTAGTATTTGCTACATGTATGTATTTAATCTTTTCAAATATTCCTGTTCTTATCAGCTATCATTATTTTTGTAATCTCACTTAATTGGAGATTAGACTTAAACATAGTGTTTGTTGATATGTTTTAATCTAGAGTCTAAAGTATATCTCATTTCTATTTGTCTTATTTTTGAATGCACCTTTTTTGTTGTTGTTGTCCTCCTTTCCTGTTTTATTAAAGCAACACTAGTTTATGCAGTACAGGCATATCTTGGAGATATTGTGGATTCAGTTCCAGACCTACCACAATAAAGCAGTAGTCTGTAACTGAACAATAAAGCAAATAAAATTAATTTTCTTTGTTTCCCAGTGCATTAAAACAGTTGCATTTACATTATATTGTAATCTAGTAAGTCTGCAATAGCTATTATGTCTAAAATAAACATATATGACTTAATTAAAAATATTTTGTTCCTAAAAAAAATGACCATCATTTGAGCTTTCAGCAAGTTATAATCTTTTTGCTGATGGAGGGTCTTGCCTTGGTGTTGGTGGCTGCTGACTGATCAAGGTGATGATTGTGGAAAGTTGGGGTGGTTGTGGCAATTTCTTAAAATAAGACAACAGTACAGGTTGCTGCACGAATTGTTTTTCTCCTTCATGGATGATTTCTCTGTAGCATTGATGCTGTTTGATAGCATTACCCAGAGTAGACCTTTTTTTCAAATTGAATTTAGTCCTCTCAAGCCTTGCTGCTGCTTTATCAACTAAGTTTATGTAATAGTCTAAATCCATTGTTTCTATTTTTCAATAGGCTTTGTGGTATCTTCACCATTCCATCTCAAAAATTCTTCTTCTTGGCTTATCTCTAATATGCAACTCCTCATCTGATAAAGTTTTATCATGAGATTGCAGCAGTTCAGTCCCATCTTAAGGCTCTACTTCTAATTCTTTTCTCTTGCTATTTCTACCACATCTGTAGTTACTTTCTCCACTGAAGTCTTCAGGTCATCCATAAAGGTTGGAATAAGTTTCTTCTGAACGTCTGTTAATGTTGCTATTTTGATCTTTTCCCATGAATCACAGATGTTCTTAAATCTACAATGGTAAATCCTTCCTGAAAGATAGTCAATTTACTTTGCTCAGATCCAGCAGACAAGTCACTATCAATAGCAGTTATAGTCTTATAAAATATATTTCTTAAATCATAAGATTGGAAAGTCTAAACTATTCCTTGATCCTTGGGCTGCAGAATGGATATTGTCTTAGCAGGCATGAAAACGTTAATCTCATTGTATATCTCCATCAGAACTCTTGGGTGATTAAGTATATTCTTGAAGAGCAGTAATATTTTGAAAGGAATCTTTTTTTTTTTTTTTCCCTGAGCAGTAGGTGTCAACAATGGGCTTAAAATATTCATCAAACCATTTTATAAACAGATGTGCAGCTATCTAGGCTTTGTTGTTCCATTTGTAGAGTACAGGTGGAACGGATTTAGCAGATTTCTTATGGGTCCTAGGATTTTCAGAATGGTAAATGAACATTGGCTTCAACCTAAAGTCATCTGCTACATTAGCCCCTGACAAGAGAGTCAGACTGTCCTTTGAAACTTTAAAGCCAGACATTGACTTCTCTTCTCCAACTATGAAAGTCTTTGATGGCATCTTTTTTCAAGATAAGGCTGTTTTGTCTACACTGAAGATCCATTGTTTAGTGTAGCCACTTGTATTAATTATCATAGGAAGATCTTCTGGATAATGTGCTGCAGCTTCTTCATGAGCATCTACTGGCCCATTTTTCACTTTGATGTTATGGATGTGGCTTCTCAAGCCTTATGACCGAGCCAGACTCTGCTAATTTCAGATTTTTCTTTGGCAGCTTCCTTATCTTTTTCAGCTTTCATAGAATTGAAGAGGGTTAGGGCTTTGCTCTGGATTAGGCTTGCCATAAGGTGATACTGTGTTTGGTTTGATTTTTTCTAGCCAGGCCACCGAAACTTTCTCCATGTCAGCAATAAGGTGGTTTCACTTCGTGATCATTTGTGTGTTCATAGGAGTAGCACTTTGATATCTTTCAAGAACTTTTCTTTTGCATTCACAACATAGCTAACTGGTACGAGAGACCTGTCCTGGCTTTTGATAGGCCTTTTACACTAACTGTAACCATTTCTAGCTTTGGATTTAAATTGAGAGATCAAAGACCTTTCAGATGAATACTTAGAAGCCATTGGAGGATTATTAATTGACCTATTTCAATATTGTTTTGTCTGGGGGAATAAAGAGGCCTGAGGAGATGGAGAGAAGCAGGGAAATGGGGGTCAAGGAAGCAGTCAGAACACATATAACATTTATCAAACAATTTCCCTGCCTTATGTGGATGGGTGTGGTTCATGGCACCCCAGAACATTACAATGGTATACTCAAAGATCATTTATCACAGGTCACTGCAACAAATGTAATAATAGTGAAAAATTTGAAGAAGTGTGAGAGTTAACAGAATGTGACATGGAGACACAAAGTGACCAAATGCTGCTGGAAAAGTGGTACCAGTAAATTTGTTTGATGCAGGATTGCCACAAAGCTTCAGTTTGTAAAGGGAACCCCTCAGTATCTGTGAAGTATAATAAAGCAGAGCATAATAAAATGTATGTAAAATGTATGCCTGTAGATAAATCAGCAGATATTAGTAGGTTAATGCAGTAGAAATTTAGCCCTCATGTAAAGCTGAAAGGCAGTTATTCCTGGGTTGTGGGCTTTCTTCCAAATAGTGATAATAGGATTCTGGTTTCTTGTGTTTTTGATTCAGGGTTCCCAGAGAAGGGAAAGAGGCATGAAATCAGACCAGGACATGATCCATCACTTCTGCTGCAAACTGACCAGGACTCAGTCGCATGGCTAGATCTAACTCTAAGGGAGACTAACAAATGTAATTTACCTATGTGTCCAGAAGTTCTAATAAATAATTTTGCTGAATACTTAGCCAGGGGGACAGGATAGGCAGAAAAGGCTGGCATTAACCATGGTCTCTCATAGATAGCTCTAGAGGCCCTGGTAGTCAGACTGGATGACCATGGCTGGTTGCTCTCCCCATGGAGACATGCAGTGGAGGCTGGTGACAGGGATCAGGCCCAACGCATGCAGGTGCACAGCTGCGGGGGACAAACTTCAGGTGCATACAGTGCTGCAGGCCAGTGACGTAATCTGGGCCCACAACCAGCTGTGAGAGCCCAGGCTATTGATGTGTCCTCATTTCGCTCTGAGCATGCACAGCGCAATACAGTTGAGTGGTAACAGGTGCCAGGCCTGATGCATGCATGTGCACAGCCAGAGGAGCTAGCCCTTGGGAGCTAGCCCCTGACGTCACTGGGAGTCAGCTATTGGGACATCTGTTCTGGTGTCTTGAACTCACGCAGATGCAGTGGCCTGGCCTAAATAGTAGTCTCTTGACTCCTGCGGGGGCGAGGGTGGTGGTGGGGGGAACAGGGAGGGAGTCTGGTGACTGGCATCAGCAAACATGAATACTTGTGTGACAAAAGTTGGCAAAATCTACAGAGCTCCACTCTAGCTGTGCTGGTGGTACTTTAGGGACAGAATCTGCTGGGTTTGTCTGTAGAGCAGGTCACTGTGAATAGTGACGATTCCTACTTTGTGGCTGCTATTGCTAGCCCCTGCTTTTCTAATAGTTTTTTTTTTGTTGTTGTTGCTGTTGTTTTGGCTCACACTTGGCCTTAACAAATTCATTTAAAAATTTCAGTAGAATTCTTACAGCACATATGATATCCTGAGGTATCAAACCCAACAAGTCAAAGATTATGTTCCTTTTCTACTTGGAGGTGCCCATCTTTTCCAGGTTTTTGGTGAACTGGTCAACGTGCAGTAGCAGCTCTCGGATAACTGAGCAAAGTTATGAATTTGCCATTGTCCAGTGAGTTTTACTGTTATTGTAAAAAAATGGGAGTGACATTTATTTATTTGACAGAGATCACAAGTAGGCAGAGAGGCAGGCAGGGGGATACAGGGAAACAGTCTCCCCGCTGAGCAGAGGGGCTCGATCCCAGGACGCTGGGATCATGACCTGAACCAAAGGCAGAGGCTTTAACCCACTGAGCTGCCCAGGCGCCCTGGGATTGACATTCTTTTCCACAGTTCCACCTAATAGGCAGAAATCAGGAGTCTCACCTTCATTCTTGAAAGATAGTTTTGTTGTATGTAGAATTCTAAGGTGAAAGTTAACGTAGTTCTTTGAAGATGCAATTCTGGGCTGACAGGTTCTAAGATTATTGCCGGGAAGTTATCTATCAGTATTACTAATACTATTTGAGGAGATTTTCTTTTCCCTTTGGTGGTTCTTTAAGATTACCTCATTACCTTTTACATTCTGCAATTCCAATAGTATTCATCTACTTATAAATTCAATTTTATTTATCCTTCTTACAATATGTTAGGAATCCAGAATGGTGTGTTCTGTATTTAACTCTGGAAAGTTCTGACCCATTATCTTTCTCTTTGAATATTGCAAATATTATAATACTCAACAGTGCCAAAGACAATACTGCAAAATTGCCTGTTGTTGTCTTTGCCTTACACTTTTACCTTTGTAATTACTTTTCACATATTTCAAGGAATTTTTTTTCATACATTTGGGTGCTGTCATTAGATTTAACTTTTAGCTAATTATTTCCTTTGTTGCATCTAATAATTTTGTTTAATATTCCATGAATCAGAGAAGTAAATAGAGTTATAGGTATTTAGACTGGGATACTTATATAGCCTGCATTGAAATTTCATTCCTCTGAAATGCATTTGCATGTGGGTCAGTCTATCCAATTACCTAGGGGTCTACTGATTCAGAATTAATTTAAATTCCCAGCTTGTAGTTTTGGAGGCCATATAGTAGTAGTTCCAGCTCTGAGCCTGCTTGAAGGTAGATTTGTAATTGGGAATTGTTATTAGAGTCTTTTTCCCATTTCTTCTACTAAACTTAAAATCAAATCCAAAACACAAGTATACCTCCCTAAGGTATAGCTATTTTTCTTGCTTATGTGCTGAGTTTGATGTCCTTTAGGAAACCTGCTTTATGGAGGATTTTTTTTTTCTTTCTTTTAATGCAATCTTGCATCTTCCTAGGCTCTCAAACTTGTATGCCCTCTACTCTTCATTACCCAAGCCCTCCTTAAACCTCATGGCTCTAGAACATCATTGATCAGTAGTTATGCCTGCTTCAGCTATGCTGACTTTGTGGGCTCATGCTCCCCCTTTTTTGTCATGGTATCCCTTACTTTATCCCTAGTTCAGCCACATGTCGAAAATATATATGTTTAAAGATTTTTTTGGTGCAAAACTGAGAATTATTTTTGAACACTTCTAATACCCATGTTACCAGTAAACAAAGCCTTTTCCCCCGTGCCTACTCAAAATTTTACTCATTGTTTTAAGGCCTAGTTCAAATGCCACCTCTTCTATTAATTTCATTGTGCTACCTCTAGTCAGAGTTATTTTTTCCTCTATCTTCCAAGTAGTGTATTTCTCTTAATTGTATCGATTTTCTGCCTTATCGTAAAATTTGTGATTTGTGTGTTAATACCTCTTTCGAAATAGACTGATTTTTAGAGGCAGGAAGCTCTGTTTTACGACATTTTTCTTCTGACCAATGAAATGGCAAACATTAAGGCTTTAGTCTATATTGATAGGTAAGTGGATTGATGAATGAATGAATAAATAAAAGCATTTTTATATGTTTGGCACAAGTGGGTAAAAGTCCGTTAAAAGATGCATTGAGATAGTAGTGTATGTCATGCATGTTGCTAAGGGCTAAGTAAATTTAAATAAATAAAACAAACTCCTTAGACAGGGGATTGCCTTTTTGATTCTCCAAAATGAAGTATGTATGATTTCTTTGGATGGGAAGAGAGTATATAAAATGTGGTTGTGATCAATGAAGCATTCATAATGAATTATAAAAGAAACATATATTCTAGAGGGTTGTGTCTTCATTGCTGAGATTTTTATCATGCATGCCAACCATCCTCCTTCTTGACATGTGACTGGTATAGGACTGGACTTGATGGGACCAGAATAACTCTTATCTGTGCACACATATCTGTGTGATTTTATAAGCCAAAATAATTGTCATGTTACTTTATCCCAGCATTCAGAAAAAAAAATGTGATTATGGGATGGATTTATTTTGGGCTTATAAGAGCTATACAGAACATATCCTACTGTTGTATATAATGTATTTTTAATATTATATATCAGATTTGATTGTATAAAGGCTAAACAATAAATTTACATATTCTAAAAGTAGGGGATGGTGGACCCAGGACTGGGACCTAGTTTGTCCTCAAATATGTTTTGTCTTTTACACAAACCTCTCTGATTTATTTCTAGAATTTCAAATATGTTCTTGTTTGTTATCTTCCATTCACAATTGAACAAACGGTTGACTGGCATAAGCCCAATGAGTGTCTTGTTGATTTACCACTTCTGGCGCTCAGGGTGATTTCCATCTTTGTCTCAACTGTATTACGTTTACACGATCTACACTTCTTGTATCAGCATTTTCATCTTCCATTTGTTTTTATAAAATAATGAAGACAGAAGGCAATAAAATATTCAAAACACAAAACACTGCTGTACAAATATGCTGTCAAAGTGTGCCACTGGCTGACAGTCAGAAGCTCTATATGCTACCTGAACATATCAGCCTATCAGGTATATATCTAGAAGGCCAAATTTAGCATATAAAACTTAGTTTGGGCTGTTGATCTATATTGTGCAAACAAATGGATTGTATGAAAAGAGAAATAACAGAAGTCAAGGAAAACCTCTAGCTAGGATTATGCCCTGTAATTCTCTTCTTTGACTTGTGCACAAAGCAAAGAACAAGACTCATAGTTTTGGAGCTGAATCTTTCTTCAGAAATATGTCACATTTGATAACTTTCTGAGCATCTAGAAAGGAAAATGCTCAACAATGCATGTCAAGATTGGCAAAATAATAATATTAGTATTACTAATACTACTATAGTAATAATAATAATAACAGTGTATCAATAATATTGACATCCAGGCATTCATTTAATCATTTCTTTTTTGAAGTATGTTTGAGATTTTCCATTACAAAAAGTTTAAAGAAATTGTAGGAATAAAGTTATCCCCCTCATTGCCAAGAGAATTTGCTTCCTTTATTCATTCAGGGAGTTACACCTGGGTTACAATTTCAGTCCATGTATGTATATTCCTATGCAGTTGTGAAAGCCCAGGCAATATTAAGATTCCAGTAAGGTTTGTTTTTCCAATTATTAAGCTCTCCCTTTGTTTTTTGGCATGTGACATTGAGCTTTCTGATTTCCTTTCTCAATAATCTGCTCTTGGGAAAAGATGTATGTGCGTGTGATTAACCATCGACACTTTTTGAGTTAAGTTCCTGTGATACTTCTGCAAGGTAACTTTCCAGTTTATTTCTAACTACCAAGTAAAAGTATTAGGGGGGATTTAGTTGTCAATAAGCAAGAAAGCAAACATGTGGAAAAGTTTCAAATAAGTTCTGGTGGTTGTGTACCAGTCACCAGAGGGATGAATGGTCCTGGTCAGTTTTGCTCTTCTCCTTGTTTCTTCTGGTTTTAGACTTGATGTAGTAAGTAGCCTGTGACATGGCCTGTCTATAGACATATGGAGAACTTATTCAGCCACACTCCATATAAACAATGCTAAAGAAGCTGAAGAGACCAGTGAACTATAAATTAGGGTAGTTGGGTTCTAGATCCTGTTCTGTCATTAAACTAGTATGAGATTTGGGGTGAGCTATATTTCGTTTTTAAGCCTTAGTTTTCTCATGAGTAAATAACCACTGATTCAGTGGTTTTCAACCTTGGAGGCACACTGCAATCCATTTAAAAACATTAATGCCTGAGTTTTCTCCCTGGGTATTCTTTTTTCTTAATCTTTTTTTCTTTTTTCATTTTATTATATTTTAGACAGGGGGAGGGGAAGTAGAGAGGGAAAGAGAAGAGAAAAATCTCAGACAGGCTCCATGCAAGGAACCCAGTGTGGGGCTCGATCTCACAACCCTGAGATCATGACTGAGCTAAAATGAAGAGTTGGGCGCTTAACCGACCCAGCCACCCAGACACCTCTATTCCTGGGCATTCTAATTTTATCTGTGTGAGGTGGACTTTGGTCATCACTATTTTGCCAAAGCTCCTCAGGTGATTCAGATATGCAGCCAGTGCTGAGAACTAGATATGATGATCCCTAACTTCTTGTCGGTGGAGACAGTGTATCATGGAAGTTTAAGTGCATGAGCACTGCAGTTAGATGGAGTTGATTTTGGATTTCAGCCCTCCCACTTCCAGGCTGTGGAAGCGTGGGCAAGTTTTAACTTTAAATTTAGTTTCCTCATTTTTATAATAAAAATATTCTTGCCTTATTGTGTTTTATAAAGATTAGCTATGATAATAATGGATATGAAGTAATTAGCTCAGGACTTGCACATAGTAGGCATTTAACAAATGCTGATGATAAAGATGATTACTGTGCTGAAGGTGATTACCTGCCCCTCCTCTCTCTCTCTCTCTCTCTCTCTCTCTCACACACACACACACACACACACACACACACATATACAATTCCTGCTTGAGTGTAGTATTGGGCCAAGGATAGAAAGTAGAATAACAAATCAAAATAAAGGACCAGAATCAGCCCTGCTACATATCACTGAACGTGGTATATCTAATAAGTGCAATTGGTATTGCCAGGGACTGTAAAGAAAATGATGCTAGACCAGTCATGGTGAAAGTAAACAAACAGTCATTGGTGAAAAAAAAAAAATGGTGATTTGTATGTCTCCCTGTGTGCTTAAGTTTAGAGAGAAAAAACACAGAGGCAAAGCTTTGAGGATTCCAAGGAAAATTCATTTTTCCAAGCTTCTTATGTCCAGTGAATCCCATGAATTTCCTGTAATCTCACTTCCAACCCCAGACTCCTTTCTCTAAATAAGGTTTTCTTCACATATAATACAGGCCCAGACTTGGAGTAGGTCAAGGAAATTATTATTGACTAAGTCATGCAGCTCTGTGTCTCATCTAAATGAAGTAGTTATACCTTTAACTCTTAAATCTATTAATCTGAGAAATATCACCTCTCCAGAAATTAAGATAAAATGTCAGCAACTAAGTATCAAGAAAACTCAATTTCCGTGTTTAATATGAGAAGGGCAAGTCATGAACATAAGTAATATAATTAATTTTACTTTCTGTTTTCAGTGACTATATCATTCATTTCAGTTTCAAATAAACAAAGATTTGCCTTTTGTTGTTCAGGGTCATAGTTGTACTTAGCATTTTGACCTCGTAACATTAAAATTGTTCAACTGCTGTGAACAGCAGACCCAGACCACAGAATCTGATATGCTCTGAGGCAAAAATCTCAAAATCCATGTAGATTATAAATGTACCAAATGTGAGAACAGAGAGAGGAAAGAGAAAATGCTGGAGTTTTCATTACTTCTGCACTAACTTATAAAGGCCAGTGGACATTTCATGAGTATTTTCTTGGAGACTGAATCTTCTAGTACCTACCAGATGGTTCCCATAAGCCTCATGTTCCACCCAAGGTTATTCCACTGGGGGAAGCTTCTTGGCCACTCTTGACACTCTCACATCCTCTTCATCTTGAAACAGACAGAAACTTACTTTGGGGATGGGTTTGCAAACAGGAACTTAGCTCACTGTATACTGGATGTCACAATATGGCCTCTGCCCTTCTGGCTCCTCTCTTTCAGAGCCAACCTATACCAGGAACACACAGATGTTCAGCTTTGCTGAGCCTGGGGAATCTCCTTATATTATCAAGGGCTGAGATATTGTAGGACTGTGTGACTACTCAATGACTATGTCTAATTCATGGAGAGACTGTGACCACCCAGAAGCTTCTCTCTGCCACCACCTTTATCAGTAGTAAAGGCTAACCTTTGGATCTCTATTTGCTTGTCACCTATCTGTTAAAATTTTCTAGTTGGTTCTAAACTCAAAAGGAGAAAGGGGATAATTTGTTTGCCCCCCCCCCCAAATTTTTTACACGTAATGGGGGAGGAACATGAGATCAAGCAAGAAGGAAAGAAGAAGCAGTATAGCTCTGGGGAGGCTGTGGGTGGAAGGGAAGTCAGAAAAAATCAAAGAGGAAAATCCATGTTATTTTACAATGGCTTATTGAAAGAAATAATAGTAACAGAAAAATCAATAAAGCACATGATGCAGAATAAAAAGCAATGAAGTCTGGGGTAAAGGCAGGCACTATTGTATTCAACAGAAGGAATCATGGGACTAATAACAATTATGTGCTTTTTATTATAAAAACAAATAAAATGTTTCCAATTGAAGCCACCGATCCCAATAACTTAGAGTGCCTGAGAATCATAATAAGCATTCAGAGTCTTTTTTTGAAAGTCAGCTCAATGCTTACGGTATATTATCAATATTAGTAAAGTGATATCTGCTGGGAAAAGAAGTCGCTCTAGAATTATAATGCCAATTATGTCTTTGAAAACATGTAGGCAATGTTCTCTCAGGAACATTTCTGAAAGGAGGATTTTTATTTTATTTCTAAAGAGTTCAAATCAGGACATTGGACAGAGCTTTCCCTCTCCTCATTCTACCCCTACAACCACCCCCAGGGCTAAAAGGGAGTAACTTACTTAAGAACTTCATCAGTGGTATTGTATGGTAGGAAAATACAAAGCCATTATTTGTGCACAGTACAAATCTTAGCTCATTCCTCCTGCACCAAACCTGTAGTCCCTAGAGAGGGCTTTGAGAAGGCCACTGAGAAGGAGCTATATTATGTTGCTTTCTGCCAACCACTCTTGGCTAATGTTACCTTTTTTTTTAATTAATGTCCTGGGAAAAGGGTACATTTTGGGGGGCAGAACATTGTCCCCATTATACTTTTTGCCCTCCAGTCTGTCCATCCACATCTCTTAATTGCCCTGAATTTATTGATTATATTGAACACAGTAAGCCTCTCTTCCTGATGGGTTGTGCAACAACAGTTTATGCCTTGGGTATCTTTCTTCAGACAAGACAGACATCCAATGCAAGTTGGAAATTGTCTTACTTTGATTTTCCAGCTTGAAGGTTGTATCTCATTCAATCTGACCTCAGCATAAAGAACAATGTGCTGGAAGAGTTCTAAACCCTTTGCTATTTGTCAAGGAGCAGGAATCAAGGTCTTAGAGGTTGTGTGTGGCAGGGGGTGGGGTGGGAATGGGTATATAGAATGGGTGTCATTCTGTGGAGATTAGAGTGAAAGATCATTGTTTTGAAGCCAATGGAGCCTGGCAGCATCAAGGTGCCAGGAGGGGAAGGGGCACTCTTTGGAATTTTCTCTACCTCTTATATCCTCCCTGAAATGGTCCTTCCATTACTTTCTTCCTGGTGGATTCTTACTGATTCTCTAAAGCCCAAATTAAATATTATCTCTTCTGGAGACTCATCTTCTTGCCTATTTCTCCTCTGCTTTTCTGCCCCCCCCCCTGTTCTCTTTCTCCAGTGGGGTAGATGCCGTATCTCCGTCTTTGGGGCTGTGGTAGTCATGTTCACACCTCCTTGTGCTGAAACATGGCTCACACTGAATTAAAGGATTTGGGGCACCTGTCTGACATCCCCTTGGTGTGTGAGAGCCTTGAGGGCAGAGCTCATATCTTTCTTCTCACTGTATTCTTAGAGATTATTAGAACCCCAGTAAATATTCAATACAAGTAGGAACAAGTGAATTGATGAACGTATGAATGAATATATGAACAAATGAACAATAAGTTGCCTTCAGTTATCTGTGTAATTACTGCTATCTAATTAGATGTTTAGCAAGTAATTCCTCAGAATAATTTCTAGGAACTACCTCTGGCAACTTCCCCACATGCCCATCACAGAAGCTTGGGAATCATTTTGTTCCTCTTTCCTATCTTATATCCCCCTGTTTATCCCATTCCCGCTTACCCTACTTCAGTGTCTTCCATACGTACTATTCTTGTCCTCCTGGCATTCTACAGTACAGCATCACTGTGTTTGTCCACAGATCGTTCCAGCATCTTCCCAGCACCACCATTCAAATGGCTGTTGCATACCAAGAGTGAAATGGATGCATTTACAGAGATAACTTTAGAATGTTCTTGCTAACTGTTAGAAGCACATGGTATATGACAATAAGTTAAAATAATCTGAGATGTTAGAAATGTTAATGTAATAAATTGGAAAGAGATGTGCATGCAGGCCCCTTATCGTTCATGATAACAGCAGAATCTCAAAAGCAGACTCCCCTGTGTAACTGAGGAAAGCATTTTACAAGATTAAAATGTTCCAAGCACATTCAGCTCTGACAGTGGCATTAAACAATTTCCCACAAGGAGTGAAAATAAAACCAGATCTAATAACAAGGACCCATACGTTGTTGCATGATGAGAAGACAAAAGATGAAACCATTGCAGGAAAGATGGCCCAAAAATCAGTGGAGCCAGGCGATTCACAAAATCATCCATGGGTGTAAATTTCCGCCTGGCTCTTGAATAACACAAATATCTCATTTTATCCTGTTTTAGCTTAGGACTCCCCCTGGCCTTTTTGTTTCTATTTCTTACTGGAAGAATATAACCTATTATCAACTCTTGGTAATATGTGACATTTTTAACTTGAGCTCCTGAAGCTGAGTCCTGGGAGCTGGTAGGTAAGACATTTTCCTTCACATTCTCCTGTGAAAGTATTCTTGGTATTTATCTCATTTCCTATGTCTTAGAGCTCATTAAGTTGCTAAATTTCAGTAAAGATACAAATGTACTTGTAAATTTGGCTGTGATTAATCCTGATACTTTCTGTAAGGGGAAAATGAAACTTATTTCTGCAGAACAGACTTTTCCAGAAGAGTTCAACTTCTAGAACCTTTTGTGGGTAATCTAATTAGGTTTAGAAGATCATATGAAGCTCATTTGGAAAGAACAAATGGGGCATAGAGGCCTAAAATCTACTGCCTTTTATTTACCTATAACACACTTTATTTCAGAAGGATCTTAAGCCAGTACCAGCTCTAGGGACTGCATCAGTATTTTTGACACATAAATGGAATCAATATAAATCACTGATTTGATCCTGTTAAAAGTTCAGAGTAAATTTAAAGGTCAAATTGTTTTTGTTCAATGATTCATGAATCGGGCAGTGTCCCATCTAGAGAAGAGAAAAGTGCTCTGAATAGATGAACAAAATGGAGGATTTCTACACAGACAGGAACAGAGACAAGGAAAGAGCAGATTACCTCCTCCTTCTTTAGGGGATCAATGTGGTGTGTCACGTGGATTACCTCACAAGTGCTGGCCATGACATTCCGGACTTACTGGGACTCCTTGGAGAGATTGCAACTGCAATTAGATTAGTATTAAGTCTTGGTTTTCTGAAGTGGGACTCAGCACTCAGGGCACCATTTTGGGCCTATTGTCTCTTTTTTAAAAATGATACATTCTCAGTAAGTTTTCCTAAAGTTCAGTGGTCCCACCCTTTCTCCTATACTTAACAATTCTAGTTTAGTCTATTTTCATGTTTGGTAATCCTCCTTGTCAATATGTCTGGTCTTTTAAATATCGATTTATATTTTTCAAGAACTAGAAGACACGATACTCACCAAATGGTAGTTGAATGGAAACCATGATACCCACACTTCTAATAATTATCCCCTGGGCTCATTACAGAAAAATCCCCAATGCCAAAGCACAGAAGAAGGAATGAGAACCTTCTTCAGTCAGTCTTCTCTAGTAGATGGGTTTTATGGATTTCACTGAGATAACACTTGAATATACCATTAGAAAGTCCAGAATTTGAACAGTGTAGGATACATGACAGAAGAGCATCATCTTGACTTTATTGGATTAATCCAAATTGGTGCAGTGATAATAGCCTTCAACTGAGAAACAATGAAAATAGAATTGTAATCTCAAGAATTATCCTAAAAGGCATACATATGGAAAGCCTAGTGTGAATATGTATGTATGATGCTTGGAGAGAGTGCCAAAATTTGATTCTTCTCTTCTTTTTGAAGTTGTTCTATTAAAAATATTCATCAAAATGTTCCCTTTGCTCAAAGGAACTGGAACTGTGATTTCAGAAGAAAACATCTTACCTGGAACATTATATATGCAACCAGAAGAAAAACAAATATATAAATATACTTCTTCCTCAGTAACAGAACATCTCCATTTTAACCTTACAGCTGGAAGATATAGCTAGGTCCAGAGGAAATAAGTTGCTATTGTTGAACTTTAGTGATAGTATTATCTGATTCTGAGGCACCTGCTGTAGGTGCCAGAAAACATGTGGATATGCTTGATTTAACCCTGCTCTGTATGGATGAATTTATTTTATTTATTTTTTTTAAAGATTTACTTATTTATTTATTTGATAGAGATCACTAGTAGGCAGAGAGGCAGGCAGAGAGAGGAGGAAGCAGGCTCCCCACTGAGCAGAGAGCCCAAGGTGGGGATTTATCCCAGGACCCTGGAATCATGACCTGAGCAGAAGACAGAGGCTTTAACCCACTGAGCCACCCAGGTGCCCCTATATGGATGAATTTAATCAGTGCCCTTCCCTTTCTCCCCAGAGGCACCAATCCACTAAAATGAAGGGAAGAGAAGAAACCCCAGATTTAAAAAAAAAAAAAAAATCATTCTGAAAAGTCAGAGATTTCTAAAACTGAAGGAAATATTAAATAGTTTTAGTTTTACCAGAAGACATCATTCTTTTGTTAATTAATTGTGTAATTAAGGAAGGGACCAGAGAGGGACACAACAGACTTATAAAGAGCTTCAAATCCTTGAGCCATGGAGAGTGATACCATAAACCAAGCCAACATGTGAGAGCTGCCTTATAAAACCCTCACTCCTAAATGTGGAGGTAAGGTGGGAGTCACAGGACCGGAGACATTCTACTCTACCACAGCTGATGAACCCAGATATCCCTCCAAGAAAGATCACTTCCCAGAGGTCCAACAGAGACCTGGTGGCACCTACTTACAGAGGTTGGTAAGACCAGGTGTTCACAGCCCATCTCCTCCTCCATAAACAATGCAGGATGTTTTATGCTAGCAGTGGAGTAATGACGCTAAGAGACTGAATGATTAAATGCCAGTCTGCCAGCCAGAGTACATTTGTTTTCTGCTTGAAAAAGCCACTTTCATTTTGTATGACAGCTTTCTTAACTGCAACATAGCTCAGAAAATGACAGAGAGCGAATGAGAATAAGTGATTGTAAACTGGCAAACAACTATTTGCTACTATTTGAACTACCATTAAACTGTTCATTCAATTTCTAGTCAGAAGCCATCACTCAGCTGTGGAACCGGAATGTAAGCATTATTTATTTGGTGGCATTACAATGCCATCTAATCTTGGGGAAAATCTTTTAGACAAAAATCAGAATATCCAAAAATTGCCTTGACATTCAGTGGCAAAATATAATGCTTAAGCATGGCTTCTTTTCTCATTGTTATTACCGAAACACTTGAATTCCATTCTCATTCCAATGTTATACCCTCAATAATATGCTTTTTCTTACTAGCTGTCTGTCCTGGCTAGGTATTTTTGGTACCGGGCAGAGCTGCTATTGTACAAGCTACCCCAGGATTAGACTTAGCTTCCATGTTGTACTATTAATTTTCTTTGGGAACGTGCTCTTTCAGAGCTTGTTCTTTCCCAAAGATAGATTTGCCCTGTATTGAGTTACCAGAAATTACAAAAACAATTAAATCAGTTACTAGGTGCTCTGCATATTTGATCTTATTAAACTTAAGCTTTTTGTTACAGATGGTTTGCCTCTGTTACAGACAAAGCTAAGATTTATCTAGGTTAAGTGATTCTTAAAATTTTTTTAAAGATTTTATTTAATTATTCATTTGAGAGAGAGAGAGAGCAAGAGCAGGAGGTGGGGCAGAAGGAGGAGAAGTAACTTCCCACTGAGCAGGGAGCCCCATGAGGGGCTTGATCCCAGGTATCAAGACCCTGGGATCGTGACCTGAGCCACAACAGATACTTAATCTACTGAGGCAACTATACGCCCTTAGAATAAGTGATTTACAAAGAGGTAGAATTTGACCTCAAGTCTGACAGACCCTAAGCCCACCCTACCGCAGTGTGCTTCTCAAAGGAAGTTCCTCATGGTATGACCTTATTGCACACAAAGGGAAGAAATTTAAATATGCAAAGGGAGTTAGTATTTGTTGTAAATTTGAAGTAAGGGGAAAATAATTTGGGGGCAAATATTCTAGAGTTAGTGTCATATGAGAGTGAATTTTTCACTTGTGAATACTGGAAGATTATGTCCTTAGTTTGAGGATATGAACGACACTGAAAGCACCTTTTAGAGCAACTTCCACTACCTCTCACAGATCTGGAATCACAAGTGTTTCTTTTAGTTTGCTTGCTTCCTTACTTGTTTGCTTACCTTTAATGTTAACGATTTTCCCTAGATTTTTATTCTCTTAAAGTATATTTGGTGTTTGATGATAAACCAAATTAATCTGGAGTCAAGGGTAGTGTGGATGAATAGATCAAGTTATCCACTATCATTTTGTCTCTAAAAAGAACTGATCAGATAGCACGTGGGTGTGAGTTAGTATACATCATAAAATAAAATGTTTGAATATTTATAACATTGTCATGATAGATTTTTCAAGGGTGTTAGAAGGAAAAAAAAGAAGTTTTCTGGAGACTATTTTAGTAGAATGTATTAAGAGCCTCTAAAATTTTCTATGTTTTGGCAAATACTTCTATTCCTAGAAACTTGTACTAAAAAAAGAAAGATCTATGCTAAGATTTTTTTTTCAGGATGTTCATCAATGTATCATTTTAAAGATAAAATGTAAGAATATATCTAACATGGGGAATTTGTCATATTACTATAAAACTGTAAGGTAGAATTCTGTGCCCTCATTTAAAACAATACGGAATAATATTTAATGCTTTAGTAATTGAACATACTGACAAATTTAAATATATTAGAACATAATTTATGATATGAGTATTCTTTATATATTTGATGTACATATTTATTGAATACACTCCAAAAAGAAACCATGATTTTTAATTTTGAGTATGCATGTTTTTCTCTTCAAATTTCCTACAGTACATAGTATTATTTTTATAAAGAGAGTATTTAAAAATCTATGAAAAGTGCTTCAGTCTATATTCATACTTTATAAATTGGTTTAACTAATGAAAACTCAATATAGTCCCTTTCAAAAATACAGCCTTCCTAGACAAGGAGAAAATATTTGCAAAAAATACATCTGATAAAGGACTGTTACCCAAAATGTGCAAAGAATTCTTAAAACTTAAGAAACAAGGGATGCGGGGCACCTGGGTGGCTCAGTGGGTTAGGCCGCTGCCTTCGGCTCAGGTCATGATCTCAGGGTCCTGGGATCGAGTTCCGCATCGGGCTCTCTGCTCAGTGGGGAGCCTGCTTCCTCTTCTCTCTCTCTCTCTGCCTGCCTCTCTGCCTACTTGTGATCTCTCTCTGTCAAATAAATAAATAAAATCTTAAAAAAAAAAAAAGAAACAAGGGATGCCTGTTGGCTCAGTGGGTTAAAGCCTCTGCCTTCGGCTCAGGTCATGATCCCAGGGCCCTGGGATTGAGCCCCACATCAGGCTCTCTGCTCCGTGGTGAGCCTACTTCCCCCCCTCTCTCTGCCTGCCTCTCTGTCTACTTGTGATCTCTCTCTGTGTGTGAAATAAATAAAAAATCTTAAAAAAAAAAAACTCAAAAAACAACCCAATTAAAAAATGGGCAAAAGACCTGAACAGACACTTTACCAGAAATATACAGAGATGGCAAGTAAGCATATGAGAATAAGTTTTGTACCATGTGTCATTAGGGAATTACAAATTTAAAACAATGTTGAGATACCACTAACCACCCATTAGAATGGCTAAAATCTAAAGTACTGACAGTACCAAGTACTGATGGGGTTGTGGAGCAATAGGAACTCTCATTTCAGTGCTGATAGGAACATAAAATGCTACTATTACTTTGGAAGACAGTTTGGCAGTTTTTTAGTAAAACTAAACATACTCATGCTATGTGATACAAAAGTTACTCTCCTTTGTATTTACTCAAGTGAAGTGAAAAATATTTCCACATGAAAACCTACATACAGGTGTTTATAACAGCTTTATTCATAATTGCCCAAACTTGAAAACAACAAAGATGTGCTTCAGTAAATGAGTATCTCAAGAAAATGTTGTATATTCAAGCAATTCAGCACTAAAAAGAAATGAGCTGTCAAGCCATGAAAAGACATGAAGGAAAGGCATAATACTAATTGAAAGAAGTCAATCTGAGAAGCCTTCATAGTGTCTGACTTCACCTGTGTGACATTCTGGGAAAAGATACAGTAGATACAGTGAAAAGATGAGTGGTTGCCAGAGGTTCAAGGGGAAGGACAGATGAATAACAGCACATGGGGATTTTTAAGGCTGTAAATATTCTGCATGATACTACCATGTTGGATGCACATCATTGTAAATTTATCAAAACCCCCAGAATGTACAACACCAAGAATGAATCCTAATGTCAGCTATGACTTTGGGTTAGAATGCTTTGTCATTGTAGCTTTGACTATAACAAATGTACAGTTGTGGTGTTGATAATGGGGGAGGTTGTGCATGTTTGGGGACAAGGATACATGAGAACTCCCAGTGTTTTCTGCTCAGTTTTACTCTGAACCTAAGAATGCTCTAAAAATTAACTTTATTTTATTTTATTTTTTTTTCACAAAAATACAACCTTAAACATTCTATCTGTAGGAACCCAGAGTTAAAAAGGAAAGGAATACTGTTAATCCTCTGGAGAGAGTTAGCTGAAGGAATCTCTGAAAAATCTCCAGATGGGCGTGGGGGGAAATCCGAGTTTACCACAGAGGTTGGCAAACATGTCCTGTAAAGGGCCACACAGTAAATGTTCCTGGATTTGCCTGCCACGCAGTTTCTGGCACAACTGCTCAATTTAGAGTGTGGAAGCAGCCCTAAGCAGTAGGTAAACAAACACGTGTGACTGTGTTCCCATAAACCTGATTTTCACACTTTGCTAACTTTTGTTTTAAATAAAAAAAAAAAAATGGGGTTTATAGCATGGTAAGCACAAGGCTCTGAAGGGGAGTGAGGAGCTCTACTAAATGTGGGGTTGATGGAGAGCTAGAAGAAAAGATGGAGAAAGCAGAGCTGTCTGGCCTGGAAATGGAACAGTACTTCTCTGGAGCCTCTCATTTCTCTCCACAGTTCTCTTAGGTTCTGAGAAATTGCAAAGAAGTATGAGTTTTCCCTAATAGTACCTGCAGAAGTATTTTTTTTTTTTTCTGGGAACTAGCCAGTTCTGCCAAGAAAAAAGAAGAGTGTTGAAAATACCTAAAAAGTAGCAGAACTATTCTTTCACTCCCCGTCTTCTCAGAAGGCTAGGTGGCATGAGAACAATAAAGAAGATACCTTACTCAATCGCTAACTTCCCAGAAATCAGGCACCTCAGTTTCTTTCACAGGAAGAAGATTTATAAGTAGACTGTGCTATCTCTCTTGAGAAATTAGTACCTAAATGATAGCATTTCCTTTTACTGGGGAATTCTAGGAGATGGACCAAAGTCATGCTAAAGCAAAAGAAGAACATACTTAAAATCAAAACTAAGATGCATCATGTGGCAGCATTATGTAAGTTTTGTTCTTCCTAGACTGAAATTGACCTCGTGGTCAGTGGTCCCTTTTCAATACTTATTTCCCAACTCCTTACAACCGCACATAAGCAAGTTATCCTTTGACTGCATTCCTTCAAAAGTGGACATGAAAATGAAGTGTATCTTCATCTATGTTTTTGAAGTTTATTTTTCTAGTTACCTTACTAAACCAAGATATAAACTGAAAAAGATGAACATTGGAACAAAAACATGTAAAAGGAAATCTCATGTATGCTGCATTATATACAAATAAATATCCAAAGGAAATGTCAGAATCCAACCATTAAATACAATTTGAAATATCCAAATGTGTTTACTGAAGCAAAACCAGAATGAGAATCAGAGATAAAGATTCATCTAAATATCTTAGAGTACTTCTATGTTGTTATTTGTGATGGCTCTCCCATATAAGTAAGAAATCAAAAGTAAGTAGTATTCAACTATTACAGCCAGTTCTGGTCATGTTTTCTCAATCACGAACATCTTCATGTCAGGGAATGCACGGATGAGCTCTATTTTCCTCATGTCCTGGCATAGATTTTATTTTGGGATCAGTGGACTTTAGCCATACAGTTCTATTTTCAGAGTTCCACCTGCCTAGCTAGCTAACCTTGATTTGTAGAATCAAGAGAGAAGAATATCTGTATGTACTTGCTTATTCAATTTCAAGAGAGTGGCAAATATTGACAATTTTGTTAGTACTTTGAAAAGTACACATAGCTTCAACATCCTATCTCATAATTAATATAGACCTACAACCTCTCCATGGGATTTTACTCAGCTTTTTCATTTACTGAGCACCTACTACATGTCAGGGATCATACTGGGTATATATTGATGCATAAAACAGTTTCCACTTTGAGATCCTTATCTCTCCCTATGAGAACCATGGTCCTGCCCCATTACATTGATAATATTACTGTGCATAGCAAAAAACAAGGGAGAGATGATCCCTACTGTACTCATTTCTTGTGACAGTCCAAACTATAACATACTGTAGTCCCATTTCTATGGGTAGGTGAAATATAACTGGTTAAAGAAGAAATTTAATTTCGTGAAAATATTTCAGTCCTGCACTCTGGTAAGTTTTTGTTTGTTTGTTTGTTTGTTTGTTTTTAATGCAACTAGAATAGAACCAAAAAGGAGCTCATGATTTAAAGATAAAATGAAGGATAATGCTACTGAAAGGGTCTGTAGACAAAAGGACGAGACCGATATAAAGTGAAAGTTAAGCAGGGCTTTATTTCGTGCCAAGCATCTAGAATCAAACTGACTGGCCAGGGCCGTCTCTTGCAAAGAGGCGAACCCTCCCAGCCTCACAGACTAACTTTTATAGAGTAAAGGCCATGTGGTTGAGCCTGGCCACATCCAGGTGGCCAATTGAATTACATTCTACCCCATGATAGTCATCTAATCAGCCTATGACCTTGGCTAGAGTTGGCACCTTTGTCTAGCGCCCAAAAGGTGGGGACTCACACTCCCTGGCGAGTAATACGTGCACTTTTACTTCATTGTACATCTCCACCTGGCCGAACATGTGCTTGGTGGGTAGGGAGGTAATACGTGCGCTTTCACTGATTGGACGCTTCCACCTGGCCCCACAGGTCCTTGTATCTGGGCTCCATTATTTTTGCCCAGCCTGACATGTCCTGGTATCTGTGCTCCGTTATTAGGACTATTTGGCCGTATTTCACCAGGTCTGTTTCTAAGCGCTTTCTTCTTAGGGGAAGGAGCAGGTTCAATCTAAGTTTACTGCATAAACAACAAAATGGCTCGCTCTGGCTAAGTAGGTCCTTATACTACATTGATGTTTGTGTATGTGTATATACTTATTTGTATATATATAATACATACATGTAGACATAATATGTATACACATATAAATCTATATGGAGATATTAATGTTTTATATATAACAAGCAATATATATTTATATATATATTAATATAAGTGTGTATATTTTATACTTACATAGAGAGATTAATGAAATGGTGAAAATATTGATGATTATTTCAAGGTTGTAGAACTTCAGATGACCTTTTATCTCCTATAGTTTTTCTGTGTTGTTAGAATATTTCACAATCAGCATGTGTTATTTATATAATTCTATGAAAGCAAAGCTATTTTCATTGTGGGGGGAGAGGAAGACCTATGCAACATTAAATGCCTGCGTTCCAGATTCTCACCAAAGAATATAAACTCAAATTAATTGCCACTAGACTTTTTCAAGCACTCAGTCAAGAGAAACAGTGTTTAGGCAGAATCATTTGAATATATATCCAATTCATTCATTACTGAGGTCTCATTTGCAGCCCTGGAATCAGCCAGACCATCCTGGAGCTGTGTCCTGGGATTATTTTGTTTTGTTTTCATCTCCCCCAGGCGCACACCTCCACCATTGGCATTTTGACATTGTATTAAATGAAGCAAACAAAATCTCCCGAAAAACTCAACTCGCTGAAAGTCTTGTATAGAAAGATACGTAAAAGAATCTTCCGTTACACAAAATTAGTAAAAAAGCTTTCTTCTCATAGAATTTGGTATGTTTCATGAGCTATGAGAATTTTGACATTTATAACATTTCCTATTTTGTTTTGCCTAACAGAAATCTTTTAGTATGGATTTTGTAACCCAACTTCAATCACTACTCACTAAAGTTTTCCAACCCTTTTAAAAATTCATTATTGCTTCCCTAAAGACCTTTTAAAAGTATATTTTTTTCTTTTCTTTTTTTAAAATATTTTATTTATTTGACAGGGAGAGATCACAAGTAGGCAGAGAGGCAGGCAGAGAGAGAGGGGGAAGCAGGCTCCTTGCTGAGTAGAGATCCTGATGTGGGGCTTGATTCCACGACCCTGAGATCATGACCTGAGCCAAAGGCAGAGGCTTAACTCACTGAGCCATCAAATGCCTCTATTTTTTCTAATCATCCAGTTATGCCCCCTCCCATGAAACTTTAGTACCACATATATATTGTGTATGTGTGTGTGTATACACACACACACACACACACACACACACACACACTTTGTATAGAAAAAGAGTAAACTTTTTTTTACCCTGCCTCCAAGAATTTATTAATACCCTATTGAGAATACATTCTATAGAGTAACCAATGGCCTTATATTAACATTCCTGTCTTATCTTGTCATTGTATTAAATTTTCCCTGGTTCTTTCTGCACATCTATAAGCAGAAACACACAAACAGCTACATAATCAAATTTTTTTTAATGTGTTTTCAAAACCTCAAATCTAGATAATTTAATGTATGATTACATGTAAAATGAGAGACTTTAATCAGTGCTATTCCCTACCATTGGCAAACTTTGCACTGGAAACAAAGATGTTCTTTAGGGACTAAGTTTTGGTCATGCTTAACATGGTAAAACTTTGGTGGAATGTGTTGGTATGACCTGGGGAAAGAAAACATAGAATCCATCATGAGCATGCTTGTGCATTGGGAAAAAAAAAATCTGTCAATGATAAATGCAGGATGAAAGAAAACTTTATAAATCAGAATATTATTAGCAGATTTTTCAGGCCCAAGTAATTCTTTTTTAAATGTATGCATTTCCTCTGTGTATGTTTCTATTTTACCAAGGTCCTCATATCCTTTTTGAGGTCTTGTCTCTTTTCCTCATTCCTAATATTTTCATTACTCTTCTCGGGACCCTTTTGATCTCCTCTATCCTGAAGGGACACAACCTAAACTCAAAAGTCTTTCACAAATAAAAAGGAGTGCCGTGTTACTAAACGGATTTCCTATTTTGATGCACCTGGACATACATGGTACTAAGTGGTCTTCAGAACTGATGTGCACATTCATTTCAAGGCCCAAGTGGACACTGTCAACCTTGCTGAAGTTATTTTAACGTAAGTTTTTGATGTGGATTGCTACTGGAACTACATCTCCAAAGTATAGTAATAAATGGGTTCTAGATACACGGGCGGGTCCACGGGCACCTGGGGGGCTAGGTCAGTTAGCAGCTGACTCTTGATTTCAGCTCAGGTCATGATCTGAGTGTCCTGAAATGGAGCCTATGTCAGGCTCCTCTCCTTGCTCAGTGGGGTGTCTGCTTCAGGCTTCTCTCTCTCCCTCTGCCCTTCCCCCCATTTGCTCACTCTTTGTCTAAAATAAATAAATCTTAAACATACATGGGCAAATCCAGATGGCTTTCCAAAGCAGGACAATATTGCTTATTCTAGCGAATAAACCCACTGAATAAAACAATTGGGCAGTAATTTTTTTTTTAAGATTTTATTTATTTATTTGACAGAGAGAGATCACAAGTAGGCAGAGAGAGAGGAGAGAGAGAGGAGGAAGCAGGGCTCCCTGCCGAGCAGAGAGCCCGATGTGGGACTCAATCCCAGGACCCTGAGATCATGACCCGAGCCGAAGGCAGCGGCTTAACCCACTGAGCCACCCAGGCGCCCAGGCAGTAATTGTTTTACAAGAGTCAGCTATTTTCAGATTTTTGAGTTAAAAAGAAATATTTGTCAAGATGGACCTAATTAATTTCAAATTTCAAGAAAGATATATGTATTAGTAGAGACCAATGCAACATCATGAGGATAGGGATGCTTGAGAAAAGTTGTATTTATTGAGTTGAAAGAAAATCAAGGAAATTTCCATGTGTTAAAAATAAATTGTGTCTTAATGCCTTTCTTTCCTAAATGACTATAAAAGAAAAAAATTGAACTATTTTAATTTATCTCATAGTCACATAACTTCAGGTAAGCATGTGAAATGCTCCTGGAAATAACTTAGGGAAAACTGGAGGGCAAGTTTTAGAAGGAGCTCTAACCCATATTTACAAAGATTATAATGCTATTGCATATTGGTTAGGATTATTTAAGTGATGAGTTAGTCTAAAAGTAAACACACACACACATACACACACAAACAACAAAAGCCCATACAAAACAAAAGAACAAAAACATTCATTTAATTCAATTTACTGAGCCTCTTCAAGGGGCCAAGCACTCATTTAGGTACTTGGGATACATCAATTTTCCATACAAAGATTCCTGCCATCATAGAGTTTATATCCTAGCAGTGGAAGAGGCAGGCAATAAATAATACTCACAATAAGATAAATTATAGAGTATGTTACAAAGCTGTCAGCTCAATGGACAGAAAGGAAATATAGAACGGGATGAGGAGCATCTTTAGCCCTGGCATGGCGGAGGTGGGGGTGTAGGGCTGGTTCGCTATTTTAAATAAGGCGGTCAGGAGTAGTAGTCATGGTGATAGTGGTCAGTAGAGGTCACTGACTGGGGGAACATTGAGCAAAGTCTTTAGAGGAGGTGAATAAAGAAACTGTGAAGATACTGGAGAATGTTGGATTTTAGGTCAAAGAATAATCAGTGCAAGGACTCCTAAAGTTCAGTCACCTCTGGGGTGTTCAAAGAACTGCCAGGAGGCCGTGTGGCCTGGAAGCCAGTGAAAGAATCCTGGGCTTTTAATATGACTGAGAAGAAGGACTTTGGGAGGACTTTAAGCAAGGAGTACTACAATTTGATCTGGCTTTCATGTGTTAAAAATAAATGGTGAGGAGGCAAAGTGGCTTAAAAGTTAAGGAAATATAATTTACCTCACTGTATTTTCTGGGGCTGCCATAACATAGTACCAACCACTAGGTGGCTTTGAACAACAGAAATGTGTCCTCAACAGTTCAGGAGGTTGGAGGCCTGAAATTAGAGTGGCACAGGATAGGTTTCTAGTAGAGGCTCTACTAAGAATTGGCACCACACCTCTCCTAGATTCTCCAGGCTGCAGGCAGTCCTTGCTATTTTTTGACTTGTGGATACATCACTCCAATCTCTGTCTTCATTTTCATACCACCTTCTTCTCTGGGTCTTCTCATGGCCTTCCTCTCAGGATATTTCAAGCCTCCCTCTCTTTTTCTCTTTTAAAGACAGCAGTAGTTGGAGTGAGGACCCACTTTAAATCCAGACTGACCTCTCTGAATACCGTCGACTTAATTACACCCTCAAAGAGCCTATTTCCAAAAAGGCTGTGTTCACAAATACCGGGAGTTAGGACTTAGACAATCCTTTTTAGGGGGTATAACTTAACCCATTTGCATGGATATTTTGTCTAGAAGAAGAATGAATGACTCCAGGGTTGGTTACTTTGGATGCTAGTTATGTTATCTATGTTATGTTATCTATGTTATCTACAACTCCGATTCTTTCCATTCTTTTCTTAGTGTGCTGGTCTTGTCCTCATTTTATCTTCGTAACTTCAAGTGGCAGCGATTTTGAGTTATCCGACCCAGATACATCAACATCTATAAGGAAGGCAGGCAGCTCCTCTGTTGTGTCCCTCTGAACTCCATGAGGACAGGGATCTGTCTCTCTGACTCACTGCATTCCCCCAGCACCTAGAGGAGTGGATCGAACATTGTGGTATCAGCAGACATCAGTTAAACTAACTATTTAGCAAGGATTTCATCACATGTCCATTCCTGCACTGAAGCAACATTTATGGGAACAGAAGTGGGGACCTTGAGACATCAACATCTCTAAGGCTTAGCTCCAGAGGGGCAGAAACCTGCTACTGGACCAAAAATTATTCTAGTAAGAAGGGAGAAAAGGGGGGTGTAGGGGTACTCTGTCAGTTACACATCCAACTCTTGATGTCAGTTTGGGTCACAATCTCAAGGTCATGAGGTCAAGCCCCAAGTCAGGCTCCATGCTCAGCTTGGGATTCTCTCTCCCTCTCTCCACCACCTGGTGCCATCATCTGGTGGACTTTCTCCCTCTCTTAAAGAAAAAAAGAAAGAAAGAAAGAAAGAAAAGAAAAGGACAGTGGGAATGGTTGTTGGATAAGCTATTTCAGTGTTTAAGAAAAGGTGTGTCAAGTAAGTTTTAGTATATGCTGGATTGAATCTTTTCAGGGCTCTGACATATGAGTCCATGACACTGAAAAAGAAGGTGAAGTCTTATATACATGCGTCATTTCTTTTTTTTTTTTTTTTAATTTTTTATTTTTTATAAACATATATTTTTATCCCCAGGGGTACAGGTCTGTGAATCACCAGGTTTACACACTTCACAGCACTCACCAAAGCACATACCCTCCCCAATGCCCATAATCCCACCCCCTTCTCCCAAACCCCCTCCCCCCAGCAACCCTCAGTTTGTTTTGTGAGATTAAGAGTCACTTATGATTTGTCTCCCTCCCAATCCCATCTTGTTTCATTTATTCTTCTCCTACCCACTTAAGCCCCCATGTTGCATCACCACTTCCTCATATCAGGGAGATCATATGATAGTTGTCTTTCTCTGCTTGACTTATTTCGCTAAGCATGATACGCTCTAGTTCCATCCATGTTGTCGCAAATGGCAAGATTTCATTTCTTTTGATGGCTGCATAGTATTCCATTGTGTATATATACCACATCTTCTTGATCCATTCATCTGTTGATGGACATCTAGATTCTTTCCATAGTTTGGCTATTGTGGACATTGCTGCTATAAACATTCGGGTGCATGTGCCCCTTTGGATCACTACATTTGTATCTTTAGGGTAAATACCCAATAGTGCAATTGCTGGGTCATAGGGCAGTTCTATTTTCAACATTCTGAGGAACCTCCATGCTGTTTTCCAGAGTGGCTGCACCAGCTTGCATTCCCACCAACAGTGTAGGAGGGTTCCCCTTTCTCCACATCCTCGCCAGCATCTGTCATTTCCTGACTTGTTGATTTTAGCCATTCTGACTGGTGTGAGGTGATATCTCATTGTGGTTTTGATTTGTATTTCCCTGATGCCGAGTGATATGGAGCACTTTTTCATGTGTCTGTTGGCCATCTGGATGTCTTCTTTGCAGAAATGTCTGTTCATGTCCTCTGCCCATTTCTTGATTGGATTATTTGTTCTTTGGGTGTTGAGTTTGCTAAGTTCTTAGCAAACTCTACATGCGTCATTTCTTATAGGCTTTCTTCAGTGGCTCCCAGTTCAGATTGCAGACTGACACGAATGCTGTTTAAAGTCTTGCTTCTCATGACATTCCTGCATAAACCCTTTTGTCATGCCATTAGCTTATACCATATCTTTATATACAAACCATTTTTCAATGGGATAATGTATTAATTTAAGAAACTAGCAAAAAATTATTAAATGACTTGGAATAGACGGGCAATGGTGTTGAGAACATGGGATCAGCTCTCATGAGCAGACAAAAACTGAGACCATAGTGACTTTTTTTCCTGAAATATTTTAGGAAAACATAAATCCCCTCAAGTTTTTTTTCTAGGTTTTCTCTTATAAAAGATGACACAGTATAGTAATGTCATGAAATGAGAACATCTGTTTTCTTCAGAGTCCATCCCAATTTTTTTCAGTATTCATGTTGAGATTAATTACAAAATGACTTCTATAGAGGTGCCTGGGTGGCTCAGTCATTAAGCATCTGTTTTCAGCTCAGATTATGATCCCAGGGTCCTAGGATTGAGCCCCACATCAGGCTCTCTGCCCAAGGGGAACTTGGCTTCTCCCCCTTCCCTTTGACCCTCCCAACCATTTGTTATCTGTCTTTCTCTTTCAAATAAATAAATAAAATCTAAAAAAAAAAAAATAACTGCTATAGAAAAGCTCTCAATATGTTCATACATGCCCCTTGATCAATGTCATTACAACATTTGTTTTACATTATGTATCATGTGCTGGGCTGGATTTATTCAAGCCCTTGAAAACTTGTAAAACAACAGCAAAAACACACACACACACACACACACACACACAACCCCCCCCCCCCCCCACACACACACACACAAAACTACCTATAGTCTCCATTGGATCCAAGGACTGCAGAGGGACATGAGGTGTAAAATAATGCCTCTGTGTGGTCAGCAGGTCACCCTTTCGGGACAAGTGATTGTTCCGCTAAGTGGGCAATTAAAAATGAAAACAAAATAAATACCCAGATACAAACCGATGCCTGTTTGAAACTTTTCAAACGAAGATGTTAAAATACCTCTTCTTCGGAATCTCCTTGAACATCAAATAGGATTCTGAAACTTGTTACATTCAGCACATCAGAATTTATGTATAAGTACTCACTGCTCTTAGGAAAGTAACAAGGGCAGGAGGAGATACAACAAATGTGTTCAGATCCAAATCAGAGGGCCTGATGGCTTGTACCCCAGGTTTTTTTTAAGAGACTGACTTATTATTTCTTTGTAACTATCACAGTTAAAGAATTTATGTTGGAATTGTGCATTTCCTGAAGGATGAACAAATTAAGAGTTTCTTAATTAAAGAACGGGGGGTGGAGGTGGGAACTAATAAATTAAGAACAGGAAATGGTCGCCGTTGGAAACAGATACTGTGGATACCTGGGGAGACCATTGTGAGGGCCAAACAGAACCGTCTGAATTTCTACAGAGCTTGTGGGTACCTGGGATTAACCCACACTGTTTGGTAAAGAACAGATGCTTCCAAAGAGTCTGTGACAAGCCGGGGAAAACAGCAGATTTAAAGGAGTTTTCATCCTGTTCTGTATGACAAACCATCAGAAGCAGCCCTTTGTGGAATGGATGATGCCACTATGTGGTGGGTGTAAGGCTCAGTGTCAGGACACATCCAGGGAGCAATTCTTCCTGACGGTGACCACGCCTGTGGAAGGATCTGGCAGAAAAGTGCCATTAGTTATATTGCTTCTGTCCTACCTGAATGACCAAGTATTTCAGTATGTTGTTTTGTTTGGCTGTTTTCCTTTTTTTTTTTGAACCAGTGGTTAAATTGTTTGAATAACAATGAATCACCTGTTTGGAACAAGTATTTACCAAACACCTGCCATATGGAAGGCTCTGTGATAATTGTTAGAGGAGAAATGAAGAAACAGACTGACATTTCTCAAACATGTACTAAGCTCTTTCTGTGAGCACAGCTCTGGGCTAGATGCTGGGCAGAAGGGGTAGATTGACATTATCTAAAAGATGTGGTGCATACAGTTTAAGGACATATAGTTTTGAGGTTAAGATAGCTAGCAAAGTTCTTTTCTTTGGTAAATGTTTTGAACATCTACCATGTGTCCCAAGGAGTTCATGATGTAGCAGTATGGCTTCTAATTATAGGACAAAGAGATGACTAGAGGACTTCCCAGAATATCCCAAAGGATAAGGTAGCAATTCAAGGAGTCATAGAACAAGAGTAAGACTTCAATAGGAGGGCATGAATAGTAAGAGTATTCCAGGCAGCAGGAAAGAACAGTGATGTGGAAATGCTAATGTATGGGTTAGGTTCAGACAGCAAAATGATGGATTTTGGCCAAAGATTGGGAAATGTGAAGGAAAATGAAAATGAGATCACAGGTGGGGCGCCTGGGTGGCTCAGTGGGTTAGGCCTCTGCCTTCGGCTCAGGTCATGATCTCAGGGTCCTGGGATCGAGTCCCGCATCAGGCTCTCTGCTCAGCGGGGAGCCTGCTTCCCCCTCTCTCTGCTGGCCTCTCTGCCTACTTGTGATCTCCCTCTCTGTCAAATAAGTAAATAAAATCTTATAAAAAAAAAAAAATGAGATCACAGGAAACATGGAGCTCAGATCCCCAGTAGTTTGACGTTAATTTTGGTGATGATAAAGTATTAGGATTTTGGAAGAGGGTGGCAGTGAACATAGGTCGACATTTGAAAAACTAGTTTGATTGCTATTTGTCAGGTCAATTAAAAGGGAGTGCATTTTAGAAGCAAGGAGATGAGTTTCCATACGTCAGTGTTTTATGTTGGAGCTAAGGAAGACCCCTGGTGGTGCCTGTGGAAAGCAGTGCTACTGTGAAACAAAAAAAGTGGATGGCAGAGATTTGTGCACATAATTATAAACAAAAAGGGCTGGCTGCTAAATTATTCAGTATTCACTTTAGTGCAATAAGAGTTTAGGAAACAAATCAGTAGATGGCTGCTATATTTTTTAGCCCACTGATCTACAATTATATATCTTAAAATGAGAATTTGGCAATGTAGCGTTATACTGGTAGTATGCATTCTCCACTGACCCAGCACTGGTCCACCCAGTTCACTTCCCTCTATTCAGAGTTTGCTTCTCTTCTGTAGTAGTTTTCTAGATGGCTGGGTTTCCCTTTGGTTCTAACCAGCGTGTCATGGGGCAGATAGGCCAGCGTCCTCAGTGTCGCTTGGCAAGAAAAGAGTGTAGACTGGTCAGGTTTTGAGCATTTCTCCCACTGGACAGCAGCTAATGAGAGCACTAGGCTTGAACAGTGCAAAGAGCCTTTCATATAAAGAACAGTGGGTTGGCACTGATCTTGGTTACAGCCCATAAGCAGTTTCTAGTCACAGGAAATCAACCATGTTGACTCCAGGTTCTGGCCTACCCCTAAACCTCCTCCTTGACTAGGCCTTTGGAATTGGAGGTCCCATACATCCCTTTCCCATTCTCCTCATTTCATTGCTTATCCTGCTTCCACGTGATGTTCCTGGTATCAAAAGCCCAGTTCTCTCTGTCTTTCATAATTGCTACTCTGAGCACAATGGTAGGCATCTAAGCTGCCTGTTGGAGCTCAAAATATTAGCACTAATGGAAATAGCTCCTCTCAAGGATCAAGAAGATTCAGTCTTGAAAACCTAATAACTTTTCTTCTGGCTGGTTGTAGATGTGGTTCCCCCTCTGAACCAGAATGCTTTGAGTGACTCTAAAGCAACAACAACAACAACAAACCAAACAAAACCAATTGGAGTTTCATGCTAAAATAGATTTAACTCCCTCATCCAACTATATTGGCGAGACTATTTTCATTGAGACTCACACATTATAGAGTGTTTTCATGCATGCTTTCTCATTTGACACGTGTCACAGCTCTGGAGGTCATCATTCCTTTTGCCCTTTAGGAAACTGAAAAGGGGGAGGCAACCTATTGGAAGTCATGTGACTGACAGTGACAAAACTGTCATGAGAATTTAAGGCTGCTTCTCCTATTCTATCTGTTTAATGTGTTGACTTTGACCAAAACATTGAAGAAAATCTGCATATGCTATATGCCTTACCTTAAATTTCTGCATCTGTTATTAGAGTAATATTTTTGTATTCTGTTTTCTTCATTGACCAATTAAAGAGACTGGTAAAATTTCAGGAGACAATTTTTTATAGTGATTAATTCAGTGTATGATTTCCTCTGTCTTCATTCAACATTCACTTAGCCATATATTGTGTACTTCTGGTGCTGCAGGTACAGTTCTTGATTTCAGGGATACAACATTGGAAATGTCATGATTCTTTCCCTGGTGGCATTCAGTATCTGGAGAGGACAATATCAGTAACAAATTAAGCTGCAACATTTGTATATAGTATCATTTATTTAGGATAAAGTTGGGAATTTACCCTTCCTTTATACTTCATTTTACAACCCTTACAAAGTTTGGTCCACCTGAGTATTTACTGTCTCTCTGGCCTCTCAAAATAATGGTTTTCATTACTGAACTCTTTCCGCCATTTTATAAGGTTAGTTGCCCCTGTCTTTACACCTCTACATACTCTGTGAAAAGGAAATAGGGGATCATTTCTTTCCCACACCTCTTGAAGTCTTCTTTTGATGCGTTAGGCATCTCTTGTGCTCTGGCTACAAGAGAATTGGGGGGAAGAAAATAATTTGCTTTATCTGCCCTTTTGGGAGAAGCAGGCACTGCCAGCTAGGAAGAAGAGGGTGTGCTGAGGAAGAAAATCTATTGAGTAAATAACCATCATACTCTGCCACAGTAAACCATGATAAAATTATGATACTTCATTTCTGAATTCATTAATATGATTATTTCTCATTGATGGTGAGGTCTTGATATTATGTGTTAGAAATTAGAAAACGCTACACTATTTATAATACTCAGTTACCATGATAGTAGCCGAGTATAATAAATAAGATCTCTATTCTCCGAATAAAAAATTATTGCCTCTCATTCTCAGACCTTGGACAGTTCATGTTTACCATTGTCGTCATTATAATCCTCATCATTACTGTCGGGCACTCTCATCAAATAGTATTCATTTAGTTCTCTGCTTACACAAGATGTCGTGTTACCTTTTTGTTTTTTTCAAAAAATACGGCAAAAGATGTTTTTGGAGAAATTGTGGTATGAGGAGGGTAAGTAACTTCTTGCAGATACATCCCATTATTTGCAGTAGATAAGCTCCTGAAAAGTCAGGTATACATTGAATGTTTATAAATCAAGTTGATTTTAAATGTATTCAGGGATCTTGGTATTTAAGGGAACATTGTAGTGAATCTGTTTTGCCAGGACTCCTTTTGAAACATAATCAGTGCCAAGTAGCTTTGTAAACTTGGTTTCTTTGTTTGTTTGTTTGTATTTGTTTTTGTTTTTGCATGTTGGGCTATTCTTAAATAGGTTATGTGCTTTATACTTTCCCAGGGAAAGGTCATTATGAATCAAGATTGTCTTTGTTACTATGGACATAATGATGCCTAGTTATTTTTTATTGCTATCTTAGAATTATTGTTATTTTTATTATTATTTATGCCTTGCGTTTTAATTTGGATTAACCATTTTGGAAGATTCAAATAATAAAATCTCTGAAATGGAAAAAAGAAGATCTCAGGAATCATATATTTAGTGGTTTTAAAATGATATAGTTCAAGACATGATTCATACCAAATGCGCACACACACACACACACACACTCACCCTACCCCAACACACACACAACCTCAAGAACAAGGTAAAGCAGTGTTGCTGGGGATGAAGCCAAGGTGAGGGGCACTAGTTCTTCTAGCTGATTCCAGCCTGGGTTCTCCCTCTCATGGGAGGGTACCCTCCTGTCCATTCCTTGTGCGGGCTCTGGAGTCAAATTGCTGGGCTCAAATCCTACCTCTGCCACCTTCAAGGTAGGCAGACTTGGGCAACTGTTTTCTCTGTTCTTTAATCTTCTCATCAGACTGTAAATGGTGGGTAACAATAGTGACTGTGTTGTGGTGTCATACAGGTGCAGTGAGTCATTACCAGTAAAAAACTTGAAAGAGCACTTGACCTGCACGTAGCAGGCACTCAGGAAATTTAGCTTTTAACATTATCCTCTATAGAGACACCTTCGTGAAATACCATGCATAGAAGGGCATCTTTTAAAATTTACCCATGTAATCCCACACCTTCATTTTACCACTGAGTAGGCTGAGGCCTGAGAAATGAGCTAGCAGGGAGGGGGTGGCAGGAAGGATGCTTAGTTTTGAGCTCTGGAGACCCACTCAGGAGATTCCCCTGCGAGGCTTGGCTTAACTCTAGTGGTTATCAGTACTTTGTTCTGGGGACACCAAGGCAAGACCAGCCAGAACTCCATTTAGAAGAGAGTTTCTCCAAGAGAGGACTACTGACATTTTGAGCCAGACAATTCTTTATTGTGGGGAGGTGTACTAGGCAGTATAAGATGTTTTAGCAGAATCCCTGGCCTCTCCTCATTATACATCAGTAGCTCAAATATGTCTTCAGACGTTGCAGAATGTTCACCGGGGGATATAGTTGCATGTTTTTAAAAACCAGTGTGTTAGCCCTGGAGAGCCACAAAGGATGCGGCCAGGAATACCCACAAAGAGCAATATGGCCTCACAAGAGGCGGACACTCACATAGTGACCCACAGGAAACTTACAAAGGCACACACCTTACTTCTGTTGTATGCACATGCAATAGTCTCCTTAAAAGTCTCATGCAGAAGGACAATGGCATATGTAGTGTGTGACCAATGTATTTATGAAATAACTACTTGTCAGAATAATGTAGAGCTTCCCAAAATGGGTTTGAATTTAAGGCTCTGAATATTTAAAACTGGCACAAGATTCCTTGTCTGAAGCCTGCTGGTATTATCGGCCATGCGAGTGAAACCTCTGGACCCTCAGAATTATCTGGACCCTCAGAGCAGATTTTTTCTTCAAGCATGTGTGCTGGGACATTTGCTAACTCCCGCCCTGGGAGTTCTCAAGGCTCAGTTCCCTTCTTAATCAGAGCTTCCTTCTCCCCTTTCATCCTCTTCCTGCGCCCATCATATGCAGTAACCTCTTGGTTAAAACCCATTTTGTATCCTTAATGGGAACTTCTGGTAGAGAACACAAACTTAGCTTATGGAATATAACTACCAAAAAAAGTGGTGTTATTTTTAAGCAAATATCTCTATTGCTTATACACTTCTCACATATACTACTACTGCATAATTTTTGTTAACACCATCATTGGTATAGCACATTTTAACTTATAAAGAATCCTCATATATATTACCATATTTAGCCCTTATAGAAATATTTAAAAGAAAATCAACACAAAAAGTTTAATTATTTGAGACAGCTCCATCAGTAATGAACCATTACTCCAACTAGCTCTTCTGAAGCAAAATCCATGTAGTCCTATGTGACATTTTCTTTGAAAATAATCACAGGGGTTTTATTGCAGCTGTTATTGTTACTATTCAGAAGTGTTTTGGTAGGAATTATCTTTGAAAACTGTACCTTTAGAACTTGTGGCTACCTGGGGGCTACTTCAAGGGACAAGAATCATGCCTAGCTCCCTAGGCAGGTATGCAGCTGGTTGGGAAAGTTAAGGTCAATTTTAGGTATAGCCTGGCTTCACTATCTCAGAAATAATTTAGGACAGATTAATCAACTTAGGTGTTTTTGATCAACCAGTAAACCGGTCTTTTTAAAATCATCACTTTGGCATGCTTATAAAAGATCATGCGTGATTACGGAGCCAGACATATTTAGAATTGAACTGCGCTCTAGAGGTCATCTAATTCAGTGATTTCCAAACATTGGTCAGAGGTCTAGTACTAGTCTTCCTTCATAAAATTTCTTAGGAAGCTTTATAAAAGTGTGACTATCACCCCATGGAGTTAATGATTCAGTAAATATGGAACAGAGCCCATGAATCTGTACTTTTAACAACCATCACCAGTGACTCTGATGTGCAGTTCCATTCTGGAACCACCAATGTGAACAGTGCCCTCATTTTATAAATGACCTTACCCAGGGTCAGAAGTGGGTTAAATTCCAGATCTCTAGACCCCCATTCTAAATTTCCTTCTTCTAGCTTAGACTACATTTCTTTCAAGGAAGTCATTCATCAGTCCAGGTGTCTTTGTGTTGTCTGGTAGGCTTCATGCATCTCCAACTCTATAGCCTTAAGAGTTGATATTAATTAACAAACACTTGAAGGTCAAGTTTGCACCAGAGTCTGAGATCAGTTCTAAGGAATGAAGATATGAAGAGATCCAAGCCAGAGGCTCTGCACCCAGTTGGTTCAACTGCTGACACATTCTATATTTTACATTTTTAAACCAATCTAATCTGCGAAATTCTAAAAACAATTTAATGGTTATCATACCAGAACTGTGTGTTTTCTGCTAGTTCTCATATTTCTAAAAGTTTTCATTTGATATATCTTGGTAAATTGTGAAAGAATGTAAGAAACAATTAGAAAATAACTCAAGAGAGCACATAATGATATAGAACTGTGTGTGTCTGATAATGAAGGTATCGGTGATGTAGTAAGGTCTCTCCTTTCCTATACTGCAAACTCCTAGGTGGTTAGTGGGATCTTGACGATGCTTTTAGTCATGTATCCTGCATACCACTTTGTACCACTCTTTACACACAATTAAGGCTCATAATAAATTTTTGTGTGAGGGTGCCAGTTTAGGAAGCACATGGTAGTTCTGATCACGCATGTGTGTCCTGAGCTATTAGCAGTACAGACCTGTTGGCAGAGCCGGGGGTGGGGGACCTTTCTCAGTCAAGAGGCTTTCCCCATAGAGGAGCTGGGAAGGCTTGGCTCCCATGGCTCCTTGAAATGAATTTCACATCTTGAAATATCATGCACTTTAAAAATGATCACGAATATGGCCTTTAATACTAATGCTGTGTATTTCTCGCATTTCCCCATCTGGTGGGGAAATGCCATATTGTCCTGGAAAACACTAGAGCCTTGAAAATTTGGGGCTCTGTTGTTTCCAACAGTGTCCTCAATAGCTCTCAACACAGTAAAATATTTAAACAATAGCAACAACAAGGAAACCAGCCAACCAACCAACCAACCAGCCAACCAGCGACTGACCTTTTAGGAGAAGGATAGAGCTTTTATCATTAAATATTTAGTGTTTCTTTCACCTGTGCCTTTGCAAATCCAGGTCCCTCTGTCTGCAGCATTGTGTCCTTCTCCTGCCGTCTGCAATCCACCTTTCACTCTCCCACACACACACGTGCACACACACACGCACACACACTTCCTTTGCTCATTTTTATGCATTATTTAGAGGCTGCCCAACTGTTCCTCTCCTACGGCAATCTTCTTTGACCTTCTGGAATTCAGAAACAATGTCCCTCTTTTATGCCTCGTCAGTACACTATAGCTCTCCTCTGGCGGTGCTTATCACGCTGAAGTGCACGAGTCTTTTTGTACATTAGCTTCACCCTCCAGACTCTGTGCTACATAAGGGCCCAGTTCATGTTTAAGCACAATCCTAATCCTAATCATAAAATCATTATAATCGTTCCCCAAAATATCATGGTTACTCTAAGCTGATTTTTTTTATTACTAAAAAAGTTATCTCTTACCCTCTATTTGAAGATATTAAAGGGCGCTTCCTTTATTACTTCATTATGAATAATGAAACATCTTTTTTTTTTTTTTTAATTTTTTTTTTTTGAAACATCTTTTAAAAACATGAGGTTTGGGGCACCTGGTGGCTCAGTGGATTAAGCAACTGCCTTCAGTTCTGGTCATGATCTCAGGGTCCTGGGGTCGAGTCCTGGGTCAGGGCTCCCTGCTCAGCTGGGGGGGTCTGTTTCTACTTCTCCCTCTACCCCTCACCCAGTTCGTGCTTGCTTTCTCTTTCTCTCTAATAAGTAAATAAATGAATAAAATGTTTTTTAAAAATGAGGTCTGGGCTGATCTCAATCAATGACAATTTTATATGTTTAAACAGGTTATTAACCTAATTAGTTTTTTATAAGGTTAGAAAAAAAAAAAGTAGCACCAGAGTTAGTAATTATTCTTGGGGATAAAACTTTAAGGCTGTAAGTATTTGAGGTAATCGTAAACAACCCTTTTAATGACCATTTCACAAAAGCCATATTGAAAGTGGCTATGTTATGAAGGCATCATTTCTACAACTAGGGAATGAATGGACAAATAAAACTGCCCCATTGTTATGGCAATGGCCACTTGTGGTTTGGGATACCCATATATAAATGTGAAATGGCTGTATCTCCGCAGGAGGAGAACATGACATGCTTTGAAAAATGGGGGTGACTCTGAGTGAGAAATGACTCCCATGAACAGACAGATGCTGATGGGAATGCCTGTGGAGAGTTTGAGTGCAGTTGCACAATGTGAGAGAGGAAAAGAATTATTTCTAAATGAATGTATCATTTATTCTTTGTCATTTAAAATATGCATGTGATTCCAAAATTACAAATTATGTGAGTAGAATTTAACTTTTTTATTAACGTCCTTAAAAATCATTTTTTTAAAATAACCTTTTAATTTATTTTTTAAAGAGAGAGACAGTCTACTGGGGGAGGGAGAGAGAGAATCTCAAGCAGGTTCCCTGCTGAATGCGGAGTCCAGTGTGGGCCTCTATCTCACCACTCTGCGATCATGACCTGAACTGAAATCAAGAGTTGGACTCTTAACCAGATGCCCCTGGAAGTTGCTTTAACATTCATATCAGCCAAAGCAATGTTAGGGAGATCTTTGCATTATGAATATGGAAGAGGACACTATTAATGGGAAATACTTCTATTCGGAGAAAACACACAGGTTTGTTCTTTGTTGATTCAGGGAGACTTCAATGACTGATACAGGGTGTGGGACTGTATCATTTGTCCTTGGAATGTGGTGTTCAGACTGACTCCCTCACAATAGATCAGATTCCTCAGAAGACCCACACTATGTGGTAGGCAGAGCCATAGCAGTTGAAAAGGCTTGTTTCATCCTGTGCATGTCCCAACCTGTCCCCATCACCCATGCACATGAAAGAAAGGACATTTCCCCATGTCACTTAGGACTTCATTGGTTGCAAGAAGACCCAAACCAAACTGAATTAACAAGAAGGACAGGAGAGCTCAAGTAACTGAGAACTCTAGGGGATATGAACATTTCTGCCTCAATTTCATAGTGCTCTGAAAATATTATCAGGACTATGTTTCACTCTCTCTCTCTTTCTCTCTCAACTGTGCTCTTCTTCCCTGGGTGGCCCATGCCCCACAGACTCTTCGTCATGAAAAGACAGCGGCTCCAGGCCTGACATTCTCTTTGCTCAAGTCCCACTGAAACACATACCCGCTCTGTTCAGCGTTGTGTCTGTGTATCTCCCTCTGTCTGTGGGGATCAGAGTCATATTGTTAACACATCACCACAGCAGATACTGTACCGAAGGACATCCTGAGAGGAGGATGAGGAAGGTCTGGTTTCTCATGGGGAGATGAAGTTCAGCCGTCTGAAGAAACACAATAAATGTATGTAGCAAAAACAACAGATGCCCACTTCTTTTTTATATGTTCCTGACTTTAACAGTATCCGTGTTTATTGTATAGCATTCAGAAGAATGAAAAGAAGGAAAGCCACTCATGGCTTTGTCACTCAGAGAAATATCTTTGGAAAAGATTTTTCATGTTTCTTCCTATTTTTTATTTTTGTATAATTTTTATATAGCAGCGATCATTGTGTGTGTGTGTGTATGTGTATGTGTATGTATGTGTGGATATATCTATATCTCCTGTGTCTTCACGAAGGTTAAATAATAGGAACTTTACCAGAGTGTGAATAAAGTTTCATAAACACTTTTGATGGTTGCTTAAAAAGCATTGCATTTTATGTCACCATTTTCATTTTTATTGTGTGGACCCTCTCATCCATACTGGATCTAAGGCTTCAAGTCTGTCTTCTGGTTTTGTCATCTTCCCTTGTACAATCTTTGGTGATGACTGTGACCTTCCCATGTTTACTAGGACTGCCCTATGGCCCAGGCCAGCTGCTTGACTTGATTCCAGGACATGGCTTGAGCACAAGAAGTTGTACTGGGATTGTTCTTTCTGACTTGGCTCTTCCCAGTACATCAGCTGTCTGCTGAGATAAGGTTCAATGGGGGAGGAGTCCCTGGGTGCCCGATCATCAGATCTTTTCCTTTCATGGCCATTGTGTACAACAGCAACCTGTTCATTCCTTCAAAAGTACACATTGAGCCCCCATTATATGCCAATCATTATACCACTGCTGGGAATATAATAGTGAGGAAAAATGCATCTTTATTTTGGTCATAGTCTAGTGAGACAGACAAGTACTAATCAACATTAAATATGAAATGACCACTGTGATAAGTGCAATAAAGGGTAGGGACAGGGGACATGAGTGGATGTAATAGGAGAATTTGATTTACTCAGTGATAGTTTTTCTGAGGAAATAATGATTGACTCAAGATCTGAGGGGTGAGTAAGCAGAAACTAGCTGAAGTGATGGGGTGGAGGAAAAAAAAAATCAAGAGCACAAAAGCATCCCCTGATTTAAAACTGTATTCTTTCTCCAGCAACTTCTGCGAGAAAGTAGGTCAGGGAAGGCTTTTCTGAGAAAGTGATGTTTGAGCAAAGAGCTCAAGAGGTAAAAAAAAAAAAAAAAAAAGCTATTCAGATATCTAGCAAGGACTATCCCAGACAGGAAATGTGTGCCAAGCCCCTGAGGTGGAAAGGTGTCCTGTATGTTTCAGAACCTGCAGGAGGCAAGTGGCTAGAGCAGTGTCCTGGGTGAGAGACATTGACCAAACAGGTTCAGACAATGAAGAAGGGAAGTCCAGATATTTTGCATCTTTAATGTCATTATAGTCATTTGGGTTTTGTGTTTTTCAACTTTTTACATTTGAGTATGGTTGACAAGCAATGTTACATTAAGTTCAGGTGCACAGCATAGTCACTTAACATTTCTATGCATTAGGGTGTGTTCACCGTAAGTGTAGCTAGCACCCATTACCATGCAATGCTATTACATTATCATGGACTATACACTCTATGCTCTGTCTTTTATTCTGGTGAAATATTCATTCCATAATTGGAAGCATATGTCTCCCAGTGCCCTTTACCCATTTTGCTCATCTTCTCACCTTCCTCCCCTCTGTCAACTGTCAGTTTGTTCTCTGTATTTATAGGTATGTTTCTGTTTTCGGTTTGTTTATTCATTTCTGTGGTGGGTTTTTTTTTTTTTTTTAGATTTTTAGATGATTGAGATCATATGGTATTTGTCTTTCTCTCTCTCCTTTTCTCTTTAGGTATTTGTCTTTTTCATTCTGACTTATTTCACTTTGCATAATACTCTCAGGGCCATCCATGTTGTCACAAATGGAAAGATCCTATCCTTCTTAATGGCTGCTTGATACTCCATTTTATGTATCTATCTTACCTCTTCTTTAACCACTCCACTATCTGTGGATACTTAGGTTGCTTCCATATCTTAGCTGTTTTAAATAATACTGCAATAAACAAGGGGTACAAGTATGTTTTTGATTTAGTGTTTTCATTTTCTTTGGGTAAATACCTAATAGTGAAATTACTGTATCATAAAGTATTTCTATTTTTAATTTTTGAAGAACCTCCATACTGTTTTCCACAATGGTTGTACCAATTTACATTCCTACTAACAGTGCATGAGGGTTCCTTCTTCTTCACATCCTGGCCAACGTTTGTTATTTCTTATCTTTTTGATTTTAGCCATTCTGAGAGGTATAAGATTATATCTCACGGTGGTTTTGATTAGCATTTCCCCGATGATTAGTGACATTATGCATCTTTTCACATTGGCCATCTGTATGTCTTTTTTGGGAAATGTCTTTTCACAGTTTTTAATTGGATTGTTTTTTGGTGTTGACTTGTATGAGTTTTTTATATATATTGGATATTAACTCCTTTTTGGTATATCATTTGCAAATATCTTCTTCCATTCAGTAGGTCATCTTTTTGTTTTGTTCATGGTTTCCTTCGCTGTGCAAAAGCTTTTTATTTTGTTGTATTCCCAATACATCAAAAAAGTTTGTTTTCTAGATACGCCTTAGGAGGCGTATCTAGAAAAACATTGTTGTGTCCCAACAGTTACTGCAAAAAGTTACTGCATAATGTTTGCTTCTAGGATTCTTAAGGTTTTAGGTCTCACAATTAGGCCCAATTTAAGTTTATTTTTGTGTATGTTTTTAGAAAATGGCCCAGTTTCATTCTTTTGCATATAGCTATCCAGTTTTCTCAAGACCATTTATTGAAGAGAGTCTCTTCTTTCCTCTTTGTATATTCTTGTTTCCTTTGTCATAGATTAATTAACCATGTAAGTGTGGGTTTATTTCTAGGATCTCTAGTCTGTTCTTGGGCTGATGCGTCTAATGTTTGTGCCAGTATCATACTGTTTTGGTTACTACAGGTCTGTAGTATTTCTCAAAATCTGGAAATGGGATACCTCTAGCTTTGTTTTTCTTTCTTAAGACTGTTTTGGCTTATTATAGTCATTTGTGGTTCCATATAAATTTTAGAATTATTTTTTCTAGTTGTTGGAAAAAATTGCCATTGGTGTCTTGAAAGAGATTGCATGGAATCTATAGGTGACTTTGGGCAGTACAGATATTTTAACAATGTTGGTTCTTCCAAACCACACACATGAATAATTTTCCATTTGTCTCATCTTTAATTTCTTTCATTGATATTTCATAGTTTTCAGAGTGCTGGTCTTTTACTTTTTTGGTTAAGTTTATAATGTATTCCTGAGTACTTTATTCTTTTAGGAGCAATTATAAATGGAAGGGTTTTTGTTTTTGTTTTTAAATTTCTCTTCCTGCTACTTGGTTTTTAGTTTACAGAAACACTATTAATTGCTGGGTATTAATTTTGTATTCTGCCACTTTACTGAATTTGTTTGTTTCTAGTAGGTTTTTACTGGACTCTTCAGTTTTCAAAATACAGTATTATAACATCTTCAAACAGTGACAGTTTAACTTGGCCCCTACTAATATAGATGCCTCTTATTTCTTTTTCTTGTCTGATTACTGTGACTAGGACTTCCTATACTGTGTGGAATAAAAGTTGTGAGAGTGGACAACTTTTTTTTTTTTTTTTTTTTTTCTGTTCCTGATCTTAGAGGAAAAGCTGTCAGTTTTTCATTATGAAGTATGATATCAGCTGTGGACTTTTCATATATGGCCTTTGTTACGTTGAGGTATGTTTCATCTAAAACCACTTTGTTGAATTTGAGTTTTACATGAAATGATATCAGATTTGAGTGAGATGAATAAGATGTAGAATTAAAGAAAGATTTTTTTAAAGATTTGATTTGTTTTAGAGAGAGAGAGAGAATGGGGGAGGGGCAGAGAAAGAGGGAAAGAATCTCAGGTAGACTCTGAGCTGAGTGTAGAGTCCGTTTGGGGCTCTATCTCATGGCCCTAGGATCACAACCTGAGTGAAAACCAAGAGTCAGACACTTATCCAACTAAGCCACCCATGCACCGCCAGAGACAGTTTGAACAGACTGTTGTGCTCTGACTTATACTTTAAAATAAATAGTCTGGCTTATTGAGAAGAGCTTGTATAGAGTAAATACTGAAAGCACAATGATGCTTGGAGCATATTTATATTGCTATTTTATAAAGGAGGAAATGGAGGCTCAGATTTTAGCCTGACTAAAGTCATATAGTGGCTAGATTGGATTTGAACTTAAATTTCATTAATCCTAAAGTCCACGTTCTTTCTGCTGTGCTAGAATGGTGTCATGTGTGTGGTCGGGGGGGAAGGGTGGAAGATGCATTTGAAAAACAGGATCATTACAATACTCCACATTTAGATTTTTTTCACTTAAAATGTCATAAAGTCTCATGACATTATTTTTTTTATCCTATGGCATTATCTTTAAGGTCTACAACTTAGCTCATTGTATACCTATATTACCTTCAGACAACCAATCTCTTCTTGCTATTTTTTAAAATTTAAAACCTAAGAAAATACTTGCATGAAGACTCTTTCCATCTTTTTCAGGGAAAAATCTAGATATCCCAAGGAAAATATTTTAAAACACATTTCCTGCTGATGAGAAGGTGATCTTTTATTATGAAAAACAACTTAAACTCAAATGCTGCATTGGCCTTATATTTTAAATTACTTAAAACAAGATCTTAAAAAAATACATTTTCACATTTTTGTAAAATAAGCATGAAACTACTCCAAACTACTAATTAAGCAGATTTGGAAATAGTTGATATGTTCATGATGAAAGGCAGTGTTGCATATAGAAGTTAAAGTGCTTACATGCTCATATGTTAGTTAAAAAAAAAAAAAAATTGTTGGGCAAAATTACTTCCTACCTCATTCCCCTCATTGGTTTGGTTTGATGACAATGATGACTCCATATATTTCTCGATTCATTTCTCTCTCATTGCAGCTTGGAATGTGATTTCTCCCCTGTTGTCTTATCTGTTACTTTTCCTAGCCAGTTCAGAGGTTAGCCTTTCTTTCTAGACTTTTTAAGTTTCTCTTGCTTCTTTTACCTCCTCACTTCAAAAAAACAAAACAAAACAAAACAAAACAAAACAAAAAAAAAGAAAGAGAGAGAGAGAGAGAGAGAACTTGTCTCCTTTTTCTTTATCCTTTAAGAATTCTCAGTGCTGTGGGGAGAGAGAGCCCTCATTATATAAGGAAAAAAAAATCACAAGTTTTCTCATGGATGAAGGCCAGCAGTTGAGCCTTCTGCAGTATTTTACATGGTAGAACTAGAAATGGGAAATTATTCATTAAACCTCAGTGGTTCACCACTGTAGCAACAAAGAGGCTATTTCTGCAGCAGTTTTACCAGCCTCAGAAGGAGAACTCCCTCTGTACCAGGGAATAGAGTTGTACCAAAGTACCAATTTTCAAGAGTATTCAACTGCAAAAATGACACTTTTCTACTTGCAAAAGAACTTGCTTTTGCTATTTTTTGAGATAGAGGAAAAGTTCCTTTCCCATTTTGGAAATCAATAAGGCTTTTTCCTCTCCTCCATTGCCATGGGTTATTATAGAAAAAAACTATCCATGTTCCTGAAGATAATTTGTAGAAGACAATTATTGAGATGGAACCAGCTCTGTTCTCCCTTTGGGCAGCCATCTGGAGGCTAAGGACTGCTGGTTGAAAAGATATGAGGAGATCCATTCTAGTTTCTAATGCTCAGGCATCATAGCCATTTTAAGAAGCTGGCAGTAGAGCATTTTAAGCCAACATCTCCCAGATGCCAGGGTAATTTCCCCCACCATTTCTTACAGCACACCATTACCAGAATTTACTCAGGGTTCTACTCTTCTTGAGTCCTTTAGTTGGGATTTTACAAAAATACATGAGCTCATGACTGCAAAGGCACAGCCTATACTTAAAGAAGGCACTGCTCTCTACAGAGAAGACACAGTGCCTCTTGGAGGAGTTGGTTTTATGATAGCCTTGCTTCCTTGTATCTGGCTGGGAGGCATCACAGAGAGACTGACTGGCCATCCATGGAGTAAGGCCTGCTCAAGTTTGAGCTCTTGCATGTATAAACTATGTGATGTTGACTGGCAGTTTAAACTCTCTTAGTTTCAGGCTTCTCATTTGCAAATGGAAAAAACTGTAATTCACAAGGTTCTTAGGAGGATGAAACAAGATAATACATTTAAAATGCAATGGAATACTATGCAGCCATCAACAGAAATGAAATCTCACCATTTGCGACAACATGGATGGAACTAGAGCGTATCATGCTTAGCAAAATAAGTCAAGCAGAGAAAGACAACTATCATATGATCTCCCTGATATGAGGAAGTAGTGATGCAACATGGGGGCTTAAGTGGGTAGGAGAAGAATAAATGAAACAAGATGGGATTGGGAGGGAGACAAATCATAAGTGACTCTTAATCTCACAAAACAAGCTGAGGGTTGCTGGGGGGAGGGGGGTTGGGAGAAGGAGGGTGGGGTTAAGGACATTGGGGAGGGTATGTGCTTTGGTGAGTGCTATGAAGTGTGTAAACCTGGTGATTCACAGACCTGTACCCCCTGGGGATAAAAATATATGTTTATAAAAAATAAAAAATTAAAAAAAATAAAATAAAAATATAAAAAAATAAAATTCATGACCTAAAGCCTGGCACATAATGGGCATATAGTGGTCGTTGCATGCTCCTCTTCCATTCCACATGAAACCCAGTGTATTCTCAGTGATAATGAGGCACACAGTATCATTCATTCTTGTTCCATGGACATGATCATAAAATGCCATATTTTTCTGTTTAGCCTTACTTCCTCATAGGGTCTATTTGGACTTTAACCACTTGTATGGCATCCAAATCATCAAATATGTATTAAATATTATAGGATTTATTATCTGTCATATAAACTTAAAATTAATATGTAATATTAAGACAATATAAAATATGTGCATTTCCTGGGATTCTTTAATCCTAAACTCAATGGAAGGCAGCCACATTTACAGGATGGTAAAGGAATAAGAAGAGGTAATTTAAGCAATAAAGGGGGAGGGCATATAATTTTGGGTTAAAGCTCTCTCTAAACAGGGAAATCCAGGGTATACTGCTGGGTGCACAGCAGAATGGTATTTATCACCCAAGTTTTGGTGTACCAACCACTGTGTCTAGTGTGATGTTAACAGACACTGGATTTTTCAGTGGAAGCATCATACATCATCTTTCAAGCTTAATGTCAGTTCAAATTCTCATTTTTCCTTCCATACCCCGTTGAAGTTAACATCCTTCTTTCTAATGCTTTATTTACAGAGTTTATTTATTTACAGAATATTCTTATTTATTTTAATTTTTTAAGATTAATTTCACTGTTCATTTACCGAAATCTTCTTGAATCTTTTAAAACTCATTCACGGATATATTATTCCTCCTACTTTTACCACCATCTAATCTGTTAAGAACATTAATGTCTTTATTCCAAGCATCAGTTAAAACATGTATGCTCTAGGGGCAGATGGAAGCGGGACCCTGTGGTAAGTCACAGGAGAAGAGTCATCTCAGCATTACTTACTTTGGTTTTATCAAACTGTATTATTGTAGGTCATGTGTTAACTTTGGTGTTTACAAAGTTATCATGAATATACTGTTTACAGTATATGCCTCACTGAAACCCAGGTATGATTTATCTGTAATATTTTCCAGCTGTTTCCATCTGTCATCATAATTTGTTCTAAGTGAACCCATGCTGGCTCCTGGTGATCTTACATCCTTTCCTAATACTTATAAATCCATGTATTAAATCATTAATTTTCATCTCCTGCCTAAGACTGATTTCAACCTCAATTGCCAGTAGTTACAAATAACTGTAGCCTTTCCATTTTTCATGTAAATCAAGGAAACACGTGTATTTTTTCAGGCATGAATGCCTCTCTTATTCTTTAAAGGTTAAAAAAAAAAGGGGGGGATTCAGCTATCATTTTTGTAGGTGCTTTTTACCCCTTAGGAAATGTTTGAGGCCAGGAATGTTGGGTATTTTTAGGGCACCAGCCCTCTGGGATTCTCTCACTATTGGGATTTTCCCCTACTGTGCTCCTCTTCTCATTGCCCTCTCCTCTCAGGCTGGTTTACTTTCAGCCTCCATATCTTGGCATCTGCATACTCAAACTCTGCTAGTAGGTTAGTATCCCATTGAGGTTCTAGTACTTCCAAGGAGTCATCTCTGACCACCTCATTTTCTCCTTCCTCTTAAGTTATCGTAGTTTTCTGCTCTTATGTATGAAGTTTTTAACTCTAGGCTGCAAAACACTTGCATCTTTGTCTGGATTGGAGGGTGCCCCAAAGCAAAAACCTTCTTGTTTTTCTTTTTAACCACCAAGTTGTCTTTTATATGTAGAGTGAGCACTGAGAAGGGTTTTCTGACTAACAACACAAATAAAATCTTTCTCATCACATGCCCAGAGTTAGACCTCTGATGAGCTCTGCCCTTCAAAAATCAGTTGCAACCGTAAGAGACTCTTATTTATAATGAACAAACTGAGGGTTACTGGAGGGGGAGGTGGATGGGGGATGGGTACTAAGGAGGGCACATCTTGTGATGAACACTGGGTGTTATATGTAAGTGATGAATCACTAAATTCAATTCCTAAAACTAACATTACACTATTTATTAAGTAACTAGAATTTAAATAAAAGCTTGAAGTATGAAAAAAAAATCAGTTGTAAAACTGGAACTGGATAGATGGCATAAATTTCACTATGGGAAAATGCATTTTAAAAAGATCAACTTTGCTTTTAATTGACTTAATCAGGATTCTTTGTGTTGAACAAGGTAGACAACTTCCTTAACCTGGATTAAACCATAAAAGAGTTATTTGACTCCTATAGCTGAGAAACCAGAAGACAAGCCTGGCTTCAGGCAGAGCCTTAGTCTAGTGTCACCAAGACCAGTTTCTTTTCCTTCATTTGCTCTGATACTGCAGATTTACCTTTGTGGTGGTCTGTATTGTTATCTGTTGCTGCTGGAACAAAGCACCATAGAGTTAGTGTCTTAAAACAAAGCATATTTATTATTTTACAGTTCTGGAGAACAGAATTTGGTAAATGGGTCTTCTGCTGCAGTCAAGGAGCCTGCATTCCTCCTGGAGACTTTAGGGAAGAATCCACTTCTTGCCTTTTCCAGTTTCTAGAGGCTTCTAGACCACTTCCAACAATGGCATCACACCTCCCTCTCTAACTCTGACTCTGCTTCCCCTTTCCATTTTTAAGGACTCTTGTGATTATAATGGGTCCACCATGGTAATCCAGGGTAGTATCTTCCTCTCAAAATCCTTAACTTTATCACATCACAAAGTCCCCTTTGCCACTTAAGATAACATAGTCACAGGATTCTAGGGATTAGGATGTGGGCATCTTTAGGGCCATTATTGACCCATCACAGTCTTCCCTTTAGCCCCAAAGGATTCACAGTCATCTCCATGCAGACTATATTAACCCCTACCCAGGATCCCCCACCCACCCAATTTTTAATTCAATACATCATCAACTCAGAGTCCAAAATCTCATCTAAATATCTTCAGCTCATCGGTCTCAAATCTAAAAAACCAGTTCTGGGGCAGAGTCTTGAGTATGATCCTGATACGGGAAAAGCTCTCTTTACCTGTGAAACCAGCAAGCAAGTTGTCTGTTTCAAAATTCAGTGGAGCCATAGGCATAGGAAACTGCCTTTAGACATTCTTGTTTAAAAGGGAGAAAGTAGAAGGAAAAAGGGAGTTATTAGTTCCAGCAATTCTGAAATCCAGCTAGGCAAGTATCATTAGTTTTCAGGGCCCAGGAATAAGTATTTGTTGTTTGTGGCTCCATCTTCCAGGCCCATTGTTCTGACCTCTAGGTTCATATCTCTGTCCTTGGGATTATCATTCCTTTTTCTCATGAAGGGTGGGCCATCTTGGCAGCTGAGTATTCTTTTTTTTTTTTTTTTAATTCATTTTGAGGGTGAGAGACAGAGACAGAGAAAACACAAGCAGGAGAAGAGGCAGAGGGAGAGGGAGAAGCAGACTCCCCACTGAGCTGTGAGCCTGAGGTAGGTCTCTATTCCAGGACCATAAGATCATGACCTGGGCCAAGGTAGATGCTTAATCATCTGAGAAACCCAGGCACATCTGCAGTTGAGTATTCTCGATGGCCTGTTTTCTAGAATTATATAGGAGTTTAGGAGTCTGAGCCTTTTTCACTTTGTCTTTTCTCTGTCCCTTTCGCTCCAATCTGGAAGTTTCCCTTCTTACAATGTTCTCAGAAGCCTTGTTGGTCACTCATCTATGTCTTGAGGATTTCACTCCATTGGATAAAAGGTCCCTTTGCAGATCTTTTCTGGATAGTCCCTTTGACACTCCTGCCTTCTGCTGAAATAGCTGACAGGATCTGTGAGTCATGTGCTTAGTCACCTCAGAGAGCCTTCCATGTGTCTGACTATTCTGACCTTCCAATCCTTCTGAGGCATGAGCAAAAGATTGTCCAGTCACACCCTTAGCTTTCTCTCCAGAACATACTCTCTTGATAAGCAATTTCTTAATTTCAGTGTCTCTTCAATCTGGATTAACTGAGAATTTCCCAAGTCTACAAATCCCTTTTCTTTTTACTTAATGGTTCTCCCCTCAACCTCTCTCTTACCATAAGCATCAAAGAGAAATCAGGTCCTATCTTAAGGATTTTTGAAATCTCTTCAGTTAATATCTAAATTCATCACCTAACTGTAGGACACAATTATGCCAACTATTCTGCCCTTGTAAATCAAGGATGCTCATTCCTCTTGTTTCCAATACCATATTCCTCATTTCCTTCTGACCCTCACCAAAGCCCCACTGGGGTCCATATTTCTATCAACGGACTCTTTGAGGCAGTTGAAAATACTTGACTCTCACACGACTTAAAATTCTTCCAGCCTCTACCCATTGCTCAATTCCAGTGCCACTTGCACATTTTTAAGTTTTTTTTCTTTTTTTTTTTCTTTCTTTCTTTTCTTTTTTTTTTTTTTAGCACTATCTCACTTCATGGGAACAAAATCTGTATTAGCTTCCCATTACTCCAAAATGAACGGTAGCAACTTTAGTGTCTTAAAACAGTACAAATACATTACCTTACACTTGTGGAGGTCAATCTAGATATTAGGATATGGGCATCTTTGGAGGGAAGGGAAGGGAAATTATTCTGTCTACCACAGGTTTTTCATAGGGGTCTGATGGAAGCACCAAGATTTCTCCTCTGTTAGCACCTTCTGTAAATCTCATATGCTTCCACGACTCAGAGGAAAAGAGGTTTCTCCTGGCAGTGTCCTTATGAGAGGCAGAAAGCTTCTCATTTCAAGAAGCCTCAGAAAATATCTCCTTTGATCTGATTAGCTGACAGACTCAGCTCTGACTTTGTCACTATGATCAGAAAAATAGGTTATTTTGCATGACTGAAGGGACTCCGGGTCCTTCACAGACTCTGCAGTTGAGAATGTAGAAGAGGATTTCCTTCAGCACCTGTTACCAAAAGAAGGAAGAATGGATTCTGAGGGGAAAAAATGTCAATTAAAATACACCCCTTCATCCCAAGACTGTAAATTAGTGAAGGGCAATGACCATATCACCTTTATAGTTGTATATTCCATATAGATACTACATAGCTCAAATGTCTAATACAATAATTAGCATTTTTAAATAACTGATGAAATGATAAGTTATTACATGGCCATGTTCACATGATTGAAGCATAGTCAGATTCATAGCTTAACATGTATCATTCGATGAGATGTTAGTGTTTTTGCAAATATATTTCTGAAACAGGTTAAAGAAAATATCTTTTAAAGTTAGATGATGATATTAGGAGAAGGATAGAAATTGGTTAAGACAATTTTCTGAATTAAGGTAGGACAAGAAATATAGTTCCATCATGAGGATCTTTCTTCCTTTTTTTTTTTTTTAAAGATTATTTATTTATTTATTTGACAGACAGAGATCACAAGTAGGCAGAGAGAGAGGAAGGGAAGCAGGCTCTCCACTGAGCAGAAAACCTGATGCGGGGCTCGATCTCAGGACCCGGAGACCATGACCTGAGCAGAAGATAGAGGCCTTGATCCACTGAGCCACCCAGGAGCCCCCATAATGAGGATCTTAAAAGGAATTATAGATCTTGAATTTAACTCATCCTCCTGGGCTAATCTCAGAAAATCAATGTTCCTAATGTTTTTCTCCCCAAACATGTACATACACACATAATTTAGGGTCCTTGTGGTTTGTAGAAATGTAAATATTGATTAATTTGCCTTCAGAACTAAAAAGTGTGTCTGGGTTTCTGTGTGTTTTATTAGCAGATTAAGCCCCAGAAGGGGACCCAAAGCACCAAATGTCATAAAGACCATGTGAAGAGGATTAATCATATTAACCTATTTTTCTGTGGCTTCCATTTCTTTCCTCTTCCTGTCTGATCTTCTGGTCCGCTTTCTTCCTGATAAGGAACCTGGATGGGAAGTGAGTCTAATACCTCTGAGAGGAGCAATGAGGCGGTATTGTGTCTCTCAAGTAGAAAGCATCACGCTGTGAATCAGAGGATATTGAAGTGTTTATAAGAGTAGACTCTGGGTGTGCCTGGGTGGCTCAGGTCATGCCTTGAGCTCAGGTCATGATCCTGGGGTCCTGGGATCGTGCCCGGCATCGAACTTTCTGCTCAGCGGGGAGCCCGCTTCCTCCTCTCTCTCTGCCTGCCTCTCTGCCTACTTGTGATCTCTGCCTGTCAAATAAATAAATAAAATCTTTTTTTTTTTTTAAAAAAGGAGTAGACTCTGGAGTTATCTTTTTAAGGAGAAGGAGGACATACTGAGAAAGCAGGTACAAGCAACTGTCAGAGGCTAGTTGTGGAACCAAATGAGTATCTAAGAGGAAGAGAAGCTGATGATCTTTTTAGAAGCCCATTGGTTCATGGACAAGATAGCCTGGACTACTCAGGGTAATAGAGTCAAGAATGGTAGCTAAGAGCAACTTAATCACTAGTCATACTGAATTAGACTGAGCAATGTCCATTTAAAGGAAATTGAACAGCAGTAACCACTTCTGCTTCCCACCCTCCTTTTACTGATGAGGAGAAAGAGGACCATTCCATACTTTCTAATCCAGTGGTTCTTTCTATCATTTTGGTAGGGGACATGCTTAGATTCGTTTTGTGCATCTAATGAAAGCTAAAGATTCCCTCCCTGGGTGGGGTTGGGGGGAGAATATGTGCACAGTAGTCAATCATTTTTTTTTTTAATAAAATTTTGGGACATTCATGAACTCCCTGAATTTTGTCAGCATGGGACTCACAGGAAGATTCATGGACCCAGTAAATGGTCCTTCTTCTAAACCCGGATCCTTCACCTTTAAAGACTCATCCACTGATAAGGGAAGCTTTGAGTGTTTTGAGAAATTTGGGGGTCACCAAGAGTTCCAGTGAAGGGTCAAGAAATTCTGCAGCTGAACAGCTCCTTAGGAGAACTTTCACCAGAGTGGTATTTCTATCATCATCCTTCCTGGCCAAATTCATTCATTTGTAAGTTCACTTATTCAGCAAAAACATATTAGAGTGTGTGGTATTATTCATCCTATGCCAGATTCATGGGAAGCGCAAAAATGAATGACATACAGTCTCTCCTCTCAAAGGAGCTTGAGGTCCTGCAACGGAGATGATACATGCAAAGAAAGTTAGCTTAAAACAATTTCCTGAGAGGGCTTTACTGTTCACTTTCTCTAACAGAACACCCCCTCATTAGGTGGGCCATCGTTACTTATCATGATTTTTAAAATTATCTCTTTATGCCTCTCTTTTAACTGATCACAAACCCTTGAGGACAGAGACGGAGTCTTATTAAATCTCAAATCTATATTTCATGGGGGTTAATAGGGCACCTGGAACATGGTAATGTTTAAAAATTGTTGAGTAGGGGCACCTGGGTGGCTCAGTTGGTTAAGCGACTGCCTTCCGCTCAGGTCATGATCCTGGAGTCCCAGGGTGCGGTCCCGCATCGGGCTCCCTGCTGGGGGCGGGGGGGAGTCTGCTTCTCCCGTTGACCTTTCTCCTCTCATGTTCTCTCTCTTTCTCTCTCTCAAATAAATAAATAAAATCTTCTAAAAAAATTGTTGAGTAGAACACTGAAATGTGTTTGGAGAAGAGAACCCAGACTAAATAAGATGCCTTACAAAAAGAGGACCCTGGCTGTTCTGTCAGGAAATAGTGATCTGGCACTCGTCCCGTGTGTTTCTGGACCTCAGTTTCCCACCTGTCCTGGAAGGGAATTGAAGTAGGTGATTCTTTCCAATGAAAAATTCTGTTTTAAATGTCGCTGGAAGGGGAGAAAGAAGTAAATGCCCTGGCCATCTGACGCAGTTTAAACACTTGCCTTGGCTTTATGGTCGAATAACAATAATTTCCCAAAGGTTGAATGTCAAAAGGGGTAGCTGAAAAACCCCAGACGCTCAGAACTTTCCCTGGCTCCATTGACAAAAGTGACTTCCCACGCTTTGCCCACAGAGGGCATCCCTGCTCATTGATATGTAGACCGGGCTCAGGCAGCTGCTGAAAGCCTCCTCCGACCGCTCTTTTTTCCCTCCGCCCTCATCTCTCTGCCCCCACCCCCTTCCCGTGGAATCTTCGCCTGATCCAGTTCGTTTCCCTCCGGTCTCCGCATTTTCCCTTCCAGCCCTCCACTTCTCGGGATCAATGGATAGTACAGCTCCAACTCCCAGCTCGCACACCGCTGGCAGACACCCCAGTAACAAGTGAGAGCGCTCCACCCCGCAGACCCCTGCCTCTCCTTCCTCGGTCCCTTTGGCTCTTGGAAGAAAAACCAACAGCATCCCCAGCTCTCATGCGGATTTTGCTTTTTCAACTTTACCCAGCCGTGGACGGGGAACCAGCCTCAACCTTTTAATGCACAGCCCCACCACAGGATTGCTTTCTGTCTCCTCTTGGTCCCTTCTGGATATTCTCTTTATTGATGACTCCGGAGCCCCGCGGAGAGCTGTCTTCCCTCTTCGCACTCCCTCTGTCTCCTTGAGTTAGTTTTCTAAGGTTTTCCCCGGAGCTCGGCATCTCTTGGACCGAATGGAACTTTTTGCTGCCTCCTTTGGCTGCTGATTCTGTCAGTGGACGAGGAGAGAGGCACAAGAAGCGCAGGGGAGGTGGAGAAAGAGGTGGAGGAAGAGGACGAGGAGGAGGAGGAGGAAGCCAAAGGGGCTCGGCGCGTGTGTGTGCATGTGTGCATGCGTGTGTGAGTGCATGTGTGTGAGTGCCGCCGCTGCCCAGGACCTCCGGCCCCGAAGGTGTTGGCTGAAATATGGAGAATAGTCTTGGATGTGTTTGGGTACCCAAGCTGGCTTTTGTACTCTTCGGAGCTACCCTGCTTAGCGCACATCTTCAAGTCACCGGTAAGAGCTTCTTTCCTTTATCCGCCTCTCACCCATCCCCATAGTTACCCCCCTTTCCTTCTAATTTCATCTGGGGAGTATTACCATTGGGGTATCGGAAGAAAAAGCAAGATGATCTGTGCTAGCTCTGCTCCCCCTTTCCTCGCTGATGATAAAAGACTGGAAGACTTTTTCCCCCCCGCCAGGGTGGAGGATGTTGGCAATTGGGGAGAGGGGCGCCTCTTTGCTCTTTTAAATCCGGTGCTTGCATCTTTCATTTTGCAAATACTTGAGTTGGTTTAGAGAGCTCACTGACTGGGGCAGGGAGGAGGCAGGTGATGGGGATGTCGTTGTAAGGAATTGGGTTGGATCCTTAAAGCCTTGGAAACCTACTGAGAAGGGGAATTGGGGCAACAGGACCGAGTAGGGAGGTCATTCATGGGGTGCTTTGGGGAAGTCTGTGCAGAATGTAAGTAGTGGCACTGAGTCATTTGTATGTGCTTATGTGCGTCTCAGGTTTGGATTTTTAGCCCTGATGATTGAGAACCAAGAAAGGGACAGCTAATGTGGTTGGTACTTTGGGCGAGAGGATGGTGGTGCCCAAAGAAGCAGAGAGTTGCCAGGAGGAAAGAGGCACGTTTTATTTTTATTATATTTTATTGTATTTTATGCAGTTAGCAAGGTAAGTCTCCATATATCTCCAGGATACTTCCAAACTCCAAATAATTGCTATTCCGGGGATCCAGCCCCCTGGCCCTGACATTTGGCGAGCGCAGTTTCTAATTAAAAATGTCAAAACTGGGATTGGATTGGGTTATAGCAGGAGAATGGGATCTAAGGGATGCTCAGGGCTGCTGCAGTCTCCTAATACAGAGCTGGGGGTTTTCACGGGCAAAAGAAGGAAAAAAAAAAAAAAAAAAGCAAAATGACTTACTATAACATCCATTCATTTTGCTGGGCCTCACCACAAGTGTAGGTAGGCACTGGGATACAGGGGGCGGACCTGGCAAGGAAGGAGAGGGGAGCAGCCGACTGAGCATTCAAATCCCTTAGGAAACTACCTTTTCCCTTTTCTTTATCCGAAAGGAGAGGAGGGAGCCTCTGGCAGGGGCCGAGCATCGGTTAAGAGCCCTCAACCCACGCCTTAGAAATTAACAGGGAATGGAATGTGAATCACCGCAAAGCGCCCTGGCGCCCCGGAGCCCGCAGCCCCAGCTTTCTTGTTCCCGCTAAGTGCTGCAGGGTCCAGGGTTGCGAACCCCGTGGAGAAGGCGCCTCTCCCCGTGGCTAGGGACTCAGTCGAGCACGGGGCCAGCGGAAGGCTCCCCAAATCCTGGCACCGCCGGAATCTGCGCATCCACACCAACGGGACTCCTCACCTTCCTTTGGCCTGACAGAGCGAGCTGAGCGAGAGAGTGAGGGGTGTATGTGTGTGCGTGTGTGTGTGTGTGCGCGCGCCAGACTGATCGAGCTAGTGAGAGGGGTGTGTGTGTGTGTGTGTGTGTACACGCGCGTGCTCACAGCCGCATCTGCGCGACAGGCAGCCCGCGCTCCCGCTCCCTCCCTCCCTCCCTCTTGGCCGGTCCCCTCCTCCTCCTCCTCCTCCCCGTGTCTCTCTCTCTCTCTCTCTCTCTCTCTCTCTCTCTCTCTCTCGGAGCTTTGTCCTCGGCAATTACTCCCTCTGAAGGTGGGGGTGGGGGGTATCCTCGCAGTAATGAATAGGTGTCTTTTTTTTAAAATTCCCTCCTCACTCCATGCTAGAGGCTGCTTCGAGGAGGACCCTTCTCCACAGACGACAGAGTTGCGCTCTTTCAGGCAGTTTTTGGGACACCCCCATGGAAGGGAGAGGGGAAGTTGACAGGGGGCATCCTTCAATGCGTGGAAAGTCTACTAGGCTGGGCCCGAAGTACCTTGGCTGAAAATATTGCATTAGACAAAGGTGTGCAAAAATGGACAATGACGTTTTGTCAATTACACTGAAATATCCTAATACTGTTGTTACCCAAGTGACTTTGGGCAGCGGTGGGATAAATGAATAGGGATTAATATATGTTTTACTTATATCTAAATTAAATATTCCCTTCCCCTTTATTTTTCTTATTTAGAGATCTGGGGCCATACAGTATTACTGCTTTATTTTAATTTCATCCTCCTTTCCACAGACAAGTCTATGCTTGAAGAAGCAGACAAAAATATGCATATACAAAGGGATATGCCTGTGGATAGGCTTGTCTAAATCGTCAAGCTTTTCTATACTTCTGAATCTATTGCTTGTTAATTGCAAATGAATTGTGACGCATTTTTGCGGAGGCCCTGAGAAAGTAGATGATGCAGTTTGGAGATATTGCTAATTCTCCGCAGTCTGGTCTTTGCTCATTAATCTGTTCTCCTGTTTTAGTAGCAATTTCGCCTCTTCAGGAACGTGGAAGGGAATTAATGCTGAAGAAAGCATGGTTCACGCTATGAAAGGACCAGTAGGAGGTGCCCTTAAAAAGGCCAAATGCCTAGTTTACCGGTAGTGAATTTCCCATTCAGCAGGATGTTTCAAAGACTTTGTTGATTGGTAACAAAGGATTATGGAGACTAGCACAATAGCACTGGATATTTTCTCACTTCCTAGATAAATTCTGAAGCTGCTGTAGATTTTTATGAAATCATTGTGACCTAACAAAGGGCATCTTAGAATAGTGTTGGGGTAAGACTAGATGGCAGCTTTTCAGTTGGCTTTTCTAGATGCCATCTCCTTCTATATTTGACTTGAGCCACAAGCAAAAGTACTAAGTAGAGTCTCGAGATCTCCGACGAGATGAAAATTTTAAATGTAAGATGTTAATGAATGCAATAGCAGATATACACGTCCATTAAGGAATTCTCTATATAGGAAGTACCCCTTATAATCCCCCAACCGTAGCAGATCAGACGTCCCCTTCTGGATTTTTGCGTTGAGTGGAGCTTGGCAGTCTCTGTGGGTGCCTGGGCAGCCTGGGTGTCCACTCCTCTGTGAGGGTGGCAGTATGACTCGCCAGCGACCTGTCACAGCATCCATTTCCCACACAGCAGCAGTTATCCTCTGAGTTATGAAGCATGTGGAACAGCCACCACATGTGTTATATGTGAATATATTAGACTCAGTGCATTTGCTTTAATGCTCTTAAAAGCTGGGCTGGCTTGAGCTGCTGATAGGCATTTTTTCTGGGGAGAGATTTATAACTTCTCAGTGTGTATGACTTACATTTATTCTCTGGCAAGTTAACCTCTCAGCAAACTTATTGTTTGCATTGAAGAGGAAGAACTTTAATCCTATCTAAATTCCCGAATGCAGCCCTGCTCAAAGTTTCTTTTGGAGGACGGGGTATTTGCAGGCTGTAGAATGGTTTTCTCAGAAATGGGAAACTTGACTAAGCCATATGAGGAGGTAACTTGTGGGTAGAAACAGGATATTTTTATTTTTTTCTGGAGACCGAAGGGATGGCACCACTAGAGGAATCCCAGCACTCTCTCCTCAAAAGCAATCTTTTCTGAGAGGAAATGTTTTTTCCCTCTCTGGCTTGAATCTCTACTTTCCTACATCCAGTCATCTAAGATTCTTCAAATGCATGTGATTTGTTCCGGGAAGGTTTTCTGCTGCACACAGTGGGGTCCTCTAGTACCATCTCCCTCCTTTGGAAACCAGCCATGATTTAAATCTTGACTTCTCAGCCAGACTACTTGTTCATCTTTAGGTGATGCCACGTGTTTACAGGCAGTGCTGAAGTTTCCACACAGTATCTCTCTTTCCATGGAAGAGATTATATTTTGGGCCCTAAGATTATATTTTGAAGGAAATATTCTTTGGAGAATTTTTTGCCACCCTAAACTTTGCATGTAAATCTTCCTCCTCCGGCTCCTACCAGACAGGATAACTCTAATAGAAACGAGAATAGTTGTTTTTGGCTTTCTCTTCAATGAAAACACAATCAGAATCATACAAAAAAAGGGGATTTCCACCTCCACATGCCCCCTTTCCAAATGTGTGACATTGGGCTGAATTCACATAGTGCCAGTTACATAAAGACACTTCTGGAAACTGTCATGATTTCACTAGTGTGTGAGCTCTTCTTGCCTGGCTATAGATCCTCCCACTTTCTTTGGGTGTGACCTGTATCGCTCTCAGGAACTTGGGTCAAGTTAGGAACGTATTGCTCTGTTTTGGTGTTTCCTACACAACACGAGATAGAATGATACATTTTTTTAAAAAAAGATTTTATTTATTCATTTGACAGACAGAGATCACAAGTAGACAGAGAGGCAGGCAGAGAGAGAGAGAGAGAAGAGGAAGCAGGCTCCCTGCTGAGCAGAGAGCTGGATGTGGGACTCCATCCCAGGACCCCAGGATCATGACCCGAGCTGAAGGCAGAGGCTTTAATGCACTGAGCCACCCAGGCGCCCCTGAATGATACATTTTTAGTGAATTAATCTACCTCAGATGATAATCTTTTAGATGAGCTGTATACCCAAATCTCAGGAAGTCTTAGTTTGCCTATGTAAGGAGAATAACACCCACTGAGGATTACTTGATAAATTAACTGAAAATGAAAAGTCACTGGGTTCTGGAGAAATACTGTGATCCCTAAAGTGGAGTGGTACACACTGTGTACATTGACAGCTCACAAAATGTGAATGTGGAGAATCGTTTTTTCGTTTTGATGCTTCAGAGGAGGATTGAAGAGTTTCACGAATTGTCCCAACACTTCTACCTTGAGTCATAGACTGGGTTCGATCTCATCCTTGACTAAAACACACTGAATGGAGCACCCACGTGCTGCCCAGCACATGGCTCTGTAGTCACGAGTGGCCTGCTGACTTCTCTCCAGCCAGGCTGGAAGAGTCACAGCTCTCCTCTTTAAACCCTATGGCATCAGTCCTGCCTCTCTTGATACAGCCCAGGAAAGGCTTTGTCGCCGTGAATCCTGGCCCCTGGCGCATAGCCACTGTGTTTAAAATGCTGTGTTATACTTTGCACGGTCATGGGGATTTGTCTTAAAAATGAATTTTTAGAATTTTCAGAGTGTTTCTTTTAGTGGAGAGTGGAGTTGTACTCTGAAGACAGCTGAGTAGTGCTCTTAAGACAGGAAACTCTGACTAGTGGCCTCTCAGCTAGTATTATTGAAGTTCTAGAGCTCATCAACATTAAGATGATACAGGAGTGCGTACTAGAGGCTAGTAAGCAATGCCAACCCAGACATGCTGTTGTTTTCAGGAAGCTGTTATTGGGTTGGAATAATATAACTTTAATTTTCTTCCAAGTTACTACTTATCAAAGGTCAAAGCATCTCTTAGTAGTAGTATACTATCTGTAGCATGGCGATGACCCATTTTTTCTTCAAAACAAGACCTCAAGTAAAGCAAATGCTAAACCTGTCGATAAGACAGGATGAATGATCCGGATTTTTTCCTATATAGACCAATTAAAAAATATGCAAGATAAAATTACGTGTTACATATGCCAAGTGGTTAATAGCAAAAAATAGAATGCAAATTTTTGTGCACCTTTGTAATTACAGCTCTCAGGTAAAATTACAGTACAATTTAGAACCACACTTTTGCTTCCTCCCACAGTGGAGTTATTGATTCCTTATCTTATATTTCTCTAGCTTAGCACCGTACTAACACGCAGAAATATAGGTCGGCTGATTGATGATCAAAATTACTATTGTGCTTTAAAGTTCTTTGACAAATTTTAGCCCGAGGTTAACAAAGCAGCCCCATTTCACTCAACCGTTCAGCAAATATGTTTTCCTTAGTAGTTTAGAAATGCCTGAACTCTGTCTGGTGGTATGGTTTAGAAATATGTAGTAAGGCGTACAGTGGAGTATTCCTTTTTTTCCCACTATTGATGTTGATTTGCCAATGGTAATGCTAGTACATGCTGCTTTTTGTAAATAGCTTCGAACAACCATATTATTTACAGCTTTCATTTCTTGGGGGGAAAGTTCAACCAGAAAACACACAAATCATTCCATATTTATTGATCATATTTTTAAAAAGTCTATTATTATGACATGTCTTGGGTGGGAAAATTTCTCTTCTTTGCTAAATTCCCTAAGTCCAGTGCCTATAACTCATGTCTTATTTTCATGATGTACTTTAATTTCACAGGTCCAAGTTCTGTGACTTCTTGCTTACTCGTTCATCTCACAGTTTCCAGGGAGGAGGCTTCTTTATATCCCTTGTGATTCTTACGATGGTACTTCACCATCATAATGCTTCAGGGGTATGTGTTGCAATTTGTGGGATTTTGCCCTCGTCCTTCACTCATCCTTTAAAGCTTGGTTTTTGCTAGGAGTCTACTCTTGAGAGTACCTAGGGCAAAAATAGTCCACTGAATTAATCTTTATAATATGGTCTAATGAAAATACCAACTCATTCGTGCATTTTGACCTAACAGGGCTAATGATTCCAACATTATTCTAGCATCAAAAATATTCTTAAATATCTTTGACAATTTTATAAGAGAACAGAGGAGTTAAACAGTTAATATAAATGTTATCTACTCATGTCAGTTTTCTCAGTAACAGAAATTTGTGGTTAAATGGGAACATTTTTAGATTTCCTTATTTTTCCAAGGTCTTTATTGACTCACTTAGCTGTTTTAAGAATGTTAGGATACAATATAATCTTTCTTTAATAAATCCAAGTTATCACTGTGGCTCGGTTATTATGTTACCTGATATTATAGCAGTGAATTCTGAAGATATTACATCATGCAGGGCTGTTTATTTTTCCATCAAGTGGCCATGGGTTGCTGCTTTTCTTTTCTTCATACTTTTATTCCTGATTTATAAAATGCATTTTATCTATTTGATTGGGTCCAGCTGGAACTTCTTCCTATTGTGAGACTTCTTCAAAGTAGTCCTTTTCTTTTCTACTTTTGATTTTCTAAGAAATAAGGGACTGAGGTTTTTTTTGTAGCTCTGTCTAAAAAGAGATTTTAAATCAGGACCAGAGTCCTTCCTAAAGGAAAAAAGAGCTAATTGGTTTAATCTAATGGGTTTGTAAACATTTCTGAAATTTATTATTACTTTGGATGTCATTTTTCTTCATGAATCATGTTTTTCCTTATTAAATGAGGATGCAGACTACATAACTTTTAGTTATGACATTATATGATTTTTTGTGAACTACCCTATATATACAGTGCTTGCTAAAATTAATAATCCATTGACGATCATGATAATAATTATAATGAAACAAATAACCCGTGTACCACCAACAGTTTTCTTAATTTTATGTTAATTAGCCTTTTGCCTTCATTATAGTTTTGCTGCTTATGTATGCATCTTTAGAATATTACTTTGCTTTACTTGTATTTAACCATTATGAAATAAATGTATGCATTCTTCTCTGATTTGCATTTTTACTAAACATTAAATATTTGAGATAGATGTGAGGGTTGATGATGCATATTGCTGTATTTCAGACTCTTTCTTTGCTTTATAATATTCCATGATATTAATTAATCAGACTTTGATCTACCATTGATGGACTTTTGAGAAGTATTTTCCTTTAGCCAGCAATGATGTTATGAACATTCTTATGCATGTCCCCAAAATTAAATTTGCCATCCTGTCTAGGGTGCATATATAGGAGTGAAATTGTTGAGTCATAGAAAGGACATCTTTACTCTTTGGAGGCGGTGACAAGTTTCATCTATTGAAACTCTCACCAAGAGCATAGAGAAGTCCCCTTTGCCCCATGGGATGTGAATTAGCATCTCACTGTGGTTTTAATTTGCATTTCCCTGATTGTTAATAAGGTGAACATTTTTTCCCCCATACATTTAGTGCTCATTTATGATTTGAGCCAGATAATTCTATTATTCTGTTTCTCCAGCTGAACAACCATTTGCTTTGGAGGTATCAATACTGTCAGTAGTTATTCTGCTTTTCCTACTAAGCAACCTTTTGCTTTTAGGCATAGATGTTATCAGTAGTCTAACTTTTAGGAGGTTGTTGTCTGATACTGTATCATGCTTATTTTAGTGCAGACTTTCCTTAAACACCTTCCAAATGGAAAACAGACACTTAGCCACTGTAAGATTATTAATTATCTGTAGCAAATCTTGCCTTGTCAGTATCCTGCCTTATCCTTATGATTTTGTCTTTGTAGCATATGACTTACAAGGAAGCAGGGTGCTGGGGTACCAGGCTTAATCTGATATATAATCCCCTGAATATCATGAAACCCAAAGACCACTGAATCACATAAGTAAAAGGGGAGATATGAAGACTTGGCTAAAAATCTTAGTCTGACCTTTTGAACTTGGGTATGTTTCCAGCACGGTAAAATACCTAGACCCAGGGTCACTGTTACATATATGACATGGGTTTCAAACATTACCCATGCTTGCACACCTCCCAGTTTTTGTTTGGGTTCATAATTGTTTCACCTGTTCCCATGGGGAAGACTAATGAAGGGCCCCTGATGAAATAAAGCAATGGATATGCCAGCAGTGGCTTTGCTGGTGTGTTGCCTCTGTTTTGACTCATTAGAAACATGAACCAAGGCTGAGACATCTGAGCAAACCCTCTGGACCCAGAGTTCTCAATCCATTGTTGCCACATCTTTTCTCAGCCTCATGGGATCCCAGAAGAATATAAATTAGAAAATCTGCAAAGCCTTCCCTTTCATGTCTAAAGTCTAGGCGAGGCTGTTCCCTGCAGGACAATTTCTAGTTATTTTTTCTCTCCGGTTTGAGACATCTCCAGGGATGGTTTGTTCACTGCTTCCCTTGGGAAACTTTTCAGCAGCATATCAGTTCTTACTGTAAAAAATTTATTATATATTTCACCCTTGATAGTTCCTGTTCTAAATGTGTTTCCCATTGCTCCTGTCACCCAGCTCTCTGGCTCCTATTTTCCCTTTTCAGTGACATTCTGCCTCTTCTATGCAGAAGCATGTTAGGTAATTCTGGCCTCAAATCATTCTTGTTTTCCCTTCCTAGTCTTCACTTGATGAGACTATAAATACTTTATTTAGTCTTTCTCCATACTCCTCCAGAAGCTTAATCATGTTTACTTTTCTTACCTGAACTCCCTCTAGTTTGTTTATATCTTTCTGGCCATCAAGGGCCCCCAGTTTAATGTGCTTTTCCAAGGAGGCTGTCCCGAGTCATATATTAGAAACTACAGATTTAGCAGAGTCTTTGACTTATTGTATAGTCATTCATGGGTACACATTTGTCTCTCTTCAAATCTGTGTTCTCATCTTTTAGATAGGACTGTCAGTGCCTAATAAAATCATTGAGGTATCAAAGGATCAAGTAAGATCAAGAGGTTGATTCAAGATAATAGTTACAGAGCATTTGCTATGAGTTTCAGAGAATTAAATGAAAGTCTTAAATGTGTTTCTGCCCTGCAAGGGTTTGTCACCAAATGAAGGTGATGGGCACAGACATGGCTAAATAGAATATGGGGCAGAACGAAGTCCTCACTAAAAAAAGGAACACAGGCAAAGTGGGGGCAGACTCTGAAAAATATCAACTACAATATTTATGCATTATAGCATTAATATATTAATATTACCCAGATGGGCTGACAGAGCCAATTCATTCATCCTTGTATTTTTAGGTTGATTGGCCAAAACAAAACAAAAATAAAAGGAGGGAGGGTGAAAAGGTGTCAGTCACACTTATCCCAAGCTGTAAGTATGCTAAGAATGAAGATACCAGAGGTATTCCTGGTAGATCAGATGACCTGTTGCTATAAACCCATCCCTAGACTTCTATGACCCATTTTTTCCTTATTTGTTGAGTGTGTGCCAGGCACTATGCCAAGGCCTTATGGAGTTTTGAGCCAGTGAATGCAAGTGGTAATCACATAAATATGTTAATCCATAATTTTTAATGAGAAAAGGCATTGAAAAAAAAAACATGTATTGTAGAAGTGTGACTTAGACTGTATATTAAAGGAGTCGTCCCTGAGAAAGTTGTGATGGACACCTGAAAAATGAGTTAACTTAATTAAAGAGGGGATGTTTGAGAGGGGTTGGTAAAAAAAGGTGAGCGCAAAGACCCTGTGGTGGGAGAAGCATAGTGAAGTCAAAGAAGATCAGTGTGTCCAAGGCCTGAAGAATTAAGCATTATGATGGCTCAGCTGAGGCTGGAGAGTACTTTCGGATCCTCTTTCTCATACTCAGTTTACTGTTTGAATGGACTGAAATGTGTCCACAACAAAGACCTTCTTCTAATCTCAGCATGGTCATTTAAAAATGTAAGCAAACTACATAGACAATCTTTGTCCTGATTTTCATATTATCTATCAGGTGTGAATTTATGAACCTATCCTCTGTGTCTAGAAATACCTTAGGGGGTTTTGTGGACATACCTAATGTGATAAAGGAAAGGAACTTCGAAGAGTATAAAAGACTAGCAAATGCAAATGATTATTAACAAGCGTGTGTAACAGGCTACTCCCCCCTTGGAAAGCCATCACCGTGTAGAGGGAAACAGAGCTTCACCTTTCCTACACAAGTAGGATTGTCCTGGTGTTGTTTCTTTTCACTATGGCTGCCTTTGAAATGGGTGCCTGATCACTCTTAGTAAATTAAACATAAAAACTGAAACTAAGATTTTTTTTTTTTCAGATTATTTTCCCGGTATGCTTACATAAATTTTCTCTCCATTACTGTTTCTTAAAAACATGGATGAGTATTCTCTTAGCTTTAAGTTATAGCTTGCAACAGTCCCCACCCCTTGCGGCGAAGTCCCCACCGCGTCCTGTGTGTGGTCTTTGGTGTGATGAGAGGTAGTGCCGCCCGTGGAGGAAAGCTCTAGCTAGTGGGCTTCACCTTGGCTTCCTCACTGTGGAATGAAGACAAAACTGGTCTCTCTTTTCTAACTCTAAACTGGAGATAAAATCACTTCAACATTTAGATAAAAAAATAACTAGTCTAATCTCTACAATAAATGTTCCGTAAATGCTATTTTTTTTTTCCTTCTTATGGGCTAGATTTATGCTGGGATAATCTTTATAAATAGAAAATTTCCTAAGCATGGGCAGGTCATCCTAGAACCTTCCTCAATTTTATTATTGCAGTTGAAGAGATTTTAAAGTCTTAGAAATAAAGACTCCAATAGCAGTTTCGAAAGCCAACCCATGCTTAGTTGAGGGCCCAGGGTTTAGGAGGCCATGGTCCCTGCGTTTGCTGCAGTTAGAAGCTAACAGGTTCTGCTGAGTTAGACCTGACACAGTGCAGTACTGCTCAAACCCGGCACCACATAACGCACCTCATGTGGATTCCTCATACAAATTAACCTCCTCCATTAACGCTCTCTGATTAACCACTTTCATTTCCCACAGACGCATTGATTCTAGCTTCCACTTAGCATGAACTCTTGGAAGCGAGCACTTGTTTGGTTAATGTGTAGCGCTAGGTATAATTTGTCCCAGAGGTCTTCTCTCTGGAGGAGGGGCTCTCAGCTTGGCTGTGTATCAATGCCCAGCCCTCCGTCTTAGCAATGAACTTAGACTCTCTGAGATGAGGCCTGACATAGGGGTAGCTATTAAATCCTCCCCAGGTGATTCCAAATTACAGCCAGGTTTGAGAACCAGTGTCTGTAGGCCTTTCTCTCTTCAAAGGGCCATCCAGGGACTGGCAGCCTTTGCAACTCCTGGAAGCTTTCTGGAAATGCAGAAATTTACGCCACACCCAGACTTACTGAATTAGAATTTCTGGTGACTGAGAAACAGGGCCCTGGGACACTAGGAAAGGATCCTTGCTCTATTTCCTTGTAAACAGCTGGTGAATGGGAAAAATGCTCCAGCCAGACTGGGCTAGTTTGAAGCCTCTTTGTAGAGCTTTGACTTCAGGAGCTGATCTTGCAATGGCAAATGATGCCAACATCAAAGTCTTCTGGCTTTTGGTTTCGTGGCTAATATGTTTCTTGAAGGCCATGACATATTTCATTTTCCTTGAGATGAAAAGCCCTTGAAAATGGTCTGTAGGTGTTCCATCTGCCTTTCCCCTTCTTTTTTCATTGATGCTCAAGATAAGAAGGCACATTTTAAAAGGGTCTGCTGGCTTTCATTCCATATTTGTCACCCGCCGCCGTCCCCTTTCCTCCTTAAAAATACTTAGACCCAGGGAAAAAGGCAGGCACTTGAAAGGGATGGGGGAACCCAGGATGCTTCTTCAAACTCCCTCCTCCGTGTCTCAAGTCTGATGCTAAAAATGCATCCGTGCTCCATGTGAGACCATGGCGGAGGAGGGGGGGTGACCCCATGGTGAACCTCACCCTGTGATTGGGAACTGTCTTCAGGCCATGAAAAGACCCAAGTGCTCCTCTGCCTGGGCTTCTGTGACAGGGGAAAGAGGGCAGAACTGAGGTTTTTGAAGAGGAAAGCTATACAGGCAGAAAGCTCAGTGCAGGGTTTTGAAGCTCTTGCCCTGCACTGTTGGCAGACAGAAGAGCTTTAACCAGCGTGCTCCAAGTCAGACTGTACGAGAAGAGAAGACAACGTGGGGGCTCAGCTGTGCAGACGAGATCAATCTGAATGAAAATCACTAGTGTTCCTCCCGGTAAGAGAAGTTTCTGCTTAGCTCATGAACTGTAGGCCCTTTTCTGGTCCCGGTAGAGAATGAGTCGGGCTTTGTGAAAGGTTATGTAAGGCTGCTGGTTCTCTTCCCCTCACCAGAGTAAAATTCTATTCATAGAGGGGTGACACAGCCTCTCAGGGGAAAAAAGAAATGCATTTCCTACCTTATAGGTTAGGAGAGATAATTTAATCAGGCTTTAGGAAAGTATTAAGGAAGAGAGGGTGAACAAAATCATAGGCAGTGAGAGTGGGGTATGGGGAAAGAAATAGGACTGTGAGAGAACATCACGGCCCTGGTCCTGGTTGCTACAGCATTTATGGGGTGCCATTTGTTCCCGTCCTTCTGGGACTGAACGGTTTCCCAGGAAACAGGACTTTCAGTGTTAACAAGAAGATGGACCCAGGTTAACTGGAATGGTGGGTCACCCTGAATTTCGTATCTGGAGTAGGGATCGGCCTGGGGGACGTTTTGAAGGGCATTCAACAGTGCAGTGGTAGTGTAGACATCATGTTGTTGGCCAGAAGGAGGAAGAATTGGGGAGTGGAACAAGGCATGTTAAGGAGAGCTGTTCCAACAGTCCAGAGAAAATGGGTGCCCATTTGGAGGTTTAGAAACAAATTGTACCCTTGCCCATTGTATTTGGCTTATCCAGACCTTACCTTCTAACTCTATACTAAAGTCAAAGTTGACGTCTAAAACTCAAGGCATGTGTTTGTTTGTTTTGTTTTCTTTCAGCTAACTACCTTGCCAAAAAACAAACAAATAAAAACCAAATGAAAAGCCCCCCACAAAACAAAAACCAAACAAGAAATCTATCAAACCGCTTATTTTCATTATCAGGGTATCTTTTAGACATAGTAGGATGATGTATTTATTGGTGAAATCATGTCTAAAACCTTTGTGTTCATTGTGCTTGGTGCATATTAACCATTCAGTAAGTAGTCATTAATGAATTGGTTTCCATATAATGATTATTCTCAGGTTTGCAGGGAATCTGAAGTTATTCTTGTGCATAGGCCAGAAAAAGTTTAGCTAAGGCTATGTTAAATATTAGAATACTCTGCTTTTAACTCAAGAAATTTATTCTTTTCCCTTTCTCCTTCTTTATGCTTGATTTTTTTTGACATGACAATATTACTCATTTTATTGACAACATTACAGATTCTTGTGAAAAAATCTAAAATCAAGGAAATCTTACAAATATTAAAATGCTGACGTGTGTGTGGTATGATGTGATGAGTCTATGAAATTTGCTCTTAATAGGCCCCATTACTAATGCATTTGGGGCATTTGTCAACTCATATGTCTGAAAATGGAACAGAATAAAATAGGTGAATAATTATTTCCTGCATCATGTTCCCAGAGATAGATTCTGTGTTTTCCCTAAAAGAATCGTTCCTGAGGATTAGGATGAGTCAAAGAGTTAAAACGTTATTTTTGTAGAAGTCAGTGGAAGCCAGGACAAGACAACAGAAATAAGAGAGTCACCCAGAATGAAAAGGTCAACACTTTGTGTGTTTCAATGCATTAGTTAACCAGGAGAGGACCTCAGCGTTTGTTTAAAATGGCCCTCTCATTGTACTGATGACCAAACAGGGTTCCAGAGAAGTTAACTGAGCCCCCGAATTTTAAATCCAAGAATGAGTGCCCTGAGACATTTCTGTACACATGGTATTGAATCTTGGCTTTGCCAAATTTAACTCTTTGACATTTATCAATCATATTTCAGAGTCCTCATCCTTAAAACTGGGAAACCCATTTCCATATGGGTTTTAAATTTTATTTATTTTTTATTATTTTTAAATTAAGTTTTTTTTTTTTAATTTTAATTCCGGTGCAGTTAACATATGGTGTTATATTAGTTTCATGTGTGCAATGCAGTGATTCAGCAATTCTGTTCTGCGTGGGTTATTTTTTTTTTTTAAATAAATTACCCTAAAGGATTAGTGTAGTTCTTGAGAACAATGTGAACTTTGCTGTTTCTGTGTTTATGCATTCATTCAACAGACCGTTACTGAGATCAGGCTTGGTTTACCCATTTGTTGGCTCTCACGGTAGATGTAAGTAGCATATGACACACTGCCACTCGTCTTATAGAGAGAATGTTTGGGGAAATAAGACCTGGGCAGATTAAATATGAAAAGGAAAGGAAAGGAAAGGAAAGAAAAGGAAAGGAAAAAAAGAAAAGAAAACGAAAGATTAACCAAATGTGTGAGGAGTGTAGATAGAGAGGACAGGAAGAGAAATACTTTAGAAAGACTTCATGAATGCAGTGGGATTGAGCCTGGTGTGCAAGTTGGTTAGAGAATAAGAGAGGATATTTCTATATGGACATTACTCTTTGCATATTCAGGCTCTAGGAGAAAAGAGGAAGGATGGTGAGCACTTCACTTCCAGGAGCCAGCCACCCCTTTGCCATCGGCTCCAGTTCTCATCACCAGCAATGGCTCCTTGACTAGTTTTTTCCCCAACAGATTTGTAATAGCCTAGGAGAAAAAGGGAGAGAAAAGTGACAAGGTCACCTGAGAAATATAGTTGTATTACTATATTAGAAATATAGCTGTAAAATTACATAAATAATGTAATTTTAGAATGAAGAGGTTTTGCCTGCAAGGCTTTATCTAATAATTTTAAGGAGGTCAGAAGGATAAATTGGTCAGGAGAGGATAGATGCCATCACACACCACATTTTGAATTTGAGATCTAGTGGCTGATAAGCATATTTAGGCTCTGGAACTCCTAGAATAAGTCAGTGTTTTCATCTTTTTCTTTTCAGCACAGCTTTAAAACGTGTAGCAAACTTTGGTTCAGGATGCCAGACTCTTTTATTACTGACACGTAAAGGGTGTTAGCTAGCCCATACAAGATTTTCTGTTTATTTAACAGCCAGAGGGCAGGTAGCCCAGCTCAGGATTTTTAGCTTAAAGAGTTCTTCTTTTGTTCTTTCTACCAAAATGCTCAGTCGTACAAGGTTATGATAATTGATAATTGCTGATGGTGTTTTACATCTGACACTTACATTTTCTAGTGGCTTTCCTACCCATTGTCTAAATTCATCTTTCACTACCTCTAAAATGTAGGCGAAATACTCACACATGTTTTGTAAGTGAGATTTGAAGACTTGTGATCCGTGATTTGTTTCAGATCACACAGAAGTTACAGGTTCTGTAAGAAAAACCCAAGTGTCCTTACTGAATCTGTTACTCACTAGTACATATCTGACACCTTCCAAAAGCAAGAGAAAAACAAAAAAGCAAGGCATCCCATGTTTTTGTTCCTCAAAAGTACATGTACTTTAAAAAAAAAAAAAGACATCCAGCATCAAAATCTTAACTTCCAATAAAAGGAACAAGAGTCACTTGGAGAAATGGTTGATTCTAGGACTTAGACTGGAAATATATGAGAAAAGTCTGAGGCATCTGATAGTGCCAGAAAGTAAGGAAGTTCTTTAAAAGAAATGCAAAACCTACAATGATGAAAAAAGTCGAAGGGACATGGGAAACAACTGAAAGCTGTCAATGGCCAATGTTGAAACAATGTGAGAAACACGATAAATCAAGTAATTCTGGATTATTAGCCCAAATACAAAGTAAACCCCCATGAGTCCATACTGCTACAAATAAATGATTGAATAGATAAATGGGAGAACGTAGACAAATCTATGCTGAAGAATTCCAAAAATTTTATGTAGATAATTCACCCTCAGGAAGTGGAGAATAACCCCCACTCTTCCACAGGGGCTGTGAATAGCGACTTCTTCCAAAAAGTACAGTATGCGTGCAAGGAGGAGAAGCCAGTAACTTGAGAGAAGAGAAGCCTGACAAACACTATGTTGGCCAGATGGTCAGGATCATCATCAATAATGATAAATCATGTTAATAACAGGTACCGCTGGTATGGGATGAGAAGGGCACTTCATCTCTGTGATTTTTTTTTCCCCCCAAACCCATAAGCCCTAGTCTGGTCATGAGAAAAACAGCAGACAAATCCTAGTGGAGGAGCATTCTAGAACATACCTAACCATTATTCTTCAAAACTATTGAGGTCACAAAAAAGAAGGATGGTCTGAGAAACTGTCAGTACCAGGAGAAGCCTAAGGAGATGTGATGATGAAATGTAATATTCTACCCTGCGTCAGATCCTGGAACAGAAAAATGACTTTAGGTAGAAACTCAAGACATCTAAATAAAGTATGAATTCAGCTAATAATGATATGTCGGTATTGATTCATTAATTTTAACAACTGTCATATCAGTATTTTATTAATGGGGAAACTTGGTGTGAGGTAAATGGGAATTTTTTAGACTATCTGCACAAGTTTTCTGTAAATCTGAAACCATTCTAAAAATTTTTATTAAATATTAAATGAACATCTTATTAATGAGATGCTAAGCAGAGTATTTAATCCTACCAAACCCATCTCTTCCTTTTAAAATAATGTCACTCTTGTATGGTTATCTGAGAATCAGAGATGATGTCTGTATAACCCTTAATATCTCTACATCTTTCTCAGGGTGCGGTTGCATCTGCTCACAGGTCTGTGTCTTAAAATGCAAATGTTCAGGGGTGCCTGGGTGGCTCAGTTGGTTAAGCGACTGCCTTCAGCTCAGGTCATGATCCTGGAATCCTGGGATTGAGTCCCACATTGGGCTCCCAGCTCCACGGGGAGTCTGCTTCTCCCTCTGACCTTCTCCTCACTGATGCTCTCTCTCACTGTCTCTCTCTCAAATAAATAAATAAAATATTTTTAAAAATGCAAATGTTCAGGATCCCCCTCACCACCTGAATCAGAGTCCCTGGGCAGCCCAGGAGGGACTAGGAAATAGGAATTTTGGCATGCCTTCTAGGTGATTCTTATATGCATTTAAGTTTGAAAACCACTGTACTTTGCTGTCTATTCTCTTTAAACATTAATCATGGTAATTCTCTACTTACTGAGCCAGTTTTTGAGCTCAGGGTATGGTTTTGAGGCAGGTAGACTTGAGTTTAGATCTTTCCGAGTGGGAGAACTAGAACAAGACACTCTACCTCTCTGTGCCTTAGCTTGGGCAAACTAAGAATGAGAAGAAGGAAATGAGAAGAACCTTGAGTTCCATGTTGACTTCCTTGAACAGCAGTGCCATCGTGGGATAGTTCTTCTCCAGGCTTTTTGTGATCGTGAGAAATTAAACCTTTGTTTGGCTTTGAACCACTGTAATGAGGTTTCTATCATGTGTGGCCACACTCAGTCCTAACTGCTGTGTGTTCCTAATATTGAGTTTTGTACTCCTTATCGTAAAACAATGAAGAACTACTATTATGTCCTGTTATAAGTGACAAAAGTGAGACACCAAGAAGTTGGCTAATTTTTCAATGGCTCCATGCTAGTCAATTTCAGACCTGTGATTCAAAACCTGCTTCAAAATACATGTTCTCAAATCCATACTGTAATTCCTAGATAAATAGCACTTGCTATTATTTTTATATTGCTGTTATTTTATAATATTCACCTTTCCTCTCCAAATGGGCAGCATTTTCCTATGAGCCATTTATTATTTAGACACTCCTAGATTATTGAGTATCTAAATAAAAACTCAATTTTCTGTTAATCGTTTTCAAATGTCACAGTTTTCACTAACAAGTTATAAGACAGCTTCATGCACTTTAATTTCCTCTGAAAAGAAATTCACTGCCACCTTATAAAAGACTAACATTCAGACTACAGCTTTGGAATGCTAATGCCCTACCTTAACAACCAGGCTAAGCTCTGAAAGTCACATATGTGTTGTGATTTCTCTCCCATTGTCGTGTAAGGGAATTTCACATAGTTTTGATATATCGTATAAATTAGGCCAACAAAGTGCTGTGCTATGTCTTCATTAAAACAGGAGACGGTAATAATGCAACCATGGAGCGTGGTCTTGCAGCCTTTGAGTTATGAACATTCAATAGCATCTCCTTACTTGTGCTTAAGTTGGCATTTGTGAGCAGCGTATAATCAATTAATCAATAACCCAATTTTCTGTTAAAGAGATGGTGCATCTTTTTTTTTTTTTTTTTAAATCAGGGACCATTGTATGATTTTATGAAAAGAGCCGTGTCAGCAAGGAAACTTGTTTGGAAAACATTGAAAGCCTTTATTTGGGGATGATGATTTTGCTTAACTAAGCCGAAAGTGAAATTGGATACAAATGTTCAGTTCCTGAACCATTTTATTATTTTGCAACTCTTAGAAAGGAAAGTACTAATTTGGGATTGCTGGTAAGAATGCATTGTTTTTACTCATGATTAGATATGGGTAAGCGGATTCATTTGCAAAATGCACTGTGAAAACAAACTATTTCTAAAACTTTAAAGTTCAAAACTGATGGGTTCTGTCCTATTTGTTACAAATGTTGAAGTACATAACTTAGCTTCCATAAGGTCACAGTGGCATAAGGTGGTGTTTCCGGGATGATAGAGTAGACAGCCACGTGGAGATGAAAACCTGGCCCTCTTAAAGCTTTATGTATGTTTTTATCATTATTTTTATTATAATTTCTGGTGAAAAAGATATATCTGCTCATTGTGACAATTTAAATATTATGGAAATGTTAGAGAGGGGAACTTCCCCATAACTCTGCCCCTCCCTGGGGAAAACCACTGGTCAGTGGTTGTGCTCAGTCCTTTATAGCTCTTTTTCTACCTGTTGTATAAATACTATGAGAATTAGAGGAAGAGATGTTTCTTTTTGCATCACTTTAAAATATTGAGCTCTGTTCTTGTTGTTTTTCTTAACCATGTTAGTAGACAGATAAATCTTAAAACAACAAAACAAAACAAAAAACTCAAACATTTGCTTTGTCATCGAGAGGACACGCTCAGGATGAAAATGGTCTCCACAAGACAGCTTCAAGAGAGAATCAAGTACCAGACATGGCTGTCATCTTCTTTCCATTTGGAAGGAAATAGATGAGCTCCCAGTTCTCAGAAATGGCCAACTGTTCTCTAACAGCTTGCCTCTCAAACCGTGGCCTGGGCACCAAGCATTTTTAAAAGATGTCTTTGTGATGGTGTGCAAGTCAAAGTTTGAGAAGCACCATGGTAGTGCTAGTATGCTGCCTACTCAAACCTCTGTCATGTTCTAAGTGCTTGGGGTTGCTTACAAATTAGCAGTGTTGTTAGAGAAACAGCCAGTGTCACCACGTCTCCTTCATGTAACATCCAAATGTGCTCCATGGGGACTGCCTGTGGTGCTCATCAAACACTGTCAAGACCAGAACAACTGTCTCAGGGCATCCGTCCTCTTCATGAGGCCACTCCACATATCCCTCACCTCTACGTCTGAAGTCCCAAGGCAGTTACGGCTACAGCGGTTTGAAGAATTATGCTTCTTTTTTTTTTTAATTTTTATTTTTTATAAACATATATTTTTATCCCCAGGGGTACGGGTCTGTGCATCACCAGGTTTACACACTTCACAGCACTCACCAAAGCACATACCCTCCCCAATGTCCATAACCCCACCCCCCTTCTCCCAATGAAGAATTATGCTTCTTACTCCAATGATTTTTTTTCTAGTCCTGTACAGCTTGATGTCCTTTTGCTCATGCATATAGAGACTCATCATAATGAAATCACTAGCTGTGTGAAAGAAAACACCAGGAATATTTTTCCTTTCTTCCTATCCCCCAGTTAGTGCTTGATTATAGTAGTGATGATGTAATAGTGCAGAAAACACCAAAGAAATGGTTGACGCGCTTCCCTTGGAACATAGGTAGAAATAAATGTATGGTGGCTTTTTCTGCTATGATAACTTCATAGGAAAATAGTACATTAGGTCAAAGATTCTATCTCCTCTCTAGAGGCAGGAAAACAAAGGCATTGCTAATTTTCTCTTTCTTTCCACTCATGATCATGTGCCATTAAGTCGTTATTTCTCTTTGATTTTTTATCAAACAAATTTTCTAGTGTCACAGATTTCTTCTCTTAATGCATGAGAATCATTTGCCCTTTTTTGCACCTTGACTTTATCTTGTTGGAAAGTATTGTCCAAGAGGCCAATCAGAATTAAACTGACAACATCAAATCTAAATGTTATCAGAGGTGAATTAGTGATGAGAAATAAGTTGATAAAAGTTAAAAGGAAATCTTCATTAAATTGAACTTCAACATATTTTCCTTTTCCTAGTCACTATTTCATTTCGGTTCACTAAGTTACCATTGCTAGGCCAGCATTTAAATGGATTAGATGATGAGCAGTGTAGCTAGGGACCTTATAAATGCATTAAATTTGATTGATGTATCATCCAATGCTTGAGAAATGTGGTTTTGAGTTGAAACTTGGGTCTCTACTTTTCAAGCAGTCTTGAGGTTTTTTGTTTTTTGTTTTTTTTTTTTAAATTTTATTTATTTATTTGACAAGATCACAAGTAGGCAGAGAGGCAGGCAGAGAGAGAGAGGAGGAAGCAGGCTCCCCGCGGAGCAGAGAGCCCGATGTGGGGCTCGATCCCAGCACTCCGGGATCATGACCTGAGCCGAAGGCAGAGGCTTTAACCCACTGAGCCACCCAGGCGCCGCAGTCTTGAGGTTTCTTTTCTAGTGAAGTCAATGGGGAAACATCAGATTGATGAAATTTTGTCTCTGGTTTGTTGCAGAAATATTGGGGAGGAGGGGAAATCATATCTCACCTTCTGTCATTCCACTGGCTTGACCTGTAAAGATGATGAATATCAAAGAGTAAAAACTAGAAGGCCCTGGATTTTCTTTTTAATGAATCAAAGCTGAGTTTCCTATAAATAATGCATTTGGGGGAATTTTTCATGGACTTGACCACCTTCGAAAAGTTTTAGTCTTTGAATTTCTCTAAGCTTGATATGTGTGGTTCAACTATTTTATGATATCATTGCTTTCTTTCCAGGAACAATGTAATTAAACTCTTGAGTGAATGTAGAAACATGCCCCTGGCTGTGAATGGCATTTTGATTTTGAAAGCCTTCTCCTAGCTGAAGCTAATGTGTTTAGGATGGAAAGGTCAAGCAGTATCTCAAAAGCTGGAACTGTTAGACCCAGTCTCTGAGTTCTTTCTTCAAAGATGGCGGCCCTCTCTGTAGAAGCCTGGCCATTCCTACGAATGGGCAAAAGATGGTTTTTAGTTATATGTTAGTTACATTATCCAGTCATTTCTGCTTCCCACAGATCATTTGATGGTTATGTTTCCTACTGGGAGCTGGGATGTCATTGGCTTTGATAAGCGGTCAATTCCTTCCGTGAAGTTATACCAAGATCTCCCATAGCGCATCTCTCTATATACTCTAATTTTGAGCACTGGTTGCTTATCTGGTTGAAAACAAAATCATGGGCAATGTTAGGAATGGTTCAATTTACAATAAGTGAGATTTCATAAGTTACTAAGGGGAGGCTAGGGAAAAAACATTTGAATTCCATAATGGTTTTTATATTTAGCTCATAGTTTTTATTGTTTTCTCTTAGCATCTAAAACCTATAATTGAGTTTCTGTTTTGGGTGTGTGTTAACCCTTCAAACTAAGCCTATCAGAAGAATCTAAAAGGAAAATGGAATGCTGTAATGTTATCAAATGCTGAAGAAGGAAATTGGAATCTTCCCTTATGCTCTTTGGTATGGGCAGGATGGAGAATAGGAACAGGATCAAGCAAAACTCTTTGTTCTTTTAGGCTTCTACATTAAAAAAAATCAAAACAAAACAAAACAAACAAAAAAAGACAAAAAACTTACTTAGGCTGCTTTATAGATGCCTTTCTAAGGATTTACTTTGCTGGTGTACAGTCTAATAGGAGACTCAGAGCTCATCATGAGGTCTGTATTCAGACCAGTTTCAGCTCAGACCAATTAACAAAATTGTGCAATCAATTGGTTCTGTTTCTATTTGTGGGACTCTTATATTTTGAAATGAGAACATGAAAGTGGCAATGAGGTTCACAAGGACACCCTTCAAAACTCCTCATTCTCCTTTCTCTTATATTGCACAGCCAATGAAGAACACAGCACATTTTCTTTCCTTGAAAGATTCTTGCCTTTGCCCACTTCAGACTGTGAAGTCTTTGACTTTGACTAAGAAGACTCTGTATCATTGGGGATATTTGTCAGGTGAAGATGCGATTCCCAGGAAGTTCTAGAACCAGGAGATGGATAGTTTTCTAAAAAGGACACAGGGCAGAAGCAAAAGAATCAGGTTCTATGGGGAGATGAAGCAAATTATTTAAACCCATTGTTGGTATTCAGCCTGCAGGTACCAGTATAGATGTTCAGATTGCTAAAATACTAAAATATTTCTTCATCGACTGAAAGATATTTATTTTCCATGGCCTCTCATATGCCCTGCCTCATCCATTCTGATTAGCCACTGCCCTTGCAAATCAGCTCCCCAAAGTCTCACTTTGGAGATATCAACATTGGCTTTACCCCAATGACAATGGAAGGCTAAATGCACCCTCACGGGGTCCTGGGTCACCTTTGAATTCTCTAGTCTGCCAGCTAGATTGGTTGATATGGATCCCCCATCTGCTGACCTACAACAACCCCAGACCCCTCCTGTGTTCTCTCTTTTTGAAATGGTGACCCCTGAGCAAGTTGTTGTTTCCTGAATCCCTGTCCCATAAATGTCAGTGGTAACTTCAGCTCTTAGAGTAGGTGAGACCAGCTGGAAGGCTAAGGCTCGGTTCTATTGCTATTTTTAAATTGCTGTTTTTAAATATCATGCATGCTTCATTGCTTCTGTTCTTTGGAGAGAACAGTAATCGCCCTTGTGACCCTGAGGGGTCTTTGTAGAATAAGTTGCAAAATACGTGATGATTGGTTTTATGATTTATTAATGATGTTTTAAATTTTTGTTTCTATCTTATTTACCAAAGTGATTGTGTTCAATGTAGAAAGATATATTTATCTTTTTTAAAGATAAATATTTTGCTTATTTATTATTTATATATTAATAATTATATATTTACCAAAGTGATTGTGTTCAATGTAGAGAGATATATTTATCTTTTTTAAAGATAAATATTTTGCTTATTTATTATTTATATATTAATAATTATATATTTACCAAAGTGATTGTGTTCAATGTAGAGAGATATATTTATCTTTTTTAAAGATAAATATTTCACTTACATATTATTTATTTATTAATAATTAATATATAAACACACAATTAATATATTACATATATCATAAATATATAACATATAAATATGATATATAAATATATAATCATATAAATATGTTTATGTATATATATATATAATCATTCATTGTTATGTGACCCAGAGAATTACTATTAAAATTTTGATATATATTTAATAGCAAATGAATCATACATATATTTGTAATTTTTTAAAAAGTTAACAATCTATGGTGGACACAGTTCCAAGATTTGTAAGAGTTGAGTATTTTTTAAATTTTTTTATAAACATATAATGTATTATTAGCCCCAGGGGTACAGGTCTGTGAATCACCAGGTTTACACACTTCACAGCACTCACCTTAGCACATACCCTTCCCCAATGTCCATAACCCCATTGAGTGTGTATTTTAAGGTCAACTAGTTTAGCTTTCTGATCAAGGGAAGAAAATCCTTTAAGTAACATTCCTTTCAAAGGTCTTCCAGCGTGTTCCTTGATACCTGTCGTGACACGGGCCCACAGCCTTCTTATACCTCCCTGTTCACTTTCGGACTATTAATTATTCCAGAAAGCTCTGCTTTACTCTTGATCAAAATTCTTTGTATCCTTTAACCCTGATCCTAGTTTTGCCCTACTTAGTATGCATAAGGGAATGGAAGTGTCAGAGAAAGGGCAGGCTTAGAAGGCAGTAAGAGTTGGCTCCTCTAAGGCAGAGGCAAGTGTCTTTGCTGCGGAGTAACACCTAGGATTGCATGAGTCTCTTGGGTGATCCTTTTAACCCGGTGTTCCCATATTTTCTTTTCTATAGAAACTTAGGGGCTTATGTCTTTTATGTCAAACTGGAAAACCTTAGAGGTATTGAAAGTTCAGAAGGAAAAAAAAATGTTTACCATGAGTTTTTTTTTTTTTTGGGGGGGGGGGCTTGCTGGACACAGTACATTTTAGAAAACAAAAACAGGTTGTGTTTGAAAATAGGTTGAGTGGGCACATATCTAGAGGTTAATTTATTATCATGAGCTATGTTTAAACGTGTTTCCGTGTCATCTTCCTGGTTCTCTGTGTGGGAAAGATGAATAAGATGATGATATTCAGTGCTTGAGGGTTTGCAAGAAGAGTGCCATGCAAATGTCAGATATTACTGTAACCCTGCACAGCAGTGTCTGACCATAAGGTGGCTCACATCACTGTATTCCTTTAATGACATCACTCATGGATCAAGTATTGAGGCAAGGGGGATATAGTAGTGGGTCATAGACACATTCTTTGATTATTGTTTAGTAGAAAAGATGAATGGGTAACATGTAATGACTGGTTAAGTCAAATTTAGTTAACACGGTGTTAATATCCTTGAAAGGAGAGAGTTCTTTTCTCTTATCTTAAAACATCCAGAAATGAGGATGTGGGGAGTTCTAGGAACAGTGACATTGTAGTCTAGAATGTGACTGTGAATCCTGATTGGGTGGCTGGAATTTATGGTCCGAGGTGTTAGAGGGAGAGCATTGCAGTGGAGGAAAGCTGACACAGGACAGTGAGTGACAGGGGACATGGCAAAGGGTGTTCTAAGCTGGGCTGCAGCTGACTCCTTCTTTCCCACTATGGTCATCTGTTACTCATCTGTGAGAAAGTGCTCATTTTCCAACGTTTATAGCTGTTCTAGATCAGGGGTAGCAAACACATTCTGTAAAGGGCCAGAAAGTAATATTTTAGGCTTTGAAGGCCATACTGTCTTTGTAGCATCCACTCCCTTCTGCCATGCGAACGCTGAAACAACCACAGACAATAAGTAAATAAATGAGTATGGCTTTGTTCCAAAAAACCATTATTTACAAAAATAGTTGGATTTATCCTGCAGGCCACAGTTTGCTCACTCCTTTTCTAGGCTCTCATCTCTTTATCAGAAATGAACCTACGTACACAACCTAAGGGGTCACCTTATTGAATTGTTTGTTCCGAATACAGCATCTTAGAAATCTATGTATTGTTTAAATTTTCTATATTATCATCGAAACCCTTTGTATAGTGTCTGTCCTTTGTGTCTTTATGGGGTGGGAGGGAGAGATTTTAGGCCATGATTAATATGCCATTTGATTCATGATTTTGTTCCTCTAAACTTTTGTCTAAAATATTAATGTTAATTATCAAATAATAGGATGTTTTCCTTGGAAGGGATTGGCAAGGCGGGTGGGGGGTGTGATCCAGTTTCAACCCCTCTGGAAGCTTATCTGGCATCCCTGTTGTCCTATTATTTACTTGGCTCTCCTGAGCAGAGCTGGTGTTTCTTTTTTCTTGGCTCAGTCCTGAAGGTGGTGATTATGTTCCGTCTCGGGCTGGCTGAGCAGATCCAATGCCCAAGTCTGGCTACTTCTCCTGGTTCACACAAACCGCTTCCAGTGAACACTGACTGGAAGCAGAGAACCTGAAGAGGTCCTCTGAATCCAAACCAGCAAGAAGGTGGCGTTGAGGGATAGAATTGAAGTTGGCTGTGCATGGAGAAGTCTGTGCGTGTGACAGCATACTGTGGGAATTATAGGGATTCCTCCTGTGAGGGAGGCCCATCTCTGCTGCTCAGAATCACAGAGGTATTGATCAGACAGGCTTTGTTCCTGCCTCCCTTTTCTTTGGAGGAGTTGTTTCAGTCCAGATGGTGGGCATCTGTGAACTTGCTAATAAGCAAACAGGCTGTGGTAGTTATGGGAACTTTGCAATTTCCAGACCTTTCTTTTTACTCAGAAAGACTCTGCTGTTCGAGACTGGGTTAAATCTATTCTTGACTGGAGCCAGAAGAAAAGAATTTATGACAGATTATAAGTCTGCACACCCTGTAGCTAGATTATATATGTGTCTTTACACCCATGAACACACATGTTGGAGGAGTAGTTCTGAAGTGCAATCTGTTTTATTTCTAAAATTATTATTATTATTCAAAGATTTTTTTGTTTACTTGAGAGAGAATGAATGAGAGAGAGCACAGGCGGGGAAGGGGTGGGGCAGAGGGTGAGAGAGAAGCAGGTTTCCCATGCACGGAGCCTGACATGGGGCTCGATCCTGGGACTCTGGGATCACAACCTGAGCTTAAAATAAGCAAATGCTTAATGACTGAGCTACCCACGTGCCCCTAAAATTGTTTTTTTTTTTTTTTTAAGTGTCTCAATTGATTTATCTCTATTGCTTTGTTTTATATGGTTGTGCCCTCAATAATGTAGGGTCCGTGTTTCTTTATATTTCCTTTAGAGTTGCTTAGTAGTAGTCTGATGGGTTAGAGATCAATTGGGACTTATGGATGGGGGAAAGAAGACAAATTTGGTTTTAATCTGAAAGTGTGCCCTTCTCTACTTTTGGTTGTTCTCTCCCCCCTGAGAAAGACTGGCAGGTGTCCGTCCCTATCTTTAGTTCTTGTGTGTGGTTCTGCGGGAACAATGGTCCTGTCACACTGAAGTGTCTCTCACAGCAAGGATGTCCTGAGAAAATACTGTCAAGTCAGAGTCTCGGAGACTTAACAGGTGCTTCCCGGCCAGTGCTGGTGAGAGACCACTTCCCACTGTTGCGAACGTGGCACCTGGATTGTGGAAGCATGAGGCCTCGGGCAAAGCAAGGAGCATCTTTCTACAGTTTCTGCTCCTTCACTCTGGAAGGTAGAAGAGTAAAAGAGTAAAGTCTTGGTTCAGAGTCTGGTGCCTCCCAGACTTGTACACTGTGTTGTCCAGATATTAGTACTTGCAAGATGAAGATGCTGCTGTTGGTCCTGCCTTTACAGTAAGGTGGGCATGCGAGGCAGGTGAGATGAAGTTTGGACAGTGTCCAGAAAAGCAGACATCATCATGTGGATACAAGTTCAGTGTTGTTGTTGATCCCTGGCATGGCAGGAAGGATCTCATTTGGTGAGGGCCAGTTCTGAACGTGTTTCCACCATTGGACTACCATCATTGAGATCAAGAATGGCAAGTCTTTCTCTGAAGGTTATAATGCAATTTCTTTACATGAATAACTGAAATAGAATTTCCTTGTCCCTCCCAGGATGAATTTGGTGGTACTAATGAGGAACCTTTCTTCTCAGAAAACTATCTCAGTATCATAACAGAGAATGTCAGGGTCTTTCCAATTCTGTTTAAATTTTACTTCTGGAATTCTTTTTTTGTTTGTTTGTTTGTTTGTTTGTTTGTTTAACTTTGCAAATGGACTTTTCTCCTCAACTTAGATCCTCCTAAGTTTTGTTCAATAGTAGGACTTTTCAGAATGCCAACCTTCAGTAATCTGGAAATTGCTGAGTAGAGACCAAAAGGAGTGTACATTACCATTTGTGTTGAGTGTGCATATGTGAAGGAGCAGACAGAAAAGAGTGGGTGAGTAAACAGAGGAGATCAAAGGAGAAGGAAGTCTTGGGTGTTTCCATGGTGTTACAACACTGACACCAAACACTTTGCAAGTGGAGTAAATCACCAGAGTATAGGTGTGAGACCTTTTTCCTTGGCTTGTTACATTTATTTTTTTCTTTAATCATTAGTGCTGAAAAAAAATGTGTCTGTATTGAAATATCAGCATGGCACTTACAACCCAAGGGTGATGCTCTTTTAATAATAAGTAATTTATTTTCATGCATGAGCCTGTTCAGAGTTGATCCTCCATGACCATATATCTCAACAAAGATAACTATAATTGCCTGACTATATATAAAGAGTTTTTGTGGTATATGTGTACGGGACAAACATGCACGCATTACATGAAGATAATTGGAATAATGGAATCCTAGGATTTTGGATCTCACTTCAGTTCCCTCGTTTTACCCCAAGACATAGAGATAAAATTATAGGAAAGCAAATGCAGCTATACAGGAAAATTCAAAATATAACAGATGAGACTCAATGTAGGAATAAACTCAAAAAGCAATAATGAAAGGAGTAATGCTTGGTGAAAATCACTAAACAGTAAGGGAAATTGGTTGTCCATTTTAAACATCAGTTTTGAGGTAAAGGTGAAAAATGAGACAACAAAATGTCTCAAGGAAACCACTGCTTGTGTTCTTTTGAGATTTCTTCTCCCAAGCAGTGTTTCAAGTAGCTGTGTCAGGCAGACGTAAACCCAAAGACCATTCCAGAGTGTGGTAGAAGGAGGAGTTGAGTCAGTCAATGGAATGGTTTTACTCAAATGTGAACTCTGTTATGGAAAGAACTCTTCCTCAGATGATTGGCCACCTTCTCCCCAGCTGCCCCCGTGCTAAAGTCCAGGAGAAGACTCTGGCTATGTTCAAGGGACCAGAGTTTTGATGACTTATTTTTTAATCTTATTAGATGACTATTGCCCCTTGAAACATGTATTTTAACTTATTTATTTATTTTATTATTTTTTAAGATTTTATTTATTTATTTGACAGGTAGAGATCACAAGTAGGCAGAGAGGCAGGCAGAAAGAGAGAGAGAGAGGAGAAAGCAGGCTCCCCATTGAGCAAAGAGCCCAATGTGGGGCTCGATCCCGGGACCCTGGGAACATGGCCTGAACTGAAGGCAGAGGCTTTAACCCACTGAGCCACCCAGGATCCCCTTAACTTATTTATTTTTATGTTTCCAGCAACTGGAGGAGGGCTTCTGTGCTAAGTAATCTGTGTATGCTTGCTTTATATGAATGACTGAGCAAATACAAGCTGGCAATGCTGAAGTAAAAATAGTGCTTCTGCTTTTAGGGCAAAGTATTCAAAGGGCTACTTAAATTGTTCAAATTTCAATAAATACTCTGGAACTAATTTATAATTTGTGAAGCATGTTTAAGTGAGGAGAACTCTGGATACCTCCTAAAATATAATCTAATTTTTAAATGAGAAGTTTAATTAGTTAATAGTTGTTAAGAGCTTTGAGGAAGAAAAGTACTCTTTAATTGCTAATGGTTTTAATTGTTTGCCCTTTTTCATCATCTTAAATTCTTGACGTTGTTTAGTAGACCCAAAAAGATGGCTTCCTAATAAATATCCTTCTTCATGTGCTGTTTTCTGGATGTGTTCCAGCCATGGTCATGTATGGAGTTCATTCATCATGGAGTCTTGGGAAAATAGGATGGATCTGAAAAGAACCATTTAATGAATCTAACAGGTATCTCTGTGCTTTGTACTAGTTTGCTCAGGCATGGTATTTTGGATCTCATGGGGTTTCCAGGGAATTAGAGTCTCCTTAACTTTTACACCCTGGGTACCAGACCTACTTTAGACTAGTCCCACACTGGGTGCAACCCAGGCCAAGGTTTGATGATGCAGTAGACCAGGCTGAGGAACAAGAAGATACTTGCCTGGAAGGTCCATAGTTGGGCCATTTTCCTTCCTGATGATGCTCTCCTTCTAATCATCTACTCATTTGGGGATTTTTTTTTTCCATTTTGCTGAATTCTGCACTAAGGGATGGAAAACAAAGTATCTGAGATATATTCCCAAGCTCTAAGCCATTAAGTACTAGGATGGGCTGTATTTCAGTTATATTCACTTGTTTTTTGCCTTCAACTACCAAAAGGGCTCACACTATCTAGCAGACCACTGGACATGTTTCTAATTGAGCCTTTTTACTACCTCATAAAAGTAAGCTCTGCACAGTACTAGACTCTGTTTACCTATAACACTGAAGAAACCCTCTGAGTGTTGGTTGGGCAGTTGGGTTATGCCATTTAGGGCTGGAGGAATTTTATTCCTTCTTGTACAACACAGATGCAGTGTTTGAGCGTTCATATGTTGACTGGATTATTGTGTGGGCCATGCTTTAGTCTAACCCATTCCACATGGCTTTCTGTCTACCCTGAGGGATTGGTAAATGTCCTTGGGACCTTTGGAGTTGATAGCAGCCATTACATATGGAGACTAGAGCTATTTTATAGTGGTATATAGTGGCATATACAGTTTATTATGTGGTAGTGAGCCTAAATATAGGTGCATGTGTATATAGGTATGTTTGAGGCAAAACTTTTTGACATTTATTAGCAAGTGTGAGACATGATATATTTGTGTGATTTAGTTGTGAATAAAGGTACACATAGATATTTATTTGTTCTACCCTTACCCCATCCCCAGTCGTCACCCTCTGGTTTAGATGTCAAAGTGTTTTGACAATATAGAACCAAAAAAGCAATGCGGCTGCTGCACATGCACTGAATTTAATTTGTATAGCTCAGGGCAGCTCTGGGATCACTTACAGGATGGAATGACAAAAAGCTGAGATGATGAAAGAAGAGGCAACCATCGGAAACAATTTGTTGTCTGTATGGAAAATGCAGTGCATTTTGCTAAAAACCTGTACTTAACACCATTATCTTGTTAGGGATGCAGGAACCTCTATTCCCACACTGGGTTTGATTGTGTTGACAACACACCTGTGGCTTATAATCAATGACCCGGCTCTCTGGCAGTGGAGGTTTGCTTTTCAGAGAGAAAGAGATACAGAATTTTAAAAATGTAAACACAGCCAGAGGAAGAGTTTCATGGGAGAGGATATGTGAATTCAGTATCAACATCAGTCTGGCTCAGAAGGTGGATCGAGGCAGCTTAGTAAACAAGAATTTTTTTTTTTTTCCAAAAAATGTGCAAGTTTTTTACCCCCCCAAATAAAATGCTTCATGAAAGTCAACTTCTGGAGTGAACTAACAGTTTTGTGACAGTCTAAAACAAATAAAACACATGGTGTGGGCCTCAACAATGATGTGTTTTATCTTGTTCTGCTTTCAAGGGGGCTTTCACAAATAAACAGGGGCAACAAATCAGCAATTTTTCAGCTGTGTAGAGGGATTGCAGAATAGAGATATGACTGCATAACCACGTGGACTTCTTCAATGGAGCAGTTGGTTGTATTTTTTAGATTGTGAATTTCTTCTGTGATATACATACCAAGGATTACATTTTGCTTCACAACTCAAAACTTCTATTCCTCTTATCTGTACATTTTAGTGAAGCTTGCCATGTTGGATTTGATCTTCTGAACAGTGCCCTCAGTCATTTCCCTTCTCCAGTCTTAGCTTTTGCTGGTTAAATGATGTTAACATCATATTAACTCCTTACTTCAAACATCCTTCTCTTTTTTTTTTTTTTTTTTTTTAAGATTTTATTTATTTATTTGACAGAGAGAAATCACAAGTAGATGGAGAGGCAGGCAGAGAGAGAGAGAGGAGGAAGCAGGCTCCCCGCCAAGCAGAGAGCCTGATGCGGGACTCGATCCCAGGACCCTGAGATCATGACCTGAGCCGAAGGCAGCGGCTTAACCCACTGAGCCACCCAGGCACCCAAACATCCTTCTCTTTTCCCCCCAAATAGGTGACAGACTTCACAATAAGAAATCAACCACCGGGGTCATTGAGGCACATTTGGTTGCATCAGATTTCAAAATTTAGATCATCCTTTGAAACTCATAGAGTTTACTGAATAGAAAATGGGAAGAGTAAATGCATGCTTTCAAGTGGGTATTTTATTTCTAGTGAGGATATTCATTATTAGGATTTTCTTCCTACTTCATGCTACAAAGCCAAACATTTCTGAATTCTTTGCCTTAAGCCCCAGAAGCTCTTCAAGGACAGACACCATGTTCAGGTCATTTTCTATCCTTCCTAGTATCTAGGGATGTTGGGAATGGGCTGGGTATTTATGACATGTTTACTTGAATAAATATAAATGCTGTGTAAATGCATCCATCTTAATCAAACATTGTTAATGATAAGACACAAGAGAGGAATCTAAGAATATGGATAGGGCCAACACTAGAATGGGTGGGCTTGGGATTTTGAAACCAAGGTAGTGGAACAATTTGCCTGTAGTATAAACAAACATGACAGATAATAACATCAGATCGATTTTGAGCTAATCTGAATGATTTGCCTTGTTTGAACAGACCAAGATTCTCTTGGATTCAGGAGTCTTGACTCAAATCCAGTGCTTTGATACAGTCTAGAAAGATGAATACACAGAATGTCTTGTTACCTAAAATGCTAATTTCACACAGCCTATGGGTAGGTTTGTATGAGAGAAAATTGAAAGGCAGAAAAAAAATGGGTATTACTTTTTTTTTTTTTTTTTGTCCTTCCCATATTGATTTATCAGCCACTTGGGACACTGACTTTGTCTAAATGTCACAGCCATCCCTGGAATTAACAATCTGATAGAAGGCTGAGAGTTGCTGAAAGGGACTTTGGGCTTTTTAGCTCTTCTTGATCCCTTTGTAGCTGCTTTTAGATATAGGCGTCTGTTAAGACCTTGATTAAAAATAAATCTGGATTTTTAGCTCCATATTGCCCTTAGTTTTGCACAGACTAAGAATTACATATCAGTAGCATTAGGATTGTGGTCCTCTTTACCATGAGAAGAATCCAGATATCAAAACCTATCAAGAGGAGATCAAAATTATGAACAGACTTGGAAAAGTATAAAACACATGTTAAAGATTCATCCAAGGTTAAATAAATTAGCAAACCAAATATGCTCTCTATTTTTTTATTAATAATATAGAAAAATAATGAAATGCCGGTCCTGGTTTAGCTCTTTTGAGACTTTACTAATCATATCATATAATTAATCTTTATCATTCATTTTGAAATTGCATATAACTCTTCAGAACAAGATTATGAGAACAAATCTTGGCTTGCTGCTACGTGTTTAACACAAGAGTGTCATTTCTCAGTGGACCATTCGTGGAAATCTTGAACTTTATATGGCATTCTCTTCCTGACTCAGAATGTGACTTTGAGAAGTCTGTGCATAGAAATCTTGTCTCTCTGTTTTAAATGGATTGTAATGGTTAGAAGTCTATGAACTTAGTCATTTTTGCAAAATTCAAGGCAATGCTTATGTAAAGTTGTCTCAGGGAGACAGATGGTAAAGTTTATTCGTACTATAAAATTTTAGATAAAAGTTCAGTTTTCCTAGTCCTTTAGAAATAGTTAATTTGGAAACAGTACTGTATTTTAGTCCAGAAGATCTAGGTCCTGTACCCCACTTGACTTTTAGCTGTGACTTTGGTCAATCCTTATTCTCTTCTTGAGTTTGCTTCTCTCATCTGTGAGAAGATGGCTTGGACAAAGCCAGCTAATTGTCAGAGGTGCTGTATATAAAATAACTAGATTATAAGTCACAATTTAATCCCTTATCCCTGATTTTATCTTTTCCTCAGAACATTATGGTCCTCTCTGTGCAATAACATGTTGCACAAACTCCAGTTAAAAATCACACTGCAGTGTTAAATATGAGTAAATGAAAGTATTCTGCTTCATCCAAAGTGTTGAGCTACCCAACAAGGCACATCCTTTAATAATTCCAGCAGAGAATGCGGTAGGGATTGGTTCATTTGTCTTGTCAAAATTGTCATTGTGCAGTATAAAAAAAAATAAGAGGGGACTGGATTTCTTAAAAGTGATAGAATGTTTTCACGTGAGTATGTACATGCATGTGTGTAGAATATGCACACTGTCTACCCTCTTGACAAAGAGAATACTCTGGGCTTAAAACAAATGAAAATACTTTCACTCCCCTGACGTTCTGCAGTTGATCACTTCTATGCTTTTGTCTGTGATTGTTCCCGCTGGGAATGGCTCACTTTCTCATCTTCTCCGTTCCTTTATTCATTCATTGACTTTCTCAGCAACCATTTAGTGAATGTCTGCTGTGGCTCCTATTCCAGTCACTTTACATATATCATCTCAATTAATCATATGTCTCCTTGTCCCCTTTAGCATTTAGCCTCTTCCTTAAATAGATATATGCTCAGTTAATACTCATTAGAGTAAATGAAATAGTAAAGACAGTTACGTATGAAGGGTCAAAATGTGCAATAGTTGAGGATGGGAAGGAGAACGTCAGTGTGGTGGACATTACATGTAAAGCTGTCAAAGAAATTCCTGGAGTATTCAGTTGTTAGATCAGATCTTCAACTATCCCTGGTCCTACTGTTCCCTTCTGCAGGTGTCAATGGAAGACAACCCCTGTCTTTAGACACAAAATCCTTTTGAGAAAAGAGCTGTTATTGCAGTACTCTTTGAATGAGAAATTTTACTTAAAGACATTTTACAAACAAGTCTTAACTTCAAGCTTCCTCCCTTCTCTAATTGATCTAAATGTGAAATTAAATTAGCTGCTGATGAATAGTTCCTGTGCAGTTAAAATAACGATTTTTCTAGAAGAGAGGAACCAGCATTACTATCCTTAGCATTTTCCATTGAAAACTTAAATGGATCACTTAGAGAGATGCCCAGCTTGTCTTTTCTTAATGGTGTAAGTAGTGCACGTCAGCTTGTGATCAGAGATGTTTCCTTGTAAAACCTCTACATGTTCACATGCTCTTAAGTAATTTATCCTGTAACTCTCCATGATTGACCATGAGCTACCACATTATTATTTTGTTCCTTATTGGTGAGCTTTTGAAAAAGCCAGAGTAGCTGCTTAGATATTGTTGCCCTTTCTCTCAAGCCAGGAGAAGTGACTGAAACATTCACCTTGCTTTAATTTAACTAGAGTAAAAGTGGAATCTTTGCTACCTGTTTTAGCATGTATGCTTTTTCTTATAGAAAGTGCAAAAAACAAACACTGTAAAATACAACAAAACACAAACCACTTTTTTTTCTTCCTCATTATCTGGAATTCCATAGTACTTTATGTTAAGAATTCCGGCATCTTGGTTTTCACATAGACTCCTTGCAAAGTATGTTTCAAGGTACCATAATAAAATGAAGAAATAGATTGAGGATGCTAGGTGAATTTAGAAGTGTAGGTCTAAGCTATTGATACTTATTCAGGAAGGCCAATGTCTTTATTGTTTTTCATAATTTTCTCAATGGAAATAATTGGTGAAATTTGGTTAGACAATGAGAGCACCATACAACATAGAAATCTAATTCCTAGAAGATCACATGAAAATAAAAAATTTCTAAAATTTCACATTAAGAAGATTAAGAAGATTCAGCAAAGTGACTTAATATCATGATTTAAGCATCTTCTGACTTTAATACAATAAGCCTTGACTGAGCGAGAACCTGCTGTATACTTCAGCACTATTGAGTAGCATAAGACAGATATATAAAATGAACACTTGAAGAAGTCTTAACCTTGTTTGTGAGGCAAGATATAGAACCATGAACCAGGTAGCTGATGGTTTAAATACATACCACTTTAATATAACAGTGTTATAGGATAGTCATTCTTTAAATGATAGTCTTTCCCTCTTCAAAAAGAAAAATATTGTAGTTTGCTTTCTATCACTGGGATTTGTGTACATTCTCTTGTAGCAAGGCAAAAGTGTATATAAAAACCAGTTTGTTTGGAGTCATGACAGTAAATAAAGTTGCTTAAAGCATTTTGTGGTCTCATTATTATTGTCCCTCAGGTGTTGCATAGCAAACCACCTCTCTCAGGGGCCAGGGGGAATGTTTTGTTTCCCTTCATTGTTTCTTCACAGATTTTTTTTTTTAAATAGCATTTTGAATAAATGCCCGTTGCTTAGTGAGGGATCAAAGTGTAGTACACAGAATCGAAGCTTTGGCATCCAAAAAGTCTGGTTTTAAATCCTGGCCCCACTGCTTACTGTCTCTGTTGTCTTAAAATAGTTATTTATTTAATCCAGGGACTTTGGCACTTTGAAACATTTCACTAGTAGAAAAAACTTAATGTCTGAGTATTTAATTTGTTCTGTTGTTCACCACTCTCATTTCTGCTGCCATGCCTACTATGACTGTTTTCAGCTCTAATTATTATTAGTGGTAATGGTCTTTTAATTCACTTTCCCAGCTACACAGTTCATTCAGTATTCATGCATTACTTAGCAGCAAAAGGTTTCCCAGTAATTTTATTACATTTTTTTCCACTACTTGTGGCATAGGGATTAAGCCCTTAAATTTAACTGGAAGTTGACGGAGTTTGTTTCTAGTTTTGCACAGTTACTAGGTCCTTGGACAACCTTGGGTCAGATACACCTATCCACTGGGGCAAGTTTCTTTAAACATAACGTGGGCGTGTTAGTCTTGGGAGCTGCTGAGCCTTCTGTGAGGTGCAAATAAGATTCTCTTTGGCTTTGAGAACTTTTGTGGCTAGAAACAGTGTGTATGCGTGCATTGTGTGTGTGGATGTGTGTGGGTGTTTGCATGTAGGAGTTAGTGGAGGTTGGGTGCTGTTGAGAATTTTGGGAGGAGACATGGTCTAATGAGGAAGAGGGTTTGGGGAATCAAGTCAGACATGATTATGAGTCACAACCTTGGGCTAAGTAACTCAATGTGTCTGAATTTTAGTTTTCCTTTCCATGAAATGTGAGTAATAACAGCATCTCCATCACAGGGGGATTACATTTGTCCATGAAATTTATGCAGAGTATTTGGCATAGTGTTTGGTAAGTAGCAAGCACTCAGACCATTATTGTTTCTGTTACAAGAAAACGGATATCGAAGATAGACTGGGGAGAGGGGCTGATACCAAAACTTTATAGAACACAGCAAATAGCAAAAAAAGCTATTCTCCTTTTAGACTTCCTGAATAAACTTGTATCAGGGGGTGAAAACGAAATACATGAGTCCGAAGCAGTTAATAAATCTAGCACTTTGACTTTGAGTTTCTTTCACCAGAGGATATGAACCTTATTTGGTATCCCTCGATTTGATACCTTTTTGAGGTACTCAAATTTTGTGATTTGTATATTGTTCTCTATGAACAAAGTTTCTACTATTTAAGATAAGTGGGGTGTTGTTCAAAGCCATCTAGCAAATTAGTAGAATGCATAATTAAATTTCAAGTTGATGATCCTTATTACATCATCTTGCCAACTGAATCAAGAGACCTCTTTAAATTGTAGCTTATGGTGAGCAAGCACACAAGCAATCAGCAGAGAAAAAACTGCTAAATTGTCAGAACTCCCTGCAAAGACAATTTCTTCCATTCCATATTTTGCAATTTTTAACCATTACTGGTCATTTGAGATGGGCGCTTTGAGTCAGTGGAAGAACACTGGCTTTTGCATTAACCATAGACTTTACGTATGTCTCTTTGAATTTTTTGGATAAATTTAGGAACTGTGTAGACTGTCCTCGGACATCAGTTTCCTCCCCTGTAAAAGGAGGACAGTGAGTTATATAAAATGGAAACAACTTATAAGATCTGTTTCAGATCTAAAATTGTGTGAGCTCAGGATGTACATAGCTTTTTACACCCAAGGTATGAAATGGTTCCCCCCTATTCTTTCTCACCTGGCTGTAGGGGCTGTCGTTGGTTCTGCAGCAGAGAAAAAATGGAAATCTCTTTCAGCTTGGATGAAATAATCTCAGTGCTTGTTGGACATGAAGGAGCTGTTCTAAGGCTAATATGCCTACCATTAGGGAATATACTGGGATCAATTCTTTTAAAAAGAATTATATAGAACTATTTGGCATTGTAACCTTTGCTAGCAGCTTGAATACTAGGTATTAATTAGACAAGGAAGAAGGGGGGCACTAATTATTTCTTAAGTGGAATAATTAGTGTTGCTGAATTCATAAGTTAAAGGGTTTCATTAAGGAAAAAATCAAATCATGTTTGAACTGTAGTGATATCACTGTGAAATTATAAATTGCTTCTTGCAGACTGTACCTTGATACTACAGTAGATGAGAAATTTCTGTTTTAGACCATGTGAATTGACTAAAGGGCAGATGATGCATGAATTTGGTGTAGCATTACAGAAAGGATGGTTTTTCAGGATTCAAGGGTAGAGTCTTGTTATGCTGAAATAAAACCTTTACAAGTAATACACTATTTCTAAGGATAAAGTCTTCGGGCAGCTGAGTTATATATATTTCACTGGGGACCGGGTGTGAATTCAACATTGGAGGAGTTCACTTTGCAGAGCAGGAGCATAAGCAACGTTGAAGAAACTGACCGGGCAGGAACTGGGCCTCCTGTGCCTACGTTAGGTACTTGGTATAATCATATGCTGGTCTTGCTCTTGGTATGGTTACAGTCCTGACTTTACACCCTTCGTCCCAACAATGAGGGGGGCTTCAGACCTGAGCTGAGATGCTAATGACACAACAGAGGGAGGGTCAGTATTTGCAGATTCTCAACTCCCTTTGGTCCAGCCTCAAGGTGTGCTTTACGTAGGGGGCTGCCCACTCTCTCTGCTTTTTTTTCTGCCCCAGCTGGCTCATTCTTTGATGATGCTGATGCTGATGAACAACAACAGCAATAACAACATGTCTCATGTTATGGGGAAAGGATGTTTTGTAGGACATTTCCAAACCAATAGTTTAATGTTGCCAGAATTTTACCTTAGAAATTTACAATAAAAATTTGGGGGTAGAGTTAAGAAATGAGGTACTATTCAAAAGTCTTGGCATAAAGCTCTCTCCCCAGTTCATGCAATCAAGGTATAGGAAACAGATAATGTGGTCTAGAACCATAAGACTTTGGATGAGGATCTAAGTTCGACTCAGTATATAGCCCAATTCACAAAACTCAGTGCTTGCTGCGTGCATACTTTCCACTAACATGCATTGAATGGTCATCTGGGTTAAGTATGTTTTCAGCTGTAGTCATATTCAAAAACACAAAAATGAGTAGGAAATTTAAAAAAAATTTTTTTAGTCTCTGACCCCACAATTCAGTAGATGAAAGAGATAAATAACCAGCCACATTAATCTAGGTGTTATAGTAAGATGATTTACAAATTACTTAGAAACTCAAGAGTAGTGACTTTCAATTTTTTTTCTTGGATGTGGCCCACAAATAATTGAAACAAAATTTTTAAGAAGGCAATATTCACCATAACTAGGTACAGTGACTGATATGTTCTTCTCTGTATTGTTTTTGTGTTGAACATGCTTGCTACAGATAGATTCGTGACTCTCTAATGCATCACGTTCTACAGTTTGAAAGACCTAGGAGGAGAGAGAGGATGCTAGATTTTATTTATTTTTTTTAACATTTTCTGTGAGGAGGGTGGGGAGGACTTAGTAACGGAGGTAAATTTCTTCTTTCCTTTTAAAGTAATAAACTAATAAATGATTCATACACACTATAGAAAATAGAGAAAAGCATATTGGCTTTGAGGAGATGAGACTGAAATGTTAGGTATGGGCCAAAACATCAAAAGCATTTAACAAGTGTACATATTTTGAAGTTATTCTTACAAATGACAGAGAACCTCTATAATGCCTTAAGTAGGAAAGTGCCATCAGTAGATTTCCATTCTAGAGAGAACATTCTGGTAAAACCTATAGGACAGATTTTACTGAGATAAAACTGGACTCAGAGACAGTTTGAAGACTATTTCCAGTATTTAGGTTAGAAACTTCCTGGAGGTGAACCAACATGCTGGTGAATCGTAATGGTGATGAATTAGAGAGAGATTTTGGAGACAGCCAACAATGACCAACGTGACCTGGGAGATGATAGAAATTAAGAAATTGAGGATGACATCCAGGACATTGTCCTTGGTCTGTAGGTAGATTGATGGTGACTTTAATGGAGATATGGAACACAAGAGACAGAGTAAATTGAATGGAAAGCAGATACTAGATTCTGTTTTTATATAACATGTAGTATTTAAGTACCTGTGTAGGAGGCAAATCCAGGGTGGAAAATCAGGCACTTAGACTTCTAAGCCATTATTCTTCACTCTTATAATATTTGCCACTCATCATTATAACAAAATAATATCCTTATGTTTTAAAAATTCTCTACAAATAGAACTTAGATTTTTCCAGAATATGCTATTTTATAGAGGTGTCATAACTTATTTAATTATTTTCCCAATTTTGTACATTTGCTCCAAACTTTCACTACTAAGCATGATACCATGACGAACATCTTTGTGCTAGATCCTTTTTTATACCTGATTCATTCCTTAGAACAGATTCCCCCAAAATAAAATTCTTGAGTTAACGTGATGAACATATTACAGGCTCATTACAGATATGGGCAACTGGTTCTCCAGAAATGTACTAATTGATCTCTGATTCTAAGCTTATAGGAGTAAACAATATTTCACCATATCCCATCTGTTAGTAGTTATTACATGAAATGTTTTAAATGGCATGTCTTTTATTATAAGAGAAATTCATGCCTTATATTTGTTATATTTCTCAGATGTTAAACTACTTCTGTGAATTACCTGTTATGTACTTTGCTGATCTTTTTAAAATTCATATCTGATTGTTTGTTTCGTTGAATTTTATGTCTTTATCATATAGCATTTATTTTTATACATTAAAGCTATTATTTTTGCCATATTGCTGTCAAATAGATTTCTCATTTTTCCTGGCTAACCTTTTATTTTTATTTATGCTATTTTTATTTCCTGGAGTTTCATCTTTTTATGTGGTAAAGATCTATTTCTTTATGATTTCTTTCACTAATTTTATACTTAGAAAAATATTACTTCATTCAAAGTTTTTTTTTTCCTCTAAAATCTCCTTTATTTTCCTATTTGTATGTGTGTGTTTCATATTGTTACTGGAATTTTTCATGTTTTTCTTTTAAATTTGTAGTTCATTTTGATGTATGATATAATAAAAATTCAAAACTCATTGTCCAATTTTCCCTAATTTTACTACATCTTATTCATTCAGTCTCCAGAGTTCTATATATTTACCATGGAATTTTCCATCCCAGTTAATTTTTCTCTTGGTTTCCTTTCAGCCTCATGTGGTACCAAGTCATTCTTCCATGTGTATCTAGGCAAATCCTATCTATCTGCCATATAGTATTTTCTCTGAGAATATTTATCCCCTGACCTCTAATCACTTCTGATTTTATAATCTTCTGGCATTATTTTTTAAAAAATAACATTCTAAACTGTTGTTAATATTCTAGTATTGCTTATTTGTCATCTCAGATCTACATTTCTTGAGACTACAAAGTACAAGGTGTATATTTTTTTAAACCTCTCAATTCTAGCCAGACCCTGGGCAGGAAGGGGGTCACGGGGCTTCCTGGACTAGTCTTGACTGATCAATGCGACGTGACCTCTCATAATCATCAGAAACCTCTTACTACAGTGCTTGCTGGACTTTATTTTGGAGGTGGAGTTGAAATTCTGGCAGTTCTTTGCTGAAGGTCTTTGGGTAAATCAAAACTCTTTCTTTCTGTCAGCCATAATTTAAGTTTGTAATAACCCTGTGAAGTCAAAATCACTGGTAAGTGAAAGTCAGATGTGATGACTTGGTCATTAGACTCCTGTGGAGACCCTTCTCTGCAGTGTGAAGGAAAAGTCTTCAGGTTCCCCCAGAGTGCTTAGGATTTGCCAAGGATCCATCACAAAAAGAAGGGTCAAAGTTTTCTTATGGTCACTGGGCATGGGGTGGGGGAGAGAGGGTCTTGGCAATGGTAGACAGGGGACAGGGGGTGGAGTATTCAAGAGATACTGCCTTATACGCCTGTTTTTAAAGTCTTTTTTTTTTCCTGCCAACTTTTATATGTTTGATCCTGAAGTTGATTCACCCAAGTCCATGTGGAAAATTAGTAGAAATGCAAGGTAATTGCAAAATAAAACTAAAAGTGTATGTATGGATAGTCGACTCTGACTTCAAAATTATTGGATTCATATTTGAGTAAAACTACTCATTCCCCAAGGAAAGGAGTCTACTCTCCTTCTCAGGTAGATAAGCAATAGTAATGAAAACAGATATATGTCAGTGTGTGTGGTTTTTTAAAAATTTTAATATTTTATTTATTTGACAGACAGTGAGAGAAGGAACACAAGCAGGGGGAGTAGTAGAGGGAGAAGCAGGCTTCCCACTGAGCAGGGAGCCCAAGAACCCTGGGATCATGACCTGAGCCAAAAGTAGATGCTTAACCATTGAGCCACCCAGGTGCCCCCATATCAGTGTTTATAATAACTTGAAGAACTAATTTACTAGTATAAATTGACTAATTTACTAGTACGTTCTTCAAATAATAAGTTTGTGGATCAGCTCTCAACACAGTGGTAGAACACACAACTGAAGCTTAGACAGTTCTTGAGAACCAGAGGTTTTTATAGAAGCACATGGGCCCTCTAGGATGATAGTGTGTAGAGCAAAGAAAAATGAAATGTAAATGGTTCAGAACCATTGTTTGTATTTCCATGAAAATAAATTTTGAGGCTCAAGCAGAATGCACTTGACTGGGCCCTCTTTTCTGTTTGTTGTTATTGTTGTTGTTGTTTTGTTTTTTGTTTGGTTTTGCTTTTTTTTGTCCCAAGAGAGAGGCATTCCATGGCATATCCAGCAAGGCTTCATTCTGAAACTATACCCTTATAGATCAGCTAGTTTATTCTCAGATACTTTAGTCTAAAGTCTAACTGGCTACTCACTAAACAAATTAATGTCTTTTTCTTCCAAGGAATTCTAGTCCTGTGTAAGATTTTTTTTATATTTAAATAGGACTCTGTGGTGCTTGCTTTAGTTGCCAGTTGGTTTTTCTCTTTTCAAGTGACCACTCACATATTATTACTGCTATGATAGCCTTTTATAAGCCAACATAAGCATATATACATACACATATAGATACGTATATTTATACACCTCCCCCCACACACACTGTGAAAAATCTACATTCTTATTTAATTCTTACTTGAGGTTGTTTGTAGGTGCCTGATATGTGGTCAGAGCTCAGTATTAGCCAACATTAAAAATGTGATTTTCCCATTTCACAGATGAGAAACAGAGGCTGTGGGAGTTGAAGTAACTTTCCCAGGTGGCAGCCATACATAACAACCAAGTCTGTGTGAACCTCTGTTTCAGCTGGCTTTGCGCTTGACAGGTTTTAGGCTGTTTCCCATTTTCCAAAGACCTGTATTCAGTTCTAGCTCTAAGATCTTAACAGAGACCTAGCTTTCATTTTTCCCTTTACAAGTGATTTTAAATTTGGACCAGTAATAGAAAGCCATTAAGGCATTTGGGTGATCCTCATATTAGTTTTCCTATTGGTAAATTGTGTTTTTTTCTTGAGTGATATTTCCCTAGTTATGCATTTTCATTCCTCTTCTGTTAGACCAGCAGGCCTTTTGTGAGCATAATAAGTTTTGAAAGAAATGGAATGATATATTAATTAACCAAGCTAATTAGCTTGAAGAGCCTTGATTTTTTCAAACCCCAAAGCGTATACATTATTTCTGGAAATATGTGTTGGGAGATCTCGGCTGGGGCGGTTTTGGCAGAGGGAAAAGCAACCCAGCAGAGCTTAGTAGGAGAAGCAGCTCTTGGTTTTAGAAATCATGGGAGGGAATTTTTGGGGATTGAATTCCCAGTGACCAGGTTTTAGCTCTCAGACAGTTTTTGATATGTCAAAAATCACATATCATTCGTGCACGATGCATAGCATGCACCACAGAGCAAAACCACCTTTTACTGTAAGCCCAGTGTTCCCACTGAAACTCACTCCAGTGGAGGACCTTTCACAAACACTGTTTTGAGAGTGGTTCTGGTTTTTGATGCCATCAATTGTAGGTAATTAAAAACCAGTTGTTTACTTCAATTTGAAAAGCAGAATGAAGCAGAAAGTGAACTACGTCCAGAAGTTATGATGTTTGATTTCATCAGTAACAAATAATATCAAATTCAGCTGAAACTATCTTTTCCACATTTTTAATCACCATGTCAACTAAAATACATGTATAGAGGAAGATTCTTAAACTGTATAAATGTCACTAATGTTCTTCTCTGCTTAATATATTACGTGGTTATTTGGTGCTTTATAGTAGACATAACCCTGTCCGCAACCAGTCCGAGTTCTATGAAGAGACTTCTTGAAGTTGTGTGAATGCCAATGACATAATGAATATCAGACATGGGATGAAAGATATTGTGCAAAGGAAGGCAGAGTAGTTTGGGGAATGACAGGAATTTGGATGATTGTGTTTCTTCCCAGTCTCTTCTGTGCACAAGAATGGTGTGTTTGCACACCTGTTAAAGTTGTTGGAGTCTCTTGCTGCAGAAAGTCTTGCTTTGTGTTTGGACACAACCATCCCAGCAGCAGGAGCAGCAGGAGAAAAGCTCCATTAAGATTTTTCCAGTGTATGGGGCTATGGACATTGGGGAGGGTATATGCTTCGGTGAGTGCTGTGAAGTGTGTAAACCTGGCGATTCACACACCTGTACCCCTGGGGATAAAAATCTATAATATGTTTATAAAAAAATAAAAATTAAAAAAAAAATAAAAATAAATAAAAATTAAAAAAAAATATAAAAGATCTTTCCAGTGTAGGGGAAGACAGAGCCATTTCGTTCTGGCCTCATGCTTTGAAGCTCAATGCATACCCACCTCCCTCAAACATTCTATAGCAGTAGACAAGATCCTAGCAGGTTAAATCCAATAGGACACTTTTTTATCTCTACATTTTACTTTTTTTATGAAAATAATACAAGTTTATAAATTATAAATTCAGTTGCTATCTAGGCTGCAAAAGTAAAAGGTGAATGTCTTAATTTACTCTTCAACACAGGTCATGCTCCATAGTCCAGAAGTGATCTCTGGCAACCCTGGTAGATATTTTTTGAGGGGCATTTGGATTTGGTTCCCCATGGTACACATATTCCAGGAAAGGCCATTCACATCATTGTGAGCGTCTGTGCAAGAGGCTGTCCCTGGCATTGTGCTGAGGTCATCCTGTACTGGGCACGGCAACCTGTAGTAATACCTACATCTGTGGACTAAGGCAGGGGGGCATTGGAGGCCTGTTTCTTCCATCATCAACTTGCTCCATGACATTGGATGAGTCACTTGTCTTCTCTGCTGTTGTAGCTAGTTGAGGCATCTGGAGAAACCGACTTTGTGTGTGTTGGGAGTGGATATTGGAAAGGAGGGTTTCTGAAGTGCTTTCCACCTCTAAAATTCTGTAAATATGCTGTGCATTTTCCTGGCAACTGGGAGTTTTACAGCCACAATCCATAACACAGGATATTGGACCACAGTTCTCAAGATTCAGTGATCTGACAAGAGAATTGATTTTTGACTTATTATTTAGGTTTTGGCAAATTATTGTTTCCTAGTTGCCAATTAAACTCTCACCACAGAAGCATTTTCTTTTATGAGGGCCACTCGTTTTCTCAAAGCAATCCATACTATATTTTATACAACGATCTCCAATACCGCTAGAATGTGTGAAAACTGCCCCTTTGGTAAGAGTATTTCAGTAAAGCTTTCATTTGGGCTGTCAAGATTCTGTCGGCTTCCTGCAGATGAACTGGAAAAAGGGAGAATATAACCCTTGGGTTCTTTTTTCCCTGAAGGACTTCATGGGATGATTTCAGCAGCCTTCCTAAGCACACAAAAATATGTAGAGGTTGACTGTTTTTTGTTCGTTTTGGTTTTTTTGGGAAATGAGTTTTTCCAAGCATTTTCAGCTTTGTGTTTCTCAATGCATGCTCCATAGGGAAGAGGAGAGGGAGTTTTCGGATATAAACTGCTGCCTTTGGGTCATCTTTGAGCAAGAATGTCTCCACACAATTGAAGTTTGGAGAGGCTACTATTTATTAATAGCCAGGGGTCATTTAGGAATAAGGACACCCGCCGATTACAAACTACATTACTTTCTAGGTGTGAATTGTGTTCTCTCTGCCCTAAGTGTACAGAGGATAACATACGGTTTCATCTTGGTTCCTGTGTTCTTCGAGAACTCAGTCTCTGATGTGTACATGCATGGTTAGCCCACCTGAAGAGTTCCTCTGTGCTTCTGTTTCATCTTGTAGATGAATCCATTTTTGCAGTGGTTCATAAGTAAGACCATTTCCCCCCCCATAGGACATTTGGTAATATCTAGAGATATTTTGAGTTGTCACAATAGGGAAGATTTTACAGTAAATTTCCAGATAAAATAGAGGGTGCCCAGTTACATTTTAATTAAAAAAAAAAAAACAATGAGTAATTTCTTAGTATAAATTGCCTCATATGTATACACCTACTAAGAAATTACTCATTGTTTACCTGAAATTTAAATTTAATTTAAATGTGTTTTTATTTTCCAAATCTGACAGCTCTGTGCTATTGAGATAGAGTGGCTAGTCTGGGGATGTTGCTAAACATCTTATAGAGCAAAAGACAAGAAAGATTAACCTGACCCAGCATACCAAAAGCGATCTGGTTCAGAAACCCTAAACTATTATAATATCTTATATTGTAACATAGTAAATATCTATGTGAAATACAGTATGGATTTCAGTAAGAAATGGGTGGCTTGTCAAAGAAAATGTTCCTGTTGTGGGACTTTGATTTACAACTAGGAAACAGAGTAATTTGGCAGATCCTAAATAATAAATCAGTTCTCTCATGAGGTCACTGAATCTTGAAAACCATGTGCACCTTCTGAAGTCCTCCCCCTTTTGATCTATTCACTAAGACAGGGAGCACCTTCCTTTCAGGGAAGTCTTGTATATGGTAGATACCTAACTAATGATGATTGTGGGTTGATCCATTAAGTAACAAAAGCTTCCTTGCATTGAGAGATTATTAAGTGCTGAACTCTCTGCTAACCACTTCCTACATATTGCTTCCAATCCAAACAAGGAGATTATTATCCCGATTTTTTTCATATGGAATTATTATCTTATTATTTTATGATTATCCCAATTCATTGTCATATTCTAATTTTTTTCAAAAGTTACTGCCTTGGTCCATAGCCCTCGAAGATGGCTGACATGGGAGATGGATCCAGAATGTTCTGCTCCCAAAACTTCGATCCTTTCATGACCAGAAGCAGTAAGCCCAGGCAGCAAAATGCCTTCAACAAGGGAGATATTCTTCTATGAGACATCTTTGTTTGATTTTCAAGTTTTTGCCTCCCCAGTAGACTTTTTTCCTATCGGTTTATTTCTGATTCTTCCCTGTTTCTCAGTAGTTGAACAGTGACTGCAGATCACTTTGGAAGTAGGTGGATCTATTTCCAAAACCCTACCTGCTGGGAGACACCCCATCATTTCTCATGCTGCTTCTGTCACTCTTCTAGTGAGCACACCAGGGTGAGCAAGGGAGGAGGAACAGCTGTGGCCATGCTGGGCTCCTGGGGAGCTGCAAGAGGCTGTTCTGCCCACAGGTACTCCAATTTGTTAGCAGTCATTGGGGTTTATTTTTTTCCTCTAAGGAATTAAAAAAAAAAAAAAAGTTTGCAAATAGTTCATTTTAAATCTGTGGATCAGATTTGACACTAATCATTTGGTTTTGTTGATGAACAGAAGGCTCAGTCCTTCCTGCCCTGCAGAGCCCCACGTTGGTCTCTGCTCCTCAGCACATGCAGTAGGGGCTCAAAGAGCTTCAAGGAGACCTATTTCCTTTTAGGCTGATGGGAAGATACGGGAAACAATATCGTGAGTCCTGGCACCTGCTTAAGTAGCCAAGAATCATAGTCACTTGTCACATTAAGCAAAATATTATATAAAGGAAGGCTATACCTAATTTGCCAAGGTCAGTAAATGTCCAGTTGTTTTAATTATTATACTTTCTGAGCAGAGTACAATGTCTCACACATAGTGAACACTCGGTTTCTTAGCAACTGGAATTTATACAGCCCATTTTGTGGATTCTGTCCCTTCCTTTGATAGAAGTTTTATCATCTTGCTTTTCAGCCCAGTATAAGAGAAGAACAACTTATCACTCTGTGTGTGTGTGTGTATGTGTGTGTGGATACACGTTTATTTGCACTTTTAGTCTTCCTTGTACAACTATCCCATTATTCAATTCTGAAACCAGTAGTGTAGAGTAATATTGTTTCCATCTAGCCTACGAAGGAACAGGTGGTTGGAGATATTAATTGGCAGATCCCAAGTTTCAGTAGTTTTGTGAGTGGCAGAGTCAACTTGGAACTCAACTTCTTTTCCAGAGATTTTTCTTCTGTGTCCACAGCTAATGGCCAAGTATAAGAGCTTTCAAAGGTTTCTTCACCATTATGGATCTCAGTCCCTAAAGTCAGGTTGTATTTATTTTTAAGGAAAGCCAACAAGCACACAGGTAGACAGTAAAGACAGATTCAGTTCTGTTGCTAACTCTGTAACCTCAACATACATATATAGTCTCAACACATCGGAAGAAGTAGAAATTGTTTGACTAGAGGTGTAGGATACGGTTTTAGTTTGAGAATATAGGACTTGGTAGGGATGAGGAATTCAGACTTGCCTTTCCTGCTGAGACATGAAGACAAGATAGATTACCACAGTTTTTGGTCTGCTTTGACCATTAATTGTCAATGAATGCTGTCAACTTGCCAGATTCAGAATGATCCATAGATTCCAATACTTTCTCAGTTTGAGGGCCTAGAAAGAAAAAATACTTGGGTTATTTATAGAAGGCACTGCTCAAACTTTAATTGATGCCACATTGTGATTGAGAGTAATATCATGATGAAACAACTTTGCTTTCTATGGATTTATCTCTGGATCCATTATGGGTTGGGCAACTGGAAGTGTACTTACTGTGCTTATGCTGCCACACAGTCATGCTCCTTTGTCACCATATCTTCGGAAAGTGACTTACAGATGCATGGGTAGGGAAGTGTTAGATGCTGCTCCACTGAGATCCTAATGTCAGACACAAATCTGTGTATCAGCTTTAAAACTGCCAATATGGTGCTATATGTCAACTATACAAGTCCTCAAGTTCTTGGCATAAACACTAATAAGTCAAAATCAAATCTGCTTTATGAGTCATACAGATTGCCTGTTAGAGCACACATGCTCATTTGGTTATGTGTGAATAAGGACCCTCTCGGTCTATTAATTATGCTTTAGAATCAACGTGAAGCTCCAGGTAAGTGGCTGGTGGAAGACAGATAGATGGGTAATGGAATGAAGCAGAGTAATTGTATTGGGGTTCTTGATACACAGTTAGTAAGCTGAAATATGGTATTGTTCACCTAATAACAAACTCCTCCATCTGTGCTGGAAAGAGTGGCCATTGCTGAATCACTGTCATGTGCAAAAAAAAAAGGGGAGCTCAACTGATTTGAAGCCTGGTTGCTACATTTCCACATATTAATGTTATTAACAGGATGACTGTGCAGGACATCTGATAGAAACGTTATAGTCGAGTCTGATGACTTATAGTCACAAATAGTATTATCACTATTTGTTGTCACTATTTGTGACTAGAAGTACTATCTGGATAGTATATGCATAAACACAATTCACATTCACTTTGCACAGAATGCAAACTGATGGGAGAAGAAAAAATTAGTTCTAATTGGCAGTGGGTTCTTTATAGGCCATCATTCCTCAATGATATCAGGGGTTTGGCAATGTTATTATGTGTGCAGCAGGGCGGTATCTTACTGCAGTGTTGCTCTTGCTATCTCTGTTTTTGCTGCCCTTATTGGTGATACATTCTTTAATTTGGCTTGTTCCATTTGCTCAGCTAACAGAATGACACTTGATTCTGTTAATGGAAATAGAGGAAGACAAACATGATAAAATTATAAGGTGGGAAGACCATAAAGTTGTTCTTCATTTTCCAGTCTTTTGCATGGTTGGAATCAGATTATGTCATATGGTAGCATCTGCTTCAGGCATGGAGATCTAGGAGGAAGAAAATCACATCATCTTCCTTTAAGGTGTTCTTCCAGTCTTACGTCACTGTTACAATTTTTTCTTTGCAAGGGAAGCTGTTTGCCTTTTGTTGACTTATCCATGCTAAAGTCGGCACCAGCCCCAGGAGCTAAGAAGTGATGAAATCAGTTTTCCACCTAATGCCTTCCCTCTTTTCTTGTCCTTGGAATTCTTGCCGGGGCTTTTGCTCTGAGATGGGATGTATAGCAAGTGTTGAGCATAGTTTTACTTTCGATATCTGTGTGGTCATGGATGAGTCATTTCCTCTTTGAACCTTAATATCCTTATCTATTAAATGGGAAGGTTGACACGCCTCTATGTAACAGAGAATCACTATATCACTGATTCTTAACCTTGACCATATGTGTCCCATAGGAAGTTTAGAGCAAATGCAGTTTGGAAAAACAAACAAATGAACACTTTAAATGGTTCTAAAATGTATTTATTCATCCTTGAATGCTCCAAATCCCTGGTTCTTAGAGTGGAGGTCCACCTAGGAACTTACTAGAATGCAAATTCTTGATTCAGAAACTTTGGTGGTGGGACCCAGAAATTCACTTATTAACCTCTGTTTTATTTTTATTTCCATGGACAACGAAGTTTGAGGACCACTGGGCCAGATGTGGACCAAGACTGTGGTCCCCTAACCACCTAGATCAGTACTACAAGGGAGCATCTTATAAATGCAAATTCATGGTCCCCACCCAAGATCTACTAAATCACAGTCTCTGGAGCTGATGCCCAGAAATCTCTGTTTTAATATACTCCCAAGAATATTCTAAAACATGTTAAAGTTAGGGGGTGGGGGAAACAGTGCTCTAGATAAGTGGTTCTCAAAACTTAGTACACATTGACATCTGGAGGAGTTTTAAACAATTCCAGTGCCTGGACCCCACCCACAGACCAGTCACCTAGATTTGAATGTGCAGCCACGGTTGAAAATTACTGGATTGGATTATCTTTAAGGTCCCTTCTAGATTCAGGTTCCATAATTTAACATACTTCGGCTGTTTCCCTAAATGTTCCCGATGTAGGATATACTTCTCAATCTGCACGATACTTGTTTCATTCAGCTCATCAAGGCATCAAATATATCCTCATTAACTATACTCAGCACCTCTTATAAGGCTACAAATTGAAACTAACAAATGCAGTCTGAGACGCTCATCTGTATTAGAAGGACTTGGTCCTAATAGAGCTACTCCTATCCTAAAGTCATGTGGACCTCATCTTTCTTTTGCTGTGTTGCATTACACTAGCTTAGGATACTGTTTGCAACATATTTGGAATTATACAACTTCCAGTTAAAAAAAAAAAAAAAAAAAAAAGTCAGCATCCGTGGACAACAGGCTTTGGAAGCCAGGCTTTTAAGAATTATTTCCCGCAGCTTCCCAGACCTTCATCCTAATGATGAACACCTGTGTTAGGTCAAATTGGCACTGTTTCCTGGTGATCACTGGTTTTCAGGTAAACCCAAGGAGCCTTCATAACACAGGTTTTCAACCTAGGTTTAGGCTGGACACGGTGGCATCAAGCAGAGAGCAGCCAAAATGAGCTGTTGCAGGTGAAAATTTGTCTGAAAAATAGTTAGCGAAAATCTTTGGGAGCTGCAGGGATGTCTGACAGATTGGCAACTCACTTTGAGAAAGAGACTACCCTCCCTTCCAATTCCCAGGCACACAGCCTGCGGCTAAGTCATCAGAAATAAAATAAACAGGGAAACAGGAGACGGGAAAACAGCACCCTCTAACATCCATCAGCAGTGTGAGCCAGAACTATCAATGCAGATAAATAGACAACGGTCCTTTGTGTTTATATTTTTCTTCACTGAGGTTGCCGGTGTGAGCTTTCAGAGGACTCCCTCCACAATTAAAGGCAGGCAGGTTCTGGGGGAACATGCTAAAATCCAGACCAAAACAGAGTATTTTGATGTGTAGATTGAAATCTACTGTTGGCTAGGAGAGGGGTATTTATTGTGTCTGAAGACAATAATACTATTATCCACCCAACAATTATGGTCACAAAACTGCTCATACAAGCAGCAGGCTATTTTAGTCAGAAAGGACTGTGGCTTTGCCTATGGCGTTGCTGGACTTTGGTTTTGCATAGTTGAGTGGGGTTTGAGCTTTCGCTGCTATCGTACAAGGAGTAAAGAGACTTTTATGCTCCTTCAGGGTTGAGAATGTGTATCCTCCAGTCTTTTCAGAAATGCCACAGATATTCAGGCCAGAAATGCGATCAGGAGGGGATTTGCTGAATGGAAGGCCCAATTACGAAGATACAAACTCGGTGGGCATTTCTAAGAAGGGAGAGCTGGTCCGATGTCCAGTTGAGAGGCCTGTCGAACCTAGACATCTCCAGGTTCTCTAGCCAGCTACCTCTGGTCTGTCCATCCTGAGCCAAGGCTCTCCTGCCTGTTATTCTGGCAAATGAGAACCAAAGCTGCTGTCTCCGATTTGGGGAGTCACATCTGGTGTGCGTCACAACTCACGCCGAGCTGAAAGTCCTTTTTATTTCCATCACCAACACTGATTCCTCAACCGGATATCTGCTTTTTCTCCTTAACACAGACAATTCCTCAACCCGGAGCTCTTTGTTTTCTCACAGGCTTCTGAGCATTTCCACACATTCACAGAAGTCAGGCTATATCTCTAGGTGGGCTACGCTCCCTGAGGATGTCTGAGGAAATGCTGCGGGTGAGGCAGCCAGCTTTCTGTCAGTTCTGAGGAAGGGGCCAGGCCTGGGCCGTGGGCTGGGAGTCAGACCACCTCAGGTGTAAGCACCAGCCCTGAGACCCAGGACTGTACCACTCAAGACAATCTGTGCACCTTTCTGGGGTTTCCTATTTACTGACTTTTAAAGCAGAAAATAGAAGAAATATTACCACAGTTTAATTGTGTTTTTCTGTTTGGGACAACAGAGTGCTACTTCAAAAATAATAAGACAGCCTTTGAGAAACCTGCTGCCATCCCCTGAAAACACGTGGAAGAACAACATGGTCACATATCAAGGGCACAAGCCCAAGCCACTGAAGAAGCTAGGGCTTCTGGCAGATCAGAAGAAAATCCGTTGAAACTCCCCCCTGATTTTCTGGCAATCAGGTGATCACGGGATGCTGCTTCTCAGCATTTCAGTCTGCCCACTAGTTCCTCCAGACCTCTGCTGTGACCTTTTTACAGAGAAAACCTAGAGGTTAATTAATAAACAATTGTTCGTTCCCAAACGTTGGCCTGAGCCAACTGAAAAAAGTCCAGAAATGGCCTGAGCTTCTTCATTCCTTGTTAGGAAAAAGCTCTGTGGTTCAATATTAATTCCGGTAGCTCTTACAACTCCCATTGGGATGAATATTTAATCAACAGAGCAGTTGCCTTTTGATTTCATTATGGAAAAGTTTCAATAAAATAGAATAGTGCATTATATTGTAATGAATGGCAAACACTGGTGAATTTTCATTTAAAATCAATAAGTTGAACCAGGCCGTTGTTTCGTAACTGATGGGTCATCTCGATTTAATGAACAGTAACTAAAAACATATTAAATAAATGCCTGGCATGCTGAGCCAAAAGGCTATTCCCCCATAAAGCTTTGTAATCCTCAAAGAGAGTGCTGTGTTTTGTTAATTTTTCCTGAGCTGATGCCGAGAACAATACCAAGCATGCAGTGGGTACTCAATAATTGCAGGTCAGATTGAACAAATGAATAAATAAAATCAATGCATAGAAAAGCATATTCCTGGGTGGCTCAGTGGGTTAAAGCCTCTGCCTTCAGCTCAGGTCATGATCTCAGGGTCCTGGGCTCGAGCCCCGCATCTGGCTCTCTGCTCGGTGGGGAGCCTGCTTCCCCCTCTTTCTCTGCCTACTTGTGATCTCTCTCTCTCTGTCAAATAAATAAATAAAATCTTTAAAAATAGAAAAGAAAAGAAAAGCATGTTCCTATGTAGAAAAGGATGCAGCACTTTGCTAATTGTAGCCACCTCTCAGTGAATGGTGATGATCACAAGAGAGTCTGTGGTCTAAAAAGATCTGTTCTTATTTTCCTAAATGCTTATAGCAGTGATTCTCAAACTTGAGCTTGCACCCGAATCACTGGGAGATTCCTGGGCCCTACTCCCAGAGTTTCTGATTCAGCGGGTTTGTGGATGTGGCTCCAAGGATTTGCATCTCTAAGTTCCCAGGGGATTTGCTGCTAGTGTCCTAGATGGGACACTTGGGGAATCATTGGCTTATAGCAGCTACCTGTACTGCCCACGTGGCAGATTCCATTTAATCATCTGCACGTGAATTCTTTCTTGGAGCACAGATCCTCACACCGAGAAAGCACCTGGCAAACATTTGCCGACTATGTAACCGGTTCTAGCCTGGCGGTTACTGTATGCCTTTGTGGCTTTGGCTCATAGGGATCCTTCTTCAGCAGTGAAGGGCAGCATACCAGCTTTTCCGCTGACCTTCTCTTTTTTTCTTTTTACTTTACATGATGAAGAATTGCAATGCGAGGTCTACCCAGCTGTATATTAATTTCTTTGGGAGCCTACCTCGGCCTGTTGCTAATGCTGCCCACGGTTGCTAGAGCTGTGTATCTGACTCATCATGCCTTCGCGCAGAGTGGCGGGCAGGATAACACGATGTACTGGTGAAATCCTGCCAGTGGCCTTGACTAGCTCGCCACCTTTACACTTGTATCATATTTCCGTTTCAATTCAGTTTCCCCATCTCTATTTGCTTCTTTTTTTTTTTTTTAAGATTTTATTATTTATTTGACAGAGTGAGATCACAAGTAGGCAGAGAGGCAAGCAGAGAGAGAGAGAGAGAGAGAGAGAGAGAGAGAGAGAGAGAGAAGGAAGTAGGCTCCCTGCTGAGCAGAGAGCCGGATGCGGGACTCGATCCCAGGACCCTGAGATCATGACCTGAGCCGAAGGCAGCAGCTTAACCCACTGAGCCACCCAGGCGCCCCTCTCTCGATTTGCTTTTTGCTGCAAACTATTAATTCTAGGTGGCTCTGGATATATCTGATTAGGCGGAACATGGAACTGCTCTCTGTCTCCTGGAAAACTGTAGGAAAAACAAAACCAACTTCTTATGGAAAGAATGGATAAAACTGCCAGGTATTTTGACTGGGGTGTTTGATTTGTTTACTTTTCAGTAAGAAGAGGGGCTGCAAGGCCTCATCAACAACTTCCCTGCTTTTCTTTCTCAGCAAAAAGACTGATTCTAGATAATTTTGTTGTTGTTTAAACTTTGAGTCCATAAGTTGGTAATTAGCACAAAGCTAGTTGATTGATCTACTCTGGTAGGTGGTGGATTTTATAACCTTGACCCCCCATAACCCACGTTCTTTTTTTTTTTTTTTTTTTTTATTTATTTATTTATTTGACAGACAGAGATCACAAGTAGGCAGAGAGAGGAAGGGAAGCAGGCTCCCTGAGGAGCAGATAGCCTAAAGCGGGGCTGCATCCCAGGACTCTGAGATCATTACCTGAGCTGAAGGCAGAGGGTTAACTCAGTGAGCCACCCAGGCGTCCCAATAACCCACGTTCTTTTAGCAAAGTTTTTGTTACGTATTTGGAAATTTTCTTCCAGACACCCTAGAGCCCCTTAAACTGATCTTTTTTCTTCTTTCAAAACTTGACTCATTCTTCAAGGAAAAGTTCATTTTACTCTCTTCAGTATATATTTTTTTCTCCCATCATGGACTCTCATGTCTTATTATCTCCATCATTCATTTACCACTCCATTATATACTTCTTTGTGATAACCTCTGTATTGTTTTTGAACTTTTTGTGTGCATAAGCAATGTCTCCTCCATTAATTGCAAACTTATTCATCTCTTCCTTAAGTACACAATTATTCAGAATCTACTTTGTATAAGGCACAACAGTTGATCCTGAAAGAATACAAAGAGGTAGAATGTATGGTCTTACATTCAGACTCCTCAAGAATGAATGATCTAGGAGAACAGACAAGTTGTGTACACCCCCCATGCACACACATACCACAAAACAAATTTCATTCACAAAAATACATCAGTAAGGAATGCTATAGGTAGACTTATATAAGTCTTTGTGTTTCTACTGGGCTTACACTTCCATTTTAGAAACAATAGGTATTGAATAGTTATTTATTATCTTCATATCTACATAAAGTATGACTTTTTGTAATTACCTGTTGGGTGAGTGGGAAGGGAAGACCTATCATCATGAAGCACAACATACTTTTCTAACTCCTTTGGCTGTTTCTTCATTATGCCCCATCCCGCATGGTCCAGTATTGCTGATCTACTCATAATTCCTAAAGCAATATGTTCTTTGAGAGTCACACCTGACTCATCTTGCCTGTTGAATCTCTGCTTCATCTTCAAGGCCCATCTCAAATGTCAAGCCCTCTGAGAAGCTTCTTGAACATCTAGAAACAGATATTTGTTCTCAATTTCCTGTGTTGTTAGAATCACTTTATATGGTTATATTATAGAGGGCTTTTTTGTTCACTATAAATCAATTATTTACACCTCTGTTAATTTTCATTGTATTCTAAGTTCCGTGAGGTTGAATGGCCCACTGTATGTTTGTGGATGAATGCATGAATTAATTTATTAAATAAATGAGTGAATTAACACCTAGCCCAAAAGGTATAAATCAGTAAATATTTGTTGGATAGATGAATGGATAATAAATAATTACAGCTGTGCCAAATACCATGCTGTGGACTTTCTTCTGATCATATTTTCATGTTCTGATGGAAATGTATTTGGAAGTGACATACCCCATCCATAGCAGTTCAGAGCTCAACCAAAATGTGTGAAATTAATTTCAAAGGCAAATATGCCTGCTTTTGTTTTGGCAGTTTTCAACCTGACTTTAGTATAAGTAACACCAGTCCTGGTTCCGGTTCATAAGATAGTGAGAAATATAAAATATAGAACTACATTTTACTAAAAATGGTCATCTTGAAATCGGTAGTGTTGGCAGACACTAAGAAAATGTGCATGACTTCTCTAGCACATGAACATTTCCTAAACAAAACTCCTTATAAACAGAGTTATAGTTTAAGGAAAAATAGAATCTGCATAGTCCAAAAGCAATAATGTATCATAAACTTGTTGGCCAAACTGAATAAAGCATGTAACTCAAAAGCAGATAAATTCTGGTGGCCCTTGGAGCTCCGAAGAAAGGGTTATTGATTGTTATTGGAAAATTTCAGCAGGATATCATCAATGTATCTTCCCACAAGGTGTTAATTCTGACCACACTCATGTCATGATTGCTGTCTGAATTTGCATGGCAAAGGATATGGCAAAATCAAACTTCCCCCTTTCCCCTCCTTTACTAAGTAAACATTTATAGCATCTAACTTGTTGGACCCTGACTTGGGACCCTTTGCTTTTACAAACTTCAGAATAAAGATAGAGCAAAATTCACATTATGATCACTTGATGGCTGAACAAAGCTGACTTCATCAAGTTAACTGGCAATGTAAACAAGCCATTGAAATGCCCTAAGAAAAGACCATACCAAGTTATGACTTTAAAATTTCCAGGAATTATTGTTGTTTTAAAGATTCATTTTAAAGACAAGTAGAGAAGGGGAGATGGAAAGGGAGACAGAAAATCCAACGCAGACTCCCTGCTGCTGAAGGCAGAGCCAGACACAGGGCGGGATGCTATGGCCCTGAGATCATGACCTGAGCTGAAATCAAGACTCAGATGCTTAACCAACCGAGCCACCCAGGTGTTGTAAAATTTCTAGGAATTACTAACTTCACTAACCCAGCCTACAGCTACCATTAGAACAAAAAAGTTAGTGAAAATGGCCGCTTTCTCTGCAGTTTTCTTTAAAAGTTTATTCTCAGGTACATTCATGCATATAGACCAGCAGTGAAGAACAAGGTTTCTTCAATTAAAACTTCATTACATTCAGTTTTAAGAAGGCTTAACAAAAGTAGCCATGCTAAAGAGTTTCCAAAAGGGAATATTTATGACAGAGCTTTTCTGTCATAAATTATTTTGCCTTATTCTTTAAAAGAATGAAATTGTGTTTCCCTTTCAATTATTCATCAGTTTTGTTATGTTTATAAAATGAAGTACATTTTCAGGGAGGAAATCCTAACATAATAGCGATAGCATAATTACAGGACATGAAATTTGCCTTAAAATAGTTGGCTTGCTTTTGTCTTCTAGTAAGCAGGTGTGGAGCTTGTGAAGGGTTGTAAGTGCAGTTCAGGACACCTGTGAGTATCAGTCTGGATTATACTTTAGAAATCTTTTTAGCTTTGGGGTTCTGTTCTTCCATACCAACTGGAAATAACTACCCGATATTAATGGTATATATATGGCAGAGTGCACCTTGGCTGGGAGAGGGTGATAATTCATCCTCTGAACATTTTAAGCAGATTTGGCACTCTGTATATGTCTTGTTTGTTTGGACTGATCAGAATATTTCATTGCATAGGCAAGAATGTTTTTCTTTTTGGGTTTGTTTTTTTTTTTTTTTTTTTTGGTAAATGATGTGCAGACGTGTGCCTCTGTGGCCCATTTTCAAGTCCCTGAAGTCCATTCTACCAATTGATTTTATCCATTGTATTTGTTCTCTTTGTCTTCCTCTCTATTCTCTTGATCCTGTAAGCACCCCAGAGAAGTACACATCAAGCTGCGACTTGAAAATTTCATGGAATTATTATTCCACCTCCTCTTTTAAGACTTGGCTCTAGTCCCGAATCTTCCTACTAAAAGGTTTTCTTTTTGCTTCTTTCTTTCGTAAAATAAGCTGATTTTTTTCTCGGTTATATTTTAAATTTTGAAATGTGTAACTAATGAGACTAATATTCCTATCTCCTTCCCTTAGCACTCCTTTATATAGTGTACATTTGGGCTAAAGTCACCATTCATTAGTTAATATTTGTAAAAGAATTTGCAAGACAGAATTCAGTGATAATAGGGAAAGCATAGAAAACTTGGGTTGCCAGTAGGAAGAGGAATACTAATGAATGTTAATCCTGGGTGCTCACACAGTGCCTTTTGTCTTCAAAGTAGTTGAAAGAAGCACTAATTAATTACCATCCTATAGGATTATGCTTAAAACAGCATAGTCAGTGTCCAAGTCTGCCTGGAGCAAACACAGAAGCTCAGTTACTGAGTTTATAGGCTACACTGCTGATGTATGTGCTTCCTGTGCAGAGGGAGTGACATAGGACCATATCATCAAATGGAAAGTTTTGGTGGAGGACACCGACATGATTGATCATTTGTGGCCATCACTTTGGACACTGTTCTAAGTTTGGGGTGCAGCTTAAGTAAAAGGAGGAGTAGACCAGTAGCCTAGGAGTCAGAAATTAGATTCTGAGGAATGAGACTTGAGGGTCTAGAATTATATTAAGAAAAGCTAGTAATCATCCCAGTTGTGTTCTAATTCATGGTTAGAGTGTATTTTAATGTCTCTCTTAAAGAGTATCATAGAAAAATGCTATTTATTCTCCCTGATTCTCCTGATTGCTACCCCCCCCCGCCCCATTCCTTATATAATTGTTTGCTAGACTCTATGGAAAACTGATGAGAAGCAAATGAAACAGGAAATTCTTCAGGAAAGACCAACTAAGGAGGGAGGGAGAGAGCAATGCCTTTGCATTTTTGCCGATGTTCAAAGTATAGCCCTACCCTAAATAATGCATTTGCTGCTAATTCAGTAACATAGTTCACACTTGGGAAGAGCCTCCTTGGCAGCACTTGATGCCAACCCTCATGCTCTTAAAAAGCAGGCTTCCTTTAATGTATATTTGATTACTGCATGCGCACCGAGAGATGAGGCATTATTTGGAATTCTCTGTGTCAGTAGACATTATATGGGGCTTTAGTCATGGACAATTAGTAAGCATTGACCCTCACTGTGATTTACACTGTTTTTTTTTCATGACCTCCAAATGGTTATTTTCCTGGAAGAACAGAAGTATTTTCCAATAGGCAGTTCCTCTGGGTAGACAGAAGGTTCTCCCTGCCTTTGATGGGTAGAAAGTGGTTGAAGACAGAAGTTCAAGGAGGCATGGACTGATCAGGTAAAAATATGATGTCAGTTCATGATTCCTCTACAATCTAGAGACATAATTTATCATGTATTAAGGAAGACAGTGATGATGTTCATAATGTAGAGTTTTAATAAACTGAAAAAACAGAGACATCATTAGGCAACTCATCATTTCATAGGTCAGGCATATTGTGCTTTTGTTGAAGAGGATGGGTTTATACTATGAAGAACAATCATCCTCAGAGGTAGGAAGCATCTGGCATTCAACCTGAAAGATAACTTAAGAGTGTATGTGATGTATTTTGATTGTGTCCCTCTTTCTGCTTGTAGAGTGGGCATTTCTGTAATGCAAACAAATGTTGAGATCATATTTGCATAACTATGAAATTGGTAAAAGAAAGAATCTTTCCTAGAGCATACACAGAAAACCTGTGACTTTCTGTCGCTCTCACCATAATGCAAAGATAAGGAAAAAAAGAGAGAGAGAGAGAGAGAGATAGAGTTGACTGTCTCTTGTCCTTGGACTTTTGGTAACAAATGGATAGATACCTGTTTTGTGGCCTGCAGTCAAGATGGGAGTTGTCAGAATTTCCCTCTAAACTTGTGACAGCATTATTACCTACTTTGGCAGATGGCTGGCGGTTACAGATTCTTACACAGTCTGGATTGATCCTATGTGCTCTTTGTGTCCTTCCAGTAGAAATAAATATTCAAACATGATAAATGTGTTAGATAGTCTGGTCACTTTTTACCATCTTCTTTACACCTTGTATGTTCATAAACATCATACAGGGTCTAGTAAAATTAAACCAAAACAGCAAATGTTTTACTATTTGAAAATCACCCTGGAGTTTCATTTCCCAAAGCTCCTTGAGACCATTGATGATAGTGGCCTGGTGTTTTAAATCCACCTGGATGGGGGTGCCTGAGAAGCCCCATATTAGGCATAGAGCTCACATAAAACTAAACGAAATTGTTGGAGCACCGGGGTGGCCAGTGGGTCACCGCCTTCTGCTCAGGTCACGATCCCAGAGTCCTGGGATCGAGTCTTGCATCAGGCTCCTTGTTCAGTGGGAGAACCTGCTTCTCCCCTGCCTGCTACTCCCCCTGCTTGCTTGCTTGCTCTCTCCCTCTCCCTCTCCCACTCTGCCTCTCTCTAGCAAATAAATAAAATCTTTAAAATAAAATAGAAATCCACTTAGATGGATTATGGTTTAGAACAGGATGAACATTATAATGATTATTTATTTTTCATTTAATGAACTCCTAGTGTGAGTCTCTGTGTGGTTGCATTCTATGCCAGGTTTGTAAAAAATTTTAGGTGGATACCTTCATTGGGAATCACCTCAGTCTTTAAGAAATGTCCATGTTCATTTTCTTTCTTGATTTCTCTAGTAGGTGGGTAAGCTTAATCAAATATCACCCTTCTCAGTTTTTGGCTTTTATTGTTTTTCCTTTAAGAGCATTTGGTAACACAATTGCTACTTCTACAGCCAGAGCTTGATGGGGAGCAACCAATTATTTTTGCTGCATTATTGCTGTCATTTATATTCCAAGACACTGAGACTGACTTACCTTGATTCTATCCTGTAGTCAGTGTTATTTGAGGAAAAGAGTGAAGAGAAGCTTTACACCTTGCTGTTGAAAATGAAGAGCTTTCCTGAGCTGAATATGGGAGAGTTTTACTAGAAATATAGTAAAGAGTGGGAGTGATGTGGAGAATATGAATCTGATAAGAGATAAATGGGCAAAAGGTATATTATTAGTTGTCTTAGTCAAAAAGAGATCTTTATCTTCAAGACCCACATCAAAATCTACCAAGAAGCTGATGATAATCCAGTTATTTCCTCGATGTTGATTTTCTGAGTATCTCCAAACATTCATGCACTTATTTGTTAAGATCTTCTTGAAACAAAAATGTTCTTTCATTATTTCAGTTTTTTATGTTCTCTTTCAATTAGATTACGAAAAAGAAGAACGCTTCAGGACAGAAATTCCTTTTGTTTTGGCATTCTCCCAAATGAGAATCTGTCTATACATGTTAGAGAGGCTCCTTGTTGAATGAATGAATGAATGAATGAATGGCTATCTTTGAAAGCAGACATTTAAACATTTTCTCCAAAATCAGAAGATAAAGCATTTCTAGAACAGAAAGTTCTTTGCTTCTAACCTAGTAGTGTATCCTGGGTTCAGCTTTCCTTTCCATATCTTTTGAGTTCAGTTTACTCATGACCTACATTTCTGTGGAGTTCACATTGGGAAGGCAATGAGCTAAATTAAAAGGATTTTAAATCTAAAGTGCTCATTTAGGCAAACTTTGTAGCTACTTATAAATCTTTGCAGTTTCTTTGAGGAATAAATATTAATAAGTTTTCTGTCTTAATAAAATATATTGTTCATCAAATAAATCTGTGAAAAGTACATAAGCCACCTAGTATTTATTATAAATCACATAACCACATAGTATCTATGACATTCTAAGTGATATATAAATATATTATGCATATAGTTTAGATGGTCTAGGGATCAAAAATTCAAAGATTTTTTTGTTGGTTTTTTTGCTTGCATCTGAAATAGGATTAGATTCAATGTCAGCTGTTTATATAGAAAAGTTGTTAGAATATATTTTAATTCCCTTTTTTTATTTTTTCCTGGGGGAGAGTCTTTAAAAGAGAAATTTTTCATTGAATTTTCACAGGGAGCATCTTCAACAACAAATGCAGAATTCAGAATGCATGAAGAATTATGAACTGAAATTACAAATTTTGAATTTCATCTTAGAACTATAAGAAAGATTTTTATGAGCCTCTATTGGCAATGAGAATTTCTGATGTGGACCATAAAACAACTGGGGCTTGCAAATTAATTTGTATATAATTGTACCCCAGGTTCTCAGACACTCAGTTCAGATGAAAAAGTCGACTGCACATTGATGTTGTTTGGATGTGTAGTTTGTTATTTAATACTTCCTTTGAAGCATCAGGCGTCTAGAGCTCCCAGAGAATTCTGTATTCACTATGTTCTATGGTCTTAGCAAAGATTTAATTTCATACTCTAAGCATTCCTCAGCCTAACTGATCATTTTAACAAGTATTGTATTTCCCTGTTTTTCCCCAAAATTGTGCATTTTGCACATTTGTGTACTTGTACAAGTCCATTGACTTGTAAGCAGTTTTGTGAAGAATCTTTTCATTTGAAGCTTACAAGTTTTCTTTAAGGGGTAGAGAACATTATTTTGGAGGGTGTGGGGACTAATATTTGTTTGTATTGGGTTGAAATATAAGGCCCATGTCATCCTTATGAGGTAGATCTAAAAGCAGCCCACCTTTGTTCATTAAGGTCAAATGAATGCTTGAAGTATGTCTCTGAAGACAATTCTGAGTCTTTGGCTCAAAGTACTTCTTGTTATAGAGAAAATGTTTTGGTTCATCATTGCAGGAAAGAGTGCCAGAAAAAAACCCTTCTGCTTACAACAGCAGTTTGCACATTTCCTGGGCTGTTGGAAGGTATTGTGTATTTTATTTGCATTGCACCTGCCTCAGATATAGAATATAACTACATAGGAGCAAATGCACATGTTGGCAAGTAACAATATGGTGCATGTAATTGTAAGAGGAGAGGCTGTTCAAAGGTAATTGATTTCATTGTAAGAGTGGTCTGGAGACGATGCTAATCGGCCACAATTTGGCGCAATAGCTTGTATATGTATAAACCCTTATATGTTGGTGAAGTATCAAGTTGAACTATATGAAATTGCTGATATTCAACTGTGTTTTTTTTTTTTCTTACAAGACAGGGATTTCCTGTACTTCAGTCTAATTCTTCCACATTTATTATTCCCCTTTGAAAGGCCACCTGCTGTGGTTGAAAGCACATTGGATTTAGAGCCAGTGGCCTGGGTCCATGTCCCGATGACGCCTCTTGCCTGCTGGGTGACCTTTAGAAATCCATTAGAGATTGAACAGTGACATGTGGGAACAAAGAAGAATCTAATTCATGAGATATTTTTTAGTTTTTGACTAATAGTTACTAGATGGAAAGTCCTTTTCACAGTGGTAATGTAAGATTACAGTACTATAATGTATACAAAAAGGCTAATAAACCATTGAAATGTGCATAATTACTAATATTACTACTGATCATCAGTAAGGCATTTTGAGGGTGGATGGGCAGGCGCCATTCCTTTTATTTTATAGTTGGAGAAAATGAAAGGCAGGGAAATTCCATAAAGGTATCTGAGGTGAGTCAGTGGCTCAAAGCAGAAGTTAAAGCTCTAGATAGTATTACTCTTTTAAGGGTACCCTATGATGACTTTCTTAGTATTAGGTGACTAGAGATAGTTCAACAGATTATGGGAGCATTATCACAGCATCAGTTGGGCAGAAAGCTCAGCTCTGTAACACTACACCGTTGCCCTGTGAGGTCAGGAGGATGGTGGAAAACCTGAAACCATCTCCCTTCAAAATCTTTTTCCTCCCCTCAAAAAATGTATTAATAGCCAAACTCTGGAAGACCAAGGTGACCTTTAGCAGGTGAATGGGTAAATAAACTGGTTCATCCAGATAACAGAATATTATTCAGTACCAAAAGAAATAAGCTATCAACCATGAAGAGACATGGAGGAAACTTAAATGCATGTCACTAACTGAAAGAAGCCAATCTGAGAAACTACATGCTTTATCTTGCCAACTATGTGAGATTCTGGAAATGGCAAAACCGTGGAGACTGTGCTTGTCAGGGGATGGGAGTTGGGGAGAGGGATGAAAAGCCAGAGCACAGGGGATTTTTAAGATCATGAAACTCTTCTGTGTGAGACTATAATAGTGGATACATAGCATTATAAATGTGTTCCAGCTCATAGAATCTGTAACACTAAGAATGAACCTTAGGGTAAACTAAGAACTTTGGGTGACATGTTGTAAGCTCATTAGTTGTAACAAATGTACCACTCTGGTAGGGCATTTTGATAATGGGGAAGGCAATGCATGAACCCCCGGCGACAGGAGGTATATGGGAAATCTCTGTACCCGTCACTCAATTTTGCTATGGCCCTAAAACTTCTCTTATAAAGTGAAGTCTATTTGGAAAAAAAAAAAAAAAAACACATTAAATGTTTGAGTCTCTCTTCCCCACATTGCTATCATGGAGAGTATTGGCTATCATTCCCATTCTGTGGCTAAGAAAACAGGCTCAGCAAGTATCAGAGTACAACAGGCGACTCACAAACAGGAGTGCAACAGGTTTGAGGAAACCCAGCTCCATCCAAGTCACTTCTACTGAGACATTAAATTCATTCATCTTGGACTTCAAGAAACTCATAGCACTGGATGGGGCAATCAAAATTTATACATGCAAAATGGAACATAATTCTGTGGTAACATACGCATGTGAGTAGGATCAAAACCGAATACAGTGAAATTTAATACTTAACATTGGAAAATAGAGGAAATGGTCAGTTGGATAGAAAACACAGTAAAATTTTGGTAAAGGCAGCATTCAGAAAAAGTTATCAGCCTTAATTCTCACTCATGTATTATAACTACTTATATTGCATTATTTCTGGTTCTAAACTATTTTCTGGAAGGGTAAAGTAAGTTATGGAGAGTGCCATTTTACTTTGGAATTTATATATGACACTCTCTATCAACTTTCACCCGCCCCTCACTTGACTTATAATTTTCCCTGTATTCTAAGCATTACATTTCCTTTGTAAGACTTTGAAGGTCTATGATGGTTTGTTGCCAGTGTTCAAGGATTTCATTCAAGGTTTTCTTTAAGGGAATTCCCATGGCTCTCCTCAGGTGTCTCTGCACCAAAATAGTGAGAGAATACGACACCTCTCAGGAGGTCTCCCAAATGCTGGCCCTTCTTTCCTTCTGACTGGTTGGTTCTGGGTGAAGACAGCTTGGTTCAGCTCTGACACAGAGAGAAGATGTTGGACCCTGCACGAAATGAAAACAAGTTACCCTGAACCTGTCATACCTGGGCAATCGGTGCCTTCTGGACGGAAGAAAAGAGCCTTGACTAGCTTCCCATTCTTGCTAATGTAGACACTGTTCTCTCACCTAAGTGTTAATCCAAGGTGGAGCCCGCCTGCTGGTTTGATGTTGCCTCTGGCTTTGTTCAGTAGCTGTGGGACCTTTTTTTCTCTCATTTATTCATAATATTAGCCAAGTACTTTAATCTCATGGATCCAGCATAAGCCTGCCTAGTTTTTTTCTTTTTTAAAGATTTTATTTATTTATTTGACAGAGAGAGAGAGATCACAAGAAGGCAGAGAGAGAGGGGGGAAGCAGGCTCCCCGCTGAGCAGAGAGCCTGATGTGGGACTTGATCCCAGGACCCTGAGATCATGACCCGAGCTGAAGGCAGAGGCTTTAACCCACTGAGCCACCCAGGTGCCCCAAGACTGCCTAGTTTTGAATTCAGGTTCTACCTACCAGTTAAATGACCCCGGCAACTTTCTGGGCACCCTTGTCTCCATCTGTCAAATGGGAGTAATAGCTCACCATCCTCATGGGAATTTTGTGAAACTAAATAGATTCATATGAAAAAATGCTTAGAATATTTGGCTTACCTGCCCAGTCATTGATAACCCAGGAACAACTGAACACTAATTCTGTAGTCACATCAGGCCCTAAATAGTAATGCACTTATTGTTTGCTCCAAGTATCCCAGTAGCTTGGAATTACCTCCTGCTACCTCCATCTGTTAAAGCCTTTCTTGTATTTCAAGATCCAACTCAAATATGACTTCTTTCAAGTACTTCCTCTTTTGTGTACCTCAAGTTCTTGTACTGTAATAGCACTTATACTGTAATGCATAATGGCACTTATATACACCTAAGTATAAGTGTATGTAATTATACTTGTATGTACCTAAATAACTATATATGTGTCAAGTGTGTCTATGATTGTGTGTTTGCATAGGTATGAATATTTATTTATATACTAATTTAATTACATGACTATCATATGCAGTGCACCCTGTTACTTGGGAGATACAGGATGAATATGACGTATTCCCTGACTTCAAGAATTGAACAGTATAGAAAGGAGATTTTTTTTTTTTTTTTTTTTTTCAGCATAACAGTATTCATTATTTTTCACCACACCCAGTGCTCCATGCAATTCGTGCCCTTTATAATACCCACCACCTAGTACCCCAAACTCCCACCCCCCACCCCTTCAAAATCCTCAGATTGTTTTTCAGAGTCCATAGTCTCTCATGGTTCACCTCCCCTTCCAATTTCCCCCAACTCCCTTCTCCTCTCTAACTAGAAAGGAGATTTTTTAAAAGTAAAATATACTGGGGCGCCTGCGTGGCTCAGTCAGTTGCACATCCTTCTCTTGATTTCAGCTCCGTTCATGATCTTGGGTAATGGGATTAAGCTATGTGGGGCTCTGCACCTAGCAGCAAAACTGCTTGAGATATTCTCTCTCACTCTGCCCTTCCCCCTGCTTGTACGCTCTCTCTCTAAAATAAATAAATAAAGTCTTTATAAAAAAATAAAATATCCTATGATAAATGCTGAAGTAATAATTTGGATGAGATACAAGAAATATCTACTCTTGTATATTAACACATACTAAATACACACTAATACAGACATGTATTAATAAACAACCACTGAAATTTGAGGAAAAGCCAAAATTTTAAGACAATTACCAAAAGCTAATTTTATTTCAGAACCAATATCTTCTATAAGGATTAAAAGCAAATCATGATCTCATTTTTATATATTCAGGCAGAACCAAGCACTGCACCTCAAAATCTTGATCCCCGAGTACTGTATGGTTCTAAAGTTATATTTTCTAACTTTCCCATTCTGATAGCATCTCCTGCTTTCTGCTTCACTCCTAAACTCTTCACTCTCCTTTGATAGACTTTGTTGACTGAAATTATTCTCTGTAACCTACCTTTGCCATGTATTTCTTCAGGGTATTTTTTTCCCCCTATTACACTTAACAGATGATAACCCGATGTCCCTTTTTCTGTGGAATATTGTATCCAGGAGTACAACTTGCCACAAGTAGTTTTAGAAGAACTAATTTATCCAGGTTTAACTAAATAGAATAGGATTGTTACAATGTATTTATGCACAATTAAACTTACTTTGGAATAAACACTATGGTGGATTGACTTTACCTAGATTCTGTTATATGACATTAAGAGTAAGAAAATAGCCAGTACTTATTTCAGTGCAAACTAGATTTTTATGTTTTCTATAGCCATGTCTAAATGATTAAGGCATTACTTAGTATAAAGAACATGTATGCTATGATTACAGTTTGTAAAAATTAATTTGGTCTTTCTTTTTCTTCTTTCTTTGTATTTATCATCTATTTATTATCTCTTCTAGTTGTGAATATGTATGAGAAATTATTTTCATCAGATGGTAAAGTTATTTCTTACATAACATGTGGGTAATTGTTTGTAACTCTAAATTAATCCTCTGTTCTGATAGCTTTGGTTATTTTACATATAATGAACATATATTTTAATTATTCTAACAAAATTTAGTCTGTTTAGCTTTGTCTGAAGATTTGCTTAATCCACCTTGGAGAAAACATGCATACTCCTTTATAACATGATAATACAGACTATAGGCACACTTTTAGGCTTGAGCATTTGTAGTATCTGGTTTTGGTGAGAATTTGAGAGAAGTGTTTGTGAGTTTCAGTATCTTTTCTCTTTAGAACAGTATTCTTTTACCATTATAATTATGTACAAAACACAGGATGTTTATGTACAGATATACATAATATTGTTTGGTTAAGCAGGTGTTCCTCAAATAGAATGATTTGTCATTACACACATGTGCATCTCTGGGCTTAAAAATAGCAATTTGTGTCTCCTACACCTTTTTTCTGTTAGATACTTGAAGATACTGATAATATAATCCATCCTTGATTTCAAATCCTTACCTCTGCCTTGAAATGGATTTGGAGTGAGACTTTAATATGGCTTTTCTTTTCCTTGACGCAAAGCTTTCAGTGGCTCTTAGTCCTTTTTACCCCCATCCCACTGGCTCCCTGTCAGGGGGCATAGAATTCTCTTTGCCTCCCTGGCTCTGGAATGGATGGAGCAGGTGGGCCAGGGCTGCCCCCCAGCCCTTCTGAGTCCAGCGGGATTCCCCGTTCCTTGTCTTTAGTGGGAGAACGGTACACGGGATTAGCTGGATAGGCAGGAGACCCAGACCCCAGGATGTTTTCCGTGAAGCCAGGAGAGTCCTGAAAGGTAACAGAATATTTGTATGTTATGGTCATAAGAACCTGCATGACTTATAGGTCTTTGGGGAATCTGTATTCATTTTTATTAACTTTAATTATAGGAGCACTATAAAATTTTCTCATTCTGTGTTGCGTGAAAAATGCAGAAGTTAATTGCTCCTGACATTTAATTGGTTTATGCTTTTCTCTAACACAATCTTGAACTGCAAGAGACAGGGAAAACTAGTTGGCATGTTTCTGCAATTGCCGAGGATTATACACCAAGAAATTCGTCTTTTCGTTAGTTCTAGCAGTGAATTACAAATGCAATTTCAGAAGTGTGGAGAGAGAAATAAAATCTGTGAGTCTACATTCTACATATGCTGAAAGACTGACAAGGGCTTCCCCGAATGCTTTGTGTGACGTTGCCAGAATTTCTGAGATTTTTTTCATAATCATTGTACAGATTTTTAAAAATGACATATTTTTATACCTTTGTGGACATGTCAGGTTGTTTACAGCCCTCTTACAAGCCATCTGGACCCTTCATAACCTTTTCAGATATTTTGTCAAATATCACCCCATCTGGCATAAAAAGCATAAGGAGCCTGGCTGTTACCAATTAGAATATGTGATGGTTTGAGGAAGTTGGATTTCAATGTGGCACAGCGCCTCTGATGTCAAAAGTGGTGAGAATCTCTGGAAAGCATCTGTCTCCTGTGATGTAGTCTGAGTTCCAAGGGAGAAGTGATAAGCAAAGTACAAAAAGCCAATGCTAGTTTCCATTTGACACACAATTATGGAAAACGTACCATAAGCAAGACACCGTGCCAGCATGTCATGGTGTGCCAAGACACAGGCGGCAGGGATTTGGTCCTCAAGGAGTTTGTAATCTAGAGAGGAGTGATGTCCTTATAAATAGTTGCTGAGTACAAGGCAGCCTGGTAAGTGCAGACCCTGGAGGAGGTGCAGACGCTGAGATGGGTGAGAAGAGGAAGAATATGGAGGCGGGTGGTTAGGGAGACTGGTGCTGCCCCATTGCACAGCAGAACTGGACTGGTAGTGTGGGGACAGTTCTTTGAAAGGTAAAGCCCTTTCTGGGGATAAAGCATCCATGCCTGCATTTTCTGTCCTTAGTTTTTTCCTTCTAGGTTTTACAGGACTTGAGAAAACTGATTCAGGACAAATGAACAGAAATAAAGGTTAGATGCTATTTTTAGTTCATGACCTAAAAGTTTTTAAAAACGAAAATATTGTCAGAGGCTGAACACATTGGTCCAATTTTCTTTATTTTATTCATTAACTATTGCACAAGGTAGCACTCATACTACTGCAAGGTTAAAGAAGGAAGGCAAAATCCTAAATTCATCAGCCATTAGTTCCACAAGGGAATATATACCAACTAATGTCTCCTGAGAATGTAGTTCCTCTCTATATTTATGTAGTGGAAGTGATTAGATCTCAGCACCTGGATGTCTCAGTCCATTAAGCACCTGCCTTCGGTTCAGGTCACCATCCCAGGGTCCTGGGATTGAGTCCTGCATTGGGATCCCTGCTCAGCAGGGAGTCTACTTCTCCCTCTGTCCCTCTCCCCAACTTGTGCTTGGTTTCTCTCTCTCTCTATCTCTTTCTCTCTCAGAAAGAAAGAAAGAAAGAAAGAAAGAAAGAAAGAAAGAAAGAAAGAAAGAAAGAAAGAAGCAATTAAACCTCAAAAATAAATTAATAGCAGATGCAGTAGAGGTCATTAAAGTAGTGTAAGTCATGTCTGTCTAATGCTGGAGCAAGCTGGGTGGCACCTCTCTCAGGAGCTCACTAGAGGCAAAATATTGGTTGGGCTGAGTAGAACAAGAGGAACCTTATGGACTGCTATTTGGGAGGGAATTTCCAAATGGAGCAAAGGTGCCTGAAACAGGAGGAAGGCCCAGGTCTTGGTCAGGGTTATGAAGAAAGTAATGCTGAGTCAAAGCACCAAGGTGAAGGGGTCACATAGATTGAAGAAGATGGTGTAGACGTGAAGTCAAGAGCAACGGAACACAGGGCAAAGCCCAGACCTGGCACACGATTGCAAAGTTGAGCAGAGCCCTGTGATGTTTCTGTTGAGAACAGCCAGACTGCTTGCCAGGATGTGTGGGCTGCTTAGGGATACATTGCCAGGGAGGCCAGGTTATCCTTGTTATCCTTGTTCTTTAAAAGCATAGGGTCAAGAGGAGCATTTCTCGAACTACAGCCCATAGTTCCCCTGCATCAGAATACCAAAGTGTTTGTTAAAAATGCCCAGCCCTGGGGTGCCTGGGTGGCTCAGTGGGTTAAAGCCTCGGTCTTTGGCTCAGGTCATGATCCTAGGGTCCTGGGATCAAGCCCCACATCAGGCTTTCTGCTCTGCAGGGAACCTGCTCCCCCCCACCCCGTCTCTCTGTCTGCCTCTTTGCCTACTTGTGATCTCTGTCTGTCAAATAAATAAAATCTTAAAAAAAAAAAAAAAAAAAGCCCAGCCCCATGTCTGACTGGGTGCCTGGGGCTGCGATTTTAGACAGCTTCCCTGCTAGAATCTTGAGGATACTAGAGTTTGAATCTCTCATTCATATCATCGGATGAAATCAACACATGAAAATCAATGACCCAGACAAGGCCAGAAATACGACGTGAGAAATGATTGGGTCAGATAGTAATTCAGTAGGAATTCAGGAGAAATAAAGATTAATTTGAGTTGAAGAGGTCAGAACACATTTGGAAATACGTGAAGAAGTTTATTCAGTGAAGAAATGAGAGCTTTTGGGAAGGAGGAAAGGCCTAAAATGACAACCGTGAAGAAGAAGTCAATGTGGCTTAATGGAAAAGGCCATGAACTTTGAAGTCTGAATCCCATTCTAGCTATTTCCTATTTATATAACCTTTGACAAGTTTACCATTCTGAATCTCCATTTTCTCACTTGGAAAGTGGGAACTGATAAGGGCTAATTTTTAAGGTTACTGTGAGGATTAAATGTAGTATGAAAACCATCTAGTGCTTAGTAAGTACTCAATATTTGTAATTTCCCCCATACCCAGGACTAATATTCTATGCATATAGATTTCAACTTAGTTTGGTTAGACCTGCAAATCAATGATTCCCTGAAGGTGAGGCTCCGAGTGCCAAGACAAAATGGATAAAAATTAGGTTTGAAGAGGATTGGGATTAGGAGGGAGAGGGTAGGAATCTGGTATGGGCAGAATAAACATGGTAGAAATATTTGAAGTCAATAAGAAGTTAAAGACTCTGATTCAGATCAATTTCTGCTCAGTGCTGCAGATTTGTAATCCCTGAAGTCAGTGAATTCAGGGCTTGGTGTTGCTACACGTACTATGTTGCATTTTCATTGTATTGCATAGTGACTCTACAGTGCATTGGATAGCTCTCATATTAGTGCTATGATGTGAAATGAGGGAAGAGACACAATAGTTATTGAAACTGCTGTTTCTGTATCGTAAATTTCATGTTCTCATGCGCTACCACAGCTTTTCAATTTAAATGTTGAAGCAGATAGTCTGCGAAAGAGAGAAGGGGAGAGGGCAGAGATTCCTCTAAGGAATCATGGAGTCAATTCCAGGAAATACCCAAATAAGGAACCAAAACAGGAAACGGGTGAGTGGCTGCCCTTATTGCCATTAAGGATGAGGGATTCTAAGTCAGGTTACTTTCCTAATGACAGCTGTGCATAGCGAAATACGACAGGTGGTTCTTCCCTAAATGTGAGCACTACGGAGGTTCCCAGAGTCCAGGTGCCAACAGTCCTTTCGTTGTAATCCCTGCCCCAACCCTTGGACTTTCTTTTGAGGTCTGGTGTCCTTCTGGCACAGAGCATTATACCTGTTTGTACTTTCTTGGAGCCCACCGTGACAGAGGGAAGGAAATCAGGGTGTATTGGTGCCTGGGGTTTTATTGAATGTACTTTGAAGGGTTACCAAGTGGTTCTGGCAGGAGAACCATTCTTGATTAATCCCCCAGATTGGTGGTTTTATGCAGTTGTCATAAACAGAAGAGGGAGATCAACAGAGTGGTAAAAGTTTTCATTCAACCTGTGGGGCCTCTTTCCCTGCTGCCCCGTGATATTCCCTCGACTGTTTGTCAGGCCCTAGCTCTAATCCTGAGCACCCAAGGCCTCAGTGGGATCCCCCATGAGACCCTGCCAGCCATGAAAGGGCTATAGGTGTTTCACAACACTGTGAAATAGCTTCTCTGCATCAAATTTTTAACAAATTTGTATTATCACTTTTCATTACAGAAATCATTGGAAAACAGGAAAAATGGGAAAATCTTTATCAACATATTTATAATACATTTCTTATTTCAATGTAAATTTTTCTTCATAAGATTAAAAAGAAGCAAGGAATAAACAAAAATATGAGTGAATGCATGAATGAATACACAGACACAATTACAAATGAATATTTGATTTCATGTCCTTAAAGTCCTAGTAAGCAATGTTTGGGCTAATTTGAGAAAAAAATAATTGACCTCATTTTGAGTAACAGTATTCTAATATATTTTCTCAAAAAGATGCAGAAATAATTCCAAGTCTTGTGACAATCTCATATGTAGGGATATTTGCTTATATCGGTCCCCTGAAAATCACATTAGAGCTGTCCCCTCTTTTTTATTGGTGCAGATTTCCAGACCACGGCCCAGAGCAGAGGCTGAACCACTTCTCTGTTTTCTTCTTCACACTTCACCTGTAAGATGAGAGTTGGGAAGGCTGTAGATAGCTCTGAAGTAAGGAAGGATGTACAACCTGAAATGAGCATCCCTAATAAGATTGCTCACGTTCATTTCAGGATGCCACAAGTTCTTATCAGAATCACAATCCAGGGCACCTGGGTGGCTCAGTCGGTTAAGCCTCTGCCTTCGGCTCAGGCTCAGGTCATGATCTCAGGGTCCTGGGATCAAGCCCTGCATGGGGCTCTGTGCTCAGCAGAGAGCCTGCTCCCTCCTCTCTCTCTGCCTGCCTCTCTGTCTACTTGTGATCTTTGTCTGTGAAATAAATAAGTAAAATCTTAAAAAAAAGGAATCACAATCCAGGCAAGTGTTCCATGAAGATGATGGAGAGCCACTGGGAGCCAGGCAGAAGAGAGAGGCAATGGAGCCCCATAATTAATAACTGGAACAATGGGGATATCCTGTAAAGTGCAATAATGAAGAAGGTAGAGAAGGATAGAAGGAAGTGAGCAGATAAAAGAGCTAAGTGTATAAGGAAAGTCAACGGCCAATTCCAGACTAGTCTGCTTTCTAGTGCATCTCTTCGCTGCTGTTTGGAGTTTTTGCCTAGGTGGTAGTAGGACCTTAAATTTGCAAACCTATGTTAGATAAGACAGAATTGAGCCACAAGGATGAGCCTCCTAGTGATATGAATTCATTTAACATGCTGAGTCATAAAGGTGAACGTTCATCTTGATCCTATGAATTTTCTAGGATGTGTGGATTTCTTCCTTCATTTATTCTATTAAAAATATGTATTTGGTACAGATATGCATAAAAACGCATGTGGTGCACGGACTCGAACCCCCTCGTGTATGAGTGCAGCTGATGAAATGGTTGAGTTGAATTCTTCGGAGCTCCTCCTGCTTCACATTCCCTCATGATGTTCTTTTCCCGTTCCAGGGGGTGGGGGTGGGGGGCATCATTCTGTTAGTAGACAAGAGGGGATGAGAGAACAAATTCTGGTTAATAATAATAATAATAATAATAATACAATTAGTTTCTGCTTATACATATGTGCCATGGGTTGTTTTTACATCAGACTTCTGAAATCTCTCTTCCGCTGTGATGGTATATCGCATCGATGAGTAAGAGCTGCTTCTGAAAAGAAAAAAAAATCACTCACAGCAGGAAAGTTAAAGCAAAATGTATTTTGGGACTGAAACACAGTTCTTGAACATGTTTAAATTGAGACCTTCTTTTTTAATCTTTAAAAATGAGAACTTTTTGAAGAGAGTAATATGTTGCATCTTAAAAATCACCCTCTGGTAATGCTGTCAATGACAAGAGTGCTTTTCCCCCTGAGACCCTTTCCCCTCCAAGACTTATTTCTTATTCATCCTCTCTATAAGGTCCAGATGTGGCTCAGTGGGTGGTGAGAGTTCAGTAGATTCTTGTTCTGGGCTCCTTTATATATGTTGCTGAACTTTTATGTGTATGTAAATTTGTTTGCTAATTTTATTAACTTTCTAATTGGATTTGAGTTGCATTGGAGCCCATTCTAGACAAATTAGCTTCACTACTAAGGACTATATATAAAAGACTACCATCTATTAAGCACTCACTGTGTATCAGATACTGATAACCCCTTGTGTTAGGTGCTATTTAGGACTAGTTTACAAATAAGGTGATAAGATAGGGCTGGGGGTAGGGGAATAGGGAGGATTTGGAGCTGGGGCATTTGCCTCTACCCCAGAGCTGGTGACATAGCAGTGACTGAACAGACATCTTTCTAACTCTAAAGTTAATACTCCCCAACCACTAAACCATACTGTCTCACATCACTCCTAACCCCCATCCCTTCTCTATGGGATCAAGTTTGTAGGGAAAGGGGCAAGACTGTAGGAAGTTTACAGAAAGAGACAAGTATCAAAAAGGAAAATTCATGAATTGATTTACATGTGTTTAATGCAAATTTTAAAGAAAACATATGGAGTGAAGTAGGGCACTGTTTTTCTCTCAGTGTTCAATGTTTTCCTACTTAAGATATGGTTAACCTGCTTTGAGGCATATAGAGTGACATTGGTGTTGGAGGCAAATCAGAGCTTGCCAGCTTCTAATCCATTACTTCAACTGTTAGCGGGTTGTAGGATCTGCCTAAGTCTATTTAAAAAATGGCCACAGTATTTTCTGATGCAGGCAGGCTGGGTCCTTGGACCCAGAGAGGGACTCCCATGGGGTTAACCAAGGGAGTCCTTGGATTCACACAGGATGGAAATATGTGAGTCTGCAAAAAGTGAAAGCAGAGTTTATTGAAGTTTTAGAGAGAGAGGGAGAGAGAGAGAGATTGAGATATGGGTAGAGTAGACTGTCCTGGAAACTTAGGAAAAGAGCAGGAGTCTCATCTTTGCTAAGCGTTTGGGGTTTTTACTGGCGATTGTGGTCTGGTGCATGTGTCTTCTTAGGCATCCAGGTACTGGTCAGAATAAGGACAGGGCCCAAGAGTCCTTCCTAAGTCACTCCTTCCCTAAAGCCAAGGTCCTTGATCTCAAGGTGTTTGTAGTCAATGGTCCTAGAGAAGGTTTATGATGACCCCAGCCAGTTACTCATTAGATGTTTATCTGTTGTGCTGGAAGACTTCAGTGTTTATTTTATCTCTCTGTCCCTTACAAGGAGGACATAGGCTATTTACATTATAAGGCAAATATAGAGTGGGGTGGGGGTGCAGGTCCTAGCAAGAATAGAAGATGGAAAAGGAACAAAGGGCTTCCCCTGGCTCCATGGGGTCCCTTCAGTTTCCCTCTTTCATTTCTAAATTGTTCAAAGTCCTTACCAGGTTACCCATGCCAATTCCTAATGGGAAAATAGATGGTGAGGAAATTGGAAGGCTTAGCATGACTGCCTAAATGGGATTATATCCAGACCCGTATGTGGAAAGATCCCTTCTGTACATCAAACCCAAGATCATCGTCAACGTATCGTGTTTTTTATTTCTATTTTTTTCTCTTGCGTCTCTCATTAACTCTTATTTCCGGTTTCCCTTTTCTTCTCCATTTTCTCCCTCACTACTCGGTTAGTGCTGATAAGTCCAGATGTTTCCAATATCAGAAAGTTAAGAACCCACTAGCTTATACTAGGTTATAAAATAATATACTACCAAATTACATGCACTTCTGGCATTACCTCAGTTCTCTCCCAAGGGGAAGTGATGAAATAGGCAGCCAGAGGTGGCTAAACCAGGGTCTTCTTCTCTTTTTGCTTCTTCTTCTGTCTTCATCAGATGGATCTCTGAATATTCTAGGGCTCTAAATACCATGATGATCTATGGCTCCCTATGTTATACTGGTCCCTTTTCTAAATCAGAGCTAATGCTTGAATTGCAGAGAGTTCCAGTTGCTGTCTGCGGTGATTTTAAGTTTAGTGTTATAATGGAAACACTTTTGACCTCAGCTGCATCGTGTATCATTAGCAGGTTCTGTTTTCCATTGCACATACATTGACATACTTCGATTGCTATCCCAGAAAGAGAAGCAGAATCTTTGGAGGTAGGTTGCCTGCGTTTGAATTGCCGCTCCACAGGATAGCAATTGTGTGATTTGGGGCTTATGGAGCCTGATGTCCTTATACATAAAAGGGAGATAATACTTATCCCCCATGGTCCCTGGGAGGATTTAATAAATGTTTATTGCCTATGCACATACAGTATAGTCAATAAAGGTTAATATTCTCCCTCACCATGTGGCTTCTGTTTCCTGGTATCAAATGTCACCCTAAACATTGGGCTTAAGACCTCCCACTTGTTATCTCAGTGAAGTTGTTCTCTTTATCTGCTTCATACAGAAGTACTCAACAATTTGTATTTCTCAGATTCATCTTAGAGATCATCTAGCATTAGAGTTAAGTTTTTTTTTTTTTTTAAGATTTTATTTATTTGACAGATCACAAGTAGGCTGAGAGGCAGGCAGAGAGAGAGAGAGGGAAAAGCAGGCTCCCCGCTGAGCAGAGAGTCCTATGCGGGGCTCAATCCCAGGACCCTGAGATCATGACCTGAGCCGAAGGCAGTGGCTTAATCCACGGAGCCACCCAGGCACCCCTAGAGTTAAGTTTTAAATGTACTTTTGAAATAGCATTTCATGAGCAGAGTGGTAGCCTGACTATTGCACTAATGCCCTATGGTGTTGGTAAAAAGGCTCTGTTCCCCAGCCCATCATGTAAACCACATTCATTTCCATTGTAAGAAGAACAGAGACGAAAGTAATAGCCAGGTTCCTTACCAAAGCTTGCTCTGTTGCAGGATTTCTTTTTTATCTGTATCATTTACTCCAAATTGACAGCTGGAGCTAACACTATGCCCCAGCTGACATCTTTGAGAATCTTCCTTTCTCTTTTGTAAACTTGAACATAAAGGTCATGGTAAAGGGGACCAGTGGGGACAGGGGACATATTTAGACTGAAGTGATGGACAGAAAATATGGTCAGTTTTATTTATACCAAGAAAGAGTCTATGTTTTCTAAGAAATAAATCCCAACAGGAAAGTCAATAGTTTTCCAAACAAATCAATAACCAGGCCAACAACCATCAACAAAAAATCCACAAGGTGAATATCTGTTTAATAGACCTTATAACATCTAACATCCACTGATAGTTTTGAGAAGGGATTTTGTTGTTGATCTGTTTTATTTAGACTTTTAAGAGGTCTGAGTTCGTAACATGTGAGTAGTGAGAGATCTGTAAATAGCTTGGTTCTTGTGGTATTTCATATTATATTTTCAAATGGCTTTTGGAATATAACATTATTTACCTGCTTTCAAAGAAACACAATTTGTAGATGAGGAACTACCTCTCACCATAATAATAATAAAAATATCCATTATGGTTAAAAATAATAACTAAGTTTTATTTAGAGCTTACTAGGTATCGGGCAGCATTCTAAATTCTTGACATGATTATCTCCCTTAATCCTGACAGTAATTCTATGATGTAGATGCTGGTTTTATTCACATTTTATAGATAGGGAAACTGAGTTTCTAAAATAGACCATAAAGCAAATTAATAGTGAATTTGATACCATAATCTAGTTCCCAAATAGAAGTGTTTAACTGTTTCACTAAGTAGTTACAGATGAAAGGGAAATTGAAGATGATCTCATATCACCTCCTCATTATAAGAAAGCCAGGAGAGCTGAAGTGATTTGTCTAAGGTCACACATCCTTGTGACAGATTGAGGATGAGAACTCAGATCTACTCTTGCCCCTTAAGGTCAATGTATCCTTGGTCTTCTGTTCCACCCATGGTTATTTCTCCCTGGTCATTTTCTGTCAGTTTTTGAGAACTTCTTAAAAATGATGTTTTAAGAAAAAAGAAGGAAAGAGAAAAGGGAAGGAGACAAGGAGGGAGGTGACAGAAGATGGAGACAGAGATGGGTTGGCGGTGGTGGGGTGGTGGTGGGGGGCAGGGGAGAGTGATAGAAGGCAGGAAGCAGAAAGAAAGGAAGAAAGAAAGATTCAGATTCAAGTCAGTTACATCAAAGAAAATGTTAGGTTTATCTGGTGGAGGACCTGAGTCTGAGCCCTTCGACATGGCTTTATGATGAACCAAAGGTTGTGTGGCTGCGGATATTGAAGAGAAATACACTCTTGTTCTAAGAAATAATTTGCTGTTAGGCGCGATTCCTTTTGTAAGGAACAACATTTGTGTTTATCGGTTAGTTCCCATAAGTCGCCTACTTACATCACGATGCCTTTACTCTGTTTTTCTCCATCTTCTCATAGTTCAGTGTCTTCTCCTCCTCCTGCAAATCAGGGAACAGAGGAGCTACTTTTTTTCCCATCTGGTAAAGCACTCAAAGTATTATCTCACACAGCTGATATGGAACCAAGAAGCAGACACTCAACCAAACCAGCTCTTGTTCATCCAAGTCACGTGTCTAGGACCCAATTGTCTTGGCTTCTTTGCTTCTGTCTTCATTCCCCTTGGCCTGGCACTGGAATGCTATGGACCTTATCACTCACTGTTTAGAGTCAGCTTGGATTTCTCTCTTGTCTTTTTCCTCCACATCCCCTTCCTCTTCCCTCAGTTGTTTCTACCACCCTTTCCTCCCTGCATATGTATCAGCTCTCTCATTCATTTCCCTGAGAATATCCACTCTGCTGCCCTGCTAATAATGGCAGGTTGGTGAGTAGAACTGTGTTTACTTCAGATCATTTCCACAAACTTATTCTTTGACTCTTTGTGAAGATTTCAGAGAATGGGTTGGCAATATAAATGCAAGAAAAGTAGAAAAAAAAAAGTCTGTTTTTGTGTCATAGCAAATTAAGCAGAAAAAAAAAACAGTTTATTATAATTTAGAGGGAAATTCGAAGTTTTCTACATACATGGGAAAAATGGTCTTAGGCAGAGCTGAAAGCTCATGCGCTTGACTTAGAAAAGATTTATATTTTAATGTGGAGGATTAAAGCCTAACAACAATAAACTATACACCTGTTTTTAGAGTGTAATGGAGGATTTAATCAAATGTGCTTTTAATTGAGCCATTTACTGATGCAAATTATTATTGTCATCATTAGCCTTATTGTTACCAAACTATTGCAGCACATAAACTTGGTACTAGTTGTCACCAAACTACTGCAGAGTAAAAACCTGTGGGAGACAGAGGAAGCCACGATAATTAATTATAATTAAAAAAAAATCTTTATTTTGCTGAAATAAAGCACCAGAGTAACAAATGCTCTGGCTCTTCAATCATCAGGTATGCTATATCAATCCAACTATGTTGTTTCTTTATAATGCCTGGAAAGAGGCATGAAAACATCATGGGATGATGAGTGTATCATTGAACAATGGGGTTAACACTGAGTCTGTAAACCTAGGAAGGTGATGGAAGAGGCAGACAGCCTTTGAAATGGCCTGCCCTGAACTGTCCCTGTTTTAGAAGAGAAAAGGGTGCAGATAAGGAATACTTTCCAGTCTCTTCCTGCCATCATTGCCAACTCCTGTTTTCTCTTTGGCTTTTTAATCATGCTTTCTGAATGTCCCCATGCCTTTCTACATTTTTCTCACAAGAAGAGTGACTAATTTTCACCTGTGTCCTTGTGTTCGAGGCTCATCACTTCAGTGCCACTGCACCAAGCCTTTCCACACATTGTGTCATTTACTCGTCATTCACCTGTGTGGTAGGTGTTACTATCTCCACCCTACAGTGAGGAAACTGAGGTGCAGGCAGATTAAATAAATTTCCCAAAGACACAAAACCAGTAAGTGACAAAGCTGGGATTCACACTGAGGTATGTATGAACCAGGAGCTGGGGCTCTTTCAAATATCATGCCTTTAACTTTCGAGGAAACAGCTGCTGCTTTTTAGGATGCTAATATAGCACTCTTAAAATTTGTTATTAGAGTGATAAGAGCATATTACTGAGATTTCACTATCAAAGTAATTTTTTAAAACTTCCTTTATTTGGTGGTGTGAGAACTTTCCCCATAATCAAATAAATTTACCATGGGTCTCTTTGAATTTATGGTTTATGTGCATTAAAAACGCATACCAACACAAGGCTCCTTTAATCTGTTTTGATCAACTAAGCCTAATCTAAAACACCAAATAGCTGTGGTTTTAGTCTCAAATTTCAGAATACTGTCATTCCATCAGAATAACATCCATCCAGATAGAGCTCACTTGTGACAAATCTTGATTTCATTCTGTCCAATCCCATGCAGCATCGGTTTATTACCAGCAACTGTTGGAGATAGCTACATGTATTACATTTGGGAATCCAAAAATAATTAAAACTTGGTTCCTGCACTTAAGAAGCTTATGGAGTAGAAAGAAAAGCAGATTTGGTTCAACCAGTCAAGAAGTGAGTAGGGTATTGGGGCTACGAAGAAATAATGACCTCTGGATGGGGCATGGGAGGATTTATAGGATTTGAGAGGTGGAGAAGGTATGTAAGAATATTTAGAGTGGAGGAAAAGATGCAAACTATGCAGAGCATAAAGTATATGTATAACACAGTCGACCCTTGATAAACATGAGTTTTAACTCTATAGGTCCACTTTTATATGAATTTTTTAAAAAATAAATATGGTATAATATTATAAATGTACTTCCCCTTCCTATGACATTCTTAATATCTTCTTTCCTCTATCTTACTTTGTTGTAAGAATTTGGTATGTAATACATCTAACATACAAAGTAAGTGTTAATGAACTCTTTATATTCTTGGTAAGGCAATTCTTGTCAACATTAGGCTATTAGTAGTTAAGTTTTGGGGGGATCAAAAGTTGTACATGGGTTCTTGACTGCATGGGAGGTCAGTGCCCCTAACTTTTATGTTGTTCAAGCGTCCATTGTATACATGGAACAAAAGTTATACCTGAAAAGGTGGGCTGGGGCCACCCTGGAGTCAAAGTGCTTCTTGAGCTCCCAGAAGAAGCCCCAACTTAATTCACCAGGTAGCAAAGATCCTAGAGGTTTTTAGGGATGAGAGTAATAATAATACATAATAATAATAATAATAATAATGAGAGTAAACATAATGCTGGGGCGCCTGGGTGGCTCAGTGGGTTAAAGCCTCTGCCTTCGGCTCAGGTCATGATCTCAGGGTCGAGCCCGCATCGGGCTCTCTGCTGAGCAGAGAGCCTGCTTCCTCCTCTCTTTGCCTGCCTCTCTGCCTACTGGTGATCTCTGTCTGTCAAATAAATAAATAAAATCTTAAAACAAAAAACAAAAACAAAAAACCATAATGCTAATAGCAGAATGAAAGGAAAATGAAAATGTAAAAGGGGCAAAGGTGGGAGACTGGTCAGGGGTAGATGTAATATATTCCTGGACTAAAACAGCCGTGGTGAGGGAGATGAGAAGGTATGCCCGTAGCATGCTTTAAAAGTAAAATTTAAAAAAATACTTTGACTAATTGGACGTGAGATGTCAGGTTGGGGGGCGGTGCAGGGGAGTCAAATGTGACTCTGAGATTCTTGACTGATGATTGTGGGAAGAGATAGCTGGGGACAGTGAGCAAGCCTAGTAGGAGATGAATATTAGGAGCTTGGATGCACTGGATGCATGAATGGTAGGCGGTTGGATGCGTTGGGTTGAGGTGGGAGTCTGCGGAGGATGATCGTAAGATTCTCCATTAATTCTCATCTCTAATGCATAATGCAGGTGACAAAGAGGAACCGTGCCATAAGCCAGGCTATGCGTGTACCTTCCCAGTTGTACAATATCCAATAGGGCATCTTCAATTAGAAAGGAGCACTGTTGTTCAGGAAGAAATAAAACAATGCTGAAAGAACCCATATAGTGAATTTAGTGACAGGGAAAACACTTTCTCATAATTAACCTTTGCACGGAGGACACGCCAGGCTGTAGTGAGAGTGCCGCTGCTTCAACTGGACACTTTGGAGCCCTTTCTATGAACCTTGTTGGTCATCTTGGAATGCCAAATTCCTTTTAGAATTTAGAAATTACTTATTCATGTGGTTTCATCAGCATGAGTGGTTTAGGTTCATCCCATAAAACTAGGGGAATCAGCCCACCCGAAGGTGGACACATGCTGAAGTCCATCTTTGAAAGACAGGTTGACTTGCAATTGATATTCTAGACTGGTGGTTTTCAGTGTGCTCTGGGGACCAGCAGCACCACAGAACTTGTTAGAAATACCCATTCCAGCCTCCTACTCTAGACCTCCTAAATCAGAAATCTAAGTCAGTTATGCTTGGGAAGTCTGAAACCAGAAATGCTGGGGATGGGACCCAGCAAGATGTATTTTTTATAAGTTCTCCAGAAGACTTTAATGCTTGCTTAAGTTTGTGAACCACTGCTCTCTACCTAAAGGTAAAAATTGGTGGGGGGAAAAAAAATGTATGTGACAGGAACCACAAAAGAAGAGGGAAGAGAACTTCAAAGAAAGTCAGGATTCACTTTCTGTGTGAACAATGAATGAACATTCTTTGGGGCCATGTGATTATGTTCCCATCTTCTTCAATACCCGTTCAATATTCGTTGAGATGTGTTTGTTTCTGTTTGTTTGCTTTTTGTTGTTTATTTTAAATGTTTGTTGAAAATTCAAGGGACTGAGCTAGGTATGGAATATTTAAAAGAAAAAACTCATTTGTGTTCTAAAAAAAAAAAAGAGTCATCCTAAAGCTAAATACTGTGGTTTCAGAGAATTAGAGAAGTCTGGCTGTTCATGGTTCAAAGGCCAGTTGAGAAGCCCACTGAGCACTCCCGCAGGAGGCTTGGTGCAAGGGCATGGCTCTGCTCAGCCTGACCGCACATCCTGAATTCCTGGGCTCACAGTCTTCCCAGGACAGAATCCTATCTTCGCAACTACCACCCATGAGACGTCTCACCATGGCAAGCTGGGTAACAGAAACATCAAGCCCCGTTTGATTCATTTCATGCTGCCCCTTCTCGTTGGAGCGGGGATAGCATTCAGTCCCTCCGTCTGTCTCGCTTCAGGATCCCTTGGAGCTCGGCTAGAGAAATCATCCCTCAGACTCTGACATCTTTGAAACCCAAGTGCATTTCAGGAAAGTGCCGGAAATGTCAGAACTGCCTCTGCTGATTCCTCTTTCTCCTATTTTATCTCTAGCACACCCCTTGTTGGACTGTTTACCACTTTTTATCTCCTCTCCCTGACAGCATTTTTTTTTTTTTTTTTGGTTGCCCAAGCTTTGAAAGCATCACTGTTCCTTTCTGTTGCCCTGTCCTTAGATCCCTGGCTTGCATTGACCACTGCTTATCTTCAGCGTCCTGCACGTGTCTTGTTGCTTCTTTAATAATGCATCGCTCGCTCCCGTGATCAGGAGCGGAGAGGCCCAGCTCTGGCCACCGAAGCTAGAGGTTTATCCTACTGACGTGGGTCTCCTTTGATGTACGAGGACATTTGTGGCTCAGCGGCAGATTTTTTAGCTTCTTTGATGTGTTCTCCCTATTCCTATTCCATGTACATGGTGTCCCTTTATATTCAAGGGGAACCGAATAAAGCAATGTCCCTCCTGCTTCTCACATCTAATTTTTGCCTAAACGCCCTCTCTGATGCTATTAGCGTTAGGGAGCCGTTCTTTCGACAATATGTAATATAATTTCACTAAAGAAAAATAATATCAGACAGGCTGACTGCAGTCATTCCTAAGGTCTTGGGCGGCTTTTTATCTCTCCCCTTTGCCTCATGTTGCATTTACATAAATTGTTCTTTATTGCAAGGAGAACTGGCTGAGGATAAAAACAAGTCAAGTTCTGAAAGAGGTTTAATGCTTGATAATCATTTATGTACATTATGATTAAATATACTATTAATCTACTTTTCTCTTAAGCTATGTAGTCAACACCAGGTACTGAGTGGATCTGTTTCAAAGCCTATAGTGTGTGGGTGCGCCGTCAGAACTCACCTGTGGGTTACACTTTTCCAGATGTTGACTGCCCTGGAGACTTGAGAAGGGGGGACTGGCCCGGTGTAATTTGGCCCCAACTGTCCATCTTTCAGCTTCCTCTGCTGCCTAACATTTGGCCACTAACTGCAGTTTAGGTCTTTCATTGGGGTTATTGGCAAATAAATAAAAACACAGAAGGATCTGAAGCGAATCGTAGATTTATACATTTATTTATAACTCAACTCTACTGATGAGAAAATTAATTGAGCTATGACTGTTAATGAAGTTTATGGATGATACAAGGATTTTATTCATTTTTAATATCCCCAAATTTATGGAACCGGATATTTGAGAGAGAGATATCTAGAACATTTTATAGAAAATTTATTAATTAGAGTTATTTTACACTCAGTAGTATTTTTTTAATGAAGCTCTTTGCCTTCATTAAGGCCCTAAGGTAGAGGGAAGTTTTAATTGTAGAATCATGTTTGAATATAATATCAATTTTTTATATGTATACAGTACTCATGTTGATTTCGTATGTGTCCATTTATTTGAAGCTCATTTGGTAAGAAGGACAGGGTAACTATTATTAGTCCCATTTTACAAATGAGGCAGTGGAGGCTCAAAGATCAGGAGAAACTGTGACAGAGTTTGACCTGATTCACTGCTCCTTATAGCATAATCAAGTCCAATTTTGCATCTCTTGCAGTGCACAACAGTTGGGTAAAAATAAATTATTTCTTAGATACCCTAAAAATTGCATATTTACCACAGTAAAAAACACAAAGAGAACCCTGCATGAATTACAACACTTTAGGAATGTGTTTTTTGGTCATTAATAAGAAAGAAAAGCTATAAAAATCATAGAACAGTTGTAAACAGTCAAGAGGTTGACTTAATATGTCTTTTAAAATTAAATTCTGAATTTCCTTTTCTAAATGTGATTATTTCATTTTGTCATCAGCAATAATTAACACTCATACTTGATCTGTCCTATTTTTGTCCCTTTCACAATAACGCATCAAACAAAAAATTCTTTGATATTTTAGGATATGGCCTTTGATAATGCCTGCATGCTGAGACCCACGTGTTTCTGTGTCCCCTGTGATTCGAGCCATGACAGGTGAACCTGAGTGTGGCAATCACATGAGACTAAGGTGAAATAAAGGGTCACACATGTAGGTCCAGGGAAACAGGGACCTACAGTGAATTGAAATCAGGGGCTACTAATCAAATGTGTGTTGCAAAGCCATCCTGAAGAATGAATGGTTAGCAGAGTTTCTTGTACAATCCGATAATCTTAGGAAATCCTTAGAAGGTAGTAAGTGGTTATATAGTCTATCTTCTGACCAATGCATAAAATTCTTAATTTCTCCACAGCTGTGACTCTTGGATTTACCTATGTGGCTAGGCTTTACTGATTCTCAAATGGGAGTAATTTCACCCATCCTGGGGCTTTTAGCTATGTTTAGAGATCCTTTGGGTTATCACAACCTAGGGGTGCTTCTGGGAGGTGGGGAGTCGTGGTCAGAGAGGCTGCTCCATGCTCTACAGTGCACAGTGAGCTCCCTGCAACTAGGAATTATCCAGTCTGGGGCTCCTGGGTGCCTTAGTGGTTTAAGCAGCTGACTCCTGATTTCGGCTCAAGTCAGGCTCTCAGGATCCAGAGATGGAGCCAGGCGTCAGGCTCTGTGTTCAGTACAGAGTCTGCCTGAGATTATCTCTCCTTTTTCCTCCACCCCTCTCCCCACTCTTGCCGAGAGTTCTCTCTCTCAAATAAATAAATAGGAACTATCCAGTCCAAACGGTCACTTGTGCCTAGTTTGAGATCCTCTGATTTAGACAAAATATTAGGTTGCTACAATTACTCAAAAAAATTCAACTCCTTGCCAAACCATGTTTTGAGGAAATACACCGATAAAATAGTGGTGATAGGCTCCATGAATTATTTTAGGTAATTAAATTCATTCTCTGTTTCACTTTGCACTTATATGCGTGTGTGGCAATGTTCAGATGTCAGCATATTTCAAAATTTTTCTGACTAGAGACCCTTTCAAAAGGCACGATAATTTTAGGGGACTTGTAACCATTTGGTTGCTGTAAGCCACTTCCATCACTAAAAGATTTTGTATAAATGTGAGGTGACACCCAGTTACTTTCTTAATACCTGAAGCATCAGATGCCTAGTCACTGCACGGCCCCCTGCGCTCCCTTCTCTCTGCTCCCCTCCTCCCCGATTCTGCGGTAATGTCTCCTTGCCCTGAGTTTGATAGCGTGGCCTACCCTAGCCTTAGCATATAATCCTTAAGCCAGGAAATCTCTGCATGTAGATATTTGTCCTCCTAGGGTGCCATCCATTTGTACTTATTTTTAGTTTTCCTCCTGGAAAATCATGGTGCCTTGTGAAGACTAGCTGATTTGGTAATCTTGGACTATTTCCAAACTTGAGTTTGTTTGTCTGCTATTATTAGCTTTCTCCTATGTGTGTACTCAAATTCTGGCCTCATGAGGCCAATATTAATGCCTGCGTCCTTTCATTCCTCTCTAATCTGCTCACCTTCTTGCCTGGCTAACCTGTCAGGCCTTTGCCATTTATAATATTTCTCCTTCAGTAGTTTTCTCTGCTACCTTGCTGATTGCTTTTCTGCACCAAGAAACTCCCAGCCCAATTTGCCTCTGTGAGTGTGTGTGAGTGTGTGCCTGTGTGCTCTGTGTGTGTGTGTGTGTATGTGAGAGAGAGAGAGAGAGAGAAAGAAAGAGAGTTAAATAGCTCTCTTCCTTCAAAAGCTTCCTTTGCACCCCCCATGTGGCATTTTTCTATCTGCTTCTGAGCTGTCTTGCTCTTGCGCTGGCCCAGTAGTAAAAGCCACCGGGTCCGGCTTTGCCTGGCTGCAGGTGTCCCAGCTGCAGGAGGACAGGACCACACACGTTCATGCTGTTTAATCCCGACAGCTTTGTCACTGCGCGGAACTGCTCGGATGCCTACCCAGCTCTGACTGGTTTCTCAACACCCTCTTGTAGAGCTGAGCTGCCTCTCCCATTTGTCAAAGCTGTGAGAGCCATCCACCTCCCTGGCCTTCGCTCCCGGGCCACCTGCTCTGCTGCCAGCGTTCGAGATTGATACTTGCCATTTCCACGGCTGGCTCTGCTCTGGCCTCTGTGGGCATGTTCACTAAAAGAAGCATCACTCTTGCTGCCTGTGGTGGGGCAGGAAGCTGCATTATCAACTCGTGGTTGATCATTCTTCTCCCTACTCCCTGTGCCAGCTTCTATCTGTGTGGGAGAGAGCATCTGCCTGGGGGTGTGCTCACCAGGTCCCTCTCTCCAATAAAATACTCTCCTTTCTGTCAGCAGGGCCAGACAAGCCTTAGCAGTTAGGATGCCCCATGGCAACCGTCTTCTGCAAGAGAATTTTGTTTCTTTTCTTCCTCTTCCTATGCAGCCCGGGGTACTCTCTGCAAACCCTGACGTGTCCATCACACACAGATCATACCATCCACTTAGATCTTTTTTTTTTTTTTAAGATTTTATTTATTTATTTGCCAGAAATAGCACAAACAGAGGAAATGACAGGCAGAGGGAGAGAAAGAAGCAGGTTCCCATTGAGCAGAGAGCCCGATGTGGGACTCAAACCCAGGACCCTGGGACCATGACCTGAGCTGAAGGTGGAGGCTTAACCCTCTGAGCCACCCAGGCACCCGAGATCTTATTTTTAAGGCAACCAAGGATTCTCTACTTCACACTCAGAGAAGCTAGCTTCAAGAAGAGAAAATGCAATGACTGTCTAGCTGATGCCTGGACATGAATGTCACAGTGCTCTGTTGGAAGGAAGGGAGAAAGAAAGGGCTAGTGGGGACCTCCAAGTAATGTGTGTGGGTATTTTTTATAGGATCTTCTGTAAAGCCTGTTCCCACATTTATTATTGAACTGAAAGACGCACTCAGAGACAGACATTAGCAGTGAACATGGTAGTAGAGGAATCCAGAAATCCTTCTAGACTCTAGTGGAATGACGGGCCCCATTGTGACAGGTCTTCTACACACCGCTCTTCATTTTTGCTCCTCAGTGTACTGACCACAGTCGTCAACATTGGCCGCATGTGGGTGCTGGTTACCAATACAGTCTGGGGACTGAACAGGTCAAAAGCTGCATCACAGTAAAGATTCTTGAGTGCTTTGTATGGACATTAAAACATGAGCTGTTCTGTTCTCTTATGACATTTAATCCTCAGAATGATCTTCTGAGGTAAGTCTTACATTTCCTATTTTACAGATGGGGACACTGATGCTCCTGAGTGATGAAGAAGGGCCTCTGGTCACTGGAAATTGAATCCTATCTAGACAAAGAGCACATTCTTTTCACTATGTACCCCTGTTGTGTAGGTGTTCATGATGAAGTCAGTGTCACTGATTTTTCTTTTGGAAACCGTTTTAGACGTTAGGAAGGTGAATGTTCTGGTCTCTTGGAGATGTCAAATTGCCAAATGGGAAAGGCATTTTTTTGGAGATAGGGCTCTGAAAGATTCGGCTGAGCAGACGCATGCCGAGATAGGACGTCCTAGCTGAGATGGATGGCTCAGGTTAGTTCGTAGCCACATGGCGGAGGAAGAACACACTGGAGCTCTCCACAGACTGGCAGACCAAAGATGGTCACAGCAAGATAAATTATGTGTTAAGGAGATAATTACCCTGGCCTTTCCTCTGAATAGCAGCTGGAAATAGGCTGGAACAGATGGAGTCAGAACTAGTGAGAAGGTTGTGAGACAGTCTCAGAAGAGAGACAGTCCTCCTCATCCTCAGAGCAACAGTTTAAACAGGAGGCTCTGGAGGGTTAAGGTATGGACACACATTTTGACAGGACTGCAGAGGCCTTCTAACCTTTGCTCTGACTTGAGTTTTATAGTTACAAGTAGAAGAAAATGAATTGGTGTTATTTACTTTCAAATTGTATTTTTGTTGACTTGTCACAGGAGATGGTTTATGTGTTTTACTTTATGTTTGTCCTTAATTAGCTCTTCTGGGGCAAATTTGAACCACTGGGTCCGGATGGTCTTAAACAGGAATGTCTGTCCACCTATATTCAAGAAGAGTGCTGAAATTCAGAATCTCTTTTTTCCCCCTTCCTTTTTTTTTGTGTTCGCAAATATAATAGGGCCTCTAGAATTCACTCCATTGAGAAGGTCGTGTATTTGAATTTTCATCTCATCAGCTTTAAATTGAGTATTTTGGTGCCATATTTTAAGCTGGACTGGCCCTCACTCACTCCTTTTCACAAGTCTTAAGAGCCAATTTAAAAATGAAGGCTCTGCTGGAGGATGGTGACACAGACAGACTCACTGACGAGATGTCACTGTCCTTACTGCTGTTACCCATCTCTAATTTCAGGAAACAGATCCCAGGACAGGAGTTTCCTCCAGCTTTTGCTGCTGGCTTCTCTGCTCCCACGCCCCATGCACACAGCTTCTCAGGCTTAAGTGAGTGCCTCACACACACACACACACACACACACACACACACACACACACACACACAGTTGTTGGTAGGCAGTTGCAACTTTGTGTCATGCAAAAATGTTACTGAGCTGCGTGGATTTCTGACACTCAGGCTAGTCTCTTAGCTCTAATCAAGAGAATCCTATAGTACTCTTTCTCTGTGTGGTGTTGCAACAGATGTTAGGTTGGGTTACTAAGAGTGTTGTAAAAAAGATCATTTCAGTTCTGATGGCCCACCTGGAACCATGAAGTAGAAGTTTATTAATTTTTCACATTAACACAATCTACTTAGTTCACAGACTACCTTCCCTTTGGAAAAATCTTTAGGATTTAGTAAGATGGCTCAAAACACTGCATGGCGATTGCTACATACAAAAGTTTTAACATCTATGAAAATGGAACCTCTTAAAAGTTACATTTGGGTGCTGAATCAAAGAACTCTCTAGAAGCGACCCTGTATGTGTAGATTGAGATATATATTAAAATTCAGTCTTCACACCTGAATAGACTGAGAGTACAGTAATAAGCAGAGTAATAAGTAATAAGTAATACAGTGGAGGTGTGCATTTTCTTACCACTTCAGATTTCCAAGTGGTGTCATTATTTCGTTATCGTATGGTACACTCCACCTCTGAGCTTAGCAGATACTTGACTGCTAAAATGCCAGAAAGTGTAGTACACAGTAAATAGGTTATGGGGGTACATTCAGGTAAATTACTTATGGTCTTGACTGAACGGCAGTGAACCCAAGGGACACGTAATTTCCACCCTTCAGACACTACGTAGTCTTGGAAAGATCAATCGGAGAGGTGTGAACAGTGGCTAAACACTTTTCCTCTCTTTTTCAGTGAAAGGAATAACAAAATTTCTGCACATTTATTGAGCTCCTATTGCTACTACAAAGTGTGGGAGCCAGATGGGAGAGAGAAATTAGATCAAAAATTAATACACATTTCCTTCCAGGTTGGGTTAGGGAAGTGCAACAGGGACAAACATAAGTAAACAGAGCACTTTTTGAATATTTTCAGCGCTGTGCCATATGTATCTGTATAGATACGTGTATATGTATCTGTATATATTTTTATAACCACAGGACAAAATGGAGGTGGTCTCTCACAGCACTGACTAAATAGTATAGATGGAGGATAGGTATCCATAAGAATGCTTCAGCTCAAAGTGAAGAAATGTATCATCCAGAATATAGGAACACATAAGTGTTAGTTTAGATTGGGGCATGGCACTAATCCCCTAATAACCCATGTTTTCTTGCCTCTAGCTCAAATATATGCTGAGATGAAAAATGGCTTTATTTCACATAAGGTATATGGGCCAGTACTAATCTTGCCCACTGTGTTCAGGGTTCCCACATCAGTGATTTCAGGGATATGACACTGAATTCCTTTTAACACGTACACAGAGGATCTAGGTTGGGGTTGAAGTTTCCTGGCGTTTTAAGATAGCAAGGTCTCCTGAAACTTTAACACAGATTAATCAACCTATTAAATCGCCAACCTCAAATGGACATGACCTAGGACAGGATCATTCAATAGAGTAGAATTTTTGTCATCTCTGTCTCCATAGAATCTAACCGCGTACCCAGTAAACTAGCCTGTGGATTAAATAAATAGTTGTTCAGTTAATAAGTGAATGAGCAAGTGACTAAATGGGGAAGAAGTTTAAAGGGGGAACTGGGGCACAGAGCTTCTCCCAGGAAAGAACAGACAGCCTGTGGTTTAGTTGGGACAGGTGTGGGGACTGACGCATAAACATGGCTGGATTTAAGTGAAGAGAGTATGGCAAAGTGGGGTGAACTAAGTCCACAGATTTTGCTCTTTCATGTGGCTTGTTGCTAGCCCTGCTTAGAGCAGAATTCCCAGTAGACCCCAATTTGAATCATACACCTCTTCCATCAGCGCCTTTCATCAGCGCTAGTTACAGAGGATGGAAACTTCAAGAGCATTCCTTGAGACTAATATACACTCTCACTTTAAAAAAAATCTCTCCTGAGAGGGCATTCATGCTCACCTGCTTCAGGGTGAGAATCCACAAGGACAGTCCTAGAAGCTTGGTGAGATTCTCTTGGATTTTCTTTCTTTTTATCATTTTTTTCTTTTTGTTTTTAATAAGTGAGCTCGATATTTATAGTGCTTCTACCTCCATTCATTTCAGGCTTGTGAAAAGGGCTGTTTGCCTGCCCACTGAGTGTGAATTATAGGGCTGACATTTAATGGTGCAGTTTCTTTTGCTCAGTGCCCTCAACAATTGAGAGATGAGTTGGAAGAGAGTAATACTGCATAGTAAATGCCTCTCACACAATGGGAACTCGCCATTTTGATTTGATTTTATTTTTTTTAAAAGTAAGGTTTAAAAAAATAGCATGTGGTATATTGACATTATTCTAAATTGCACTGTTAGGAGAACATTAAGTTTTTCATTTCACACTTTCTGAGTCTTAAGCACTATTGCTGTATGGGGAAATCAGTCATTTTCTGATGATTCATGTGTAGATTTGTACCAATCAGAATTGGCTATAATTATGCCAAGGCTCTTCTTTCAAGGAAGTTCATTGAGGGCACAGAAGAAGGAAAGCTAAAGGCGAATCATCCTCTGTAAGTGCTCTGTGTAAATTCACAAACCGTAAAGGTACAAGTAATTTCATAGTACAGTGGGAATCTACTTTGAATAGACTACTGTTGTTATAAACCGCGGATACTGAGACTACCATCTGGGGATCCCTTGATAGGGACTTAATGGCAAATCCGTGGGCACATTTATCTTTCTCAAGTTTGCCTTGAGGCTGTGGACATAAGAAAACAGTCAATAACATCTTCCTATGATTAATTTCCTATGAAAATCACTGAGAATTTGGAATCACTGATTTTTATCACTGACTTCTAGAGTAGCTGGAAAGTCATGAGAGATGTTCATTTGTCTGAGACCATTTACTTTAAGAAACGGCAATCCTTACAGCATGATACTGAATCGGGAATGAGAATGACGGGAGACCCACACCAACGGGATGAGTGGCTGAGATATTAGGACTGAGAAATGTTTGTATTGATTCGTGCATGAAAAAGAGGGCAGTGTCTGTGTTTTATCCCTCCCTGCTTCTCAAGGCGCTCTTTCTTCCCGGTCTAGGAAGTGCTGTTATGGATCTGCTGTTACTGATTTTATTTTTACCTTAATTTTAGTCTAGAGTACATGGTTTTAGATCCTACCACCATTCAAAAAAAGAAAAGAAAAAAGAAAACCCACCAACCAGGACACAATTATTTCTCTTTGAACATTCTTCTGTCTTTTCCCCCCTAAAGAGCTGACTGTTGAATTTTTAAACACTAGCATTTTCATCTTCTTCAGCCTGACATCGTCGTTTTGGGAAATTTGAATCCATAAAGGTATTTTCTAGCTGGGTTTGATTTGATTACTGCCCTTCTTTAACCTTAAAGATACAAAAGGAAGTACTCCAAGCACCTAAGGGAATCTGGCAAGTAATAGCAAACCAAAGTTCCAGATGGGTCAGGTCCCACAAAGGAAAATTAAATGTATTATTCTCACACAACAAGATTAGCAAATCATCCATAAACCTCAGCCACTCTTTCCTTCTTTTTATTCTAATGAGTTTAGGGTGCAATAATGATGGTGCAGGCTTCATCAGAATTCTGCCAGTGAAGGGGAATTTTCAAACTCCGTTTGCAAATGAGATCTGCACCATAAACCATAGTCATCCATCATAGAGAAGTAGCTTGTGCCTGATAAAAGGCTGTTTGGGCAGAGTCAATCAAATGAGCATTATTAGAGCTTGGTATTACACTGTCCTTTAGGTGATGGAGAAGGAATGTAATACAGTTATGGAAAGTGATTTTTTTATGCCTCTGTCCCTTTTGGAAGACTAAACTCTATTCTAACATGAACATCTCGGAGTGACATTTATAATCTTTGTTATAAAAACAGACTTTCTCCTATTTCTCATCTGTCAAGAGCATTTAGAACTGCATAGAGTTTTCATGATATACTTAACACTACAAAGAAATCGCTGGTCATTCATGAAAGGTATGTTGAGCATTGTGTTAACTAAGCAAAGGCAGATGAAATATTTAACTTTTAGCGTACCTTGGCTATGATTAAAATAATAATTAAAATAATACGGTTTAAACTGGCAGGTCCTTTAGATACCATCCAATTTGGTGGTTTTGTAACTCTAATTTACTATCAGCCCATTTTTCAACCAAAGATGATATGGCCCAGGTTATAAAAAACAGCCTCCTCAGCTTTCATAGCTGTCCCCACCCAGCCCATCCCCCTTGCTGGAGATCTCTAATACTTTGAAACATACTGATCCAACCCATTATTTAAACATGTACAGACTAGGATGTTAATGGCCGAAAACAATAGATTTGAACAAGGCTGCAGATCTTACTAATTACAAAGCAAATGTGAAAGATTCACAGGTCCTTACTTCTCCACACATAATTTCCCACTGTGCACTTCTCCATTACCTTCGTCTACATCAGGGTCCAGAAGCAAAGGCCTGTAAGGACCAGGCAGTCAGTGAGAGGAAAGCAGGTGGTGAGCTGAGAAACTGAGTCCCGGGTACAGAGAACAACTGTTACACATTTTCGGGTGATGTTTATTGCAAGGAAAATGGCGCCCAGGATTCCTTGGCCTTTTTTTTTTTTTTTTTTTTTTTTTTTGAGCATAAATGGGAAAATCAGAATTGTAGTGTAATAATTACAATAATGCAATGTTTTAATCATCATAATAAAAACCCACTGTGTAGTTTGATACTAAACACATTTACGAGCCAAATTCAGCTAGTAACACTAGTCACTATAAATATTGGAATATTCACTCTTGTGATGTTGCGAGGAACATTAAAAATCAGAACATTTTTGGAATTAGTTTCATGAGGTATGCCCAGCAATCACCCTTATAAGCAATTCTTAATAAGCTCTTATTAATTTATTCAACAACTATTAATTGAGGACCTGCTATGTTCTAGGCTCTATTGCATGAAAAGCTCATACTCCCATACCTTGAAGTGCTCATAGTCTAGTGGAGGGAGCAAGTACACAAGAGATTTTTGCAATAAAGTGAAAAGAGCACCTATGGTGTTGGGGCACCAACAGCAGTAACAACAAAAATCTTGCCTAGCTCAGCTCAGAAAAGACTTTCCTAGGGAAGTCATGAGATTGCATAGATGTTTGCCAGATGGGCAAGAAAAAGAGCAGTCTAAGCAGAAAGGACAACACACAAACAAGAAAGGGACTAAGAAAATATCAGGTCTCAATGAGGAAACTGCAAGTAATTTGGCATGACTCGATAGCATGGAGAAGGGAGGGAAAAAGAAAAAAAAAGGAGAAAAATTTCTTCATGGACTACCTTCCGTCTACAGACAGAATCTCTGTCTTTTAGTTTGGATATGTAGACAGAAGGAGATATAGTCTGGATATGTAGACAGAAGTTAGTCTATGAAGAATTTTTAAATCTGTGCTAAGGAGTTTAGACTTGATTTGTAACTGGAGGGATGGTATTTAAGGATCCTAACCAGGGCGAAGGCATCCCATTTCATTCTAAAATGATGATTTAGATACCTGTATGCATAGGGAGAGATAGAGGCAAGAGACAGAGGGACCAGTACAGAAATACTGCAGGTTCTCCTTCATGAGGGTGGCAGACATAGTGAGGCTGGAAGAATAAAGGGCCTGGAATTGGGGCGGTAGAATTCACAGGGTCTGGCTGCTGATTGGCTGACTGGGAGAAAGAGGAAAGTGTTGAGGAGATGGACACCCAGGTTTCTGACTGGAGAGTCTGGAAGGACTGTGGCCCGTTTAATGAAGAGAAGACCACGGAGCTGAGGAATCCTGGCCTCGGTCCCAAAGGGCTTGCGGAAAGTGGATGCCGGCTCCAGGGCTGGAAAGTCAACCAGACTGCCTTGTATCCAGTCACTGGCCTGAGGATCTCACCATTAAAATGAAGTGTTTTCTTTTTTTTTTTTTTTTTTTTTAAAGATTTTATTTATTTATTTGACAGGCAGAGATCACAAGGAGGCAGAGAGGCAGGCAGAGAGAGAGAGAAGCAGGCTCCCTGCTGAGCAGAGAGCCCGATGCGGGACTCGATCCCAGGACCCTGAGATCATGACCTGAGCCGAAGGCAGCGGCTTAACCCACTGAGCCACCCAGGCGCCCCAAAATGAAGTGTTTTCTTTAGCACGTTTTCCAAGGAGACACTGAAATATGACTTTGAAAATGCAGACATGATAAGTTTAAAATATACTAATTTTATTAGAAATAGCCCAGTCATTGGAAGACTTTTATGCGAAGAAGCTTTAAGTCAACTGAATTTTTTTTTTTTTAGCATAACACATTTTAGTGCTGAAAACAAACAATAGCAAAGCCAATAAATTCCTGCCAAACACGACCAACAGTATTTCTCAACTGGTTTTAACGAGCACTGAGGTAGAAGGTCGAGACACAAGCAAACAGTCCTTTTTTAAAATTATTTTTTATTTTTTGAGTACACATTGAACATGTTTGGCATTTTATTTTGCATTTGAATATGGAATAACTGACTTCACTTACAGCAGAAGGAAAGGTCAAAAGACACATTCCCTCCTGCTTTGGCTTAGTGTAGTATTAAACTACATTCTTGTGTGTTCAATTGCTTTGAAATTTAATCTTTTTTTTTTCCCTCTAAAGTGTGTTCTCTGTGCTCATCTCAAAAACTCATTGAAACCCTTCAGCTAGACAGTGAGATTCAGTGGCAGAATGAACTGGGAGTGATCTGACCACCTCGATTTTTAAATTAGAGTAAGTCCAGACCTTGAGGTTGGTCAAGAGCCGACAATGTCTCTGGTCAATAATCCAGCAATTACGAGCACACAACGCATTACTGTATAATTCAAAAACAATGTTCCTTGGTGAAGGTAGTGGCTTTTATAGGCACACTGTGAATTTAATTTATAAAAGCAATGCATTTTTTTTTTTTTTAAAGCACTGGATGAGTTTAATGGGGGTGGGACATGCAAGGCTGAGACAAATGCAAGAGCTATTGAACATTGTAATAAGGACATAAGGACATTATCTCTGGGGAGAAGAAAACAAAGCAAACAAACAAAAAAAACAAAGAAAAACAAAACAGAAAAAGCAAAATCATAATAACAATAAAGCCCATAAAAGAGGAAGCTGATAAGTTCTAGTTCAGTCCCTAAATAATAATGTCCTTCAGGGGAATTTATGGTTCTTGATAACTGATAAGTGAGAATACATGCCACCACACAGAAGAGTAACAACAACAACTAATAATAATAATAATTTCCAGTGAATGCAGTGGTTACCGCAGCCTCTGATTTAAAATGTAAGCTTTGAAACAGCAGGAGTGTTACCGATGATATTCGATTCTCCAGGAAGATTATCCATAAAGCTTTCTGCAGCTGCACTTACTTACTTCTCTCTTCATAGCATCATTATGCAGACCCAATAGTGAGAAAAAACAGTGTAACGAAACTTAAGCGACTGCATAATTCTTTATAAATACACCCCACTTTATATATTCACATATATTGTGTGCTCTTCAAATGCAAATTTTAAATGTTGTTTATCTGTTACTTCTCTACTTGTGCCTCTGTGTGCATTCTCTCCTTAAGGTAATAATATGTTCAGATGTTCAGTTTCTCTAACATAAGAAGAGATTTTGAATATGTGAGTGGGGAATATTTCAATGAAATAAAAGGAAAAAAAGAGACTGAAACAAAGTGATGATTTGCTTGGGAATTAAGATTCAGTGCAGCCTTGGGGATGTTTATCCAGGACCTCTGATTTTCTGGTAACTCACCCCTCACTTGGGAATCTACTATTTCACATCTGTTAGGGGAGGGTAGTGGTTAAGACATGATCACTCTTGAGTGTCCTCCAGTGGAAGGATGCAGAGACCATAGCCTCTATAACCTCCTCAATACTCTGCAATCTCAAAATTTTTTTCTCCCTAGTAACTGCCTCAATGTTCATCTTTACCTAGATTAAAAAGGGAAGATGAGGGGCGCCTGGTGTCTCCTTCGGCTCAGGATCCTGGGATCAAGCCCCGCATCGGGCTCCCTGCTCTCTGCAGGAAGCCTTCTTCCTCCTCTCTCTCTCTGCCTGCCTCTCTGCCTATTTGTGATCTCTGTCTGTCAAATAAGTAAATAAAATCTTTTTTAAAAAAGGGGAGGAGAGATGGTGGGCACTTGGGTCACTCCATTGGTTAAGCTTCCAACTCTTGGTTTTGGCTCAGGTCATGATCTCATGGGTCAGGAGATTGAGCCCCAAGTCAGTGTCTGTGCTTGGTGTGTGTGTGTGGGGGGAGGGGGTTCTGCTTGAGATTCTCTTTGTCCCTCTGCCTTCCTCATATTTGTGCTTCTGTGCTCTCTTTCTCTCAAATCAATAAATAAATCTTAAAAAAAAAAGATGATAACATTTTGCAGGATATTTGAAACTGTATCCTGCTCATCTACAACCTGTATGATCCTCCAAGTCTATTGTTCCAGATGAACCTGTGTCAGGTATAAGCTTCACTGTCTATCTTGTTTTTCTGACTTCAGTAACTCTATCCACCACCAATTCAGATCATATTGGATCCTTCATTGGTTCTGGCCTTATATTTATTGGCTCGTCTACAAAAATGTATCTGAAATACTGCTTTTCTTGTTTTGCAGATAATTCTAAAGAACACTTTTTGTAGAGCTTTATAATGTGGGTATGACACTTTCATTCTGCTTTCTGTATTAGGGCTGATTCGTATTCGTGTGTCATTGATAATCTCATCTGGCATTCTCCTTCCTGCCACTGTCTTTTGGTACTGATGTTATTGTGACAATTTACATACAGGTGTCATGGAATCATCTTCCTTTATGCTTACTGCTATCATTAAGTGGAAAAGGGTGCCAGAGCAAACTCACCAACCCATGGAGATTCCTTATCTCCTTAGCAGTTCATTTTGAGGTGAGTTAAGCAGAACCTTATCTCCAGTTTTAAACTGTAGGGTAATATTAGATTCAGCATAATGCCCAGAGAGACATTTGAATTCAATTGATTGATTTTTGTGGGATATTCTCAGGAGCACTGTTTGCCAGTTTCTATCCTCAGTTCTGTCTGAGTAGTTCTGAGAGAGTTACGCTCTTCCACAGTAATAACCTCAGAACAATTTTGAAGCAATTCTCTTCTCCATATTCTTAAAAGAACCTCAAAGACTTGAGGCCTCCCATGAAAACAAAATATTTGTCACAGATGGAAGAGACACAAGGGACATTTTACAGTGCCTAAAGATTTAAAAAAAGAAAGCCAACAAAAATAACTTGTTCATAATAAAGTTCACTTTCATTTTGGTCTGTGGTACTCTCTCTCCTCAAACGGTGTGATATGGTCATCAAAGGCAGCATCAACAAATAGCCGGTGCTAAAGATGGTGAGGAAATCAAAGAGGTCTGAGATGGGTTTTGCCTTCAAAAATTCTTCAGTGTAGTTGAGAATATTGGGCATAAATTTTAAAAAGATTTATATCAAAAGGCCAGAACAATAACTGAAGGGCTAATACTCAACTGGGAAAAGAAACTTATGGAAGGCAGAACGATTTCAGAAACAAGCTTCCCTCTAACAGAGACTTTGGTAGAGTAGATCTGCCTTTAGTCCATGTAATTTTCCTAAGTGATCTTTCAAGAGTGTTGGCCAATGGCCACATTATTTCATCATTTTTATGGTAAGATGGGTAGGAAGTAACTAAGATTTGATTGAACATGCTTATGTCGATGATAGAATAAAAGGTTGGTCAAGGAATAATTGCTATTTTCATTAATAATTTAGTTGAATGGTCTTTTTGATTTATGCCTTTTTAACCTATTTAGTAAATGCTTATTGAGCACCTACTATGGGCCAGACATTGACCTATAGACGAGGTGATCCTCTATCTGGTTTCCCTGGAAGGTTCAGCTATATGCCTAATGACCTTGTGCAATTATTCACAATGCCATTTTAATTCTCAGAAGTGTCCTGTTTTGAATGCTAAATGAGATTATTTGGGGAAATGCCACCTCCGGGAAAATCTACTCAGTCTGGCCAGATGTGCTTTACTAAGCTACCCAGACCACAATGATGAATGTTTGTAGTATAATGTAAGCCTCATAAAGACAGGAACTTTGTTTTGTTCACCAGTATATCCCAATAAACTATATGTAGTTTATTGTTAGAACATACTAGTTACTCAATAAACGTCTGTGGTTGTTGTTGCTATTTAAGATTTTATTTATTTATTTGAGAGAGAAAGCACGAGCTGGGGAGGTGGGGCAGAGAGGGGAGGGGAGGGTGAGGGAGGAGGAGAAGCTGACTTCCTGCCCAGCAGTGAGCCCCACATGAAAGCTCAGTGATCTCAGGACACTGGGTTCATGACCTAGGCCAAAGGCAGATGCTTAACTGACTGAGCCTCCCAGGTGCCCCTAAGTATGTGTTTTAAATGAGTGAACCATCTAACACAATTTTACCGTTTGAGAAAATTACCGCCAATGTAATTATCTAGAGGATTAAGAACAGCTTCTGTGCCCATTAAAGCAGGTTTAATTTGAAAAGGATCAACAACAACAACAACAAAATTAAAATTATTTTGACAGTTCAAGGAAATTTTTTGGTTATCTGATTTTATTTTACAAATATGATCTGAATGTATTTGTTTTGCTTTTGAAATCAATTTTAAGTACATGAAATATAAATATATTAACATAATTTTCTCAGTTATTAAAACTCTGGGTGGCAGCATCTTTTACTGAAATAACCGTGCAAATCATTAGAATTTTCCTGTGGGAATGTTGTGAGGCAGGGATTAAATACCTGAGAGGGAATTGGTGAGCAGCTTAGAACCGCGCCAGACCCAGAGTATGTCTCTTTTCCCTTCTTTCCATTTGTCAGGATATTACTCTATGTAGATATTGTATTTTGAGGAGGTGACCTAGGGTGTATGAGCCGTATTCTTATTTCACACAGAAACCCATCAAGCTTGGTTATCTTGTTTCCCAGCCTCCAGAAGATGCGAAACAGAAAGTTAGGAAGAAAGCTGTTAGAAGCAAGCAGATTTATGGTAATGGGAGAGATTGGAAACTACAGAAGGGAAGCCAGGGATTCAGGAAACATCATTTCTGAGGCTATTGGGGGAAGAGAGGGAGAGCCTTACACGCCCAGCAGCCCAGAAAGTATCACTGTGTTATACCACCTTGCAACAAGTTGTCAGTAATGATGGCCCTGGGCTATCAAGAAAGGGTTCAAGTAGGTTTACTGTGCTCTGTTCAGTAAGAAGACATAGTTTATAATCCATTTCTGTAAAACTGGTGTTTTACTTCAGCTCTTTGGTTGCAAGTAGTAGAGTCTCTAAATACATCCTAAAAGAAAAGTGTCTGTGGGTGTTGTGTGTGTGTACATGTGCTCACGGGGCACACGTGTCTCGGGATTACAGATCGCAAGCGAAGCATGTGTGGTTAGGGACTGAGCCAGCCCGTGGACTGACTACTCTCTCTCTTTTGTCCCTGGTACCTTTTTTTTTTTTTTCCTTTTTTTTAGGAGCTGTCTCTTTCTTTCTGATCCTGATCTTACGTCATGTTGGCCTGCCGACACCATCACCCCTTTGGACTGTCCTCTCAAAGCCTCCATTCTGTTTGAACTTTCGCTTCTATCTTATTCTCTCTGCGTTTTTCTGATAAAATTCAAAGAAGGAGGATGCTTTGTTTCTAGTTCATCTTTTCGCAACTGGCAATGTCAAAATTTGTTTATTATCGTATGGTTTGCCTGCTCTGAAGCCATTGCCTGTTCCTGCACCAGTTTGGGTTTACAGGAAGCAAGTAGATAGAATTTTTTGGTTTATTTTAAAATTCCACTAAGTAGAAGCTGTTTTTACAAGGACTCAACTAAGGTGTAGCAGATACCTAAAACAAAACAAAACAAAGTAAACAAAAAAAGAAGGTAGATAAATGTTCAAAAGTTTTGAAGTTTAGCACAATGAAGTGCTATTACCTGGAAAATTTGCTTTAAGTGGAAATATATTCCATTAATGTTATACAAATAAAATCCTACTGTATTTTTAACTTCAGGCCTATTTAGAGCTCATGATCTGAGCGGAAATCAAGAGTCAGATGCTTCACTGACTGAGCCACCAGGGTGCCCCCAGGAAATTCCGATTTAGTAGAGCACCAGCAAAGCTGGGGCAGGAAAATAAAAAGTTAACTTAAAAAAGATTGAATTTTTTATTATTTTGTTTTTAACTTACTTGTGGTGGTGGGGGTCAGGATCGAAGGTCTTATAATCTTTTTGAAACAGGTTGACCTTTATGACTGCCATATGCCACGTACTGTCTCAATACCTCAAATGAATTTGTTGATTTTAATCCTCACACAAATCCTGTGACACAGGAACCGATAACTCCATTTCGTAGTTGAAGAAACATTGGCACATGGAGGTTAACTAGGTGCCCAGGATCACAGAACTACTATGGAGAGAGGTTGGAATCCCAACCCCACCGTGCTTAACTGTTCCACTCAAAGACCTAATTTGTGCCTGGGTGGTGATTTCTTTCACACAGGGAATTAAAGGCCACAGGCCAGGTCTGATCCACTTAGAACCCTGGAGTCCCTGTCAAGCTACCTCATTTTCCATATGCAGAAACCATTATTCATTGAGACAGAGATGTCTCCTTTAGGTCATGTAGTTGATTAGGGACAGAGTCTGAGCTGCATGGACAGAAAAAGAGAGAACTCCTCAAGACAGTAGTAAGTCTTCAGTAAAGTCTCTGTGGCTCAAGAGCAAGATGGTTACAGGTGATGTGAACAAAGAGAGACCAGCTGAAATGTTGAGAGAAAGATTACATTGAAGCATGTTGATGGAGGTTCCTGTATTTGAAAAACAAAACAAAAAAATAAATGAAATTACATTAGAATTATCTCTCAATCTGTGCTAGTAATAAAGTTTAAAAAAATGAATCAAAATGAGCATAAAAATCATGACAGGACTTAATAACCTAATAAAGGAACTTTAACTTTACGTCATACATTCATGGTATGGGTTTAATGGTTAATGCTACAACAAGAAAGAAACTAGAATGAATAAAATAGAATGAAGCATACTTGAAAACAATTGCACTAATGCAAAATGAATCATTTGAATGGTCTAGTGGTATTTTTAGTTCATATAGGAACTGTATGCTATGGTACTCTAATACTAGCGGCTTTGCCATTATGAGGGGAGTGCAGACAATAAAGTATGGAAATGCTTTTTCTCTTCATGGGCATTGGAAATATTATGGCCAGAGTTAGTGTCGGGGTCCTTAAAAATATTAGAAAATGAAATTAAAGCGTCACCTTCAAAGCTGAATGTTTGCTGAGGCTTTAATTGCAAGGCATGCCGGAGACTCAGTAGCATAATCGTAAAGGATCAAAGTCATGACCAATAAATGAAACTAATAACATTACAAATAAAAGTATTTTGGACAAGGTGAGGGTCAAGCTTCTCATTACATTAATATAGTAAGCTGATGAACTATATGTAGTAACCATAGTCGATAGAAGTGGAATTAATCTGGGACACCTGGGTGGCTCAGTGTGTTAAAGCCTCTGCCTTCAGCTCAGGTCATGATCCCAAGGTCCTCGGATGGAGCCCCACATCAGGCTTTCTGCACAGCGGGGAACCTGCTTCCCTTCCTCTGCCTCTCTGCCTTTTTGTGATGTCTATCTGTCAAAAAAATAAATAAAATCTTTTAAAAAAAGAAATGGAATTAATTTAACAGGATAATTATTTCTGCTAGTGATCACAAAATAAAAATGGTATATAGCACCATTAGGGACAAAAAATTGAATTGTTGCCATGATATTCTAGAAGTTATCTTAGACACATGACTGTGGATACAAATTATACATATATATTTTACCTGTAGTTAACAAAGCTATATCCTCGGATGATTTTGTGAGCGCTAAGACCACTCTTTGTATTGAGTGCTTTTCATGAGAACCAGTCTATCAAACTATCTGGAAAATGATTTTTTTCATAAATCCCTACAAAATTTACCGACGCCGTTTTAGAGTTCTTTTGCTCTGAAATAATGTTCATGTGAAAAAGTCATAGCAAGAAAAAAATGCCAGGGATTCCTTTCAGAGTGTATTTTTCTTTAAAGCTTTAAAGCAGATACTCTCAGAAGTCTTTCATTTTTCTTGCTGAAAACAGCTAGAAAGGGAACTATTCTGTGGACATATCGTATTCCAAGCATACTTCCTGACCTCAAAATAAAGAAAAGTTGGAAATGTTTGAGCATGAATGCTTCGTTAATTTCCTATGTGCAAGTCAATGACAAGAGAATAAAGGATTTCTAGTGACCCGTTCAGTGGCCGCTGATTCTCTTTTGAGATTCAACAAGTTACTTCATTTCTGTAAATACCTGCCCATCTCTAGTTGACCTGGCCATATTCTGGGATTATGTTCCTTCATGGTTGGGAATATGTTCACGCAGAATTTAAGGTGATTGAATGAGAGGAAAGATAAACAAGTTTATTGCAACAGTCGCAAAGGAAGATGTTAGGAGAAAATATTCTTCTATGTGAAGTTCAGTCGTATTTAGCAACACTTTCAATTTGGTTGCTGTACATTCTCAAAATAATAGGGGCATAAAGACATGGAATAAGGATGGAATCTATTTCTGCAACATTAATATTTTGTGTCATTTAAAAGCTACTGCCCATTTTATTCAATTACTTTGATCTGCAGAAATGCATGCTTAATTAATAAAGCCAGGCCATAATCATCTGTCTTGTAATGAAAATCTTTTATGGATAGCCACTAATGAAGATCCGATTTTGCCTTTCCAATTGTGCCCATCGTGTGGTGGAGGGGCAACCTGCATGACTGAAGGACAGGGCGATGCCTTGTGCTACAACATTTGGAATTGCTGTGAAACTTACGTCACACCGAGGTTTATTAATGTTGTACTTATCAAATATTCATTGTACGGTACTAACATTTGAAGAATGTGTTCGACTGAGTCTAATATTTCTGTGCTTTGACTGCCTGCTTTATTTAGTGAATTAATTCCAGGGAATAGTTTGAAATACTGAAATCTGAGGTGATACAGTATGTCAGGTTGTACAGAGCTTAGCTGCTCTCTTATTTGGGTTCAGTTACCTGTTTTGTTGATAGAGGGAAAGTGGCAGGTGTGCCCATGCACACCAGTGCTCACAAGTTCATTGTACACACCAGACACACATATACATACACACATGTGTGTATTGCACTGGCCCCCCAATTGGGTTATCATTATATATTAAAAGGTACTAGTTTGTTTTTGTATCTAGACCTGTCATCAAAATCACCTGACACTCTTCAAATTAGTAGCTTCAGTCAGGGTCCCTGTGTAAGTCTTACTGACCTTCTGTACGCTTGTCCTCCTGGCTCCTTTCTATCACTTTAAAATAAAATTGCCACTTTATTTCTTATTCTCCATTGAGAATATATTTTCAGTTTATATTTATTGAAATATATTGTTTTTTTGTTTGTTTGTTTTTAAGATTTTTTATTTATTTATTTGACAGAGAGAAATCACAAGTAGATGGAGAGGCAGGCAGAGAGAGAGAGAGGGAAGCAGGCTCCCTGCTAAGCAGAGAGCCCGATGTGGGACTCGATCCCAGGACCCCGAGATCATGACCTGAGCTGAAGGCAGCGGCTTAACCCACTGAGCCACCCAGGCGCCCCAATTGAAATATATTGTTAATGCTTATTTTGAAAGATAATATTTATATAAGGATAAAGCTTTAAATACTCCTGGAGGATTTAGCCTGAAGACTCAGGTTTAAGATTTAAGCGAGTAAGTTATTATATTATAGTACTAGTGGAAACATTAACAAACTATATTAATTTTATAATAATATTAATTACTACTACTATTATTATTTATTAGTGTTTTAAGCAATAAATATACATTATACTGTGTTTTTCATCAGTCATCTCAAGTAGGTACCCAGGTATATATAATGAATATTGTGAATGTTCTGTTGGCCTCATGTGTAATAGGTGAGAACCGGTTTTCTAGGATAGTAATGGAGGACGGTAGCCTCTTGCTCTAGCACACATTTGAGATAGAGAAAAGATCTTTCAAAATACCAGATATTTTCATGCAAACCTTATTAGTGTACCAACTTAATTATTTGTGGGTGAAATGTATGTACAATACAGTTTTAAGTCTATCTAATGATACTCAGGTTTTAAAAGAAAAATCAGACTTTCCTATCTAAACTTTAAAAGGCCCCAGTGTATTACATGGTTTTGAACTTATCTGTTGTTTGACCAGAAAAACGTTGACACAAAGAAGAGGATATTGAAAAGTTACTTATAACTGATGGTATTTTGATTATATATATAGCATAGAATTCCAGACCTTAACTTGACTCAAGAAATAGCTGGTATCACTCTTTATTTTATAGATAAGCTTCTTCAGGGTGTGAGTGACCGACCTTAAATCATGTATCTGGAGACAGAATCCACTGTTTCCTAATACTGAGTCTCAGGTCTTTCCGATGTACAAAACTAGTTCCCAAGAGTATTAGTACCAGAGAGAATTTATCTGGCATTTTCATTTTTCAGACTTGTTCTTTTTTTCTTAAACAGGATTTCCTCACTGATTTGTATTGAAGTGAATAGAATCCCTATTATTCTGCACTTTATGGAAATGCAACACACGGAGGGCTTTTTGTACTAGCTTTTCATTTCTGGTTCTCTTTGTCACAAAAGGCTCTTCACTTTTGTAGTTGAAATCATTTGTAATTACGAACTGTGCTTTTAAAAAATTCATCAATGAAATTTTTGATTTAAAAATGAGCTACCGGAAGAAAGGCAGAAGAGGAAAGACTGGAATTTAATGCGATAGAATAGTTGGAGAGAAATCACAAAGGAGAGGCATCTCACCTAGAGCAGTGTCTCATGAAATGGCAGGAAATGAAGAAACTGCATTCGCTCCTATTTTGGAATTTGTTATCCAGTGTTATTTGATGTAGCAGTACACACAAAAAAATTCCTTTATGCCATATATTAAAAATTTGCAGTACATCAAATATATCTCCTGCCTAAAATTTAGAGATGGTAGACACAGGGAGTCACCAACAGAGTAAAAGAAGATACAAATATTTAAATACTCCAACTTTATTTATTATTTTTTATATATTTAATTCTGACCTATTTCATAGGAATTTTATTTCAGGATCATAACTGTACCAACATCTATTAATAACATCCTCAGAGTATATATCATTAAGCAATCAAATAAGGAGGACTGAATTAAACATATGCTTAAGACAGTGTTAGTGAAAAAAATGTGAACAGATTATTTTTTTAATGTGGGTTTTGATATATTCACTTTTTTGTTATTAATTTATAAGTAATTTGAGTATCACTGATACAACAATGTTACATTAGTTTCAGGTGTGCAAATAGTAAATCAGCTTCTCTGTACTTACCACAAAAGTAGCTGCTAGTCTGTCATCATGCAATACTATTATGATATCGTGGACTGTATTCCCTATGCTGTGCCTTTTATTCCTGCCTGAAGGGTGATGATCCCCTTCACCTGTTTTTCCTTTTCCCCCAAACTCTGGCAACCATCATTTTGTTCTCTGTCTTTATAGCCCTGATTCTGCTTTTTACTGTTTGTTTTTTCATTGGATTTGCTTTTTAGATTTCATATATGAGTGAAATCATATGGCATTTGTATTTCTCATTCTAGCTTATTTTACTTAGCAGAATACCCTCTAGGTTCAGCCATGTCATAGCAAAATGGCAGGATCTTATTCTTTTCAAGGCTGTGTAATATTCCTATGTGTGTATGCGTGTGTACATCCTATCTTCCTTATCTATTTGTCTGTTGATGGACATTTAGCTTGGTTCTATATCTTATCTGTTGTAAATAATGCTGCAATAAACATGGAAGTGAATGTGTCTCTTGGAACTAGTGTTTTTGTAATGTTGGATGACTATCCAGGAGTAAAATATTGAGTCATATGATATTTCTATTTCTGATTTTCTTGAGGAAACTTCATACTGTTTTCCAGAGCCCCTGTACTAGTTTGTATTCCCACCAACAGTGCCCAGAGTTTTCTTTTCTCTAATCCTTGCCAACACTTGTTATTTCTTGTCGTTTTGATTTTAGCCATTCTGACAGGTATAAGGTGGTATCTCATTGTGGTTTTGATTTGCATTTCCCTGATGAAGAGTGATGTTGAACATCTTTTCATGTGACTACTAGCTTTCTGTATGTTCTCTTTGGGAAAATCCTGTTCAAGTCCTCTGCCCCCCTTTTAAATCAGATTTTTTCTATTTCTGGTACTAAGTTGTATAGGTTCTTGATATATTTTAGGTATTCACCATCTTTGGTTATATCATTTGCATATATCTTCTCCTCATTCAGTAGGTTGCCTTTTTGTTTTGTTGATCATTTCCTGTACATTTTTTTTATTTTGATGTAGTCCTAAAGTTTATTTTTTCTTTTGTTTCCCTTGCTCTAGGAGACATATCTAAACATTTTTATGGTCAGTGTCAGCGAAATTACTGCTTATGTTCTCTTCTAAGATGTTTGTGGTTTCAGGTCTCATACATTTTGTGTGAGTGGTTACTCTCAAAGTGGTTACTTTGAGTACATTGATAAATCTACTTCTTTACTGAAAATATTCAGTTAGTTATAGCTCATGTGACCTGTTTCATCAACCAAAAGGTAAATATAATCATACTCATTTATTTAATTTGTTATCATTTTATATATATATATATATATTCACATATGCATCATTATATTTATTCATATATAACTATTTATACATATAACTGAATACTATAATTCAGGCCCCAGCGAAATATTCCTAGGAAGTCAAAGCTATTCTCTTAAAGATATTTCCCAACCACTGCCAAATCTGAATTGTTTAGAAAGAAAGAAAGAGGGAAGGAGGAAGGGAGGGAGAAAGGAAACAAATAATTCAGGCCAAAGTGGCCTGTCTTTAATGACAGATGCTGGCGAGGATGCGGAGAAAGGGGAACCCTCCTCCACTGTTGGTGGGAATGCAAGCTGGTGCAGCCACTCTGGAAAACAGCATGGAGGTTCCTCAAAATGTTGAAAATAGAACTGCCCTATGACCCAGCAATTGCACTACTGGGTATTTACCCTAAAGATACAAACGTAGTGATCCAAAGGGGCACGTGCACCCGAATGTTTATAGCAGCAATGTCCACAATAGCCAAACTATGGAAAGAACCTAGATGTCCATCAACAGATGAATGGATCCAGAAGATGTGGTATATATACACAATGGAATACTATGCAGCCATCAAAAGAAATGAAATCTTGCCATTTGCGACAACATGGATGGAACTAGAGCGTATCATGCTTAGCGAAATAAGTCAAGCAGAGAAAGACAACTATCATATGATCTCCCTGATATGAGGAAGTGGTGATGTAACATGGGGGCTTAAGTGGGTATGAGAAGAATAAATGAAAGAAGATGGGATTGGGAGGGAGACAAACCATAAGTGACTCTTAATCTCACAAAACAAACTGAGGGTTGCTGGGGGGAGGGGGTTTGGGAGAAGGGGGTGGGGTTATGGACATTGGGGAGGGTATGTGCTTTGGTGAGTGCTGTGAAGTGTGTAAACCTGGTGATTCACAGACCTGTACCCCTGGGGATATAAATATATGTTTATAAAAAATTAAAAATTAAAAAAAAGTTAACCTTGGAGAGATTCGTAGTCTGGTCTGTTGACTTCTGCTACAGACTTTGGATAACGCCATACAATGTCACTGACGAAAGGCAAGTCTACACCATTTACAGAAACATATTCTTGACATCCTTGATGGCCAAGATCTTAGTTCAGCCATAGTGCTCTCCACAGCAAACTCCGGGGTTTTATTAGGCTTTACCCCCCACATCAGCTAAGATCCTCCCCCTACCCCAGATCACCGCCTTGGCACTGGTTGCTCCTAGGGTATTTTCATTACCAGTCATGTCCTGATACCACTTTCTGCCATGAACCTTTAGCCCTTTTACTGAGTAAGGGCCACTTACCTCGTGTACTTCAAGTGTGTGATTTCAGGAGACTCATTGACCTTCCTGGACAGCATGTCTTAGAATATCCTCTACACTCTTCTGTGTTATTGAATCTTGGGCTGCAGAGCTTGGATTTTCTTCTTTCCAGAATCCTTACACTTCTTATCAAAATAGAACCTCCTTATTCCTTGTGACCAACTTGACACACCAGGGAAACAGAATCTATGAGATCTTCTCTTACACACTTTTTTTCCTTATCCTCCTCTCTTAGGCTTAACATGGGTCCCTTCTTGACCAAGATTTACATAATTTAAGGATACAGCAATAGTAGTTCACTCAGGATAAAGAAGGTATGCTTCAGTGAAATGTCCTGACTTTATTCCTTAATAGCCAAGGGGTGGCCATAAAATTTTAAATTATCTTTACTTATTAGTTAATCTTTGCTGTAATAGGTTTCTGGTTACATACTGGTTTGTGTGTTTGTTTTTTTAATTCCCTGTGAAGGAACTTAAAATATTTTAAAGTTAGATTACCTAGTATGCTATTTAAAATCCCCTCACTCCTGAAAAGGAAGAGGGAGTATTAAAAAATGAAAACACTTAATTGTCCTTTTAATACTGCTTTTGGCTAGAATAATTATGTTACTTGAGCCTTACAAATGAAAAGGGAAGTTAAGACACAACTTCTGCTGTGCTGCGATTTGCACACCGATGAATGTGGTTTAACTATCTCAACCATGAAACAGTCCATAAATTAGTCATAATCTCTTCTTACCCTGTGGTTATAGAAGGTTCATAGTATCAAAACCTTATTTTGGCCTCTGTGCACTGTTATGATCACTGTCATGTCATCAACTTATCCTTCCTACTGGACAATTCTTATCAATACTCAGCCTGCTGGTATTTTCCCTAATAAAAAAAATCACAATAAAATCATGCTAATAAAATGAAAAGCATCTTCTTGATCCCATTTCTCTCTAGAGATGTTGCCCCACTTCTCTGCTCCTCTGGGCATCAAGAGTTCTTAAAGAAGTTTTATCATCATCATCTCTAAGTTTTCTCCTTTGTCTTTTTGCTTTTATTTATTTTTTTTCTCAACCCAACCTATCAGGGTTTGTCCCATTCTTTGCATCAAAACTGCTGGTGTTTCCAGTGATCTACGTATGGCTAAGTCCAATGTTCAAGTCTATCCTCTTGGCTAGCTTCTCCACACATCTGATCCAGCAATTTACTCCCCCTTTCTTTGACCACCTTCTTCCCTGGCCTTTCATGATAACCACTCGTCTGACTGTCTTCCTTCCTTGTTGGTTACTTGTTAATTTATTGGAGGTATCACTTCATCTTTCTGATCTCTAGCATTGCGGTACCTCAAGATACAGCCTTAGGTCTCTTCTCGGGCCATCTTTACTTTTTGGCTGATCTTGTCCCATCTCATGCCTTCATGTTAAGACACACCTGTTTTGGTCCCCAGCTTAGACCTCTCCTCCAAACTCTAGATTCTTTTTCCCCCTCCTGCCCACTCGAATGTCTAATCAACATATCTATCTTAAGTTGCTCAAAACTGAACGCCTGATCTCTTTCCCTTCTCAACCTGCTCCTCTTGCATCCTCTCTGGGTGAGTAGAAACTATCCTTTCAGTTGCTCAAGCCAAACTGTGGTGTCGTTCATGACTCCTCTCTTTTTCTTCCTACCCCATACCTAATCTGCCAACACATCTTATGGCTGTACTTTCAGGTTATATCTAGGATCCTTTTTAGTGCTTGTACCTCCCCAGCCTGTGCCACCCTCATCTCTTACCAGAATTATGGCAGTGACTTCCTAACTTGTCTGTTTGCTTCTGTTTGGGCCCACTGCACTCTACTCAACAGAGCAACTGCAGTTACCCTGTTTTTCTGTAAGTGGGGTCCTATCATTTCCCTTTCCAAAACCCTCTAATAGCCTCCCATCTCAATCAGTAACTGCCAAAGTCCTTCCAGTGCCCTAAAGATGTTGCAGAGTCTGTGCTGCCACTTTATTACTGAGCCCATCTCCTATAATTCTCAGCCCAGCACACTCTGCTCCCGACACACTGACACACTCCTAACACACGGGCCAATTTCAACCCCAGGGTTTTGTATTTGCTTTCCTTTTGCCTGTTATGCTACTTCCCTGATATTGTAACATCATGCGCTTCTCACCACTGTCAAATCTTTGCTCAAACATCACTTTTGCCCTGATGTCCTCTTGGACCTACCTTTCTAAACTCACAGTCCTCTTCCACATCTCTATTCCCCTTCCCCCTTCCTTGACTTTTCTTCCTAGGACTGAAGCCATCTAGCATACAGACGTTTTAAGGTATTGTTTTGGTAATTTATTGCCTTATTTACCCCCCACTAATATGTGAGCTCTCTTAAGATCAGGATTCATGCCTGTTTTGTTACTTGCTTTCTACCAAGTGCCTGAGCAGTTACTGACACAAAGTAAGCACGGAAATTATTTGTTGAATGAATGAATGAATTACAGGAACAACCTCTTTACTTCAGTCTCTCCTGGTTATTTCTGAAAATCTCTAATTGTAGCTCTGAAGAAGGCCATGGGCTTCCTTTTCTTCCCCCATACCTGGTCGTAGATCTGTAGAGTCTCAAGAAGCCCAGAGGAAGCTTGTCCACTGCTGCGGTTGTCATCTTCTCTGTCTGTACTCCCCACAGGAGCGATCCTAATCACAAACAATCTTAAAATAGTAGCCCCATTCACTGAATGTCAGCTCTGCCCTAGCTGCTGTATTAGGCTTTATATAGGTCATCTGTTTCAACTGAATTCTCACAACCCAGGAGCAAGGTAAGTGGAGCCCAGTCCTCTACTTCTGGGATTCTTTCTTGTGTTTGACTATGACCTTATGAGTCACATCTTGAATAACTTCCAGTGTAAACCACAGTGGCCTCTCCTGCTGACTTCCTGAACTAATCCTTCTCTGCTGTGCTGCCCATATTTTGGGAGCGGGTGTTCAGGAACAATGACATCAGAGATAAAGAGCCTAGAAGAAGGATCAGATTGATAGAGGGGTTGGTGTTTTGTTTAGGGACATAAACGTAATAATTGTTTGCATATATTGAGTACTTACTATGTGCTCAAAACTCTATAATAGTAACCATTTAGATGCTATGACTGTATCTATTTGAATAATGAAGGGACTAATGCTTAAAGCACTTAAGCAACTGGTCCAAAGTCTCACGACTTAGTATTGATTCAAAAATTTATTAATTTATTTTGAAAGATGCCATTTATTTATTTGAGAGAGAGAGAGAGTGAAGGAGAGAGCAGAAGCAGGGGGAAGAGGAAGAGAGAGAGGTAAGCTACCTGCTGAGCAGGGAGCCCTACGTGGGGCAGGGCCCTGGGACCATGACTTAAGCTGACGGCAGACACCTAACCGATGGAGCTCATGAAGTTCTTGAACCTAGGTGAGGTTCGGTGGGGTGAGGTTCGGAGCCGACGGCTAAAGAAAGAATTCTTAAGACGTCTCTGGTGCAAAAAGGTGGTTTATTAGAGCACGGGGACAGGACCCGTGGGCAGGCAGAGATGCGGCTGCCCAGGGCCTGTGAGGAGTGTCTGGTTATATACACAGGAGTTGGGTAGGTGAGGACAAAGGGGTGTTCAGAAGGGCTATTGGGGTAAAAAAGACTGTCAGGATATTGAAGGCCTGGTTACTATCAAGCCAAGGCCACTTTCCCTCTAATGAGGCACTAACATAAAGACAATTGGGAGTCTCCTGGTGGAATGTTACATTCCTGCTATCAAACGTCCTTGTTAGTGAGATTTAGGTCTTAAAAGAAATTTAACTTTATTTACTTTTCCTTCTACCTCCGTCTCCTTCAGTTTTTTTTATGGAGGGGAGGGTGACATTAGAGCTTGAGGAACTGAGTTATGTATCTTTGGAAATTGGGCTATTGATAAGGTAACTTCTTTGTTGTAAATCTCAAGGACATTTGTAAACCAAGAGAGACTCCTGCCTTGCAGGACTGTGATCTCTGCAAGTTAACTATTTATCGTTTTATGGCAGTCAGGGGTGCCTGAGGAATGCTACACATATGGAGGGGAGTGGGTGAAGAGGGGGTGCAAGGCGCCAGCTTTTGCTTTGTCCTCAGCCAGCCTCCTGCTCCCTCATAAGAGCCACTCAGGTGCTCCTTGATTCAAGGATTTAGATCTTGGGATTTGAATTCAGAACCATTAGTCATAAGCACCAGGGTCTCAGCTATATTTTTCAGTTGTATATACTGTGCCAAGCACTGTATTAAGTGCTGACTATGTAATCCAAGGAGCAGAACGAACAATCATTTCTGCATTAAATCCTCAACATAAACCAGGTGGAAAATACACAGTCATAAGCAAACCTGGAAATTTCTACACTGCCAAGACATCGGCCTTCTAATACTTTTGGAATTAATTTATCCACTGTTGAGTGCTTTGTGCTTCCCTTCAGAATAGGCCAGTTTGTAGAGTGCCCGTGTTTAGCACTTATAACTTTAATTTCTAGGAAATGATCGCTATGTGATTTGAAACTCTATTCTTTATGTACATGTGTTTGGCCTGCTTAACCATACTGTATTATCCACCTTTTAGATGTAAAGTCTTTCTATTTATTTAATTACATTATTCCCCTAAGATTCTTAGCTTCCTCCCTTCAAACACAATGTTCTCAGTATACCTTCATTGAATTCCTGCTAGGTAGGGAGATGCTTTTTTATATCCACTTCTTTTGAATGGAAAGATGAAAGGTACCGATAGGTAGAGTAATTTATCAAAAGCCATGTCGCTGGGCACGGAATCAGAACACCCAGACTTCTGAGCTTAGGATCTAAAGTGTGTGCTTTAGTCCCCTGTGTCCTTAAGAAAGATATTCAGATGTCAGCAGTAGATAATTTTTAATAGAAGAGGTGTAGCTACGCTCTCGGTGTGGAGAGCCGGGTTTGATAGAATCGAGCAAGCATATTCATTAGGAGCCCAGGATTGCTGAGTTGCCCATCAGATCTGCACTGAGCACGGGGAATGACACGAAGTGGCGATTTTTAATTTGCAATGATCTACTTTACACATTCAACAGGTGAAAATGTAGATTTCCCAACACCAGCAGGAGCCCAGATGTGTCCTGGCAGTTCTAAAACTTTGAACACAAAACGTCACTTTCAACTTGAGTTTGAAAGAGGCGACGGCGCGAAGCCAGAGGGAGACTTTCTGCAGGCAGTCGGCACTGCGTGTCGGGTTTTGTTGTTTTTGCTGTTTGCTCCCCATGGAGATCTCATGTCTTATCCTTCAGTTTGCTGTATAAAATGGCTCTTTCCTGGAGCAACAGAAATCCTGTCGGTGCCACCACTGATCTGGGAAGGAGGCAGTTGTGATGGAAGGAGGCTTGTGTGTGTGTTGGTATCTATTGTTTCGTAACCGTTTCAGGGGAATGCATAGAAATCCGTAGACTTTGAAAAGAGGTTATCCTTGGTCTGGGTGTTAATTTGAGAGTCAGCGGCTGTTTTTGAGGAGTGAGGAGACCAACTGTCCCAGTTGGCTCAGGGAACACCAAGGGAAGTAGCGGGCACCCCTGTGCAAGGTGGTCACTCCATTCAGATCCCTTCTACTAAGCTTTTGAATAACGTTGCCCGCCCAGTTAGGAGAGACCCTTGCCTGCACAGTGAGTACTAGAAATCACTAAATACTTGAAATTTGTCTGCCTTTGAGAGACAGCTTATTTCCCAAAAGTTGGTGGTGGGGCAGGGGGTTCCTAAAGATGAGGGGAACTAATAGAGGTAACTCTCAGCCAAGGAACGCACATCTGTCGCTGACTTTTTTCTCCCTGTTTCCCTTCCTCAGTAAATTTCCCCGTGTCTAAGCAGAGGAGCACTTCACAGCAAGTAGGCCCATGCTCCCCACCCCTCTTTATTTCCTGAGTCTCACAGTCATTAGAGGCACAATAGCCACCTCATGTCACTGGGAGGCCTAAAGTTTTGTGGAGATGCCCTCAGGGACTCGGGGATCACAACTGATCTGAAAAAGAGGCTTTGGCCCCTCATCCTGACAAAGGAGCATCTGTTGAAGGCCTTTTGCCTGAAGTGGCTTCATTCAGGCTTAAGCCAATAGCCTAGTCCTTTAAATCGCCAGCCCCATTGTTCAAGGTATTTCTTGAAAAGGGGAATGTGTGCGTCCCTTAAACTCTCTTTCTTTAGTTAATGCGCAAATGCCTCGCCTAGAATCTGCCACCACAAGATTGGTCTCAATAAGGACCCCCCCCCACACACCCCCAACACCAGCTTGAATTGATATAGCTCCTCCTGTGCTTAATGGAGCAGGATTTCTGTTTATGATCCTGGGGACACAGAGGAAACAGCTCTGATCATACTCGTTTTACAAATGATAAAAGTGTGCTTGCCTCTTCAAGTACGTTGAACTGGGTTTTGACAAAAATTATTTCAGTGCTGGTTGATAAGTTGCATTACCAGAATAATTATTGAATTTTCTTTTCTTAGTATTTGATTCAGGTCGTTTCATAGTTGAATGCAATAAAAACAGCTCTCAAGATATCATAAGGCATGGCTGGCTCCGAGTCTGTCTCTGAGCTCCAAACCTTTGATAGAGCTCACCGGCTTTATAGACCCTACCAGCCGTGCTCCATGCTCCTGAATTAGAGATAGGCAGTAGGGTGCTAAGAGACACCAAATAATACACCTATCAGTTTCCTAATAATTCCATTATTTTTATGTTAGATCAACCATGGACATGATGGGAAAATTCACATGTGCTTGTAAAGCAGGAAACTTCAGAGAACATTTAGCAGTATGGGGGCCTTCCTCATCTCACCTTCTTAGTTGTCTGTCTGTGGGAGTAAACTATTCAGGGGGTATCTGTTCAGGAGGTGTTTCACGGAAGCAGTTTAAGAATCACTGGCTCTGATTCATTTCTGCCTCTTGCACACAGATGCCATATTCTGTACCTCTCAAAAGATTTGTTGACCTTGATTGAGATCCTGGTATTTATCTTGTCTGTGAAGCAATATTAGCTTTATAGAATTCAGTGATGACATTTCTGCTCCATAACTTAGGCTGAAGTGAGATTACATTTCGTCTTCAGCAGGTTTCAAATAAGAACACACTATACAGTGAGCCTTCTGAGTTTCCACAATAAAAAGAAAATGTGTCTGGTATTTATTGAATGCTTACTCTGTGTCAAGCACTCAGCTAAGCACTTTACATACATTTGTAAAAGCCACTGTAAGTTGCTTTTATTATTGTCCTCATTCTGGAGATAAGAAAACGGAGGCTTGGAGCCCGCCAGTCATCTTGGCCAAGGTTATAGGGTAGTGAAGGATACAGCGAGAATTTCAAAGGTGGGTAACCTGAGCTTGAGCCCATGATCTGAATTAGCTTCTGTGGTTCCTCTTGCTGTTGGGAGTATTTTAAAGATTTTATTTATTTATTTGACAGAGAGAGAAAGATCACGAGTAGAGAGAGAGGCAGGCGGGGGGCAGGGGGTGGGGGCGGGAAGCAGGCTTCCCACTGAGCAGAGAGCAGGATTCGGGGCTTGATCCCAGGACCCTGAGATCATGACTGGAGCTGAAGGCAGAGGCTTAACCCACTGAGCCACTCAGGCGCCCCGCTGTTGGGAGTCTTTTTTTTTTTTTTTGTTGGGAGTCTTTTAAAAACAGTTCCTGTAGAGTGGTTTCTGAATGAAGAGCTGTATTGCTTTGAGGATTTTATATGATGAAGTTCTAGAACATAGGTGAGGTTCGGTGGGGTGAGATCCGGAGCCAATGACCAAGAAAGAATTCTTGAGACATCTTTGGTGCAAAATAGTGGTTTATTAAAGCACGGGGCCAGGACCCGTGGGCAGGAAGAGCTGCTGCCCTGGGTTGTGAAGGAAGGCAGGTTCTGTACCCTGCGGTTGGGGGAAGGTGAAGGAAAAGGGGGCCTTCTACGGAGCTTTCATATGCTAAAGAGGGCCTAAAAGGTGTGGAGGTCTTGGGACTTGATCAGTGTTGTCTTTTGGCAAGCTGTCAACATCAAGATATTTGGGAGATTCCTGGTGGGATGTCACATGTCTGCTATCAAGCATCTTTGTTAGTGAGATTTAGGTTGAGAGGAGATTTAACTTTATTTACATTTCCTTCTACCTCAGCCTCCTTCTGTTTTGTTTATGGAGGGGAGGGTGACATTAGGGCTTGAGGAACTGAGTTATTTGCCTCTGGAAATTGTGCTATTGATAAGGTAACTTCTTTATCTATAGATCTCTAGGACATTTTTAAACCAAGGGAGACTCCTGTCCTGCAGGATTGTGATCTCTGCAAGTTAACTATTTGCTTTTCCTTTAGGGCAGCCAGGGGTGCCTGAGGAATGTCACAGGTATTACCGAGGGGAGCGGGTGGAGAGGGGGTGCAAGGTGCCAGCTTTTGCTTTGTCCTCAGCCAGCCTTCTGCTCCCTCATCATTATATATGTGGTTATTAATCATAAATCAATACAGACCTAGTTATGCTCATTCATTCAACAAAGATTTTTTTCCCCAATAAATATTTTTGAGCCTCCTCTCTATGCCAGGCTCTGCAGATGAGTGTGAGTAAGCCAAGAACTCATCCTAGGAGTAGCTCACAATGTAGTGGAGGAGACAGGCATGTAAATAAGCTATGAAATGATCATCTCATGACAAGATGAAATAATCTGTGTTGTAAAAGAGGTGCACAGAGGATACAGCCCAGGAGTACTTGACCCCATAGAATTTATATGGAGAATTGAGATGATGTAGTGACCATAAAAACTGTTCCTCAAAAACATTCATTATACTGAAGGACAAGACAGAACAGAAACAAAAATGATGGTAGAATAAATCTCAGATGAGTTTTTCAGATACAATGGCTTATTTCTCTGGGCTCTTGGAGACATTTAATTGCTAATTCTTATTAGTTTCTGAAATCCATTTCATTGACCAAACTCATCCCATGCCTTCAAGGAAAACTTGAAGTTAATGGTAGGATTTGTTTCTCATTAATTTCTTTGGCTTTCTTAATGGCCAATTTGGTCTTATTAATAGTTAATATGTTTAGCAATGTAAACTTTTGCATTAATAAAACAGATGCAAAATTACCATCCCAGCCAACCACTGCCATGGGAAAGAGCAAGGAGACTTAAACAGTGGTAGAGTTGGACTGAGCTGACCCTCAGAGGACCAATACCATCCTTCCAATTGTCTTATTCTCCCATCATTGCAGTTTACACACCTATTTCAAGACTCACAGATGTTCCTACATTAAACTTTTGTTAGCTTTATTGTTTTGTTTTGTATTGTTTGTTTTATTTTAGTAAGTTCCATTCCCAGTGTGGAGTCCAACACAGGGATTAACTCTGAAATCATAACCTGAGCTGAGATCAAGAGTCAGGCACCCCAGGTTTTTTTGTTTGTTTTGTTTTTGTAAGCTATAATTTTAATAGTAAAGTGTTTTCTTATTTAACTGTTCCCCTCCTTATTTTAGGACTATACGTACAACCAGTACAAGTAGTTTATGCTTTTTTTTTATACTTAATTTTTGATAACCTCCATTTTTGTAAACTGACAACCATAAGAGACCCACTGTGTGCTGGCTTTAGACTTTAGTTCACCATTGGAAAAATATTTTGAAGTCCTCTGTTAATGATGCTGCTATTTGCCAAGTTTAGTTTAGGCAACGTGACCACGTTTGCATATAGAGACATGTTGATCCAATTATCTGAATATTAAGATATACATACTTTATTCTATACTTTATCCATATGAATGGAAAATGGGAGACTGATACTTACGTTGGAAGTAAGAAGTGCAAGTCTTGTAAACTTTGATAATAATGGGAAAAAAATTAGGTTTGACAAAAGTGGTGGAATTTTACCTTTGATTGGATGCTCATCGGACTCAGATAGTTGTGTTAACCAGCGTGTGCTAAATGCTGCAACAAGCAAAATCTCAACGGTTTAATTAATTAATGAATGAAAAATCAATTTAATTAAGGAGAAGTTTTAAATCTCATGTTAGAGTCAGGTGTGAGACAGTAGGTGTCTCTTTGTGTTCCCTGGTGTCTTCCTATAGCTGTGCTTAACTCAGGCCTCACAGTCCTCCATCCGATCCCCTGTCTCCAGCCGGCACATTTGGGGTGAAGGAGCAGGAGGACATCACATAGGGGATCTTTCGGAGAAAGGCCTGGCGGTGGCGCACAGTACACTGACTGACATTTTTTGAATAGGATTTAGTCATATGGCCCCACACTTAATTGCAGAAGTGCCTGGTCAGGTGCTCAAGAGGGAACAGAAAAGGGATTCGATAATTACATGACATTGTGTCTGTCCCAGCTAGTCAAATGTGTGTCTGTGCAGAAACAGAAACAGATTTAGGGACATGTATACAATGCTGGAAAGTTGGTCAAAAGTTGTCTATAAGAGGCAGAAAATAATCATGGATCTGGTGGTCTTTGGCACTTTAGGAACAGACCTAATTCTTCTGCCACTGCTCCCTGGGTCTGCTGTAGGTAGGTCTGCTGGGGACTTAGGCAAATATCTGCAAACATAGAAGATTTCCAGTAGGATACAGGTAGCTTCCCCTTCTGGAGGAACTGGGTTCTGGAGAATTTAAAGAGGTTATAAATTGTGAACATATTTCCTAGATGGTACCCGACTTGTTTTTCAGTATTCTCGATATTTCCATCTGACTTTCAAATCTCTGGCAACATCAAGGAAGGGAATCTATGTTTTTTAAAGTAGTCAATATGCCAGGGATGGATGAGGGTGGTCACACCAGAGTAATGTCTGATGGTACCCGACTTGTTTTTCAGTATTCTCGATATTTCCATCTGACTTTCAAATCTCTGGCAACATCAAGGAAGGGAATCTATGTTTTTTAAAGTAGTCAATATGCCAGGGATGGATGAGGGTGGTCACACCAGAGTAATGTCTACAGAAAGGGAGGAGTGAAATTACAGAGTTACAGGAGGGGAAACATTTCGTTTGAAGGGTTTCCAAGCACTCAGCAAATAGGAGACTTCCAAATACTTAAGTCGGGAACCCCAGTGATTTCCTGTACAAGTGTCGCTTTGCGCTTGCTACATCTCAGCACAAGACATAAACATTCCCCCGTGGAAAACAAAGTATCATATTCCCTGACAGCTTTAAAACAATATAAAGCTATGAATCGTCTGTTGATCCTTTTATCACACTTATTGTTTCTAGAATTAGATGCCGATCTCCTGGAGGGCAGGGACTCTAACCTTCAAATCTAATTTTGTGTCACAAACACAGTAAAAGTTAAAGAACTGTCCACTTACAGTAACAAATAGGCATGATCTGCCATAAGACACTTAAGAAGAAGAATCTCTCCCTAGTGCTGACCTCCAAGTGCTGAGGCAATCCTGAAATCTTTTTCTGGGCCAGCAGGTTCCGTGGGTTCTACTCTAATAATTATTCACACCCTGAAAATAGAATGCAGTCTCCCTCTCCGCCTGATTCCTTCATTGATGTATAAAAAAGAACACGTGTAGACCTTTATTTTTTTTTTTTTAATCCATGTGTGTGTCATTATAGAGGGTTCTCACTTATGCTTCAGCATCTTGATTAGACCAAACAAGTCATCTGTGAAAGACGGTATGCTATGGACTTAGATAAACCCAAAACAACAACAGGAATTGCTCAACAGCACCACGTTTTGGCCATGGCAGGAACTTGAAATATACTCCTAACCCCAAAGTCATGCAAGAGGGAGAACTTAGAGCTAAATGGAAGTTAACCTGAGGTAAATATGTATCAGGATAATGACCAAGAACACACGGATTCTCACGGGTCTTTCTAAGACCTGCAATCAGACGAAGCCTACAGAGGCTTTTTTTAATCAAGGAAAGGACTAATGAAAAATTGGCTTTCTCAAAGGTTTTAGAATACATTGTACGACCTTGCTGAACCTTGAATTTTCATTATGTTTCTCTCATATGGAAATGTTTGCAATTCTGTCTTACATGGAAGGGCAGAGAACCGAAAGGAAGTTTGCAATAATGAAGTCAGTTTTCACTGCAGAAAGATGACCTCCTTGCTTCCCGAGGCAGCAGTCAGGGAGGGCGGGGACTTTCCCAGGCCTTCTGGAGGCTTTCCTGCCAGACTGGAGTCACCAGACTGAAGTAGAGTTACACAAAGTATCCTGAAGCCTTTATTAACTAGATTGTCACCCACACGATTTCCTGAATTCATACGATCCTGCTGGAAGAAATTCTGTAAGAGATTGTTAAGCAAGGTGTGATAGTCTTTTTCAGGAGATATTTTAAAGTGGGCCTTTTTTTTTCCCCCAAGTTTTTACTTAAATTCCAGTTAGTTAACATATAGTGTAATATTAATTACAGGTGTATAATAAAGTGATTCAATCCATACCTCACCAGGTGCTCATCACAAGTATGTTCTTTAAGGAGTCTTTCACAGTCTGGTGAAATAAGTCAGAGGTAGCATGAAAGTCATTCTTTTTACTCTTGTGGACAAAAATCCCTGCTATTCTACTCCTTTATCCCCACAGTCCCTAGCCTTGGGACCTCAGTCGCCTGCTCTGTTCAGCCCCACCGTCTGCACCCACCTAACTTCTTTAGGGGGCATGATTCCCATCACTTTTCAGTCCCTTCAGAAATGATTTCTCATAGCACCTTTGCTTCCAATGATCTGCTTCGCTTAACCAAAGTGAATTCGATGAAAATATATACACTGTTATTGTTGGAGTAGACATATCCCTTCCATTTATTTCACTAATACTGACTGTACACCTACTCTGTACTAGTTTCTATGAGATATCAAGATGAATAAGGTGTGATTTGCTTTCAAAAAGCGAGGATCATCTGAAACAATCTGTTGTATTTCTCTGTTAGCATATTTATGTTTTAAGGATCATGTAGGATCCTAAGCCAAAGGGACAAATAGTATTTAGAATTTCAGGCAGAGTTAATGGACTAATTCTTTTGTTTGGGATCTAGATGAACAGAAGTAGTTTGGAAGCTCTTAGGTACAAAGATAGAGATAATATGATTATATATGTCATAGCTTACAACCCAGACTCTATGGGTATTCATTTATAGCACTGCTTAGTGACAATAGGGAAGACACGATGGAAAAAAATATACATATACATATATATGTGTACATATATGTGTACATATATATGTATATGATGGATATATAATGTAATATATATGTACATATACATATATATGCATATGATGTATATATAATGTAATAATATATAATACATATACATATATATGTATATAGTATATAATATATACATTATACATATATATGTGTATATATATGTATATGTATATTTTTTTCTTTTTTTTTCCCCCCGACACTCACGTGCAGAAGCAGTTACCATGTAGCATGTCAAAGGGTCTCTTGGGATGTCCCAAAGTGCCAGGGACTCTCTCACACATGGCATCTCTAGAGATTTGTGAAATGCAACTTCGGTATTCCTGATTCAGTGGACCAAACTTGGTGGATGAATCTAGACAGGCAAATTAGAAACCCAATACTGAATTCTAGTTTGGGTTCTGGATCCTGTTACCCTGATGTTAAATGAATTTGTTATTTCCACGAATCACCATTTTTAAGAGAAAGGGGGATTCTCTGGGTAACTTGACACTAATAGTTGTATGAATGGCCTCGGTTTGGGAGGGTGGAGTCAGGTTCAGGTTTTCAGCCCATCATCAGGTTACGATAAAGCTGGGAGTCTGACGAACCACAGATGGACAGAGGAAGGAGGTGATCACAGAGGCGGAGGCTTCTGTGATAGAAACTGTTACAAAGGGAAAGAAAACTACAGAACCCTCTTGATTGGATGAATTGTTTACCCGAACCCCAGGCCCCATCTTCCAAAATAAAAGGATGTGAGCCATTCCTGTCCACACCAGGAAAGCTTACAAATCACAACCGAAAGCTACATTTTTGAAATTATTCTTTGGGAAAACACGCTACAGATGAGCAAACAATGTTTTGAAATACTTGAGTTGTTTTCAAAGTCACCTGCTGTTCAAAAATCTGACCCATTGTATGGTTCAGGTCTTTTTAGAAGCTGATTTCTGCTCTGATGGTCAGGGGCTCATGGTTTCATGGAAAGAACACATCTGGACTTTCAGCACATGGGGGCCCTGGACCCCGCTTCCATGCCTGTGGTTGTCTCAAGTCCCCAGCCATTCATTCCTGGCTCTCAGGCAGTTCACCACTTAGAGGAATGACAGGGCCAAGTGGCTCTTAATGTTGTTGCTTTAGTTAAAACTCTAGGATTCTAAACATTTGGCTGGCAGCTTTGGTCTCTGAAGTTCATCTCAGATGATAGATTTAACAAGTACATGCCCATCTCCCATAACACATCTCCTTTCTCCATGTTTAACTCAAGGTCATTTGTCTTCCTCCAGGGCCTTTGTTTCATTCTGACCATAGTCTCAGTGATTCTTATCAGTTTTTCTTGAAATGGTGAGTGTGCAGGCTCTAACAATGCTTCTTCCACTTTCTTCTGATGTACTTCCCAGATTCAGCAGGCACCTGAACTGAGCTTAATTTTTTTTTTTTTAAATCAGTTGATATAATGCTGCTGAAAACTTGCCTGGATCTCTAAGGTCTTTTAGGATTAATCATGTTCAGCCTTCAGGAAGTTTGACAACTGTATCCCATCCTTAAGCCCCAGGAACAACTTAAGCAGGAGAAAATCACTTCGACTTTCCATCCTTAAATTCTAATAGGCTTATGAGAAAGGTGGAAAAAAAGACAATTCATCCAACATGATCATACTTGTTTAAAAAGGTCGGGGAAGTGGAAGGAGAGGGAGGCTGGCTTTGGTGGTGAAGGTACGAGGCTTGGGAGCCTCATTAACAGAGGGGATAAAAGGAAAAACTCCACGATTCCAAATTAACCAACTTTCCATGCTTCCCCTTTGCCTCCTCCAAGTTTCATTTGCTGATTTCAAGCCTGTCAAGTTTAAGGCTTCAGGTTTGAGACAGTAATGGATTTTAACATCAGGGCACATGGTCTCTAGACCTGGGCTTTGCTCCTTCTGGTGTGTAAGCAGAAGCTTCTGCCACCCCCTGAACTCACAGAAGCTGACTGGACCTGTCCCTGCAACTGTACGGGATCTTACCCTCCGCCTGGACAGCCATTCATGTAAAGACGCAGAATTTCCTAGGTAAAAAACAGAAACCTAGAGAAGCGAAGTAAATTCTCCAGGATGACCTGTCTTGATAGCAGCAGACCCAGGAAAATACTCTGATCTTTATCTGTTTCATTTGGTTTTTCCCTTCACTCACGATACTTGCCCATGTCAGAGAGCCAAGGGCATGACTTTCTGACTGTTTTATGGGGAACAGTAGGATAGGAGCCCCAAACTGGTTATCTTGACTTTGTTGCATAATGGGTTTCACTATGTGGTCTTCAGAATAATTCTTCTCAGTCGCTGAATGGTGTCTGTCTGCAGTTAGGGAAAATAAGTCATGCCTCTGATAATAGTTTTTCTTTTGACTTTCTTTCTTTGATTTGAGTTAGAAAATATAGACAAATCCTAAGAACTGATGGTGGTTTTAGTCATCCTGCTGTCAACTGCCCATCCTCGTATTGACAAGAGGCTAATGACTAAACAGACATTCTGGGTAGAAAACCAGGAAACACCTCACTTGTCTGCATTTTACTTTCTTCATGTCCAGAGATACATAATACTTGAGCAACTTTATGGGGATCTTTTAAGGTCTTCTTTCTACTGATGGTCGCATGGAAAATAGAGTGTGTTCTAAGAACACTTAAATTCAGTAGGTGCCATCAGGATAAAGCTAATATGAAAATAACTGCTTATAAGAAAATGAACACAAAGCTCCAACAGTGGCAGAAAATAGTGTGTCCGAGGTAGATAATAAATAATGCTGTTAAACCCCTGTAATCATTCCTGCTTTCTGGTAAGGTTAAAAAAAAAAGAAAAGTAATATTTATTGCTGGGCATTAAATTACTTTTATGCCTGAAACAGGAAAAAAAAGGGGGGGGTTGATGGTATAGAAAGGTATGAGCAAGTGGTTTTGTCTATGGGGGTGAGGGCAGAGGTGGGACAAGGTTTCACCTCATCAAAGGAGGAGGGAGTCCTTACCAGCATCTCCTCTCTCCCATCTACCCAAGAAAGGGCTTTGCTATTTCTGCCATCAGGAGAGATTACTGGGCTTTTGTGAACTTTGTGGTTGTGGGGATTGTAGAAGAGGGAAGAGGGGAAAGTGGGTGATCAGGATTAAGGAAAAGTTTCTATAACAAAGGATACCTCTTAATTTAAGGTAATAATTTTGAATTTTCAAAAACAATATGTTTTTGTCTAGCCAGAGAGATGATTTATAACTCTTACAACCACTTGGATCTTGACGTCAGGATTTCCATACCATTGTCTTCATTTCCACCCTCCTTTGTATTTTCTTGCCTTCTATACTTCACCAAAAATTATTTGCAACAATTTCACCAAGAAGAGGAGTTCTTTTCCTGAGCATGACGGCATGCACTATTTGGGAAAGGACTTTGATACCCTCTTGAAGTGTTTGAATCCTAAAACAACTGAAGTAAAGCTCTAGAGGTAGATACAAGGCAGCAATCTCATTAAAGTCAGCTTCCTTACCTATTGCATGAGCTCAATGAAAATCAAAATCTCTCCTCCGTGAGTTTCAAGGCTAAAAATGAGGTACTTGTAGCTTCAGCACCTGAGGGCTTAAATCATATTTTATATTCCATAAATGTAGCCACATTGTCTCTTTTCTCTTTGTTCTTTTTCATTTTTGACAGAATCCATTTGAAGTTTTATTTCAAATCATCTGGCTTGTTGGCATAATGAACCTCGGATTTAGATTTGTGATTGTTTAGGGATATGTATGTGTTTGTATGTTTGTGTGAGTGTTTAATTAAACTGAAGTGAAATGCTGTCTGAGCCAAAGGCAGTGGTTTTTCCTTTACTCATTTAATGTTATGGTGAGTTTTTCATGTGTATAATTTGTCATGTAATACCACTGCCTTTTAAGCATACTGGCTTAGTCAAAATCACTAATTTAGAAGGGAATAAAAGTTTAATTACCCCTTTCACCTTTACACATTTGTTACAAATTATGTAGTGTCTTGGGGAGACGGCATTGAATGAGCAAGAAGATTTCCATCCTAGTCCCAGTACTGCTTCTAATTAGCTGTGTGACTTTGGACAAGTCACTTCCCATAGTAGGCAATGTAAGCTGAGATCAAAAAGAAACAAAAACAAAAACAACTTACAATAAAATTGTATTTTTCACTCAAACGAAAGTAAAATTCAGGTGGTCAGGTGGGCCACATAGTACTTAGAGTATAAGCATGAGAATCATGTGAAGTATCACTTGTGCCTTTGGAGAAACAACAGGGAACAAGGTAGAAGTGTGCTGTTCTGAAGATTTGTTTCTCTGTTTTAGTTGTATGTGACTGAAACCCCATTTTAACTAGTGTAAGAAAAATGTAGACTTAAGAATCAGTGGTGTCCCAGGCAGTCTGAGCAACTCCAAGCCATGGGAAGAATCAGCAACACCTTGGCCTCAGGAACTAGGACCAGATATTTGTGGGACTCTGGGATTTTCATTCTCTGGCTCTCTCAGCAGTTATATTCATCTTCCCATGCTGATCAGCAAATGCCGCCATGTTGTATAGAGACATGATGGCTGACACTTCAAGTTTTATGTTATCTTAAATTTTCATCTTCTGGAGATGAACTGACTTGATTGTGGGAGACTCCATTTCCAGAGTCATGAGAGAGCTGGGTTTTGATAGGGTTGGGTGTGGTGCACCCTACAGCAGAGAGACAGTCACCCTATAGGAATATGAAGGATAGGTGGAGGGTTAGCATCCTTTATCCGATCTAAGTTACTGTCTTCCTGACTGGGTGTCAAAGGGTAGCTGGTATCCCATAATTGTGCCCTGCATTTATGAACATTATCTTTCTTCCTGTCTTGTATCAAATTTGCTTTTTCATTTATCCTAGACTCTCAGATCCATGTTTTCTGCTGGGTTAATCTGATAAATGAATCCCTGCTGAAGGGTTTATGACTAATCATGATTTAAAGAGGTAATCCTCTCGTGCATGCCTTTTCACAGAAGTAGCCAATGTCTTTAACTGTAAGAGAAATAGTCAGCATTTACTGGACTCTGATTATATGTAAGGAAGGCATTGTGCTAGGAAATGTAGGTACTACAACATCCGTTGAGATATGGCTCAGCTGGTGAGGGGAGTGAAGCTTGTTGGCCCTGGTGTTAGATTCCTAAAAAGTTCAACCTTTTCCATCTAACAGGTGTTATCCTTGAACAAGTGACTTGACCTTTGGTCCTTATATTAAAATGGCAGGGACGATAGTAACTACCTCATAGACTTGTTTGTGAGGTTTAAATGATATGTACCAATATGCACAATGCTTAGCACAGCAACTGACTCATCACAAATGTCCAATAATCCTTATCTTTTACATGCTAACACATATATTAAATATCTTTTCTTAGGAGGATGGATTTAGTTTTTACTCTCAAGCTGTGTTTCAAGGATAAACTTTCCTATTATGCCTTGTATTAGAAAAGTCACTTACCACCCAAACCCATTTCATCATCTTGGAGAATCTAAGCCCTATGGGATCATTTTGTTCTTAGTCCCTTGGTCTTAACTTGAAATATTCATCTATAGCCTAGAGTTTATTTAGGCATCATTCTGGAGATGTCTCTGGGCAAGGAAAGCTACCAGAACATCTGTAAAATCGTTCTTGTGTGCCAGTCTCCCTACCTCCCCCCTGCACCTTCTCCTTCACATTCTGAGTGAGTTTTATTTCAAGTAGCCCCTCTTCTTCACACTCTAATTCCAAAATTATGGTTGTTAGCTAATCCATTCAAGTGTAATTTGCAGACACATGCAGACAACACTTTTTGTTAAATTTGATCTTTTCTGTATCAACATGGCTAGAAGATGAAGAAAATCAATGAAGAAAATGAAGACCTTCCATGCTAAAGTAAATCTCTGAAGACTTCTGGCTTGCGTGCAAGCGATCTCTTGACTCGTAGCAAACCTTACAGTTGGAACAGACCCTGCCAGTTATAGAGGATGCTAGCATAAATGGAGAATGAAGTCTTGCTATTCATTCTACGTAGTTCTCTTCACATTCAAATTTATTATGAACCCCAAAACTCAGCATTTCCTCCAAGTCACATAGTGAATATAAGAAGTGAGATTTGGACCTGAGTTAGCCTAAATCTAAAAGACTTTCTCTCTCTGTTCTACCATCCTCATGTGTAATACTACATCAGCTTACTATTCTAGAAAACAAAACAAAACAAAATAAAAATGAAACAAAACAAAAACCACTAATTTATTAAATAGAAATAAACATGAATACTTCAATTATTGATTTAGTATAAACATTATATATAACTATAATATTATAATAAATATATAATTATAATAATTCATTGGCTTAAAATGAGGATTCTTCTTATGTTTCTTAAAATTATTAAAGTGAGACCAGGAGCATAGCTGTGAATGACCAGCATAGGTCCCTTGGTTATGCATTTTCTTCAGTGAAGAAGATCTTATGAGGTCCAACTTCTTATATTATCAAGCAAACCTACTCGTCAAGAATGCAGTGTTGGAGACACCCAATGCAGTGTTGGGTTTTAGAGCTGTCAGCTCAAGTTGATAGTCCCAGTTCATCTCTCTTTGGCACTTTCTATAAAAGAGTGATGATATTAGTATTACCAATGTCACAAGCTTGTTGTGCAAGGGGAATGAGTCAGCATATTTTTAGAGCAACTAGGCTGCTCTAAAGTCTGCATTGAGAGCCTTGTTTTTGATAAATAGTGATGAAGTATTAACTATCCCAATTATTAGAAATATAGGAAAGGTCTCTATGAGTGGACTGTCTGCTAAATTTACATTTTGGCAGTTATAAACCCAAAGAGTCTGTAGTGTTTGGAAATGACATAATTTAATTGTATTTAGATTTTGACATTGTCAACCAAATTAGCCAATTCACTACAGTATTCAGGATTTGTGTTTACTACCAAATATATATATTTTCAAGTTCTCATTTCTAGACCCTAGCCTTCTTTTCATTTACCTGTTTTGAGTAGATCAAATAGAAAAATCTACTTAAAATAACTGAGAGCAGTTTATTCCTTTTTCAAAAATTTCTATCACAATATATCATTTTAGAGGTTAAATTAAAAATCTATTACCTTTAATGAGGATGTCTTTGTATACTTCATTTACTCATTTCATATAGAATGGAGATAATTTTCTTAGGTAAGCTCAGGCACAACTAAAGAAAGCAAACATACTTACTGAGGTTTAAATATTTTGCTTTGTTTTCATACAAATTAATTTCTTCAAATTCTTCAACTTTCTTAGGATTAAACTAGTGTTGGCTCAATGTATGGGAATGGAGTGTTGACACAAGAATGCAAATATTGCAAGGATGTGTGCCAGTCTGGTGCATGTGGCTCCAAGGCTGTCTTCCTAAGAACATCCCAAGCTTCCTCTTCTTTGGGGGGTCCACATCTTTGTCCACTGTCTGCCTGCCACAGGCTGTCCTGGAGGTGGTACTTTCCAATTTTCACAATTTGATACCTGGAACAACAGAGAGTGGGTCAGAGTTTTTATCTGACTAGGGAAATGTTCATCCTTTCCCATAGGAAATTACCCATTCTCAGTCCTGGATTATTCTGATTCATAGGCAGAATGAACACACGCGCGCACACACACACACACACACACACACACACAAGTGCAGAGTAGCAGCTTTTATCGTCTGATCAAGTATTTCCAGGGATTATTTTTCTAAAAATCTTTATTTATTTATGAGAGAGAGAAAGCACAAGTAGGTAGAGGGAGGGGCAGGCAGAGAAGCAGACTCTCTGCTGATCAGGAAGCCCTATGCAGGGCTCCATCCTCGGACCCTAAGATCTTGACCTGAGCTGAAGGCAGACACTTAAATGACTGAGCCACCTAGGTGCCCCTCCAGTGATTATTATTTTATTTTTAATCAAAATTTTATGTTTACCTAACTTTTTTTTTTAAAGATTTTATTTATTTATTTGACAGACAGATCACAAATAGGTAGAGAGGCAAGCAAAGAGAGAGAGGAGGAAGCAGGCTCCCCGCTCAGCAGAGAGCCCTATGCGTGGCTCAATCCCAGGACCCTGGGATCATGACCTGAGCCGAAGGCAGAGGCTTTAACCCACTGAGTCACCCAGGTGCCCCTGTTTACCTAACTTTTAAACTCTACTAGTTCTACATGACTTGTTAAACAGTGTGTCCATCTTCCCTCTAATATTTTCTTTTATACGAAATGGTGAGGTTAATATAGGAACTCTAAAAGTGCCTCTTTGTTTCCAAATCTGGTTCTGACACTGTTGTGTGACCATGTATCCTCAGGGTCCTGAAATTGATTATCTTCCCGATAAGATTGTGCTGAAGAATAAATGAGCAAAGTACCTAAAATATCATGAGTAATATTAATGTTTAAGTAAAATCAAAGTGCAATAAAATGAGTAATGTTAAAATTACTTAATTAGATTTATTATATTAAATGCTAAATATTTTATTAAATTATTACAAAACATATTGCTATTCCCCCAGAGTTAACTGTTTTCAGTTATTTAAATGATCCTTCTGCTCTTTGTTATCATATCACCTTTTATTCATTTTTCAGATTTAGGTATTCATTTTTATGGAATGAAAATTCCCCGTTTTTGCCCCAGCACACTCATTCAGCCACAGGCATATACATACAGCCACACACTCTTGTTCCCATCCTTCACCCTCTTGATACAACTTTACCATAATTTTGATTAGGTCAGTAGTTATTCTTTACCCCCTTATGACCTTTAGGAAGTCCATTCCTTTCATTTGTTGGACTATCTGTGTACTTGTCACTAATTCAACCCAAAGTGTCTGCCAGTTGTCTAAATCACCTTTTAAAGCATTTATTGACACTAGGAAGTCACAATTAATGCCATCTTTTTATCTATGTATCTGTCTATTGAGAGAGGGGGGGGGAGAATGGGCAGGGAAAGGGACAGAGGGAAAGATAGAATCTCAAGCTGACTCCACGCTCTGTGCGGAACCTGGAACCCAGCGTGGGGCTCCCTCTCATGACCCTGAGATCATGATCTGCAGCAAAAGCAAGTGTGTGACGATTAATGGACTGAGCCACCCAGGCACCCCAATTAATGCCATCTTTTTGAAGAGGCTTCATCCAGAGCCATTCTGGACTGATTACATAGTTGTCATCCTAGGATCTCCCTTCATTTCCATCCTAATGACTCTCTCTGCCTCTTTCCTGTGTTGAAATGACCATTTCCCATATCCCTTTGTATTTATGTCTTTGGGCTGCTGTAACAAATTACCACAGACTCGATAACTTAGAACAACAGTCATTTATTCCCTTACAGATACTGGCATGGTCACACTCCTCCTGAAGGCTCTGGGGACAATGGACCCTTGCTTCTTCCAGTTCTTGGTGGCTCCAGGCATGCTTTGTATTGGTCTTATATAACTTCCACCTACCTCCTTCATAGGTCCTTCTCCCCTGTGTCTCACCAAATCTATCTTTCTCTGCCTATTTCTTAATGGCGATTTATGTTATTGGATTTAAGGGTCATCCCAAATATAGGATGACTTCATCTGAAGATCCTTAACTTAGTTATATCTGAAAATACTTCTTTTTTCTTCCCCCCAAGGCCACATTTGCAAGTTTTGGGAGGAGATTACCATTTAACTCACCATATTCTTGTCTCCCTTACTGCTTCGGCTTGGTAGAATGCTTTCTTCAATAGCTTTTGAGAAAAAGTGTATGGAGGTAAATTTTGTGAAAGTTTACATGTCTGAGATGTCTATATTCTACTTATAAATATTATTAGTTACTTGTCTAGGAATAGATATCTGGATTGTATATCAACACTTTGAAAATATTACATTCTTATCTAGAGAGAAATAGGATGACTTTTGACCCCTTCTTCCTTCAAGCAGAGCAAGCATCTTCTATCTGTTTTCCAGCTAAGTTTCTAAGATTGCATTGTTTGATTGCTTTTTTGGGGAGATCAGGTTTTCCAGAACACCCTCCCTCCATGTTTTTTAATTAACTGGTCTTGGTGATGTCAAAGGTTGTTTTTGCCTCTGAAAATCCGTGATTTAATGTGATACTCTGTCCTTTGAGATTTGTAACATGAAGGTCCCACCTGGTGACCTTCATTTTATTTATGAACACAGTAACAGTCTCTTTCATAACATGACATGTGGTTTCTTCTGTGGTTCTGGAGCTAGACTGTACAGTGCTAGGAAGTCTTGGCAATCAGCTTAAATTAATACAGAAATATGCTAACAGACAGGAGATCCTACATTGAAGGCTTCGAAAAGATTATAATAGCTCCAGCAGTTTGGAAATGGTTCTTAACTTTTTTAAAACCATAGAATATCTCAGCAGGCAAATGCTTATGGATTAATAATCACTTTACAGCACTGTTGGAAATCAGTTATCCATCATTGCAATATGGACTATGTTGCCACAGAAAATTTCAGGAGGTTTGAATGCAGAATGTACCGAGAATGCAGCACTAAAAGAGTTATTTCTTCCATCCCATGAAATGTATTTTAGTCTAGCAGATAAATTGCATCATTAGACATTTTTATGCACTCTCTAGCTGTGTACTGGCACCAATAGCTTTTACCCACCCCAAGCCCCATTACAAAGTACTGTAAAATAATTGGCGACTCTTGTTGAGAATCAGAAGACTTGGGGGGATAGTAAATAAATGGGCAGGATCTCTTCATACTGAAATATTTGTACTCAAAGAGACTGTTTTAGCAGTTCTTGCTAACAAAGGAGAAGTAGCTAGTGATAGAAAAATTAGGAAAACAATAGCACAAGTCTTATTATTTGGTGCGTTTTATTTCAATGAAAATTCCAGAATAAATTAAGGTATAACAAATAATTGGAATCCAAAGGGCAGAACACATAGCTTAAACATTGTTAAGAGAAAGTACTTAAACATACAAAACCTTCTTTTTCCAAACCAAAAAGGATAATTCAACAGCAAATATGATCTATGCAATTAATCAAAAATAGGATGGACCATTTTCATTTGAAAACATACTGTTTATTACAAAGTAATATAATTTTATGATACATAAGGCCATGACAAAGAAGAAATGTAAGAATATTAATACTACTTTCCCAACTTTTCTCAGATAATGATTATTTTGCAGGGTTATAGATAATAGTTTAGATCAGTTGTTCTTGAACTTTGGTGAGCATCAGAATCACCTGGCGGGCTTGTTAAAGCAGCAATAGGGGACACCTCAGCGTTTCTGATTTAGTAGACCCATGTGGAGTCCTATTTCCAATAAATTCCAGTAGATGTCAATATAACTGGGCTGCTGATGAGGAATTTGAATAACAAAGATGGGTTCAGGCTTACTGGTTCCCAAAGAATCATCTGGATTTTATGCCCTTATTACGTCCTTCTGATGATCCTGCAAAATATAAATCAGTTGATTTATACCAACTAATCAAATAAACTCATATTAGTTACCATAACAGATTGTGAGGTAGCAATGAAACAATCACTGATGCTATTCCTTTCCCTTTTAATCACCAAAGATGGAAAATCTAGTTATGTGGCTTTGGGAACCAGGAAAAATATTGTCAGGGCAAGAGCATTTCTCCCTGGCTCATTTTCTCTCACCACCATGTTTTACTCATCAGAAAGATAGAGTATGCACCACAAATCTGGGAGCCTTATATCTGTTAATTATTGACTAGAGGAAAGCTTTATGGAAAATGGTGGGTTTCAGCTTTAATAAATAATGGGGTTGATGCTGCCCAATGACAGATGTGTGTAATTCTCATTAAAGTCAGTGGCAGTTACACAAGAGCATCAAAGCAAAACAGTGTCTTTTACAGAATGTTCTGATTTGGTAAATTATTCACTATCTCTTAAACAGTAGAGACATATGCTATTGTTCTCTATGGGGAACAAGAAAAACTCTTAGGCAGGATGTACTTTCATATTTTATACTTGGAATGTACAACTAGGAAAAGATATAAAATGTATTCACTCAGAACCTTTAGATAGAAAGGAATTGATAACTGTATTGAAAGGGCTCCCAGATACTATGCTATGGACTAGGAGCATTGGTGATACCTGGAGGGACTGGATCCTTGCCAATCTCTAGATTTTCCAAGTATCAAGTGAGTTTAAGTAGTCTTCGTCAAACTGTGACAATAATCCGTAGCATCAGAACCAGTGACTAAGATATCTAAAGGGAACCCCATCATTGTGAAGTGTAGATGCAGTTGGAAAGGCTAATTGGTATTAAATATTAAGCAGCATGTTAGGATCCTGTTAAACTGAACTCCAGTTCGTGTTTTTTCATCAAAGCACTTTGTATCTACAAGTGCTTCATCTATAAAATGAAGAAAATATTGTCTGCCCATTCTGTCTCCCTGGGATGTTGTGATTAACAATAATGAAAAACATGGTGAAATAATAAAAAGCACTAAATTAATTGGAGAAGAAACATTAAGAGAAACATCGAAGTACTCACTGTAGCAGCTCTTATACCCTTATGTAAATGTTCACTCTGATTACAAGGCTGGTCAGAATATGAGTCTTCTTTAAGATACTCTGTTTTTTAGGAGCCTGAGATCTTTTCTACTGCCATTTAATCACGAAAGAGGGTGGGATGATATAAAAAAGATAAGAGACACAAAATATTAGTGAGGATATGGAGAATAGGGAACTTTGGGCCCTGTTGGTAGGATGGTGAACTGGTGTGGTCACAATGGAAAATAGTATGGAGGATTCCCAAGAAGCTAAAAATAGAATTACCGTATGATCCAGCCATCCCACTCTGGGAATATGTCCAGAGGAAATGAAAACATTTCAAATAGATATCTGCTACCTTCCATGTTCTTAGCAGCATTACTTACAATAGCCAAAATATGGAAGCAACTTAAGTGTCCATTGTCAAATGAATCGAGAAAGTACACACACACTCACACAGGAATATCATTCAGTCATTAAAAATGAAGAAATTATGCCATTTGTGGCAATGTGGATGGCCGTTAAGGGCATTATGCTACGTGAAATAAGTGGGGCAGAGGAAGACAGGCACTGTATGATCTCACTTATATGTGGAATCTAAGCAAAGAAACTCATAGAAAAAGAGATCAGATTTACTGTTACCAGAGACAGGGGACGGGGAAAGGGGAAACTGAATGAAGGCAGTTAGAGGGTACAAACACCCAGTTACAAAATAAGGGATATGACGTACCACGAGATGACTGTATTTAACCCTGCTGTATGATATGCATGGAAGTTATTAAGAGTGTAAATCTTAAAGTTCTCACCACAAGGAAAAAACTTTCTTTTCTTTCTCTTTTTATTGTATCTGTGTAAGGTGATGGACACTAACTAAACTTGTGGTAATCATTTCACAAAATGCTTGAGTCAGACTGTCCTGTTGTGTACCTTAAACTTACATAAGGACGTGTGTCAATTACATCTGAATAAAACTAGGAAGAAAAAGAAAAGACAATGGCAAAGGTTTGGGTGCATGATCATATATATGACCAATTGTCCTCATCCCAAATAGACATTTCTTCAGTTCTTGATCAACAGTGTATCTTTATAGATTTAAGGACAAACAGAAAGACAACGTTAAAACAAACAAAAAAAAAGAGGCTGTTTGGGGTTTATTCTTCATTTGTCCACCACCAAGCTTGTTTTCTCTAGAATCGTTTCTCACTTTTTAAAGTTCTTCTTTGGGTAACTTCATTTCCTCAGATACTCCAATACTCAGCAATTATTTATCATTCGTAATAGAGATTTTAATGGAAATTGCCAGTTAAATATAATTTACTTAAAAATATATAAACCTCAAACTCTCCTGAAGGAGCAGTACTTGAGAAAAAAGTGGAAACAAAGTCCATGTGGGTTGTCTTGGTTCCTCTGGTATTAATGTGCTTTTGTAAACCATTGGTGTAGTGTCTGATGTGGGAGTACATGCTGAGCACCCAAGTAAGCAGGAGAACATTCCCTGTGTTTATCACTGGCATCAGTGTCGAACAACCTAGAATAGAAAAGAGAGAGGAAAATCCATACGTGAAACAAGGTTTGACTGCTGCTCTGCCATTGCTCTAGAAATCTTAATGTGAAATGGCATCAAACCGACACTGACTGCTGCTTAATCTGTGGGACCCTCTGAGCTCATTCTGAAATACTGTAAAAGTCTCACCCTGTAGACGCTGAGACTTGGTTATTTAAATGCAAAATTTCAAGTTACAGTTAAGCCACCTGCCACATATTGCTGTTTCTAGGCAGGAGGCATGTGTAAGATGCTTTATCAAAGCAGGAAACTTGAGGTCAAAGAATTTCCTTCTGTTCCCTGCATGCCCCAAATGTGGAAAGGATAAGAGTGTAAATTTGGCATTAGAGATTTGGTTCATTGTGGGGCAAATTTAGAAAGGAGGACTTTTGGGATATAATTTGGAAAGGTCAATGTCACCTCTCTCCTCCTCCTATTCTTCCTCTCCCCACCCTTTGTCCCCCTCTTCCTCTTCTTCCTCTTTCTTTCCCTCTTTCTTCTTGTCTTCTCCCCCTCACCCCCTCCTCCTCTTCCTCTTCTTCATCTTTCTCTTTTCCATCTTTGTTTAGAGCTATGGACCTTGTAGTATCATGTTTAAAATTTCCTGATAGACATACTGACTTCCCATAATCGACTGCTAACCTATTACAGGGTTTCACAAACATTAATATGCCCATGAGTGCTCTGGTTAAAATGCCAACTCAATCTGCATCCACACCAGCTCCAGACAATGCTGGTAGTTCTGATCAGGGGAAAGGCTCTGTGACTCTAGGAAATGTATAGAGTTTAGATTCCTATCAGCTTTTGGTTAAATACGGGTAACTCAAAAAGGTCCAGATTAAGGGATACATGGGTGCCTGGGTGGCTCAGTGGGTTAAAGCCTCTGCCTTCGGATCAGGTCATGATCCCAGAGTCCTGGGATTGAGCCCCGCATCAGGCTCTCTGCTCAGCAGGGAGCCTGCTTCCCCATTCTCTCTCTCTCTCTCTCTCTCTGCCTGTCTCTCTGCCTATTTGTGATCTCTCTCTCTGTGTCAAATAAATAAATAAAAATCTTTTAAATAAATAAACAAACAAACAAACAAATAAATAAATAAAGGAAAGGATACATATTCTAGTCCAGCATAATTTCTCTCCAATTATTCTTGTATAGTAGATAGCCTTTTTTTCTGCATAATAAATAAGGTTTTGATGGTAATCATAGAGAACAGAGAGATTGGGTAAGGGAAAATAAAACTAAACATGTAAAGATGGAAAGAAATAAATCTTACATGGTGAGACCTCAAAAATGTGAAGAGTAAATCTTTCTGTTGAATTAGAAGGATTGATTTCCAATAGTCTGCATCTTAGACTCATCCTACTCACTGCTTGCAGAAGAACTTGGCCTTTTTAGCTATCTCATTCACAATGGGTATTTTTGTTAATAATTCTCCATGCTGTTTTAAATGTAAAGGAATGCAGTTCCCCACAACTCCCCTCTTCATGATAAAATCAGGCTCACCTGTCACCCTGCTAGAGGACACATAAGATACAGAAGCTTCACCCTCCAGTGAAATCCCTTCCATTTGAGTTGCTTGGGTCGAGAAGTCTAAGACCCAACACCAGTCATCACCCTGAGATGACTTGTCTGAGTCCATTCCCTATAACATTATATGGTGCTTCCACATGCAAATGTGAAGCATGAGCATGAATGCTTCTCTTTTTACAAACATTTATTGTGAGCACCATAAGCATTTTGACACAGTATTCCTCCTTTATAAGTTTTCTGTAAATACAATTAGAGTAGATATAAATCAAAATGATGGCAGTCCTTCTACAGTTTTCTGAGGTTCCCAGGAGTGCTCTTTGGGCTTTTTAATTGCTTACTAATGTAAAAATATCATTGTTAGTAAAGCATAAATCATGGCAATTTTGCCCCACTAGAGGCTAAAAGCAGCACAAGAAGTGGTAATTAAGATTTACTAATAGATCTAGCAATTTCTATAATAGGAGCTTTTAACAAGGTAGGGAAAAAAATGGCATCCCTCATGCTACATGCAGCAACAAAGAAAATAGGAAGTTTTCTTCATGTAAAAGAGATCACCTGTTCAAAAAACAGTAACCAGAGAATAGCGACAGTATGGTTTTTTCCTTTCTCTTTCTCCTTTTGCTTTCCTATTCACATGACAACGTATGATTACAACTTTAGATGGACAAGAGCTTTATACATTGTATGAACTAGAAGGATCTTTTCCTTTCCTTTAATGACCAGAAAACTGAAGCTAAGATAGATCAAGTAGGTGGTCTTAGCGACTTACTTACTCTGGGAACAGAGCCTGGACTGGAAACCAAGCACCTGCTTGTCAGTGAGGGGCTCATTCCATTCAGTTGCCTAGTCTTTTATCGGAGATTCTCTAAAGTTTTCAAAACACGAACATTCTCCTGTTTTATTAATCTTCCTACTTCTCTTTGAAGTCTACCCTAACTATTTTTAAGACCTTGAGTTGAGGGGCGCCTGGGTGGCTCAGTGGTTTGGGCTGCTGCCTTCCGCTCGGGTCATGATCTCAGGGTCCTGGGATCGAGCCCCGCATCAGGCTCTCTGCTCCGCAGGAAGCCTGCTTCCCTCTCTCTCTCTCTCTCTCTCTCTCTCTCTCTCTCTCGCCTGCCTCTCTGCCTACTTGTGATCTCTGTTTGTTAAATAAATAAATAAAATCTTTAAAAAAAAAAAAAAGACCTTGGGGTTGAGCATGATTTGGTTTATATAGTAGGAAACTATTTGACATTGTGTGCTAGGGACAGGAAGGGCACCACACCCCATTTTGAAAGACAGGGAGAAGGTTCTATCCCTGGACCAGTACTGATGCTTCCTCATGGCTCCTAAAGTAAAAAGAGAGGTTTGTGTTGAAATGAGGAGTTGTGCCTTGCAGACCTGGTGTTCAAAGCTGTATGCAGCAACCAAAAATTTCCTCCTTGATGCAGATTTAAATCCAATTAGTATTAATTAGAATTAAATACACACAGGAGGGGGGCATACTGCAGAGGCCAGCAACTTCAGATCTACTTAACACCTTTCCAACCTTACATGGAGCCTTTCATCAAAGGCTTTCCGAATGTTTTCAGACCATGATTTTTTTTTCTAATTTTACCAATTTCTTTTCCTCTTTTCTTTGTATCCCACCTTATTTATTTAATTGTTCATTAGCTGCCTCACCTGCTATATATTATATTTCAGTGCTCTATGCCAGGAAATAAGGATAGAAGATGACCATGACCTATATTTTATTTTCCCAGTGGAGCCTATGGCCTGGCAGAGGAGAAATACAGAAATACAGATGTCAATATGCAAAAAAATGCTTGTGTAATTGCTAAGTGTGGTCTGATCCATGAAAGGAAATCAAGGTACTGACAAAGGACAGGCTTAAGTACTTGATAGTGTAATCTGTGTGTAATATGTGAGCTGCGGAAGAGTACTTCAGATGAAGAGAAGAACATGCACAGAGGGGATGAGTTAGGGGCAAGGTCATCCTGTTTGGGGAAGTGAAGGAAAGGGGATAGTGAAGCAGGAACACAGAATGTGAGGGACCCAGAGGCATTAAGGTGGAAAAGTGGGCAGGGAGGAGACCACATAGGCCAGGGCA